>NC_140072.1:84633433-85355933 GCF_964194135.1 Talpa europaea
ATAAGAAAAATCTAGAGTTCTACTTGTTTGTGGATATTCTCCTGGTTCCTTTGCCTCAACCTTGCTATTATCAGGTCGAAGAATAGAGCAATGTGAAGATTAATAGGAATAAGGAATCTGGTTGTACAACTGCAGCAGCCTGTGTTCCAATGTTAGGGAAAAAAAGTCATGGTATATACAAATCTTAGCAAAATCTTATGCTAAAGCACAAAAAAAAATACGTTTCTATATTAGAGAAAAATTCCTGCATCTTTGTCCAAAGAAATATCATAGAAAAATACCTTCACAGGGAAGATAGATTTTCCCACTAAAAACCTCTTTTATGTTAATCCTAACTCCTTGCCTCTAGCATCTGTTTTTGATGCTAACTACCTCTGAGAGCAATTGTCCCCTCCAGAAATTTCCTTTAATATGATTATAAATCAGAGACACACTGCAGGGGAGGAGGAGGGAGAGGGATCAGAGGGAGGGAGGGAGGGAGGGAGGAGCACAGGGGACTGAGGTGATGGTGCACGGGAGTATTGGTGAAGGAAACTCTATGGGGACTACACCTGAGGGGGTGGAGGGAAGCAAATACTGTTTAAAAATGAACAACAATGCAAAAAAATTTAAAAAATTAATATAAAAATAAAAAAATAAAAAACAATAATATTTAACAGCCAAATTAAAAAAAAGGAAAACGCTATAAATGAAGCCTAAAATTTCAAAATCTAGTTATCAAGAGACCACTATAATTTTATGATACATGATTATGTTTGTGTATGCCCCTCTATTTTTTGGTTATAGTAATAAAATAGACATACATGAAAAAAATATGAAGTGCAGTCAAGAGCTGACCTCACCACACCATCTATTTTTACTAGAAGTGGGATAAACTATTATTTCATATCTGTTTGCTGAACTCTAAGTAATAACAAACACCCAGCAGAGTGGGACGGCTTCCGGCATGTGTCTTGGACCTCATCTCTTATACACCTCTTATACATTGACTCCAGCCCACTGTCTGTCTTTCTTTTCTTCAAATATTTTAAGGTTTTTCTGGGCTGAGATATTCTCATTTCTCTTCTTCCTGGAGTCAATGTATGTCCTTATTTAATCTGACTGCATTATTGTAAGACCTCACATTTTAATTTATTTTTTCTCCTAAAGGAACAGATTATTTGGCTAATCCAATATCAAAAATTTAGCTGTGGCTTGTTTTACTATTTGGGCACACTGAGTGGAAACCAAGTATATGACAGTAACTTCAAAGTGACGGATGGAGCTCAAAATTTAATTGAATTTCAGGGCTGTGTGGTGGGTGGCCTACTCCTACAGATATACAGTGTTTCCTGCAATAGGAGGTGAGATTCCATCCAAGGTGGTATAAAATAGATGCCCTGCGATGAATTGCTACTGCATGATTTGGTTTCAGCTACATTATTACTCTATTCTTCAGGAATCTTAGAAAAAAACAGAGTACAGATATAAGATCTCCTAAGCTTCCCAACAAAGAGCAGATCTTGTGGTCTGGAATAAAATGGAATAGTTGAGAAAATGGGAGCAAACTATTCATTACTATGTCTCTTAAAAAAGTTTTATTTTCTAGGCCTCAAAACTTAAAATAAGTGTTACTTTATTTAACCTACTTTTAAGCTACCACTTGTAAAGGTGTGTATTTAATTTAAGCATCTTTTTCTCCCTGAATTTCTTCATCAATATCAATATCTATTAGCTGCTCCAATACCCTGATTTTTTTCCTACAACAAAAAATTTTTTACATTTTTTCCCCATGGGATGTATATCCACTGCAAATGCATTCAAGAAGATAAAAGCAGTAAGCTAATATTAATGACAGATTTACAAGCTTGTTTTCACTTCCGTTAAAAATCTTGACAAGAACATTAAACGTCTAGGCCAAAGTCTTGTTGCTGTGACCATATAAGGTTGGTCAGGAAGAAACTTTGAAGAAGAAAAACATTCCTCTCTTACTCCTCCAGTCACACAATGGAGAGATTATCAGTATCTTCTGACATTCTGTAAAGAGAACAGGGAACTATCATTTCTTGATTTTAAATCTTCCAACTAGCACACTATTTTTCTAATCCTCTCTCCCACTTGCTTGTTTCCAAGTTACAGTTTAGTGATATCAAATATATATTCAGACATTATCATTTTAAGGCTTTTTTTGTCTTTGTTCATGATTTTTGTTCTGTCTGTAAATCTCTCCTACACCCCCTTCCAAAACTTTATTTTAGTGCACTCAGACATTAAGACTCAGCTGAAGAGTTATGTCCTCCATGTTTCCTCCTTCTGGAGTCCTATGGTAAACTGCACATTTACCGTAACAGCTATCACATGGTTAAAATGATGTGTTTTGGGCCTCCTTGGTGGAACATGGTGTAAAATCTCAGAATTATGAAGCAATCCGCAGCCACTGCAGCACAAGTTCCATCCCCGGCCATGGAGATACTCACATGGAGCAGCAGACCTTGCCTGTCTCGCACGCTGCTCCCCTCAGCAGTGTATTTCAGTCAGTCTGCCTGTTCTGCTCCCCATTCTGTCTCTGGTGAATCCTCTCACCCCCATACCTCTGGCCTGTACCCCAGCTCTTGTATGCATAAATAAATAAATCTTTGGGCCTCCCCGTTGGCGCAGTGGTTGAGCACTGGGCTGAGAAGCTGCCCGCAGCCTCTGCAGAGCCGGTTTGATTCCTGGCCACCGGGCGAGGGTCCCACATGATGCGCAGATCTCTCCTGCCACCCGCTGCTCCCCTCAGCAGTGTATTTAAAAAGAAAAAATAATAATAAATAAATAAATAAATAAACAAATCTTTTAAAAAATGATATGTTCTCATGCCTGTACATGTATAAAGAATAGAAACTATCAACAAAGGACAGTGACCTCACCATATCCATGTTTATAGCCTTTCCACCTTCATGAGGATTTGGCAAATGCCATCCCAAAGACACTTACAGAATTTCTCTGAGTTTACCCTATTTGGGTTTTTCTAGCTTTTGGGACCTATTTGTTTCTTTTGAAAATTTGGACAACTTTTAGCCATTCTTCAAATAAACTTGAAACTCTGTTCTCCCTCCTTTCTCTTTCAAAGATTGGCAGACTCAGGTGGAGTCTCACAGGCCCCTGGGGAGTCTTCATTTTTTTTTTTTTTCCTGTATCTCTTTTCTGTTGTTTAGATGGGAAATTTCTTTTTTTTTTCAACCTACAAGTTTGCTGATTCTTCCCTCTGCCCCTTCTATTCTGCTGTTGTGGTCAAACATTAATCTTCAGGGCCTCCCCTGGTGGTGCAGTGGTTGAGCGCTGGGTTGCGAGGCTGCCCGCAGCCTCTGCAGCGCCAGTTCGATCCCCGGCCACCGGTGAGGGTCCCACCAAAAAAAACCCCAAAAAACAAAAAAAACAAAACCACATTAATCTTCAAAATGTCAGAGAATTTCACTGTTATTTTTAATTCCTTGTTTTGCTTCTCATTATGAGAAGTGAATTAGCAACAAATTTGATAATTATTGCTATCACTTATTTATTCTTTGTGGTATATGTATATGAAAGCATATAGGATAGATTGGTAGTGAATTTCAGGCATTTGTTAGATATATGTTGAGGTTTTTGTCCTATTAAAATAAAATAGATGTTCAGGATTTTTTTGTTTAGATAATATTTATATACAGTGTTGTTTATGATTTAGAGGTATAGCATCTTCCCTTTTAGTTGTTGTTACCACACCCCATCAACACCAAAATACCCACAGTCCTCTACCATAGTCCGTTCAACCCTCTCTCTATATTATTTTCTACCCTTCCACTCTGGGGCAGTCTCAGATCCACAGTCAGATTCCTGGGGTATTTTTAGTTTGATCTTCTCTGAACTTCTGTTTTTATTTCTCTATATTCCACATATATGTGATACCTTTGGTATTTGATTTCCTCCTTCTGACTTATTTACTTAGCATAATTCCCTCCAATTCCATCCATATTGTAAGTGACAAGAGTTTATCTTTTTTGTAGCTGAGTAGTATTCTATTGTGTGAATATACAACATATTCCTTTTCCAGGCATCTGTTTGGGGAAATTTAAGTTGTTTCCATGGCTTGACTATTAGTAAATAATGCTGTAATGAACATGGAAGTTCATCTATCTCTTCAAATTACTATTTTTTCATTCATACCTAGGACTGGAATTTCTGGTTCATATGGTAGATCCATTTTTAATTTTTTTTAAAGATTTATTTATTTTTATACAAGAACCGGGGTACAGGCCAGATGTGTGGGAGGGTGAGAGGGTTCACCAGAGACAGAGCAGGGAACAGAACAGGCAGACTGACGAAATACACTGCTGAGGGGAGCAGCAGGCGAGGCAGGAGAGGTTTGCGCGCCATGTGGGATTCTCGCCAGCCGGCTGGGATCGAACCTGCACTGCAGAGGCTGTGGACAGCTTCACAGTGCGGTACTCAACCACCTGCACCACCAGGGAGACCCCATTTTTAATATTTTGAGAAACCTCCATACTTTTTCCCATAAAGGATGGACCAGTATACAGCCACAACAGTATAATAGGGTTCCTTTTACTCCACACCTATTTTTATCCTTTTTGATATGGACCATTCTCACGGTTGTGAAGTGGTATCTCATTGTGATTTCGATTTGCATTTTCCTGACAGGAAGTGAGGAGGAGCATTTTTACATGTGCTTACTGGCCATGTGTATGTCTTCTTCAGAGAAGTGCCCATTTAGCTCTTCTGCCCATATTTTGACTGGGTTATTTGTTTTCTTTCTGGTAAGTTGTATAAATTCTCTATAGAGCTTAGGTATTAGCTCCTTGTCAGATGTGTGGTGTGCAGAAATTTTCTCCCATTCAGTAAGGTGTCTTTGTTTTAGTGATAATTTCTTTCGCTGTTAGTATTTAACTAAATTTATTTCTTAAGTTTAGAATGGGTGCTCTCTTGATGGATAAAAGATCAACAACTATAGGAAGAGAAATAAAAAATCTACCTCCCATCCTTTACCACACTCCCACATTGCCCCCAATTCATACAAATTAACTATTTTGTCTTGGTTCTCTGTACCAGGGATGTTGTATGTGTATATTTATCAATTCACTTATGCTCTCTGCAGGTAGTATTATATCAGGCAAAAAATAAGTGTAAAGAAAAGAAAAGTAAAAATGTGTTCTTGGAGTGCATATCATAATGCATATTATAGTCTCCCAGATTTATCTTTATTCATATTTCAAAAAATGCTTATGTAGCTTCTTGTTTTCCCCTCTTTATTATCTTACAATTATTCTCCCATAGGTTTTGCTAATTTCTTTCTAATTTTATTCATAGATATTTTATCCTTTTTCCTAGTATTTCACATGGGGCCTTCTCATTTATGTCCTATGAAGATTTTATTTTATATACAAATGCTATAAATTATTGTATATCAATATTTTCTTACCAATTCATCAAATACTCTTTCTAAAATAGTTCTTTTTTTTTAAGATTTATTTGTTTATTTATTTATACATGCACTGGGTACAGTCAGAAGTGCAGGAGGGCGAGAGAATTCACCAGAGCCAGAGCGGGGAGCAGAGCAGGCAGAAGGACCGAAGTACACTGCTGAGGGGAGCAGCGGGCGGCAGGAGAGGTCTGTGCGCCATGCGGGACCCTCCTCCGTGGCCCGGCAGCAGCCGAGGATCGAACTGGCACAGCAGAGGCTGCGGGCAGCTTCGCAACCCAGCGCTCAACCGCTGCGCCACCAGGGAGGCCCCCTCTAAAATAGTTCTTCAATCACTTAATTTTCTCAATTACTTTTAATACAATGACCATATCCTGTGCAAGGTAATATATTCTGTCCTCTCATTTTTACTTTCTTTACACTTATTTTTTGCCTGATATAATAGTACCTTCAGAGAGCATAAACAAATTGATAAATGTCCACATACAATGTCCCTGGTACACAGTAAGCACTGTATGAAAAGTTGCTGTCACTTTCTTTTCTGTCACTTGTTTTTATAGTGTTTGCTAGTCATCTTCGAATTAGAGTTGTACTTATATTTCATTAGGACTTTTACTTTATTTGTAGGAAATTCTCAGCATCTCCTTTGAAGCTCTTATGTACTGCTATGTATCAATCTTTATGATGAATTCATGGGACACATGTACGGTGAACAAGAATGGTTGTAATGGAGTGTACAGTCTGGCAATTGATATAGAAATGTATGGAGATGATAATTTTATTAACATCCTCATCACCTATGTCTATGGTCTTAACAACCATGTACTTAGATGATGGACAAATGAAAGTATTTCTGGAAAGTTAGGAAATTCTCTCTTTATCTAAAAAACTCCTGCTGCCGTAACTTATAACCCACAAATACCCTCCTATCATCAGTGCATAAACTGCCTTCATCTCGGAGGAGGAGCATAAATGCAGGTTAAGCTATAGCTGAAAAAGTCTTTCCTCTGCTGTAAAAATAACTTTGCTCGCCACCCTTTGAGTGTCATACAATGGGGTTTTATTATTTAATTATCTGATGTCCACATGGTGTCAGCTATTACTATTACATGGAGTATTCAGTGGTGAAACTTGCTTGTTTTTCTGAAAGAAATTTTTTATGCATCTAGATAACAGCCACTGGGCTCTCTATAAACCCTTAAGATTGACTAATCTTATAAAACCCTCTCTACTTGTCCATTGTGGGTGATTGCATTATTCTGCTTTCCATTTCATTTTTTATCCCCACTAGGAAATGGCTAAGTCTAGATGTTTTTTCCTTTCATTAAATCACACAAAAGCATAAAGTAAAAATTGGTTTGAAATAACATTTAGAGCCATTGGAATAAGGAAGCCCTTATTTCTTAAGGAAAACCAAAGTCTGACAGCTTTTTACACAGTAAATGGAAGTACAGCAAAGAAATTTATTGATCATCATCTCCTCAGTTCAAATACTAATTTCCAAACCTAAACAATGTTTTTTCTTTTGGTGCTTCATGGGAAATTAAATTTTGGAATTTGGGCAGCAAAGACAAGTTTTTGTATCTGTTGTTACTAGAGATGGCAATTTTCCAGCAGGGAAACAGAGGATACTACAATGGAAGTGCTTTTACCATAAGCATGAAGTCAAGGCACCCATTACAGAGGATTAACTAGAATGCTCATGTGTGCTGAAGAACTTGTTTTTATGGTGTACTTGTTAACTACAGGGTTAAAAACCCAAGACCTGTGAGGTTAATCCAATACAAAATATTGAGATAAAGCAGACACTGAATCACTAAGTTTGTTAATTACAATAGATAATACTGCATTGTGTAACATATTAGACAAGAACACCAAAAGCTATTTGTTTCAGCTCTGATTTTTATGATGGAGTCATCTGTAAATTCATTATTTGACATTTAGATGGACAATCCAGTGACAGTTTCATTTAGGAACATGAAAAGCATACATCAAAGGAGAGTCTGTCGTGAGAAAGGAGTTGAAACACAGATTTGGGAGTCATCTGCTTGGTGGGGATAAATGAAGTATGTTATTTTCCCTCGAGTAAGGATATTTGAGGACTAAACCTTCAGAAACTACATAGAGCAGCATCAAGAAGAAAAAGAAAAGACAAAAGCAGAAGTCAGTGGAGTACCAGCATTATATACATATATGTATATAATTATATACTTATAAATTTATATGAATTTTTTCTGTTTCTCCTTTTAATTTAGAATGTACATAATCTTTATTTCTTTCAGAATAAGTATTTTGATTGTTTAGCTATGTTTTTTTTCCTCTATCAGTGCCTGGAATAATCTACTATGATATAATTGAATAAAATAATTTCCTATAAAATGAGTCATAAAATTTTACTGTTTAATAAACCTGAGTAGAAACCCTTGTGGAATATGCCAAAAAAAATAGTTTAGTTAGCATGACTTTATAAAAAATTATGTTTTCAGTCAATAATTGATTGACTTTATGATGGGAAAGAGACATGAGTTAATGTCTTTCAGAGTTCTTAACAGATCTATATATTCTGGAAGGCCTCTATGATCTATTATTTTACATGGCATATGAGAGAAAGATATTTACTGTTATACTAATTTAACCATATAAGCCATAAGCTGAAACATTTAAGATGGCTGATATGAGGGCATACCCCAAGGTTTCTTTTAAGTGTACATTATTGTATAATAATTTGCACCATTTAAATGTTCTGATGTTTTTGTTTAAAATAAATAGTTGGCTGTATATTTTATAAAACTTACTTATAGTGGGCCTCCCTGGTGGCACAAGGGGTTAAGACGCAACCTATGAAATTGTCCGCAGCCACTGCAATACAAGTTCTATCCCCTGGCCAGCCAGGGAGAAACCCACATGGAGCAGCAGACCTCTCCTGACTCACCTGCTGCTCCCCTCAGCAGTGTATTTCAGTCAGTCTGCCTGTTCTGTTCCCCACTCTGTCTCTGGTGAATCCACTCACCCCCCACACCTCTGGCCTATACTCCAGCTCTTGTATGAATAAATGAATAAATCTTAAAAAAAAAACTTACTTCTAGTGATTTGGATGATCTCAAAATAATTATATTGATCACATTACTACTCTGCATGTTTCTTCTGAATTTTTATTTTGAGACAGGGAGATCATATATGATCCACTGCTTATGAGTCCATTTTCCAACAGATTTTGTTATTTCCTATATATAACCTAGAATTGCTATTTATATAAAGTCATACCTATATTTTTTAAATGCAAATGTAATTATGTTGTTGCCAAAATATGTAAAGTATCCATAGGTTTATATCTCAGTTAAAAATTTAGATCCAATGTTACCAGCCTCACATCTAAATATTTGCCTTCATTTATATTTTTTTTATAGAGGCATGTTTTTATTTATTTATTTATTATGTTTGTTTGTTTTGTTTATACATGCACTGGGTACAGTCAGAAGCGCGGGAGGGTGAGAGAATTCACCAGAGCCAGAGTGGGGAGCAGAGCAGGCAGAAGGACTGAAGTACACTGCTGAGGGGAGCAGCGGGCGGCAGGAGAGGTCTGCGCACCATGTGGGATCCTCCTCCGGTGGCCGGGGAGCAGCCCGGGATCGAACCAGCGCCGCAGAGGCCGCGGGCAGCTTTGCAACCCAGCGCTCAACCGCTGCGCCACCGGGGAGGCCCTATTTGCCTTCATTTAGACAAAACATTGTGAATTGAACAAAGTGTTTGCACTGTTAACATTTAATATTAAAGAATAAAGCCCATTCTTTTTGGTGAAAAAAAATTTAGATCCAAAAATAAGCAAAAAGATGATTTTCAAGATTTTCAGAGCAAATGACATATTCTAATCAATAGAACAAAGTTAGCACATTTCCATAACACCTGTCCAGAAAACCTTTTACACAGCAGAAAGATTATTGAAGTGCTTGGCTTCCATTTTCAGAAAAAATAAGAAGCTATTTTTTATCAACCTTGTAGAATTTTAGAGTTTAAGTGAGCAATATTTTGTAAGCCAGAGAGTGGAAACTCACTTTAAATATATTCACCTTGCAGATAACATGTGCAGCCTTTGTGCAGCATGTTATAATAAGAAGAGTGAAATAAAGCAGTCCTTGCCTTCAGACTTACAGCGTCCTGGGACTCAGCGTGGGGTCACATAGAAAATCAGATCTATTAGACCAAGACAGTCTGGTTTATGTTTGATTCCTCTCCCTCCTATGACCACCACTCCTGTTACACTCTAATACGCCCTGCTTCAGTGATAAATCACACAGCCACTTTAAATCTTCTCTGAAAAGGAGGGCTTGCTCATACTGCTCTTCCCCTTTCATGAACAAATGTTTTTTTCTGGTGATTTTAGAACAAGGGCTCAAGCACCTGGTGTTCGCTGCCGTCATCTGTGGAGTTTCAGTATCCAGCAACAGATTCCAACCCAACCAGTTGTAAGTGAGGAATTTTTTTTTTTTTTTTTTTTTTAGTTCTCTGATTCATTGCAATATGTGGGCAGGGTTGAAGCCCATTCTATTGTATGGAAGAAGCTTAGGGAATGGATAACAAAAGGGCTGGGATCACAAATTCTGCCCTGGACACTGCATGGTTGGGCTGTTGTACTTTTCTGTGGCTTCAAACTGTTCCCTTCTCAGCCATAGTTGTCTGACATATCTGAAAGTTGGAGAGGATGTATCAATCCTCCAGGGCTATTCTTAAAGTAGAAAATGTGTGTATATTTTGTGGGAAAAAAACAGTAAACATTAATAAATCCCATGAAGCCATCCCAGATGAGAACATGGCCTTGTATGGGAAAGGGTGAAGTCGTCTAAAAAGAACTTTCAGAAGTGTAGCTCATATGTCCTTAATCTGAAATAAGTACCTTTTTTTTTCACCTTATTTCCTATAAAAATGACTTTGTATCTATAAAACTCTACAACTAAAACACGAGTACATAAGGCTAGTTGCCTAGATTACTCAGCAAGTAACAGGAACAGAAAATTTCTTTTTCCTTTTCATTCCCTCCAGCTATAAAAACAGTGAGAGGAGCATTACTTGTCAACAATTATTGATGAATGCATGATTCCATGATAACACTCTCAGATTTATTACTAACAAGTAATGTAACTTTGAAATTTTAACTTTTCTCTGTATCTTAGTTTCCTCATCAAAGTTAGTAGGAGTCGTATTTTATTTCTCCTAGAATTTAATTTTTTCTGTGTCCAGTGCTCAGTGTCAAGGGAGGAAGAGTAGGACATAATACCTTTTTTTTTTTTTAAATGTATTTTTTTTTTAATAGAGGCATGTTTTTATTTATTTATTTGTTTGTTTGTTTGTTTTGTTTATACATGCACTGGGTACAGTCAGAAGCACGGGAGGGTGAGAGAATTCACCAGAGCCAGAGCGGGGAGCAGAGCAGGCAGAAGGACCGAAGTACACTGCTGAGGGGAGCAGCGGGCGGCAGGAGAGATCTGCAGGAGAGGTCTGCGCGCCATGTGGGACCCTCCTCCGGTGGCCGGGGAGCAGCCGGGGATCGAACCGGCACCGCAGAGGCCGCGGGCAGCTTCGCAACCCAGCGCTCAACCGCTGCGCCACCGGGGAGGCCCCATAATACCTTTTGTAGACAAGAACTTAAAATGAAGATAAGCTAGGCAGTTATAACATTAAGTAAACTAATAATAGCAACAACAATAGCAATAATAGTAATAATAATGATGATAGAAAGCATTAACAATATGGAAATGGTATTTACAACATATGACTAACAAGTTGCTTGCTATTGATAGATATCCAGTTACAGTTACTGAAATTTAAGCCACATTCATTATTTCAGTATTTTATTGTGTCTTTTGGAGTACAGTTTTTTGCAATTGAAAACCTTGCCTTAACCAGTATTCTATTCAACAAGTAGTTCATATTATAGAAAATTCATTTGCTGTTACCCAATGTGGACATTTTCTGATGCATCAAAATTCTGCCTATCTGGCTTTTACAGGTTACCAGCTTTTCTGATTAGGTTCTGTTTATGTAAGGCTTTCATGAATGCCTAGCATATGAGAAAGTGATCTTATGTGAAATAATTCAGTCAATAACTCATCTAGGCTGATTCATTCTAGAAATGTAATATTAGGTGATCTTAGCATGTTTTCCTAATTAATCACATTTTATTTTACATTGTACCTATTGACAGTGTACCCCAGGACTTATAGGGATTCTAAAAAGGAAAGGCTGAGAAGAGGAAAAACATTTAAATACAGAAGAGATTATAAAATGGAGGATATACCCATTACTGGCCTTGTCCTTTCCTTCCTCTTCTACTGTCTTTACTATTCTCACACAATTAGACTAAAGCAAAACAAATGCCTCTTCTCAGAAATGGTAGAGGACAAACAGGAAGGCTAACCAAAGAAAGGGGCTGGCTACTCAGAGGAAACAATGTGATCACTCAGCATCCTGCTTCATTACGATCATTAAACCAGTAGCAATGAAATAGGATAAGTGAAATGCCTTCCTACTATCACAGGGGTCACTTTCTTTGGGTTCATACAATAAATAAACTAACACTTGATTTATTCTACATCCAAAACCAGGCAAGCACTTTATTTACTTTGGGTATTGAACCTAATAGAAACTATTATTGACACTATCAAAAATTAATTAAAAAGAAGTAAAAATCCTTATCAAAAAATAGAAAAAAGCTTCCACATCTTAAGTGTCACCAAATAGTGTGGCTCAGAATAAGAAAGTAAATAAAAGGAAAAAGCAAGTTTTCTAACAAGTTGTAAAATGGGTCTCAAGGGCTCATTTTCTTTAAAAAAAAAAAAAAAACCTGCAAAAAATCCCATAAAGTTATTGGGAAGATGGTATCAGAGGTTGTTGGTTTAAAAGGTGGGACAGGATTAAGGAAAATAAAAAGTATGGGAATTGTTTGAGGGGAAGCACAGGGACACAGTCACAAGGGTATGGGGGGATCCTATTACAAAGAGCAACCATTCCTGAAAAGACCAAGGGCATCGTACCATGAAAACTCTTCATTCATGGGTAGTCTCTTAGTGATCAATCCATTCTTTCCTTGTCTTCCATTTCTAGCCTCCATTTACAGCACAGTTTTCTCATATAATTAGCTTGGGTAGATGTTACTGATGTTGTTTGTAGAGTTGCAGGATCCTTGGGTTCACTCTGGGAACGCGGCGCGTTCCCCAGGTGGGTTTCACCATGAGACAGAGATGTTGGTTATATTTAAAGAACAGGTTTATTAGGGAGAGGAAAAAGGGACAGGTTTTGCTATGAGAGGCCTGCGTGTTGCAGGCAGGAGGCCTTGACAGGTCATGGGCAGGCAGGAAGCTGCTGCCCTGCAGAGGGAGAGAGTTGGTGAAAAGAGGCACCTGCATAGTCACAGGTGGGCAGTGGGAGTGCTGCCCCGAGCCTGTGCAGAGACTGCATTGATATAGTCCTTTTCTCTTTGGGAGGGGTCACTCCTCCCTGGAGTGGCCTGCTTGTTGCCAATGTTGGGTAACAGGCAAAACTAGAAAGGCACCAGAGATTCCAGGGTGGCACCAATCTCCATATCTTTACCCTCAGGCCTGTGCTCCACTCCCTGTAGCATCTGATCCTGCTTGGGTCCCATGCCTTGTGATAAAGCACTGGCGCCTAAGGGTCTGACCTCTGCAGCTGGGTTAATGGTCATGTTATTCCCCTTGACCCCCACCTCATTGTGAGTCAGGTTCTGGTCTTGGGGCACCTCCTTTCCAGTCTTTCTATTCTTGACCTCCATCATTCCCATTTGGTTCAGAATGATGAGATAGTCCCTCCCTCCTTCAAATTACATTTGATTTCCCCAATAATACCACAAGACAAAGTTTATCATTGCCATTTTATGATAAATGGACAAAGATTAAGACAGATTAAATCATTTCTCCAACATTTCACCACCAAGAAGTGGTGGAACTGATATTTCAAGGGACTTTAACATTCTCACACTCTTTTTATCGGCACACCTTTTGCTGTGGTTTTTGGAATGTGTGGGTTTGGAGTGTGGGGTGTTGGGTTCACTCTGGGAAAGGTTTTGTTACTGAACACTGGCCTCAGTTTCCCTCAGCCAATAAAAGGAAACTGAGTTTGAGGAAAAGGAAAGCGGTTTTATTTGTCGACAAATGAGGAGGGTGGCTGACTCATGTCCAAAAAACCACCGTCCTGCTCTTTGCAGTGGGCAGGGGTATTTATACAAGGGGAGATGGGTAGGGGCCGTGAAGGGGAGGGGGAAGGGGTCCTCACAGAGACAAGTGGGCGCCAGCTCAACAGGGAGATGAATGGGTGTCAGCTCATTCATCTTAAGGGAAGGGGAAGGTGTCAAGGCACAGAGACGGGTGATCGGGTGATCGATGGGCCAACTTGTTTTTCTTAGGGCGAGGGGGAAGGGTCTGCAGGGAAACCGGTGGGCCCCAGCTTGTTTTTCTTCTCAAGGGGAGGGGAAGCTGCAACAAATGGGAAAGACAAGCCATCAATCCTGCCAATGCTAGATAAGGGGAATTGCAAGAAATGGGGAAAGACAAACTTGTTAACTGTATCACTTTCATCAGAGCTCCCGTTTCAGCGACACACGGCGAGTTCCTCCACGAGACGGAGACCTTAGTTATATTTAAAAGAGCAGCTTTATTAGAGAGTGTTGTGCCCACGAACGACAAACGCAGGCCCCAAGGAATCAAGGACAGCTGATGCAAGCACAAAAGGGAGTTTAAGGCAGACTTGAGTCTGGACTCACGACACCCATCGATGCATCGTTGGATGGCGAGAGCCCCGAACTGGGGAATCGGGAAGGTATTTATAGGGTTACAAGCAGGCTTAAATTTTAAAATAAGCTGCAGTTACTCATTGGCTATGGAAAGGCATTTTTGGCACCGGCGCGACTCAAACTCAGTTGATTGGCCAGGGATGCCGTGGTCTCCCTATTTGGTCGTCCCTTTTTCTATTGGCCACCAGGGTGGTCCGAGAAGGTGAGGCGAGGATGAGACATAGTTCAAGAATGTTGCATCATCTTTCAGGAAAGTGAACCTTAAACCTAAAATTCTAAAATGGCGGTTATACACACAAAATGGCAAAACAGTGGTCAAAGCATAACAATCTGGTTTCACAGAGAGAGGGACAGAAGAGTAAAAGGCACTTGCATAGACACAAGTGGGCAGGAAGAGCTGCCCGAAAGGAACAGGTTTGCTAAGAAAGACCTGCATGGTTGCAGGCGGGCAACCTTGAGGAGAGCGGCCTCTGCTGAGGGAGGTCAATGAAGAGAAGTCCTGGCAGGTGCAGGTCCCAGGCAGGCAGGAAGCTGTTGCCCTGCAGAGGGACAGAGTTGGTGAAAAGAGGCACCTGCATAGTCACTGTTGGGCAGTGGGATTGCTGCCCCTAGCCGGTACAGACACTGAACTGATATAGTCTTCTGTTTGGGAGGGGCTCACTCCTTGTGAGTTGTCAGTTGGTTGCTAATTCTGGATAACTATGCAGAATCTGAAAGGGACCAGAGATTCCACAATGGGCTCAATCTCCATATCTTTACCTTTGGAGGAGCCCTGGTTGGATGTTATGCTTTATATGCTTTGTAATATAGGCCTCAGAGCCTAAGGATACTAGTCTGTGCCTAAGGACCTTGGTTTCCATAGCTGTGTCAATGGCTATGCTAATCTCTTCTACCCTCACCTCCTTGTGAGCTGGGTTTCTGGTCTTGTGGCACACCTCCTTTTCAGTTTTTTTTTCCTCTTCCTTTCCTTCATCACTTTGTCCTTAATTTTTTTAAGTGACAGCACCCCAGTTCAAACTGAAGATAGTTTTCAAACCAAACAATAATAAAAAAAAATGCATTGATTTACCTAAAGAAGACTGGACAAATGTAGAACTGCCGCCAGGCCCAGGTGGCTCCAGAAACTCTGTCGCTAGATCTTGCTTTCTCTCTATTGATCTTTATCTTTGTTATGATACATGGTTCTTGTTTTAAAGATGAAGTCTTATTGGTGATATAGCTACAGGAAACACCTGGGCTGTGGAATGGTTCTCTGTATGCCAGCAATTTCCATTTTCTTTTATTAATTCTATTTGTGATCTGGTATTTCACATAAGTGCTCAGTCAAACTTAATCTTCTAGTTGCTACTTTTGTTCACATGTGCCTTTCCACTCAAAATATCCAGCTGCTTTTACTCCATTTTGGAACTTTGGCATTTGGACTAACAAATATTATCATTTCTTCTCAATTCCTCTCTTGTGGAACCTAGAGAGGGAGTTAAATATCATAGGGCTTTTTTCAGCTGACTTTTTAAAAATTCGATAATCTGTATCAGCTTTTTTTGTGCCCTTATGGAAATGTGGTATCTGCACCTAAGGGTGTAAAACTTTCAAATGTTCTCCACAGCACCATCTATAGGCCAGTTGAACCAGTTTTTCTCATATTGTATCATTTCGCTGCTTTCTTTCACTGTTAGTGCAATTATTAAAAATATTTTTTGCTTGCCAGGAACACTTTTTTTTATTTTCAACCTTGAAAGCTAATAAATAATTGTCCTCACTAGTAACATGAAGTAAACTTTTCAAGTTCCAAAATTATCTTGCAAGAGCCAGGTATACAACAATGTCAATGCCCAAATAACATCCCTTCCTAAACAATGTCAAAGACTTTTCAAATAAAATTATCTATTTGTTGTATCAAAATAACTTTAATTCTAAAACCTGACTGTGTGTGCTCTAGCCCTGTATTTTTTGCCATTAATCATTTGTGCTAATGATTCAACAGTAATCTCTCTTTTCCCGGTATTACTTTCAACTTGTAGTACTGTTCTGTGTTGGTTTGTACTAGCATGAACAGTTTAATAGCTAGTGTGAAAATAAATATTATATATCTATATTTCATATTTGATTTAATAATTTTCCATTAGAAGTAATTTTGCTTGACTAATATGTGTGTGTGTGTGTGTATGTGTCTGAAGGACTCAAAAATTATAATTCTAATGGTGAAAAGACAATTGAAAGCATTATATATGTTATTTTTACAAATCTTAAATATCAAATATATTTCATAGTGTTAATTTCTATGTTTCAATTTTATTTGTGAAAAGGCAGATCAAAGCTGAGAAAGGAAAAATTTTAGGTAACATAGGAAGGAGGGGAGGTGTTGAAAGTCATCAGACTGTATTCTAGAATTTGGTACAAAGAGTGAGTTACATGTTCTGTGCAAAGTCATTAATAACTGAGTGATTGCAGTGCACAGTTGGCATGCTAGATACTAATGTCACATTTCCATATGATTGTTCTAGTTGGAGCTGCTGAGGTGTGTTGCATTTAGTCCTCCAGGCTAGCAATTTAGCTTAATCTTTTATTACTGCAGTATGTGACCTAATAAAGCACAAAAGCTTTCCACATGAGAAAGTGAAAGTTTCCATGATATGGGCATATACTCTTTTCTCCTCATTTAACAGCTTTATAGCCTTGATCTTTACATAAAAAATACTATTTTAATCACCCACTCTGTTCCATTATATAATTCATTAAATAGATATTTCTAAGTCTTTATCTATCATAGCTACTTGAAAAAAAATCACATTTCCGCTTTCTTTCATAAATATGTATTAAACAGTAATGCCGTAAAAGATACTCCTGATTAAAAACTAAGTTTTTTTCTTAAATATAGCTATTTTATTATAAAATCCATTGAAATAAAACTTGATAAAGCAAAAAAAAAAATATGTGCTTAAATGAGCTATTTAGTTATTCCAATGTAAACTGGATGGTAAATAACGACGGATGGATGGATGGATGGATGGAAGGACAGATGATAGATAGCTGGAAAGGTTGTAGTTCCATAATATTTATATGAATGTTCACTTATATAAACAAAATTTTATGAAATTGTCAGGCAAGAAGATATTACTTCCAAGTTACGGTTGAGGAATTTTAGGTTTATCAAGTTTATCAAGAAGCATGGTCAAGACCATTCAGAATCACCATATGTGGCCTAAGACAAACTTAGTCCATGCCACTTGATTTTATAAAAAAAAAAAACAGTCTTGTTTATCTATACAAATATATTTTGCAGTTGTCATGCATCTATTAAAAGCCTTTAGAAAATCAACTATTTTCCTGAAGTGTAAAGCATTTAAATAAAAATAACCACAATATTGAATACATAATTTGTGGATAGCATTAAATCCTCCTCAGTTTCCTTTTGGGAAAAAACAAAACAAAACACTTGACTATTGACACACATACTCCATCCTCTTTCAAACAGAACCAAAAAAACACTGTCTTAATATACACAACCAAATTTACATTTTCTCAAGAGAGGAAAAAATACTTCAAAAGAAACAAGCAAAGAACATCAGCCTAACAGTTCTCTTGGTAGAGAAGCTGAGGCACTTTATTACATTCTACTACATCAGAAATTTACATCTCAACGACTACAAAAGTACTTTGCTTCTGGCACCAAGCTGTGACAAGCTATGGCAGAGGCCACATTTACAACAGCCAACTTGAATTTAATTCAAGGAACCTTTGGCAGAAAAGTGACACAAGCGATATAAAATCACTATACCATTGTCAGACAGTGAACTCCATCGATTCAGTAAAATATGAAAATACTTTAGTCTGTTTTCCTTAGAGTTTCAAGGTACTTGACTCACTAGAAGAGAGCCTCTAGCCCCCCTCCCCAAATACAAACAATAATGTAAATGAACATTACCTTGAAAATAATTCATAATTTGTGTTCATAACATTATGAATTAGTTTTATATTATTAAAAAGTATTGCAAGTTTTTGTGTTTTATAGTGATCAGCATAAATAAATAAATCTTTTCAAAAAGTTTTTTCTTCATCATATATATATATATATATATATATATATATATGCATACAAGAACTGGGGTGTAGGCCAGAGGTGTGGGGTGGGAGATGAGAGGATTCACCAGAGACAGAGCAGAACAGATGGATCTACTGAAATACAATGCTGAGAGGAACAACGGGGAGAGGTCTGCTGTGCCATGTGGGTAGCTCCCTGGCTGGGACTATCAACGAAGAACTGCCCAACTATCCTGATTTGCTAGATCTGAGAACTTTACTTTCAAT
Source organism: Talpa europaea (assembly GCF_964194135.1). Classification (NCBI taxonomy): domain Eukaryota; kingdom Metazoa; phylum Chordata; class Mammalia; order Eulipotyphla; family Talpidae; genus Talpa; species Talpa europaea. The sequence continues at coordinate 84,651,973 of NC_140072.1, forward strand.
AAAAAAACCAAGAATACCTTGGGAAGACTGGAGTGAGTTGATAAAAATAGGGGGGATGGGGGGTTGAGATCACAGGGTTATGAGTATCCAAAAGGAAAATTGAATTTCTACAAGATAAAAAGGCAAAGAAATTTATGTCATCATTGGAATATTAAGAAAGGATGTACTTCCTTGATGGTATGTACAGTAATCAAAAAGAAATTCCATTCCTTTTGGACAAAAAAGAATAAAACAATGGGGAGACTCAGAATCTATTTTGGGAAGCAGGGTTGATGCACACACATACAAACACAAACTCATTACTAGGCCAGATACCAGGACTGGCTTCAATGGCAATCTTTTGGTAATTGCTTTTGAGCATTGTGAACATTAACTCCATATCTTTATCATATAGCATTAGAGTATGTCAATAGGTTCTTGAACATGAGATAATCCTTGCTGCAAAAGCGTCATGAATACAGTGCATCTTGCAATGAAAAAATTTCTGTAACATATAAGTAGAACTGATTATACTTTCATTAAATTTCTTGACGCTAACTTATGCTCACATGAAAACCATAGTCTTAGAGCTTGCATATTATGTGCCATGTATTCCTTTTTTTTTTTTTTCCTTCAAAGAAGTTCTTAAGTTCCCTGCAGTGGAAAGAAGGAAAACAGTTTAATATTTATTGAACACCTACTTTGTACTTTGCAAATACCATCACATTCAATGTTCATAATAGTTGTTAAAAATAAATACTTTTGGGCCTCCCCAGTGACGCAGCGGTTGAGTGCTGGGTTGGGAAGCTGCCCAGAGCCTCTGCAGTGCCGGTTCGATCCCCGGCTGCCGGGTGAGGGTCCCCCATGGCACGCAGACCTCTCCTGCCGCCTGCTGCTCCCCTCAGCAGTGTACTTCGTCACTCTGCCTGTTCTGCTCTCTGCTCTGGCTCTGGAGAATTCTCTCACCCTCCCGCGCTTCTGCTGTACCCAGTGCATGTATAAATAAATAATAAATAAATCTTAAAAAAAATAAATAAAAAATAAATTAAATAAATAAATAAAAATAAAAATAAATACTATTACTATGTCTATTTGTCTAATGAATAACTGGAGTCCCAGAATAGCTAAGTTATTCCAATGTCACTTTGTTAGAAGGAAGGATTTGAACCTAGGTATTCTGACTTTTCAAACCATGCACTTAGACACCGTACGAAATCAATTATTTGAAAAGAAAATGATATAATTTAAAACTTCAGATCATAAATAATTCTAATAAGGCTAGATAGCCAAGTTCTCTACTTCTGAGGACAAATTTATGTATCTCTGTGTGAAAACCTCACAGGTATTTTCTTAAGAGTTAAGAATTCAAGGCCTCCCCTGGTTGCGCAGCGGTTGAGCGCTGGGCTGTGAGGCTGCCCGTAGCCTCTGCAGCGCCTGTTCGTTCCCCGGCTGCCGGCGAGGGTCCCACACACAAAAAAATAAAATAAAATAAAAAAGAGTTAAGAATTCAGAGCTCACCCACTGACATGATCCCCCCTGGTTTGGTAGTGTTTCCTGTACAGTGGAAGTCAGCTTTTCTAACATTAGAGGAATAAACAATTCAGACAAGCTAGGACTGAATTGTTCTTGCTACTCTGAGTTCCTTGAATTCGTTCTCTTGTCTGCTTAAATTCACTGATAAATTACAATCCTCTATTCTCCAATCGTCTTCACCAGGACATTGTAAGAATTTCATCAAAAGAAGCTTTGCTTTTCTTGAATAAACCAGATTTCAGTAACAGTGAGGAAAGAGCTTCACTCTCTGTGAAATTTCAGGGTATAAGCATAGTTCTCTGTAAAAGTGAAAAATAAAGCAGCACAGAGCACTTATAACGGTAGGTACTGTAAGCAATTTGCATTTATTAATTTACAATTATTTGCACAGCTTTCTGTTCAAATGCAATGGAAGAGGTACCATTACATTTCCCATGTTAGAAATAAACACACAGAGGTAGAGATTAGATGATATACCCAAAGTCATAGAACCAGTAAGTGGCAGAGTTTGAATTCAGACCTAGGCAGCCTGGCTGTACAACGTGGTCTTGCCCACTGTGCTAGACTGACCATTTTATTTTGTTCTGAAAATTATTTGATCAGTTGAAACATTCTAAATTAATTAACTGAAAACTAACTGTATATCACTCAGCAATCACTGTGTTCCTGCTATGGGTTAACTATAACCCATAGACTAAATATCATTTCCTGACATATTATTTTATTTGGTGCTGTAAGGTATATTAGTAATTTCAGCCAATATTCCCTTTTATCCACTGGTGAAAACCCAGATAAATTGAGACATGAAATTGGAAAGGAGAACTCTCTAACCAATAACATACTTTCTTTCTTTTTCAAGAATGGTCTTATTTTAAAGACTAGGCAAAATGTTGCAGCTTGAAATAGCAGCTGGCTAGCAGTCCTTTTACAATTTTTCCCTAAATCTTGGCTCAGAAAAGAGATTTCATAACAATGTTGATATTATATGGAACTAACTGTTGCTCTATCACCAGAATGTGGAAGGACTTCTGCTAAATTCAAAAACTAGGATTGTACAACAAAAGCGATGTTGCACCAGTACTTTGCTTTAGGGATTGTGCAAATCTGTCTTCCTGAAATCAGATAAGGTCCTTTAACCATACCCTATTATCTCCTTCCTTTTTTCATAATGAGTGTGCATCATATACCTTAATTTAGCATCCACGAAGAAAGTAGCCTTCCACAATCTTAGTATTTCTGTCTCTGTCATTTCCCCCAGTGGTATATCCCTTATAGACTGAAGAAAAGCCTAAAACCTAATGAACATAACAAAGTAGAAATTTGTGTGAGAGAGTTGTTAATAAAGGAGAACTGTCTGCTGTGAAATGTTCCTAAGTTGGAGTGGAGAACAGAAGAGCCGGGATCAGCAGGGCATACTTGGGAGATGAGTGTGCCATGTACTGTGTGCGGAGTACCAGGCTAGGGGCACTGGGTAAATAGAGGAAGCAGAACCTCCTTCAAGGATGGGTCGCTGATAAAACTGAGAGTGGTTACCATTTATTGATCGTGTACATGTGCTTATCCTTGGTACATGCACTTAATGGATCTAGCTCACGTCATCGTCACAATAATGGCTTTGTTAGCTGTACCCATCTAGACATAAGGAACTGATGGAGAAGTGGCCCAACACCAACTTCCCAGCTTTAGCAATTAGTTATTGACCAACTCCTTAAAGATAGGGAATGAGATAAATGGCATTGGGGAGCTAATTCATAAAAATGGACGTTTTGGTGAACATAATAGATAGCTCAGAAAGAGACATAGTCCAAAGAATCTGGTTATAATAAAGTGACAGTATAACTCAATATGGAAAGAAAGGATCAATTCATGATTTGCTCGTTATAATAAACACCGCTGCTTCCCTAGTTTGTAAAAGAAAAACAGTTTACCATTAAATAATGCATGCTAAAATAATTCCCAGTTGTGTTAGAATGAAATGGAATAATAGAAGACAAAACCTATATAATCATGCTCTGTGTTGATCACTGTCATGCTTTACATATAAAACATCAAAATAAAATAATAGCATCCATATGAAAAATATACATATAGATACTCTGGTCCTCATAAAAAGTCTTTGAAATAGGAACAATAATTTCACTCTCTTACAGATAGGAAAATCAATGTCCCAAGGTCATTGTAAGTATTCCAGTAGCCATCTAAGATTAAATACGTCCACAATTCCTAAACTTTCTCCTAAAAACATATCTCATACCATGTATTTTCTCCATCTGAGAACACTGTTTACTTGGAGTCACCTAGTTATTCAAACCAAAATTCTCACAAGCATCCTTAACTCTTTTTACAGGCCATGCACAAATATTTTTGAAAATTCTTGTGAATCTATATTCAGACTATAAACTTCTTTTACTGTTTTTTATTGATTTTTATTGAAGTAACATTGATATGATGTTACATGTTTCAGATGTGCATCACTGAAAATCAGTGTGTGCATATATTACATTAAGTTTACCACCAAAACTCCAAATCTACCCTTCACCATACAGTTGCCCTATTTGTCCTGATTTACCCACTCTTCCCCCCTTTTCCTTCTGTTTCTGCAATTGATTTTATATTCTAAAAGCTTATTTTTGTCTTATTTAGTTAATTTGTTTTCTCTATAACATCCCATATTATTTAAAAATTGAGATTTTTTGAAATAAGAAATCAGCACAAATACAAAAAAGAAGGAAAAGATTATGTATGTTGATGAATGTTGATTAGATCTCAATAAAAGAAGCTCCCTTACATATCTTGACTTTCAAAATATTCCTGCATATTGATGCAGCAGCACTCTTTCTAAGAAACTATTTTGAATACATATCAGATATTCCCACAAAAGTATATGAATGGATGTTTTCAACAATATCTTACAACAGGAAATAATGCCATTCCCTACATTTGCAAGACTTGAGAAATAACTATTTCATAGGAATATATATTAGTACATAAAAATGAATGTTTTTAAAGAAACTTGGTAACATAGAAAATCTTAAGTTTTTTTTAATATTTCTTTTTTTTTAAAGATTTATTTATTTATTTATACAAGCACTGGGTACATACAGTCAGAGGCACGGGAGGGTGAGAAAATTCACCAGAGCCAGAGCAGAGTGCAGAACAGGCAGAGTGATGAAGTATATTGCTTAGGGGAGCAGCAGGCGCAGGAGAGGTCTGCGCGCCATGCGGGACCCTCGCCTGGTGGCTGGGGATCGAACTGGTGCTGCAGAGACTGCGGGCAGCCTCGCAACCCAGCACTCAACCGCTGCGCCACAGGGGAGGCCCTATATTTCTTTTTTTTTTAAAGATTTATTTATTTATTTATACAAGCACTGTGTACAGTCAGAAGTGCAGGAGGGTGAGAGAATTCACCAGAGCCAGAGCAGAGAGCAGAAGAGGCAGACTGATGAAATACACTGCTGAGGGGAGCAGCGGGCACAGCAGGAGAGGTCTGTCCCGCCATGTGGGACCCTCGTGGGTGGCCGGGGATCGAACCAGAGCTGCAGAGGCTGCAGGCAGCTTCGCAACCCAGAGCTCAACCACTGTGCCACCGGGGAGGCCCCCAAAAAATCTTAAGTTTTTTAAACACAACAAAGCAAAAATGGACAGTTATGGATCAGAGACATGCTGCAGGTGAGGAGGAGGGAGAGAGATCAGAGGGGGGAGCACTGGGGACTGTGGTGATGGTGCACAGGTGCATTGAGGAGGGAAATTCTATGGGGACTACACCTGAGGGAGTGAAGGGGAAGCAAATATTGTTTAAAAATGAGCAATGATGTAAAAAATAAAACAAACAAAAAAGCCAAAATAAATAAAATTTAAAAAAAAAACAGGAAAAAAAGAAAATCTTACGTTTTTAAAAGGCAGGTAAGAAGTTGTGTTAATAGCATAAACCATACAGGGACCAAAAAAATGACTAGTTGCAACCGACAATAAAATAGTGGTTGCAAAATCCTGGAGCAGAGACCACTGTCTAAAAGGCAAGTGAGCAAGGTCAAGTCCTTGTGTGAGGGGTATTGGGTGAACCCTTGTGCAGAATGAGGAAAAATTCTGGTTACATAGAGGACAGGTCCTGTGGGTTTAAAAAAAAGATGATAATTTATTTCCCAAATTTGTCTAGATAAGAAAAGGCCATTATCATGTATCTGATGCTAGCATCACTGTTTACAGAGTACTACCATCATAAAATGCAAACGGTAAAATGTGTGCATAGCTAAATTTTCCAAATACCTGTTTCTGAAATTGCCTCTGAAATAGACCAACTTAGATTGCATATAACCTCCTGAGTGGAAGAATGGTCTTTAGAAATAAGTTGAAAGTTGAGTTCCTAAAACAGGAGTAATTCCAGTTGTATGATATATTTTAGCTATGAATAGGCATTGCAGATAATTATTTTACTTTTATCATCTCTTGGATCACTTGCCTCTTGCTAATTTTGAAACAAGAGTACTTTGTGGTATTTCTGATTAAGGTACTAAAATACAATGTTTTGTAAGCATATAATATTTTATAATGGATCTCTTTGACTTCAAGGAATTTTAAGTGGAGTGCAGATTTGTGGAGTGATGCCAAATTTGTTTTTTGAATTCATGAACAAAAATAAACCCCTCCTCCATCTATTACTAATGTCGATAGTACATGCAATTCACTGTGGAGTTTAAATAGCTTTCAAATAATTTTCCTGTAATTGCTAGTCACTTTATCAGGTGGCATGAGGTTCCCAATCAATAATCACATGAAATGAGAGGCTCAGGGATCAATAGAACATTCTTCTCCCTATTGGAACACAGCCTACTCAGATGGTTGTGCTTGCTGTTCCTTTCTCTTTTGTATTTATTGTATATTCATAAGCACATTTCTTATGGGGAAAAGTAATATATTAGGGAAATAGACATAATGTCTGTCCCTGACATAATGACAAAGATGACATTTACTATAAAGAACATATCCTCAAAGCAGCTAAGTTTGCAAATTTCTTAATCTGTAATCAATGACTTTGTGTTGTCACTAATCCTTTTTGTTTTAAATGTATTTTGAAGACAAACACTCACCTCACTATGTGGGATTCTAGTAATAGTTTATTTTAAAGATGGGCAGTCAATATGTGGAATTTTGTTTATCAGGCTAAGATAAAGCATTATATCAACATATGTTATTAGCTTCACTTTTGTGTCTGGGGTACTAAAACTTATTAAGTACTGATGACTTGTGGAACTGTGAATTATTTCATGAAAAGTATTTGTAGTTGCACTGAAGCAAAAAAAAAGATTTTCAAGCATATTGTTCCTCCTCCCTTATAAGATAGAAAGGGGGCTTGTATTTATTATAAAATTCATTAACATGTGTACAAATATGTCCTTGCATACTTTAAAAAAGTCACTGTTTAGCATTAAGAAAACATAAGATCATGAAAAAACCTAATTATAAAAAAGTAAATATCAAAATCAACAAGCAACTATAAACCAGAGTGGGGAAGTTGGGGGGGATGGAGAAGGGAATAGGATCAAAACAAGGGGGGCTGAGGATTGTATGGGGACAATAACGAAGATGAAAATGCATATATTGTGCAATAATGAAAAATGATGTAAAAATGTATAAAATAAAAAAGACATAAAAAAGCAAAAAAAAAAGGAAAACATATGATCAATTTAAAGATCTTAATGTAATTGTGTGGTTAAAAAGTAAGAGATTCAAAGAAAGAAAGGAATACTTTTGTTTTTCTCCCATTTGTTTTCAGGAAAAATATTAAAGAAACAAGATTTGCCTCAGTGTACCTCAGAATTTTGGAGAGGAAGCCTAAAGGTGGTGCTTCTAAGAACGTATTTCAGGACGGGGCTTGGATAAACCCCTTACAAGAGCAGTAGGTTAGAGAGAAGGATATTTAGAAACAGGAAAAGTTTTTTTTTTTTTTAAAGGCAGCATGCAAAAAAAAAAAAAATTCATATGATCCATGAAAGAAAAAAAAAAAAAAAGATAACCAAGAAGGAAATTCTTTAAAACATGTTGCGCTTTGGAGTCTGCGTGTGGGTGCGGTCTACCCTTGACTCCCCTGGGGAATCTTCCTTGGGAAGAAGCTGGTCCTGGAAGTGTGTGCAGCACTGATTGCCAGGAGGGAGGTGTAACAGCGCGTGGCCAGGGAGGAAGGGCTGCTGCTCATCTGCTGCACCGGCACTAAAGGGGAGCAGGTGTCTGCTGAGATGCTGTCACTATCAGCGGCTCACCCCCAGGGATTTCAGAAAATAAAGGAAATCAAGACTAGGTTCTGGAGTCCTAACCACTAGCTAAGATTCCGCATGGATCCTCTCTGTTTTACAAACGGACGCTCAAATCAAGGCATCCTGACGAACCAAGCCTCTGTGAATGACAAGCTCGGAATCACCTCTTCGCAGTTATATCAAGTAAGTTATTGCCAACTTTGCTAATTTATATTTTCCTCTCCACACTTGAATCTTATCTTCGTGTGTGAACACCGAAGAGATTGGCCAAGAGGCAACTTTTTATTCTGAAATCTCAGTAAACTGGTACCACACACACACACACACACACACACACACACACCTGCAGCCAAAGAGCTCCGGCTCCTAAGACTGGTGTGCATTTGAGCTTTTAATATTTGCAAACTTACTGATATCTGCCTGTTGGAAAGACCGAGCTGCGTGGGGGTGGGTGGAACGCTGTGTCTCATCATTTATTCATTGTGATTGTCTCCGTTGTTGACACTAGTGGCGAGCCACATTCTCCTGTTCTTGCAGGGGAAGTCTGACACCTTGAGGACACTAAAGGGGGTGCCGGGAACCAGAGTAGCCACAGTGGAAGAAGCTTTGCGAGTTATGAGATCCCTGTAGGGGTTACTTTTCTCAAGTCTGGTGGCGACCTGCTGCCTGGGTGCTTGTTTGCTTGGTTGGGAGCCCGGCTTTCAGAAGCCAGGTCTTGAAGTGAACAGAAGTCGCAAGTCCCTGCCGAGCCCACCCGAAGTCTGGAGGTGTGTCTGGCTTGCATCCAGGACCACGGAGTGGGTTCTGGCCACCGACTTGACTAGCTGATATCTGCCTTGTGCTGAGCTCGCCTACCCAACTGGCTGACCTCGCCTGCCCAACTGGCTGACCTCAAGCGGTTGGCCCAGACAAGCGAAGGCTATTCGGGGACAGCCCAGCCAGGGACCTAGCGTCAGCGCCTGTCAGCGCGCGGGTCCCTTTTATTGCCAGGCAGAGCGGTGCGAGGGACGCTCATCTTCAGAGACTGTCCCTTTCAGAGGAGTCTGTGCAGACCCGAGGTCGGGCAGCCGCCCCGGGCAGAGGGCGGGTGCCTTCCTCTGGACTCATCCTCTGTCAGTCGTGGGAAAGCTAACTTTGTCCAGCGGGATCGGTGGGGGCGGGCGTGGGCGAGGCTCTCCCTCCCTGGCGCTCACCCCCCCTCCCCGCCTCGCGTGGCAGCGCTCTCAGAGCATCCTCACTCCGCCCAGTTCAGTGCCAGCTGCGTGGGCTCCAGCTTCGTGCGTTTTCCTTGGAATGCTCCAAAACTCCGCAGCGACTAAGGCGATCCCATTGGCATTTGCCGGGCGTGCTCGCACCCGACATACCACCCGCTCGGCGGGTCCTTGGATCGATCGTTCTTCAACCAGAAAATTACAACTTTGCAGGTAAAGAGGGTGTCTCGTCGGAGCTCCATTCGACCAGAGCTGCACCTCGCTTCCTTTCTGGGATCTCGGTTAAGTTTCTTGCGCTGCCTGGGAAGCCGGCTTCCTCCTGGGAGGCGGACATCCCTGGGGGGTAACGAGTTCAAAAGGCTCTAGTTGCACGGTTTCTCTTTGAGGCTTGGGACCGGATTTGTGAAGCTTTCTGCGGTTGACCCGGGCAGAGCAGGAGTTTGGGAATGCTTCTAAGCCTCCCATCGCACCATGCTTTAAAGCAGGGAAGAGGGCAAGGAGTGAACCCCCAGTGTGACTTATATGGTAAACAAAGCAGCTGCAGCCACGCCATGGTGCTAGAGAGGAAGCCTGTTTTTAGCCTTTTATGCATTTGGGGAGATGGAGGTATTGGAGGCCAGTGGTCATGCATAAGGGAGATCGAATGCTCTGGTACCTAAACTGGGGGCGGGGGATGAAGAAAGGAAAGTGATCAATATCCTGTTGATCAATTACACTCTGCGTCATTTTCTTTCTCTCTCAAGATAAGAGACACACTTTGATCCGTGTTGCTGGACCAAGGCTAGGGCTTCCCAGTTCTCTTGGCAATTGAAATGCCAGTAAAACCAATGACTGTGTGCTACTTGGGTAAATCACTGAGATTCACAGCACAACTTGTTGTTCCAGCTGTGAACTCAGCTGCCTTTTGTTCCAGCTGTGAACTCAGACTAGAAAATACTGCAAAGGGATGGAGAGCTTGGAGAGATTGAGAAAACGGAGCTCCTATCTTGTTGGTATTCACTATGCTGTATCCACTATGATGTATCCTGGTTCACATGGCTTTTTAGAGAGGTTCCTCTCAGTTAAATTCCACAGTGATAAAATGCAGCAGGTTGCTTACCGACTAAGCACCAATCCAAAGGAGTGGAGGAGGCAGAAGTAATGTTTGCTTGTTTTATTAAAAAAGAATTTTACAACAGACTTGTAGAACTGAAAAGAAAAGTATTTTGGATCTCACAATTTTTTACTTTTCTATCATGGTAATCGCAACACAAAACCTATTACAAAATCTTTAAGACAAACAGGTTACAGAGTTTGTTTTTTAAGTGAAACCGAATTAAACAGTGAGAGTAAGAGTGGGTGGATGTAGTAAAGCGTTAAAATTGTCATCACTGTGTCATAGTTTGCTATGTAAACTTACATTTGTAATACCCACTTCCGGACAATAGAACAAGAAACGCCCCCCACCCCCTTAAGAATTTAAGGCAAAAATTCAATAAGATACAGGGAAAATATGTATTTCAGATATTAGAATTAAAATTCAGTAAGTCAATATTAAAGAAGCCCTTTGAATTTGTATTTATGAATCTATGCAGCTGATACAAGTTACCACATCAATAAAAGTAATTTGGGCTTTATCAAAGAATTTTATTCCAAATGTCTTGGATTAACAAATGTTAGTATATACAGGTAGGCAGAAAAAAGGCACTTACAGTGTTAATGAATAGACTAAAAAGCTGGGGAGCCGCTTAATAGAGCTCTGACTAGAACTCAACCTCTCTGCTAAAGTTGAGGTTACAGTAGTGAAGGGCCCACTTTTATGCGCAGAGAGAAACAGTAACTGCTTGAGGAGATTGATACATACTTGGTGCTTAACATTCAATGAGTGAATAAATGTAAACTTATATAGAGGCTTAAAATAAAGAGAGAAGACACTTTTAATTACAAATTTAAAAAAGTTTCTCTTCCTAAGTATGAACTTAAAGAAACATGAGTATTCATAAGCCTACAGTATCTCAATTAGAGATATACAAGAAGTATGTCTCTTTAGTAAAACCTGCCAAAAATTAACATTTCTGAAAATCTCTGATCTTGAAAAATAAATGTTTCAACTTTGCTTCTTAGTTGTCTTTCTCAAAGGTGGAATAGATTTTCATTGCTTTTAGGCTTAAAATTTTCTAGTGTCGTTATTCCCAAAAGATCCAGGTCAAATTGCACAGAAAAAAAAAAAAAAAAACAACTGTCCTAATGAACATTTCAAGTGAATTTTATGGTCATTTCAGCTATTTATATAGTATCTTTAACAAATAACTTCCCATAAAAACTAATTAATTCATATTGCTTCTGATTAGGTGAGATTTGAATATTTTATTGAGTACATATCTTAAGTTTTTAAACCTAAATCTTATTAAAAGCATTATTAAATTTCTATCAAAGTATAATAATCGCCTTAGAATGGGCTACGGGGTTAAAAAATTGCTTTTACAAATATATTGTTGTGATATTGTGATATTTTTATACCTGAATGTTTAATTGCAAGGATAATTTAAGGCAATTCAGTTTATCAACATTACATTTAGCAACTGAAGACAGAGATAATATCCCTTATTTGATTAGTGCACCTATAGAAGTAAAAATAAAGGTAGCCCCCACTTGTTCAATAGTTACTATCATTAATATTCAAGCTCAAGAAGACAAAGGACTTTGTAAATAAAGATAGGTATAGCAGACATGCTGAAAAGTAGCTAGAAATATTTTGTTCAGTGTTTTAATATCACGGCTATTTCTTTTTAATCAGCACAAAGATAGTTCAGACTTCTGAGATTATTAGTATTATCAAAATAATTCTATGATGAAAACAAACATTTACAAAAAGAAATCATGCATTTTGGAAAATAAAAATTTAAAGATATGTGCATTGGAAGTATTTTAATTTAAAATTACATTGTTCTATGAACTATTCCATAAGTGAAGTAATATATTTATATTAAAAAAACTCAATGATCCTTCTAAAAGTTTACATTTCCTGAAATAAGACATGAGAGCTAATAGTTTTAGCACTTGGTCTGTTCTTGTAAATAAACTGTAGATTATATCTCATTAATATTGTGTATGTTTTGTCTCCTTTTAAAAAATATTTCCTTTGAGTTACAGCGGTGTCATATTGAGAGGCAACAGATGAATATGGGCACAATCTTACACATAAAATTAGAAATGTTAATTAAAACATTAATTTAAAAATACGCCTGGCTAGCTTTATCTAGCACACTGCATTCTTTTTGAGAAATGGCAAGTGCAGTGAAATGAATCAGTTATGCATTCATTATATTCTGCCTCTAGTTTGCAGTCACATTTATGAAATATGTTTAAAAAGTCACCATAAGTAATTTCCTTGAACCATCAAGTGTTAAATTGTACTTAAGACAGAAAAGTGGGAACAATTATGAAGAATCTGAAAAGGCTAAATTTCTAAAATTTCTCAAAACTGCTTTGTGATAGTATCAGGATTTGAACTCACCTCTGCTTGATTCTAAAACCAATATTCCTTTTACTTAATACTATGGTTTCTAAAATTAGCATTCTTTTCATGAGATTCATATGACCATTGGGTATTTACAGTTATTTATTTCTTTATTTTTTCACTTGTTGGACATTGGGACATAACGAACCCTATTATGAGGGTAGGATTTTAAACAATACTCTGAACTCTACATCCATTTTGAAGCAGAACAAGAGATAAACTATCTACCTCAAGCAGACTGCTTTCAAATTGTTTTCTTTCTTATTCTCCAATGAAAATATAAAATATGCAGAAAGGAAAAACAAGGCTTAATTTCATGGACAAAATTCAAGATTATAAATTTTCCTTTAAGTAGTCATGACATCATTATTTCTAAATAAAAAGTTGCAAATCAAAACTTTAGAACATCTGTAAGCTTGATAACATGTCTTTGTGGTTTTTTTTTAAAGCAGTCATGTTAAGACATGTTAGGATTTTATTCCATCATATCAATAGGGTATAAAATGTCTAGCCAAATGTTGTCTTTATTTTATCTGCAGTTTTAATTTCTAATTATTTTTAATGTCCCTTGATAGTTAATCAGAACAGTTCTCATTCATATATCCCAGAAGACATCTATCAGCTGGTAACACATTTTAACAAATTCACCATGTTTTATTTTTTAAATGTTTTAGTTTTTATTGAGGTGACATTGATTTAAAACACTATTAACAATACTGTACTCTCTCCAAATGCGTGTTGCCTCACCACACCCACCCTCAAGGCAGCCATATTCTTCTACCATACTCCACTGGACATCATGTTTTGGTTTTGGTTTTTAACATATGCCTGCATTTAAAAGCAGCTTGATTATGTCCAAATTTCTATTGACTTTGAAAATAAAGGAATAGTTTCTTTGAATATATGCAATACCATTACTAAGATTAGCACTGAAGTGCTATCCAGTCAGTAGATACTTGTTGAATATTAGCAAATGAATAACAGAATGAATAGAAGAATGACACATAAGGAAGCTATTCATCTTTCTTGTACTTTCATCAGCTTCAACTGTATGGAAGAATTTTTACCTTATAGCTTTGTCAAGCACTGAAGCCTAACTCAATATTACTGTCTCCTTGAAAGTTTCCTTCCTGTCTCCAAATGTCACAAGTATAAATACAAGCAAAACCTTTCTTATGTTTCGCTTTGCAGGTGGGTAGAGGTCTGTCTCCTGAACTACACAGTAAATTTCTTTAAGAATCCCATGGAATGCTCAAAAAAGATGTGTGAGTTTTTAACTGAATTAGACTGTCATAAATATTATGCTTTTATAATGGAGCATAATTAATTTCACTGTTTCGTAATACCAGTTTGTTGACTTTTGAGCCTATTAATTCACGTAGTGAAATCAGTTATAATAAGATGATACTTAATGTTATATATGAGTACCATATTATTTCCTATATTACAAAAATAATTTATCCACCATTATTTAATGGACATAATTTCTAGTCAAATAGTTACTCTGTAATGTTTATTTTCACACGACTTGTATAGTCAATTATAAATGTGATTTAATTTAAGTGGTGTTGTGCTGGAATTCTTAAAGGAGAGTTTTTGTCCATTAAACTATGAGAAGTGTGGATAGAATTGAAAGAGGACAGATACAAGTATTTCAGGAATACCTACTGAGTTAAGGAAGACTTCTTTCCTTCTATTTATACTTGTGACATTAGGAGACAGGAAGGAAACTTTCAAGGAGACAGTAATATTGAATTAGGCTTTAGTGCTTGGGAATATTTTGACAAAGTGATAAGGTAAAAGTTATTCTATACAGTAGAAGCTGATGAAAATGCAAAGATTTATTTGGAGTAATTATATTTAGCAAATTAAGTTTAGAATTCTTGTCAAGGTACATTGTGTCCAATTGTAGGTGGCATGAGCATTTTTTAAAGTAATTCTATTCTACTTCCTCAGTGATATATATATATATATAAAATTATTAAAAATCAATCTTTAAGAAAATTATTCAGATAATCAATAATTATAGTGTGTTTTACCTTTTTTTAAGATTTATTTATTTATGCATACAAGAACTGGGGTACAGGCCAGAGGTGCGGGGGATGAGAGGATTCACTAGAGCCAGAGTGGGGAGCAGAACAGGCAGATCTACCGAAATACACTGCTGAGGGGAGCAGTGAGTGGGTCAGGAGAGGTCTGCTGTGCCATGTGGCTCCCTGGCCAGCCCGGGATTGAACTGGTGCTGCAGTGGCTGTGGGTATCTTCACAGTGCTGTGCTTAACCCTTTGCGCCACAAGGGAGGCCTGTATTTTACCTTTAAATAACAGTGCAGAAACAATACAACTATTTAGGTTAGTACCCTGCCCTGTGCATATCAAGAGCGTATGTTATAGCACACTGCATTATAATTCTTCATTTTCACACAATTAGTATACTTAGTGTTCAATATATGCTTCTTGAATGAATAAAAGGATACATGAATGTATGGATGATCGATATGGTTTCAGAGGCTATGCGAAACCTCTTATTTTATACGTTTGTTTGCTTTTTTGTTGAATTATTTTTTACTGAGATATGTTAAATTTACACACTGTTAAATTTTAACACTTTATATTAAACACTCTATAAAATTATTTAGGAGTGAATGTGCACACTCCTGCAAATGCATGTAACTACACCACACCTACCACCAAAACACCAATTATCCTCTATAACAGTACATTGCCAACCTCCCTTCCCTACCACCCCCCACCCCCCTACCCCCCAAACCCCCACCCCTGCCGCCCCATACTACCTATTTCCCTCTGGTCACCTTAATTCTGCAGTAAGAGTTCTAGGCTTTGTTTGGGGTTAGTTTTGAATGTTCCTTTGTTTTGTTTCTTTATACTTTACATATGAATGAAATCACCAGTATTTGTCTGTCTTCTTTTAACTTATTCTAATTAGAATACTCCCCTCCATTCCATCCATGTTGTAGCAAATAGCAAGATTTCTTCTTTTTTTATAACTCAGCAATCCTCTCTGTAGTCATCTCCCCCAGAGTACACTGCACCCTCTCCTCACTTTGCTCCCCACCTCTCTCTCCCCCTCTGTATATGCCATATCTTCTTATTTACTCATGCTTGGGGTTGTTTCTGTAAGTTGGTAGCTATAAATAGTGCAGTGCAGGCATGAGTATAGGCATGCATGTGTCCCTTTGTGGGATTAGTGATTTTCTATTCTTTGGGTAGATACGAGGAGTGGAATTGTTGGATCACATGGCAAATTTATTTTTAATATTTTGAGAAACCCCCATACTATTTTCCCTAGAGACTGGATCAGTTTGTATCCCACCAACAGTGTAGGAGGGCTCCTTTTCCTCCACACTGTCCCTAGCACCTGTTTCTGGTGGTATTGGTAAGGGTCATTCTTACCGGTGTGAAGTGGTATCAATGTCAACTCAATAAAGAGAAACAAACAAACAAAAAGCAAAAAATAAAATTATTTATTAGAATTAAAAATAAAATTAAAGTATTTTGCTGAATAAAATAACAAGCAAATTTTCAAAGACAGAATCACCAAAATTTCTCAGTATGCATCCTAAGGGTTTTTTATTGAGCTCCTCTGTGTACTGCTGAGAAAGACCTAGAAGTAGGCCATCTTTTTTGTGGCCTTAAATATTGGGAATAAAAAAGGAACTAGAAAAGCTACATTAATCTTTTTAAAAACATTTTTGGGACCTATATTCCTAGAACCATCCGCTCTTTGCCAGGATGTTCGCATTGTGAAAAGGATCATCTGAAATAATCAGTGGCTACTTCCAGGTCTCTGACAGTCTCTACAATTAAAAAGAAAGAAATATTTTTAAAGAACACTCAAATTTAGAGTTTTATAGCCCTGTAAGATATTGAATGGCATTGTATCATTTGAAAAAAAAAAATGCCCCTCTGTATGTGCTGTACAAAAGAAAATCTTGGCAAAAGGAAGAGACTTATTTGCTTATCTGGTTCATTTTAACCTCACAGCTTAACATTTTGATTTTGTAATGTGCAAGCTACTTAGAGAGCTGAGCTGTATATTTTCATTTAGCACTCCAGAACATTTTTGGAACAAAGTGAACCAACAAATGATTGTACTCTTTCATGAATAAAAGAAGTTTAATGAAAAAAACATTTTATTATTATAGACTTATGATAAACTATTTTTTCATCATATGAAACATCAACTTTAACTTGAAAAATCAAAATTGTATTCTGTTTCACTTAGCAGTAAACCATTGAAAACAGAGATTAAAACAGAAATTTCTAATCACTTAAGTATTTTCTAATTACTTAAGTATTTGTATATTGCTACATTTGAAATATTGGATACAATTAAAGTTGTCCCTTTTTGGATTAATATTTAATGGTAATTTTTGGCAGCACAAAATGTAGATTTGTTTTATATAATAATATTTTAGCCCTCTATATCTATTGTTTTAATGTATATGTCTGCAAAGCAAAACTAAAGGTAGGAGACAATCTGACAAAGAAAAAGTAAATGAACTGAGAATTTGAAATGATCATTGTTGAGTAATACAGATATTTTTGAAGCATAAAACCTTGATTCATTTCAGTTGATTTAAAGAAAGCTATTTGGAAGCTGAGCTACTTTCTCATAATGTCATTGGTCTTAAGAGCCAAAATAAGATCTTCTCATATAAAAATACAAAAATATTCTATGTCAAATATTTAATATGATTAAAAAGAATCTCTATTCATAAAATGCATTGGAATTCATTTCAAGTTCTGCCAGTAATGATTTTCTTTATTTTAATCATAATGCAATGGATATACAAGTACACCAAAAATAGTGCCTGCTCAAGTGGTTTCATTTACCATTTGGTTCGTTTTAAATGTAGCATTCAATACTACTGCTGTTTGCACTCAGTCAGTCCTCTATCTACAAATGGACATCTTTAATTTTCTAACTGACCCTGGATTCAGTTCCCTGGAATGCATATTCCCTGGTCTCTCCCCCAGACCAGAATAATTCCATATATAGATAGGGAATGTAATGAACATTTATTTTTCTATACATTTATAAAATTGACAAGATCTTGTGTTCATTGTGAAATTTAATTACAACTTCTATTGAATTATGACTTGTGACGAAATGCCATTACCAGTTTTTTGTTTACGTTAGAGATAGACGTTTACTCCTAACATATTTAAGAAATTTTTATATAAAGAAAAGTTTAAGCTGAGGATTTTAAGGGAGGAGCTTTCAGATTGTTAAATTTTCACTAGGGGTATAGGGAAAGGCACAGTAATTAAATTTATTGTGCTTAGGAAAAATGACTGGTTTTACTTTCTGATCTATTACAAGGGGGAGATAATTATGTGATAGATGCTGAGATTTCTGACTATTTTATATTTTACACTGAAATGAGTGATCACTATACTCCTAAGGATAAACACTAAAAATGTGCACTATGTGATTATTTTCAAGTGTCTTGTCTGAAAAAAGCAACACACAGTATATATTTCTGATTTATTAATTCTACTTAATCTTCTATTTCAGAGTTTGATATTTTAATTTTGATGCGTGCAACAAGTACTTTAAGTTTATTTTCCTAAAATTCTTAGCAGTACTTTGATATGATTTGCCAATAATTTCAAATATAGATTTAAGACCAACCAATACAAAATGTTTATCTCAATTTTTGACAAGCTATTGTTTTTATTTCTTCCTTTAGAGTAAGCTGAAATACATTTGAGGGATGGTGTTTTTATCTTTATTTTTTCCCCAAGATTTATTTATTTTGCATATAAGAGCTGTGGTACAGGCCAGAGATGCGGGGGGTGAGAGGATTCACCAGAGTCAGAGCGGAGAACAGAACAGGTAGACTCACTGAAACACTGCTGAGGGGAGCAGTAGGCTAGTCAGGAGAGGTCTGCCTCGCCATGTGGGTTATTTCCTGGCGGGCCAGGGATCGAACTCTTGCTGCAGAGGTTGCGGATTGCTTCATAGTGTGGTGTTTAACCCATTGCACCACCAGGGAGGCCTCAGGTGTTTCTATCTTAAAGAAACAAATTTTTATATACATCAACACACCTGCACTTTTAGGGGGATTAGCTGAGTTAGATACTTTTAGTGTATGTTGGCAATAAATTTTCACGTTTTGTTTAATTAAAACTTTTCATTTTCCTTAAAAGTATTTTCTTTTGTTAGAATATTCTAGCATGGAAAATATTTTCTTTTAGTATTTTTAATAAATCACTCAATAGACTTTTGACTTCCATCATTTCTGTTTAGAAGTCAGCCATCAGTCTGATTACTGCTTCTTTTGAGACAATATGTTCTTTATTTTTGATTGGTTTTGTGTCTTCTCTTGTCTTTTGTTTTCAGAAGTTTCACAATTATGTACTTAGGAGATTTCTTGGAATTCATATTTGACATTTGGAGCATTTTTAAATATGGTTTGATATTTTATCAGTTTTGAAAAATCCTTCGTCATTATCTTTTCAGATATAGTACTACTGCACCTTCACTTCTCACCCTGTAAGTCCCCCAATTGCACATATTTTTTACCTTTTCACTCAATGATATATCTATAGTATTCTTTTAATACATTTTCAATCCATTTTTTCCCATGGTGTATTATTTTTTATAGCCTTACTTGCCATTTATGGTAACATTCTTGGGTTTCTTTATTCAATATGTAATAAAGTGAATTAATTAAGCTATTGATTTCAATTATTACTTTTTTATGTCTAGTATTTTAATTTGATTATTCTTCATGTGTTTTAGATCTTTCATAAAACTTCCAATTTTTCTAATTTCTGAATATCCTTTAATTGTACATTTAGCTTAAAGTTTGAAGTTGATATTCTAAATTACTGGGTTATGTGTTGGCTTGTTTTTCTTGGAATGTCTCATACTTTTTAACTTAAAGTTTAAAAACCTATGTATGTTAAAAATTGTAGAAGCTTTACCGTCCTCGCCTATGAAGGATATTTCCTATGTTCTAAGCATATAGGATGGGAGTAGACCTCATAATCCAAGCACAGGTTGAACAAATGACAGGTTAATTTTCAAACTTTGCAAGATTCTATAAATCCCTGGCTTGACCCCATCAATGTTATGGGACCCCAGCTTTTTAATAAGAGCATCTTGTTGTAAGTTCTTGAATAACATATTTTTTCTCCACATTTTTATGAAAACTCTATTGCAATTTTCAGCACTTTCTGGTGTGTCATATATATTACTTAAAGCTTAAGATTTTAACAAATCCATTAAAAGAAGTGCTGCTGAGGATAACACCACTCACTGCTGTCTGTCTACCTACTTACCAGCAGAAGGAACTTTGTCTTCCAGTTGCCTCAGCAAATGCCTTGAGGGTAAACAAGATCTGTAATAGGTTAATTCATCTCTCTTTGATTTTTCTCTATTAATGATCTTGGTTCCTCAAGTCCTACTTAGCTCTGCAACTCTTCTTTAGAAAGAGGCTTGATTTTTTTGTGTGTGTATATTTACATATATTTTGTCAATGTTATTGGGAGGAATGTGAGTTCACATGCCATTCCATTAATCAGAGGCATAAAGTCCTTCTTTTATATTTTGACATAAATGCTGATAAATTTAACCAAAATGTCTAAAAGAAAGAAGTGATGGTTATATGGTATAGTATAGGTACATAATGATATCCATAGAGAGGTGAACATATCAACCCCCCAAAGACTTTGGGCAACTTTAACCTGAATTTTTTTTAATTAGTGCAGAAGTATTAGTCTAGAAACTAAATAACTACTTTAAAATTATTTTGTATAAAATAATAAATTATAAATAAGCCTATATTAATCTGACAAATTGATTATAATTAAGTTCCAACTAATAGCTCTTTCTTATCAAGTAGCAAGCATACTATTAAGTGAACAAACAGTAGAGGCAATATAATGCAATAGCAATTTGACCTCTTTGTCACTAAGAGGAGATTTTTTTCAGGTTTGTGTTTTTTTTCCATTCAAAGTTCATTATAAAAGGATGGGAAAGTACTATTTATGTTTGTGTTGGAATTTTAATAGTAATTGCAAAAATTGTTTGTGGTCTGTTAGAATATACTTCCTTAAGGATGTCCTGCAGATGTGTCCAATACTATGTTACACCAGCTTATATAGCTTAAGACATCATCCAAACCAGCTTATGACACATTGTCTCTGATATTACCATTGGTGCCATTGCAGCATGATTGAAATATCTGCTATTTGTTTTCATATGATCCAAATTATATTTGTTTACTCTGATATGTTCATTGACTTCTAAAAAATTATGTATTTTAGTCTTAATCCTCTTCTAATGAAGGAGAGGATGAAATGAGTGCTGTTTCCCCAACAGTGATTTCATCTTAATTGGATGAAAGCTGAGCATGCTCTCAGCTCCATACTGACAAAGTGAGAGTTATGCTATCAGTGCTGAACCTTCTGGGGCTGGAAAATCTAAATGTTTTACACAGTCTCTTCCAGGGTAATATTGACTTTAAGTTCAGAGTGGCTCTAATGAATGGCCTGAGTGGAGAATCATTTAGGTTTGCTCAGAAGTCAATAAACTGGATTACATTCTATATATAGTGTTGATTGGCCATGTCCCCACCACAGATTTCACCTAATATGGGCATTCCAGGCCTAGTGATGGATTGTGATGGAACTTCAACCAGTCCCTGGTACAACTAGAAGAAGGTTAACTTAAAAAGTTATGTGGTACCATCTAGAGTCTATAACCTAGACTCAAGACTATCCATAAGGAAAGAGATAATGTTGGGGTTCTCAAAGAGCAAATATATTAGTTCTAAACTCTATCTGAGATGAGTGCATTTGTTCTTCACACAATTACAGATTTTTCAGAAAGCCATATGCCAACGATCAAGAACACTTTTTCATAGATCTCTTTGCTCTGCTTGAAGACTTCTTTAATAATGATTTCAATAACCTTTCAATAATCTCTTAAGTAAATATCCCCCCCAGCCCAGATGATGGAATGTGTGTGTTAGGAGAGGGGGGGTAATGTTGGCGCTACCTGCTGTGCTATACTTTGGTTGTCTTAGTGGAAACCTCAAGCCCTTTCACTTGCCTTCTACTAAGATCACGTGCTCTTATGAAGAACACAAAGTGTGTGGACAAAGGGAGAATATATATATATTTTATATTATATTATATTATATTATATTATATTATATTATATTATATTATATATTATACAATGTTATATATGTATTTATATGCATGTATATACTCATAAATTACAAGACATATTGTATATTGACATATTTGCAAGCCCCGGGACTGAAATTCTTTTAGTCATTAAGTTGGCGAGGTTTAAACCCTGTGTGTTTTATGAAGAGTTATATATCCAATACAATTATTCTTCAAATCTTCTTCTAATCTTGTGTTTTGTGTATTGCATGGTAGATTAAAATAACATTGCAATTCCCCAAATACACTTATCATGCTAAGTAGCTACCTGGGATCCTGGGATGATTTTAATGATTCTGGGATCCTGTAAGAAGTTTAGGTGTTCAGATAGTGGCTAAATGAGGTTTTCAACATTCTTCTGACAATAGCAACCACATAAAAAGAGTTTACATTGAATGGCTAATTGGTTTATGGCAGGTCCTTATGCTGTTTGGCTTACTTGCATGGTCTTACATTATCAGCATCATGACAACTATCTTTACAGATGAAGAAACTAAGTCTTAGAAGACTTATATAGCTTTCCTTAGTCACATAATTAACATGTAGGTTATCCCTGAATTAAACCCAAGCCTAACAATTTCTAAAACCATGTCTCAAAAACTATTCTGTGATGCAAGTTTGAAATCCCAGGCATTTTCTCACTGTACCCATATGAATTACTGAGCAGCCTCTAGATTTTTTATTTATTGTTCTTAGCATGCACAACACCGTGTTTCCAAGCCTTTTAATGTTTTGTATCACTTGTTAAAGTGTGAACTTTTTAAAGACTCAATTTAAATCCATTTGTGCAATGTCTAGGAAACCAGTGTCCTTATTTCTTCCTTTTTACCTTTTATCCTTATTCATCAATGTCAGTTTCAAGAACAATTACCAAATCTTTTTCTTTTCCTTATTTTAAACATGATTCCTCCAATATCTACCTTGTGATTGATTTTTTTTTTAATAGAGGCATGTTTTATTTATTTATTTGTTTGTTTGTTTGTTTGTTTTTGTTTGTACATGCACTGGATACAGTCAGAAGAGCAGGAGGGTGAGAGAATTCACCAGAGCCAGAGCGGGGAGCAGAGCAGGCAGAAGGACCGAAGTACACTGCTGAGGGGAGCAGCAGGCGGCAGGAGAGGTCTGCGCGCCATGCGGGACCCTCCTCTGGTGGCCGGGGAGCAGCCGGGGATCGAACCGGTGCCGCAGAGGCCGCGGGCAGCCTCGCAGCCCAGCGCTCAACCGCTGCGCCACCGGGGAGGCCCCATGATTGATTTTTTTACTTGGGATTTTTTTTTAATTTCTTGACACAATCTCTAACTAGTAGGAACTATTCATATGCTACCACTACAATGTTGTCATAGGAGCAATGTAACTGAAATCATAATACTTAAACTTTTGAGATTGGCTTCTTTTATTCAGTATAATGTCCTTGAGATTAATCCAGTTTTTTGTATGTATCAATGTTTGCTTTTTAATATTTTTAAAAATTTTTTGTTTCTTGTATTTTTATTTTATTCCATTGTGCAGATGAACCACACTTAACTAGTTACCCATTGAAGAGGATCTAAATATTTTTGGATTTTTTTACTTTCACTGAGAATACTGCTATAAGCATTTGTGTAGGACTATTTTTATGCTCATAAGTCTCTTCATTTATCTGGCATAATATTTAGAGTTTAATAGTTGAATTATATATTAGTTGTATGTTTAGTTTCTTAAGAATTTGTTAACTGTTTTCTAGAATGACTACCTGCGATGTGTGAGAGATCCCTGTCACGAATGGTTGTGGTAATTTTGGATATAATATCCTTAACTTAGCATGCTCACTATTTTTTTTATTTCAACCATTCTTCTTGTAGTGATATCTCATAGTGATATTAATTTGCATTTCTCCAGAGGCTAGTGATGTTAAGTATCTTTTTGTGTGCTTATTTGGTTCTGTATATCATCTGCAGTGGAATGTCTTTTGCACATTATTTGATAGTTTTTACTTTGGGTTTTCATTTAGTTTTGAGGTTTGTGAGTACTTAATATATCTAGATTCTAGCAGCTTATCATGTGTGATTTGCAATATTTTCTTCTGTAGTTTGTCATCTTATCTTTTAAAGAGAATTGTTTGCAGAACAAACTATAATTTTGATGAAATTCATGTTTGCTTATTATCCATTGTAAATTCTTTATAAACCACCTGTCATTATATACATTAACCAAAATTTCAACTTCTTTATTATTTTATTCTGTATCACTCCAGAAGTACTTAGAATAGACCACCTATAACCACCAGTATTTAAAACACTGCTTTTGCAATAATTTGATTGAATGTATTGGACTTGAATTCCAGATTCAAGATGAATTAATTTCTTGAGAAGAAAAAAATTCCATTAGGAATGTCAACAGATTTGTTGAAAAAGAAATGAATACCCAGCTTGAATACTCACTGACTATATAGTGATCAATATTTATATGACTGTAACAATACAGAAGAATCTTGTTTCCAACTACAAACTCAAACTTTAGACAAAAGATAGAAGTCAGCTTTGGTAAGAGAAACTATTGGAAATGTGATAAAGATGAAAATGTATAAGGAAAAGAATAACTCACTGAACTCAGGAGATGGAAGTTGAAATGATTAGAGAACATTAAATGCAAATTTATGAATATTGTATAACCAATAATACTCCAAGGTATATAGTAATGTGTAAAGCTATCCATATTTGATCATTTTTCACACAAAAATGAAAATTCACATAATTCAACCTAATGCTAACATAATTATCAAGATCAATGGCAGGAGATAAAGATAAATGAGAAAAAATATTACAGTGAACTAGGTCCTTGCCATTCATCGGAGGACATCAATAGAAATATGTCGGAAGAACCACATTAAAGTACGTTTCTTACAAATTTTATCCTTGCAATTGTTGTTTTTCATATATAAATAAAAATCATTTTTACAACTGTCTAAATATTCTTCCAGCTTTATTGAGTTATAAATGACAAAATTGTAGTTTAAAGTACATGTCGTATTGATTTAATGTATATGAGCATTGTTAAATAACTCCTTCCATCTAATTAACACATCTATCATTTATCTTTTTAATTTTTTGGTACTACAATTTAAGGTCTATTATTTTAGCAACTTTCAATTATATTACACGATGATATCTAACTATAGTCACCATGTTGTACATTCAATCACTAGAGATTCTTTCTCTTCATCTTATAGCTGTAAGTCTGCCTAGACTTACACTTTTTTTCACCATTTTTCTACTTTCTTTCTGAGTTTGACATTTCTTAAGGTACTACATGTAAATGACATCATATAATATTTGCCTTTTTCTGTCTGTTTTTTTTTTTTACTAACATGATCTTCAAAGTCCATCCATGTTGTCACAAATGGCAGGATTTCTTTTTCCCTTTTCTTTCCCCCTTGGCTATATCAATGATCCATTCATCCATATATGGGCATTTAGGTTGTTTCCATATCTTGTTATTGTGGATAATTCTGCAATGAATGAGGGAATGCAGCTAGCTCATTGATATCCTGTTTTCATTTATTTTGGATATGTAGGCAGAAGAGGAATTTCTGGAGTGTATGGACTATTTTTAATGCTTTGAAGGATCTTCTAAATATTTTTAAATAAACATTCTGACATCTTCTTTGAAGAAAATCTGCCTAAAAGGTTTCTAATTTTTTTAAGGTTTCTAATTTTTAATATCCCTCCTCATTTGTAACATTGTCTTTCAAAGGCACACTGTCAAAAACAAAGAAATATTTTTTTTCTATAACCATAAAATGGGGACTTTTTTTTTTTTTGCACTGTACTACCAGATACCCGACAACGGTAACAATGGAAAAAGTAGAATTAAATAATTGTGGGGTTTCTTCTGAAATCAACTTCTGTTTGATTTGATGATTTACCTTCCTGGCATTTTCACTGACATAACAAGTCAACAAAGTTGCAGAGTGAAAGATAAACATCAAAACAAACAAACAAAAATGCATATTATTTCTACTTGCAAAATAATTCTATTTAAAGTAAAATTTGTGTCAGAGGATTAATTACTGATCTGACTAAAAAATGTTAATATTTCAGACTCAAATGTGATTGTTTTTATAGTAAATTATCCTAAGATGAGGGAATATTCTAGTTTATGAGATATTATGACTAACAGCATTTGAGAAAAATGATAGCATGATGACACACCTTCACATTGTCTGCTAAGCCGCCCAAGTCATTTAGGAGGAAGTGACTAAAAGCAACAGATGTTACATAGACACCAGTTTGTATCTTATCCTTCACATTCATTCACGAGCTGGTTAACTTTGTACAAATTACTTAGTATCACTAATCCCCAGGTATCTCATTTATAAACTGAAGATAAAAATATATAACTAATAGTGCAGTTGAGAGGCTGTACAAAGTAGTATTTCACAGTGTTGGGTACATAATGACAGAAGCAGAACATCATTTGTTACTGAAACTTAATTATGAAAATTGAGTGAAAGCTCACTCAACACAAACAAGGGTTGTTTTTAAGCTAAGAGATGCTAATTTTCTCTTTGAAATCATGCTGCATTCTTTAATGGTTAGAGACAGGGTCACCCTGGATGTATTTGTTTGTATTCCTTGATCCTGATCATATTATTTAAGCTTCAGAAAGAGAACGAGAGGAGGAGGAAAGACCAGAATAAAATTTTGGAGGCTAAGAATGGCTTCTGCTATAGTCTCTCCAAGTCCATTTTTTAGTAGAATAAGGACTCCTCTGAACTGGGAGATTAGAGAAAAGAAAACACTCAATGAGTCTGGTAGAGAGCATTAAGAGATAAGGGGTATCCTTTAGCTTGTTAGTGAGCATCCCTAGGAATTCTTCTTGGGAGTGCCCCAGCAATAATAACAGTAATACCACTACTATCAGCTTTTAATATTTATTGAGCATGTTTTGTGTGTTCAACGCATTGAAAGCTTTCTTTATATTACCTTATTTTCATACTCGCCTTTGAGATAAGTTCTGTTAAAATCTTAACAGCTATGGCTATCAGACCTACAAGCATTTCCATCTCAGCTGTCACTAACTAGCTGTGTCATTTTGGGTAGGTTATTTATTAAATTTAAGCCTCTAGTTCTTCTTGTGTAAATGAAGACTAGTGTTCATAATAATAATCATGGATGAGGGTATGAAATTTTTAGCCTCAAGACTTTGCAACAAGTACATGCAAGTCTAGAATAAGGATCTTGGTGTGTATATTCTTAACTTCCCCTCAGTGCTTCTCTTCATGAAAAGATACAGATATACTTATTATATATGTATAGTAAGTATATAAAGAGTATATAAAGATAGACTTAGAGAACTGTTTACATACTAATTTGTGCTTGGGCAAAGAAAAGATATATTGAATCATTCCATGCTTTCTCTTTGAAAATGGATAAAGATTCTAAATGTTTAATTACAAAAAAATAACAGGCAATGAACCATCTGAGTTCCCTCATTCAATTGGCATATGGTGAAGTGCAAGACAGTATTTATCTATACTGTGCAACCCAAGATCACTTAGAAAAAGATATCCCAAGTCCATATTTAACTTCCAAACTGTGACTTTGCAATTTACTGTTTTCTTTAAAACACTGGTCTAGCATATAGATCAGTGGTCTCAAACTTAGGGTACATTAGATTGCTAGGTTATGTCCTCGAGTTTCTAACTTGGTGGGTCTGGGATAGATTATAAAAATTTGCGTCTCTAACTAGTACCCAGGTGAAGCTAATGTAGCTGATCACACACTGAGAACTGCTGGTCTGGATCAAGGGTTCTCAATGTGGCATTCCGTGATCAACTACGTTGTTTCCTGCAAATAATTCATTATTAAATATAAAGAATCAATGTTTGTAAAACACAAAGTGAAATGTTAGAGCATATTTATATTTACCCATGCAGTATCATTCCCAGTATTTAATTCAATGATCCCTGAATTTTGCACAGGGACATGCTGCACATGTGAACAGCATCTAGCTTCTGTGTTAATTTGAAAAAATAAGCTCCAGAGTAGGTTGGCCACACATAAGAAAGAAACGTGTAGGTTATCTTCTAGGTTTGTTATTATTTTTGTATTTTCTACCCACTTACAGTTTTTATCATTCCTTGTCACTGTCATGTTGAATAGTTCAGTGAATTCTGCAACAGTCACTAGCTACACACCATCTTCCTGCTTAAGTAAACTCCTGGCAGGATCTTGGATGTTATCATGTCTAGCTAGAGTTAGAAGAAGAGGCAGGGCAAAGGACTCAAGGTAAAGAGACCCATGGTATTTGCACACCGTCACTGATGCAAGAGAAATAGAGATAAAGTTGTAACAAAATTTTGGATGAGAGTACAGATGGAAGGCTAAACCTACCCCTACCCTAAACCTCTAAGATTGATGAAAAAGATGACGATGAATGGGAGACATGGGGTAGGCGCAGACCAGACTTTATAGTGAAATAGAAGGCTCAGTATTTTCCTGAGAATCAAGGACTTGTAGTTTTTAGGAGGCATGGATGAATAGTAACAGTTTGTAAGATCCATCAGAGTATGGAAGTCAGCTGGCCAAAACAAGTAAAAGCACTAACTTTTGAGATGAGTGTCATTAGAAAATGGATTTCATAGTGCCAAACATTCTTGTTTTGTTTTGTTTTTCTTCTGGCAGTAATAAATACGGGGGGAAATGGAGAGATTTCATCCAAGACTGACTCAGAAATGGTGAAGAAATAAAACTGCATCCCCAGTCACTTTTTATTTATCTACAAATACTATGAAGAAAACTATATTAAAGCAAGGGCTCAGGGCCTCCCTGGTGGCGCAGAGGTTGAGCGCTGAGCTGCAAAGCTGCCTGCAGCCTCTGCAGTGCTGGTTCGATCCCCAACCGTCGGAAAGGGTCCCACATGGCACGACAGACCTCTCCTGCCGCGCCCACTGCTCCCCTCAGCAGTGTACTTCGTCAGTATGCCTGTTCTGCTCCCTGCTCTGGCTCTGGTGAATTCTCTCACCCTCCTGCACTTCTGACTGTACCCAGTGCTTGTATAAATAAATAAATAAATAAATATTAAAAAAAAAAGCAAGGACTCAGAAGCAACTAAGTCAACACAAAAGTAGGACAAAATACCCTTGCATGTTTTTTGAACTTAACTAGGAACTGATAATGAAAATAATCTGTTTCCATGTGAAGGTCATTGTAGTTTGGTTGTAGAAAATAATTTCCTTGAACTATTTCTATCATTTTGGACAAGCTGTTGGCAGCATGATTCATATTAAACACAAACCCTAAGAGCAAAGCTCTGATTTTTTTAATATATTAGGAGCAAACTTTCCTAGACAAAAGTATATAAAAGTCAAAACCAATTTAAATTTGAAAATTATTCAAAAATGAGATATAATTACTAAATTATATCTAAATTATATAATTACTAAATTATATCTAAATACTAAATTATAAAAACAATTAGAATTTGAAAAGATGACTAAAAGTAACAAAATTAAAAATTTTGTCACTATTGTATTCAGAATCATAAAATACCAGATAGCTGTGTAGAACATATATGAATCAATTTTACTTTTTAGGTGAAACATTTGCTAGTATTTATGTACTGTCCAAGTTTATAAATTTTCTAGGTATATCAGGATTTTTGAAATGTGGCACCTTGAGTAGAAAATGAAATATATTTTTTCATAAAAGTTTTTATTACATATATCTCATTTTACTGACTTTTTCATTAAATCTCCCTCAACTCTATTAGGCTAAGTTCCCTTTACTTATCTGGAAATGGCAGTGTAATTTATTTAAAAAGATTTATTTATGCATACAAGAGGTGGGGTACAGGCCAGAGTTGTGGGGGATGAGAGGATCCACCAGAGGCAGTGCTGAGGGTAGCAGCAGGAGAGATCTGCTGCACCATGTGGGTTTCTCCCTGGCCAGCTGGGAATAGAACTCGTGCTGCAGAGGCTGTGGATTGCTTCATAGTGCAGTTCTTAACCCCTTGCACCACCAGGGAGGCGCTGGCACCATCAGGGAGGCGCTGGCAATGTAATTTTTTAAAGTCACATTCAATTATTCATGCAGTATAGTTCTGATTTCCAAGTCTCAGTTATGTTTATTTTCAAATGTCAATTTTATCTTATTCACTTAAAACCTTTTCTTTCATCCAAAGGTCATGTATGTGAGATGTGACTATTAGGCAAATATCTGTGTGTTTTTAACTATGTTTAATAATTAATTTTATGTTAAGTGTGAACTCATGCAAATATTACATTTCAATGTAAAATTGAATATTTAATTTTAAAAACTTTTCAACTTTTTGGATTTTTAGAAAGTTCAAGCTATTATAATTGTTATTAAAATTAATAGCATCAATTTAATCTAAATGTATTAAATATATGAGGAAAACATAACCATAAGATGAAAATGAATATTCCAGTAAGTAAAAAATATTAAGATGTGATGACTCATTAACTAAGTTATAGAAAATACTTAAATATAATATATATTAAATATTTAATACTTTGTGGGGATTCATATTTAAAGATAGTGGCATATAGCCTGCCTACTCTTTCTAGATAAAACACAAAGAAAATAAGAAAAAAAACTTAAACAACAATTTCAATATTTGTTAAAATAGAAAACAGCTAAAACCCCAGAAAGCCAAATGGGTGAAGAATTATGGGAAGCAGTGGGGACAGAGCAGGACTCCTTTGAGAGAAGATGACAGCAGCAGAAAATCTTGAGAAGATCCAGTCAAAATATTCTTCTTACTATTAAGGCACAAACCAAAAATATCTATTAATTCTAACTATGGAAATGGGTTGCAGATGCACCCATATGAAGTATTGTCTGTCTCTGAGGCAGAGAGATTATTTATATTTTTAAAATAATTTTTATTTAAGTAATATTGCATTTTAACAATCCTTGATTTCCTATTTTAAATCTTTTTTTACCCTTGTTCTATCAATTTAAAGGTCTGTCAATTATGTTATTTCAATGAAAAAAATATTTTTATCCTCCTAATTACATTTCTGTTCTTTATTTTCTTATATCATCTGTATTCTTTTCCCCCATTAACTCTGTTTGCCTTTCATTCAGTTGTCTTACTATTCTGGTTTCTTAAAGTGCAGGTCAGATAATTAATTTAAGATACTTTTTTAAGGGCCTCCCCGGTGGTGCAGAGGTTGAGTACTGGGTTGTGAAGCTGCCCGCAGCCTCTGTAACAGCGGTTCGATCCCCAGCCACTGGGCAAGGGTCCAACATGGCGCGCAGACCTCTCCCTGCTGCCCGCTGCTCCCCTCAGCAGTGTATTTTGTCAGCCTTCCTGCTCTTCTTCCCGCTCTGGCTCTCGTGAATTCTCTCACCCTCCTGTGCTTCTGACTGTACCCAGTGCTTGTATAAATAAATAAAATAAAATCTTAAAAAAAAAAAAGAGATCCTTTTTTAAGTAGACATTTACAAATAAAATTTCCTTCCAAACACTTCTTTGGGTGTATCCCAAAAGTTTTTGCATGTAATGCTTTCATTTTCATTCATCTCAATGAATGATCTAATTTCTCATGAGATTTCTTATTGATCTATCAATTATTTAGTAGTATTTCATTGAATTTCTACATATCTCTTAGTTTCCCAGTTTTCCTTCTTTTGCTGATTTCTGTTTCCTTTGTGGTTGGTTAACGTTTGCTTGGAAATATACTTACATATATTTAAGTAGGTATATAATGTTAGATCTACATTTTTTTCTTTTTTACATTTTATATATGTTGCTTTACTCTCCATCTCACTAGCATCATTTACAATGAAAAATAGATAATCTCTTACTTTTTGTTTCTCTATACATAACATTTCTTTAAGGTGGGGAATTTGTTGGCTTTGGTTTTAGCTACCTAATTATCATACGTCTTGCCGTGGGAAATCATGTTGCCTGGACTTGGGGTTTCTTGAACTTTTTGGCTTTGTTGGTTCAGAGTTTATGTCTATTTTGGGAAAAACAATTTTCATTATTTTTCCAAATATTTTTAACTTCCTTTCAAATGGTTTAATAACATATATATTAGAGTGTTTGGGTGTTCTACAGCTCATTATTGCTCTTTTAATTTCTAAGTATTTCATTTTTCTCTGTGTGTTCCATTTGCATAGTTTCTATTGCCATGTCTTCAGGCTAATTAATCTTTTAGTAAGAGGAGTTTGCCATTAATTCCATCCAATATATTTTTGTGTTCACATGTCATTTTTATCCATGGAATTTCAATTTGGAACTTTCAGAAATCTCCCGTGTCTTCTTAAATTTTAAAATAGCATAAATATAGTTATAATAAATTTAATATGTTTTTGCTACTTATGATACCTGTGAACTTTGGGTCAGTTTGAGTCATTTAATTTCTCCTCATCATGGGTCATATCTTCCTTCATGTTTATAAACTTGATAATCCTTTTAGATTTTGCCCAGTGGACTTCTAATTGTGTTATCATAAATACTCTTGAGTTTTGTTCTATGACACAACTAAATTAGTTGGAAAAAATTGAATGAATTTCAGTCAAACAAATATTTGGTACAATAGCAGCAGCATTTATTCAAGGGTAATTATCTCCTTCTACTAAAGTAGGACCCTGTGTAGACTACCTAATGTCCCACAATTATTAGGTTTTACATGGAAGGTGAGAACAAACTGTCCATGGCCCTGGGTAAGTGCTGAGTACTGTTCCCCTTAATTATCTCAGATTAATCCCCTCATTCCCTATGCTCCTTATTAGAAGTGGACCCTTGGGCCTCCCCCGTGGCGCAGCGGTTGAGCACTGGGTTGCGAAGCTGCCTGCAGCCTCTGCGGCGCCGGTTCGATCCCCGGCTGCTCCCCGGCCACCAGAGGAGGGTCCCACATGGCGCGCAGACCTCTCCTGCCGCCCGCTGCTCCCCTCAGCAGTGTACTTCGGTCCTTCTGCCTGTTCTGCTCCCCGCTCTGGCTCTGGTGAATTCTCTCGCCCTCCCGCGCTTCTGACTGTACCCAGTGCATGTATAAACAAAACAAACAAATAAATAAAAAAAAATAAAAAACATGCCTCTATTAAAAAAAAAAATTAAAAAAAGCATAAAAAAATAAATAAAAAAAAAAAGAAGTGGACCCTTTTTTAGATAACTGGAATTATTTCTTTGCAAACTTTTCTTCTCTCTTCTAAGCTGCCCTATGAACTCTAGCTTTTTCCAGACTCTAATCTCTGTCTCCACAACAGAGCATCTAGGTTCTCCTGAATCCCACTCTGCAAGTTTTTCAAGGCAGTAACTAGAATAATTATGAGTGAATAATTTTCTCTTATCACCCAGCTCCTGTCACCTGGTAATCACTCTTTTGTTGACAATGTTCAGTGTTTTTAAACTGTTGTTTCATAGATTTGACTTTTATCTTGTTTTTTTGCAGCTACAAATGCTCTGGGCTGGAATTATAATTCCACAAATATATATATATATATGTGTGTGTGTGTGTGTATAACATATATACATATATATACACATAACATATATGTGTATGTGTGTCTGTGTCTATTTTTTACTTTAACATCTTTTGTAATATTGCTATTAAGTTATTTGGTTGTTTTTGTAAGACAGCTTTTTTTTAAGATTTTATTTATTTATATAAGAACCAGGGTACAGGTCAGAGGCTCAGGAGGGTGAGAGAATTCACCAGAGACAGAGTGAGGAGCAGAACAGGTAGACAGACCAAAGACACTGCTGAGGGGAGCAGCAGGCGTGACAAGAGAGGCCCGCCACACCATTACTATCTAAGATATCTTACTAAACCAAGGAATTGAATATCTACGGATAATTCAGTTCAACTACCAAACTTTGTTATAGTAATAGAGATAAATAAAGAATTTAAACAAAATAAATAACATATTTGAAAGAGAATTTATGGATATTTAATCCAGACTACTTAAGTAGTTCTAATATGAACTAGAAAATCTAGAAGAAAAAAGAGTTAGTGTGTGTGATACTTAAAATATGTTATAATAAAAGGACATATATTATAAGGCTATAATTTGACATATAGTGCATTAGGTATTTTTTCTAGAATTTTAATATTACGGAGAATTTTTATGATCAGCTAATTAGAAAGGAAAGTTGATATAATATGTTTATGTTAATTATAAAGACAACCAAGGTATACACTGGCAGGCAAATAAAATTGATATGAGTAGCAAGAATTCAATATGTGTAAATGTAACAAATTTTTAAAAATTATGAAAATGTGACATTATATCATCACATATCGGCTTTAAAATTTAGTTTTATACCAGGATTTTGATTTTAATTATTGTTAATTATACTTTGAAATTATAGTTCAACTAAGTTTACAGTTCAGAATTCATAGAAGGAAGTAGTCTTATGATGACAAAATTCATTTTTATTATAAACAACATTGAACTAGTGTCCTTTCACATATGAAAATTTTAATTAATATCCTGGAACAATGAGAATTTACTTAGGTTAATTGATTGATAGCTATCACCAGTGTTGACTTTGATCATAGTACACTAATCTTTATAGTTTTGTGGCAGTGAGGGACATCCTTTATATTAGTATAATATCTGATATTAGCAATAATGAATTTTTTTAAAGATTTATTTATTTATACATACAAGAACTGAGGTGCAGGCCAGATCTGCGGGAGGGTGAGAGGATTCTTCAGAGACAGAGCAGGGAACAGAACAGGCAGACTGACTGAAATACACTACTGAGGGGAGCAGAGGGCGAGACAGGAGAGTTCTGCAGCACCATGTGGGTAGCCAGGGTGGAACCTGCATTGCAGAGGCTGTGGACAGCTTCACAGCACTGTGCTCAACCACCTGTGCTACCTCGGAGGACCCAAAAATAAATTTATTCTAACATATATTGATTTTAAAGTATCAGGAAGATTATAGAAAAGTATTGTGAAAGTATACAATTTTAATATAATTTTGGTTAGGTAATAAGAAAATAGATAATTAAATAAACATTGCACTTTTATAGCATTTGGTTTTACCAAAATAGTAGACTAAAGTGTAATAAGGTGAGACACTTGATTTTCAGTAATTAAAATAACTAGTATGATTTATAGTTCCTAAGTTCATTTTAAAAAAAGAGTAAGAGGGCCTCCCTGGTGGCACAAGGGGTTAAGATGCAACCTATGAAGCTATCCACAGCCACTGCAGCATGAGTTCAATCTCTGGCCAGGGAGCTGCCCACATGGCACAGCAGACTTCTTTGCCTTGCCCACTGCTCCCCTCAGCAGTATATTTCAGTCATCTGCCTGTTCTGTTCCCCACTCTGTCCCTGGTGAATTCTCTAACCCCCCCCCCACACACACACTCCTCTGGCCTGTACCCCACTTCTTGTGTGCCTAAATAAATAAATCTTTAAAAAATAAAAAGAGTAAGAAGCACTATTAACCTTATATAATAGTTGGATTTGTCTAGTGTGTGCCTTACTTTCTTTGCAGGACTGTGGGCAAAACATTTTGAGAGATTTTCTTGCATTACAGAAATGTCTTTGATATAAAAATTCTCAAATGCATATAAAATTCCAAAAAAATATTTTTTTAATGCCTAATCATAGTTATTTTCAGTTTTAAGCCCAGATAATCTCGCTCAGAAACTGATCCATCCCTAGCCATAATAGCTGGACTACAGGGCATTTTGGAACCAAAGGGACTGATCTTACCATAGTAAGCCTTTGGAGTCCAAGTTCATTCAGGCTATAAAATTAGATTTATCCTTTGATTTTTCATTTCTCACTCCTAATTCCTTATGGACACATTGTCTTGAAACTTTAGTCTTAAATTTGGACCCATGAGATTTTGTCTGCATCTTTGTATTTGCTTTGAAGAGCTAGTCCTTACATTTTGCTGCCTTCAACTTTCAATGGTATCCTATAACAATAGGAAGCAGGTGAGCATATATCCCCTGTCTTAAGTATTCTATTTATGTATCTTTTCTTTCTCTTAATATTGACATCCATGTCTTAGATTGTATGCATGCAGTTTGAGGTTTGTAGGATTATTATTTTTTTTAATAGTATATGTTTGATATTCAATTCAGTTTCTTAAAAACTTCAGGAACTATGAAGTAAGCCTTTTGGTAGTGCTCATCAAAATGAGATTGTTTTGGGCCTCCCTGGTGGTGCAGCAGGTTGAGCACAGTGCTGTGAAGCTGGCTGCAGCCTCTGAAGCACAGGTTCAAATTCCCAGACAGCCAGGGAGACACCCACATGGCGAGGCAGATCTCTCCTGTCTCGCCTGCTGCTCCCCTCATCAGTGTTTTCGGTCTGTCTGCCTGTTCTGCTCCCTGCTCAGTCTCTGGTGAATTCTCTCACCCTCCTGCACCTCTGGTCTGTACCCCAGTTCTTATATAAATAAATATTTTTTTAAAAAAATTAGATTGTTTCTACAAAGTAGCATAACAAATTCTACAATTCCCATAAAAGAGTCATTGCAAAAAAAGTAAAACATTTAGAGAATAATGATATAAAAATGGGAATGTAACAATTTAGGGGAAAAGCTTTTTCTATTTGCTACATTGTTTTATTACATCTTGTACTCTTGTTTTGCAAGCTCAGATGTAACTGAAATACAGCATTATATAAGTTTAAGGTGACTTGATACATTTATATATTTAAAATGATTACCACCAGTAGCATTAGCTAGCATTCTATCAAGTCACATAATTATTATTTCTTTTTTGTGGTGAGAAGATTTAAGATGATGCCTCTTAACAATTTTGAAGTATATAACACCCTATACAATTATAGTGAACTCTTTGGAATTTTTTAATTGCCAATGTGGGATATTCCTTTTTTCCCCTAAATTAACCATTTTTTAGATACTATTTCCCCTGCTCCCAAAGATTTTAAAAAACACATACTAATGTAACATTTTGAGAAAAGCCTGCCAGTGTTTTCATTTTTATTTCAATTTCATTAAAGACATTTTAAAGGACCATGGACCTTTGGTGTTTCAGTGAATGTTTTTAACACTGAGATACTGATTTGGGAACATAGTTTTAAATTCATAAAACATTTCCTTTATAGTTATGCTCATGTCTTCCTTTGAGTTCTGAAGAAAGAGAACAGAATCTTACAAATGTTCTTCTAAATAAGTAGTTGAAGAAAAGAGATATGAGAGGAACAAGGGCTTTTAGCACCCATAAGCCTGAAAGTTATTTATAATTACAGAATTTATGTCACTTCCTATGGCCAAAAGGACATCAGTAACTTTTTGTTTTTTGAAAAATCAGTAAAAACCACATTTGCAAACCTAAATTTATATCATTTAATGGAAGATCTCAAAATATGATTTTAAAGGATTTGTTAAGCACTTTATCCCATTTGGCTAAGTTCTTTCTTCTAATTTAAAACAGTTTGTCATTTATTTTGGAAACAAAATTGCCCCAAATGAGAGCAATATTGGTCTTGACCCATTCTGGAAGAAATGAAGAGATTATAATCTCTGTGTCTCTTTGGATATGGTAATGTAGTGGACATCTATTGGACTGGCATAAATTATTTATCCCCTTTATACTTTATAGTGGGTCCAGATGTTAACCTTTTCCATAATGAGATGGGGGGAGACAGAGAAAGAGGCACTGTGGTGTTTTACTGTCAAATAGTTGGCAGTGTTTCACTTTGCTGATACTGTTGATTTGTTTTTCTTCAAAAGAAGATACTAAAAGTTATGATGATGGCTCAATGTAATTAGGTAGGGTTTTTGATATTCACCATAATTTAATATGCCTAGTAGCCACAATGTTACTCTGACAGAGACTGAAAGGCAAGTGTGGCACATTTAAACAAACAACTATTCCACATGTCAGTGGGTTATTTGTTTTTGATCACTTTCTAATCTAAATGCTCACATGGAAGTATTGCATAAAAATTAGTAGCTTTTCTGTGTAGATGTAGTGGTGAACATTAATGGTAATTGGGAAGGAAGGATTTTGAGGGCAGGAAAAAATTTGTTGAGTTCTGTTGAAGGCTCTGAGATTTAGGTGGGGAAGAGAGAAGAAAAAATGTTTGGCTCCCTTTGGAATTTTTTTTTTAAAGAGTTGTTTATTTATTTATTTATACAAGAACCAGAGTACAGGCCAGATGCGAGGGAGGGTGAGAGGATTCACCAGAGACAGAGCAAGGAACAGGCAGACTAACAAAATACACTGCTGAGGGGAGCAACATACCAGACAGGAGAGGTCTGCTCACCATGTGGGTTGTTCCGGGGCTGATGGGATCGAACTGGTGCCGGTGGGATGGAAATGGTGCTGCAGAGACTGTGGACAGCTTTGTAGCACGGGCGCTCAACCACCGGCACCATCAGGGGAGACCCGTCAATTTGGAATCTTAATCAAATATGGAGAAAGGGTAGGAAAAGAAGGTAGCACACATAATAATTAAATTTTCTCATAATGGTTTCTGAATTATAAGGTGAAATCATTTTCTATGAAGTGCCTTCAGCAATTTTCTACAGTCTTCTTCATGGAAATAATTAAGGTGGAGTTTTGACTACATACTTCTCAAGGAAGAGAGACTTAAAGTCCTTTTGAACAATAAGAAAACTAATAAATATATGAAATAGACATATGGATATATAGATATATCTATGTCTATCTATCTATCTATCTATCTATCTATCTATCTATCTATCTATCTAATTGCAATATGTGAGTTTCTTTGGCATTAATAAAGGTTTGTCTCAGTACCAATAGGTTCCTGGGAGAAGAATAACAACAAACCCCTAGATTTTAGTTTATTTTTTTGTCTTTAACATTCTCAATATTTACCTTGTTCTTTATAAAATTATCATGAGGCTACTTTTTAATTTGTGCTAAAACTGAAATTAACATATGGAGATCATACTGTGTGAACCTACCTATTGGCAACAGTACAATATATTAAAGATGAAGGTACATGAAAAAGTACACATATTAATTCTGAATTGTGATATTCTTCATTGTGTGATATGTTTACATACTGCAACACTGTATGGTAGACTTCTGTGGCACCTTCTCCAGAGTCTTTCCGTATTTTCAATTTAGATCTTCTGTCCAGAAAAGTGATCAATTTCTAATCTAAATGCTCAATGGGATGTTTGCATAAGAATCAGCAGCTCCTGTGCAAATATAGATGTGGTTTTAACTAAACTCATCTAACTCACTAAAGGTGACATTCTTTCTATGAAACCCTTCCATGTTCCCATAGTATACTATGAATTTATAATTTTTTCTCTCTGGCTTGATTTTATTCCTTTTCTTTACCCTGAAACCTACTTTTCAGTTAGCAATTAGTTTCTTTTTTTTAATATTCTGTATATTTTACATTATTGTTCCTTTTTTTTTTTTTTACAATGTTTGCTTTCTTTTCTTAGGTGTTGTCCCCATAGAATTTTCCACCACCAATTCACCCCTCCACCATCCCCATAGTCCCTTGTGTTATTCCTGCCCTTGCACTGGTCTCTCTCCCTCCCTCCCCTGCAGAATGTCTCTCATTTATATTTGTCTCTTTATTGTTTTGTTGATTTTTTTATTGTTACTTTTTTCTTTAGGTCCCTTATTTGGTTCTCCTATATTCCTCCTATAAGTGAAACCATCTGGTATTTTTCTTTTTCCTTCTCACTTATTTCACTGAGCATGATCCTTTCTAGTTTCATTCATGTTGCTGCAAACGGCATGAGTTTATCTTTTTTTGATTGCTGAATAATATTCCACTGTATATATATATATATATATATATATATATATATATATATATATACCATATCTTCTAGATCCAGTCATCTATTTTTTGGCACTTGGGTTGTTTCCAAGTCTTACCTATTATAAATAATGCTGCAATAAACATAGGAGTGCAAGTATCCTTTTGAATTAATGTTTTCATGTCCTTTGGGTAGATCCTTAGGGGTGGAATTGCCAGGTCATATGGTAGCTCCATTTTTATTAGTCTGAGGAACCTCCGCACAGCTTTCCATAGTGGTTGGACCAGTTTGCACTCCCACCAGCAATGTAGGAGAATTCCTTTTGTACCACATCCTCGCCAACATTTGTTGTTGCTAGTTTTTTTTTTTTAATATGTGCCATTCTTACTGGTGTAAGGTCATATCTCTTTGTGGTTTTGATTTGCTTTTTCCTGATTATGAGAGATATTGAACATGTTTTCATATGCCTATATTGGCTTTATTTTATTCTTACTTACCCTTTTCTCAGTGCCTTTTCTGATTACTCCCAATTTTGTTTAAGAATACATTTACCTTGATCTCAAGAAGAAAAAGATTTCAGTAAAATGGTATTTCAGTAGGATTTGTCACAATTAAGAACACCAAGACGACTATTTACACAGAAAGACTAACTGAATGACTTTATTATTAGGATATTTGAGTTGACATCAGGTTGGTTATTGTAACTTATCATGATATACATTGGAAAATATAAAGTGCAAATCCCTTGCTGGCAAATTTTAAGTTATAGGTTTCAGAATTTTGGGTGTTACTAATACCCAAATTTCTTTTCTAGTATCCAGACTCTTAGCAAAAAAAAAGGGGTGCATAATCTCCCAAAGTGGTGCAAAATATACCCTACAAAAGAATGAATTGCAGAGTCAGATAATATTGAGAGAAAAACCTTCTGCAACCAGACAGCAGGACCATGTACCTGCAGGAGGCTATTCTGTATTAAGGTATCTTTAATATAGATGAAAAAGAAAATCACAGACTCAAATTTGATGGACTAGAGGTTACCAACTCTAGAATCCTATAGGGAAGGCTTACCTAACAAGAGACAAAGTATATATCCAATGTGTAATGTGGTGGCAGCAGTAAAGATGTGTTTATTGTATGAGCAGGTGTGTAATTTACCATTACTGGAAATAGGCTGCCTGTAGCATGCTTGCACTGCCAGAATTCATAACATTAAGTTATATTCAACCCAAAGACAGTGTTTCTTGTGTGTGGAATAGGAAGAACTAATCCCGAGCATTCATTGCCTTATGAAATGAGGTATTCATAAAATAAGAAAATCAATGTATGTATTTCAGAAGGAGTTATGTTAGGAATCTGAATTCTCATACATAAGAAGATCAGTATGTTACCCCTATATTTGAAATTCTGTGATACTTTCATGATATATTTATAATAATTTAAGCCATTTAAAAAAATACCAACAATTTGAGACTATCAAAGCATTTGTTGACAATAGAAGGGGTTAACTGGATAGGGGTGAATGCTAATTTGACCTCTGGTTGTGGGGGAGAGGTATAGCATATGCATTTATTCAGCTGTGAAGCTGCACTCCTAAAATGTGTACATAATGTGAAGTAATGGTAAATTTGTAAAAAAAATTCAAGAAAAAAAGCAAAAAAATCATATAAATTGCTTAACTACAGTTTGATATAGTTTTTGGTTGTTAAGACATTTCCTTGTAGAAATAGTTTTAATTATCTTTTTTGCATATTTGTGTGTGAAATCACTTGGACACATTATTCCCAAACTGTTTCTTCACCTCTAATATGGATATACTTCCTCCTGGGAGTGTTTGGATATATATATATACAAGATAACACTTTGAAAGAGTAAAGCATTGTATATATTTTAGGATTATATCTGCATTTGCTATTCACTTTGCCTAATGTAGTTCATTTCAAATTACCAAATATAATTTTATTTACTTTTTAAAATACTCAAGCATTTTATTATTATAGATTCAAAATGAAATGTGAGAAAATGTCAAAACATAAGAATATGAAAGTTTAACCTATAAAATACAACTTAGACCTTTTTACTTAAAACTATCTCTCAATAAAAATACTCAAATGATTTCATAAACTAGTCACAATCTTTAGCCTTTTTCTTTTCATAAGAACTGATCCATTTTCCACAGTCCTCTTTGATTTGCATTGAAAAATAAAAGTGTAAGAGTCAACTGTTTGGGGTCTGTAGAGAGAACACCCAGGTCCATAAACCAGTTCCACCATTTACCAGCTGAATCAATTTAGGGAAATATCATAGTCTCTCAGAGCTTCTGTTTCCTCATCTGTTAAGTACAATAAGTAATACTCCC
This sequence comes from Talpa europaea, assembly GCF_964194135.1. Classification (NCBI taxonomy): domain Eukaryota; kingdom Metazoa; phylum Chordata; class Mammalia; order Eulipotyphla; family Talpidae; genus Talpa; species Talpa europaea. The sequence goes on from NC_140072.1 coordinate 84,693,715, forward strand.
CCTTGGAGCTGTGAGAATTAAATGAGGTAGTATCATTAAAGCACATGACAGAAAACTAGAACATTCTAAGTATCCAAATGAATGTCAGTTTTCTTCCTTCTCTGGAAGTTTCTAATCAGTTCCTTCTACTATAATCCCTACTTCCTAATACCAAGAGGGCTTTTTAAACATTTGGACCGTCAAGAATGTTATCTGAGTTTAAATTTCTGGACAATATTACATTTGCTCATGGTTCTGTAGTCTCTAGATTCAGTTCTCAGGAACCACAGTCTAGCTAGAGACTTAATATAAACAAGATATTTGTCTAGATGGCCTTTTTAAGGTCACCAAGTGCACATGTCAGATCTCTCTCCCAGTGCCACAGCCACACCTTCTGGACCCAGAAGGAGCAAACCCAGCTTGCCTAGTCCCCAGGCTTGACTCTGCTTCCTTCCGCTGTGGTGCTACTCCTTCCTTGTATTGCTTCATGGCTCATTTATTTTGTCATTCAGCTTCCAGTAAGCCTTCCCTATGACCTTAATGTGTAACCGCATAGATCTAGGTATCACATCAATTTTATTTGTCTGCACCTCCTGCAGATCTTCATGGTTATTTTGTTACATTTTTTCTCTAACTTTTCAGCATGAGATGCAAGGTGCATAGAAGCAGCAACCATGTCTGACTTATTCACTTATCACAGTATCCCCAGTATCTTATTCACGGTCACCTACTAGCTGTGTAACACATACTCATTAAATGATTACATGGGAGAAAAAAAAAAACAGTTGTTACTTCAAATAAAATGACAGACAAAATAGATGAGAGGCTCAGGAAGATGTGCAATATATACCCAACGAAATACTATTCATTTATAAAATATTAAACTTGCCATTTGTGACAACATGGAGGGAACTAGAGGGGATTATGCTAAGCAAAATATGTCAGAAAGAGAAAGAAAAACACTGAATAGTGTCACTTATATGTGGAATATAGAGAAATAAACCAAAGCATGAAATAAAGCCAAACCAAAAACAAATCCTAGAAATCTGGTTACAGAACTGAGGCTACCAGAGTGGGGAAGGGAGGGGAGAGGGCACAGCAGGAGAAAGACAATAGGCTATGGTGGAGGACTATGGTAGTTTGTGTTGGGCTTGGGATGGTAACACTTGAAGGGGGAAATCCTACAGCTCTAGATCACAAACAACTTTGTAAACCAATGTTACCTCAATAAAAAATAAACAATAATAAATTTACTCAAATTTCTCTATTTGTCAAAATCACACTCACCATTTTTCCATGAAATTCTTTTTTTTAACTTTTTAAAAACAGATTTGTTTATTTATGCATCAAGAACTGGGGTATAGGCCAGAGGTGCAGGGGTTGAGAGGATTCACCACAGACAGAACAGAACAGGCAGATTGACTGAAATATACTGCTGAGGAGAGCAACAGGCAAGACAGGAGGTCTGCTGCACCATGGGTTAGCTCCCTGGCCAACTGAGGATGGAACTTGAACTCATGCTGCAGTGGTTGCGGATAGCTTCATAGTACTGCAACTTAAGCCCTTACGCCACCAGGGAGGCCCGTTTTTCCATGAAAGTCTTAAATCTTCACATAGGGAAAAAATATTAGTCTGTCTGTCCTATGCAATCCTATAAAGTACAGCTCCTTTGGGTAGATAGGACTTTGTCAGACAGATTTTGGAAGAGGAACTGCCACATGCTGGGGCCATACTGGGCTCTTGAATTGGTGATGGCTTTCTGAGAGGGTGCATCTTATACAACTTGAGGGAGATTTATTTGTAAAGATATTTTTAAAAATGAATTGAGATTACTATATTCACATTATGGAAAAAGAGCTGCATGAGTATTAAACAGCTAACAAGCATATTTATATGTATCACCCCCCAGAAAAATACCTTTAATAACTAAAAGTACATACTGATTTTGAGCATCCGTTTAATTTTTAAAGTAAAAACTTGGGGGGAGTCTTTGATAAGGAAGACAAAGTCTAATATTTATTTGAAATTAAAGTCTGTTTTTGACAATCTATTATTATTTGTTTATCCATTTTAGTGTTCCATGCAATTCTGCTTTTGAGTGGTGTTTGTTTTGTCTAGAGCATTCTAGCATAAGGTATAAGAGTACTTACTCTCAGTCTGCTTTGTAAATAGCTCAAGTGCACAATCTTCATTCATTTATTTAACAAAAACAGCTGATTGTTATAAAATAGGTAGTGGGAATACAAGAATTAGCAAAGCATTCCCTGCTGTTAAGGAGACTATATTAAGGTACAGTGGGAGAAAAAGATAGAAAATCAGTGAACAATGGGGATTTTTAAATGCTACAAGTATCTATTTGCTAAGAGAATTACTAGACTCTAGTCTCAGAGAATGCAAATGAAAATGTTCCTGAACCTCCCCTCACTGGAGATAAGGAGAGTCAAGAATTCTTCCAACAATAGATGATATTTGAGTTGAGTCTTCAAATTCAGGAGTTAACCAAGTTGAGCAATTATATTCTTTTAACCTTAGCTAATGAACAGAAGTGCAGTGGTGAAGCTGCCAATATATTTTTCAAAAAAATGCTGATTTCAGGTCCTCTTCCTTTTTTTTATTTATTGAAGTAACTTTGCCTTATAACCTTAAATAAGTTTAAGGTGTGCATCCTTATAAATCAATGTTTATCTAGTTTATATGCAAACACATATAAAAAGCATTCTCTCCCTCTGAATTTTGCTTGAATGTTGAGATTTTATTTCTTATCTATGGCAGGAAGACAATAGTTTTACAATAGAGTATACTTCCAAAACAAATCTCCATTATATAAGTTTTTGACACTGAGATTTGTTCTTTCACACATTTAAAGGTCTCTTTAGGCTGTATGAGTTTACATGTTATGATTCAGTACTCCATGGCTCCTGGATGAGGCCTCACAGACATTATCTTTTGCTTTGAAAAGGTATCTGTACCTGAAACATCATCACTGACTCACTGTGTATTTCTTTTTTGAGAAAGGACTGTATACTCTCCATTGTAAGCTTTAATAGCACATTGTTAAATATATATTAAAGTTTTAATGGTGTTCTTTGAATAAAAATTGCATTATTTCACCAAAGCTTCTATCATAAGCTTTAAATCTGTTGTCTCACATAGTAATTTGCTAGTGCTCAATTTCTCTGGAACTTTAAAACAATAGAAATGGTGGGGGATAAAGAAATGATCTAAATAATATTGGGGGATAACTTTTTTTCCCCAAGTGTAATAGTACAAAGTGTAAAAAGATGCAATAATCCAGTTTGTAAATTTGTTTCTCACAGGGGTATGATCTAGTAATTCTGAAAATATTTTATGTTTCCTGAATTTCAATAAACAAGTCAAGATGTGGATAATGGGCCTCCCCTGGTGGCGCAGCTGTTGAGCGCTGGGCTGCGAAGCTGCCCTCAGCCTCTGCAGTGCCAGTTTGATCCCCGGCTGCCGGTGAGAGTCCCACATGGTGGGGCAGACCTCTCCTGCAGCACCCGCTGCTCCCCTCATCAGTGTATTTCATTAGTCTGCCTGTTCTGTTCCCTGCTCTGGCTCTGGTGAATTCTCTCACCCTTCCATGTTTCTGACTGTACCCAGTGCTTGTATAAATAAATTAATTAATTAAAAAAAATCTTCAAAAGATGTAGATTATAAGAGCCAGGTTCCCTATTATTGGAAAAAGAAGTTTCAAATTAGCAAGGGGGGTGCTAGAATGAACATCGGTGACACCCCCATAGCTATGACACTAAGCATCAGATAGTAATTTCTAAGTACCACACTGTAATAAAAGGAATTGGGTCTCCTTTAAGAAATGGTTGCTTCTAAGAACTAGGGCAGGGCAAATCCAAAATGAGTCTGGAGCATCTCAATGTGTCAAAACCTCAATAATTAAAGAGTGAGAGCCTGTCCAAAGGATATAGGTGCCAACCTGAAAGAGTTCCCCAATGGCTAAAGCTGAAATAGCTTGAACTGTTTCACTGTATTATGTTTTATCATATGACTCAAGAATAAATTAAATATCTATAAATCCATAATGATATAAATTGATAAATAAATAGAGTTTAAAATGACATTTTTTTCTCAGAAAGTAGAATTCAAAAAAATAAATGTAAAGGAATGAGAGACGTCAACATGGTCCTGAGGTAACACAGTGATCACTTCTGCAGGCAGGATGCCCTGATGGATGCCAAAATAAGTCAGAAGGCTGAACTCTAAGGAGAAAAATAAAATTTGTATCATTTCAAATATCTTCCTAAAATATTTATTAATTTTTGAGGTGGTTTTAACATATGCCCCCAAAGTCTTTAATAATCTTCCCTGCCTGTGAAGTTTAATCCCGCTCACCTTGAATCTGAGTTGAACTTGTTGACTTGTTTCTGTCAAATAAAAAAGAGTGGCGGAAGCTGGTGGGTACCATATCATCAGATGCTCAAGGGTAACATGATCAATATAATAAGTCTTGTTGATATAGTGCAAAGATATGGTGAGATAACCATGTTACCCCTGGGGTAGACTTCCCCAAATCCATACTTCAATTTAATCAAGAGAAAAAGCAGACAAAGTTAAAATGAGGAATATTCTATAAAAAAACATGATCAGTAATCTTCAAACCTGTCAATGTCATACAAGACAAGAAAATATCAGGGACTTGTCATGGATAGGATTAAGGAGACAAAATGGACTAATTGCATTGCATTGTGGTATTCTGAAGTGGATTCTGGAAAAGGATAAGGTTATTACATTAAAAAAAAAAAGTAAAATCCTAATTGTTAATCTGTAGTTCAGCTGATACTATCTTCCCAATGCTTTTTCCATATTTTTGAGAAAGTATCCTTGTTGTATAAGATATTATCAGAGAAGGAAGTTAAGATAACTACTACTTCTGCAAGTCTTCAGTAAATCTAAAATTATTTCAAAATAAGATGTTATGGAAAACAGTGAATGGATATGTTTGAAATGAGTTCCTAGTACATATTTTTCATCCAACAATGCTATTGACATGATTTAATTAATGTGCTTGATAGTAGAAAATTTATATAATTGCAAAATTTTCTTAATTGATTTATAAGTGATTCTACAATGTCATTGTAACCAAATCATTTCTTCTAAGCACTCATGGAGATGGCACTTTTATTATGTCTTTTTGATGTTTTCAATTTCAAAAAAACAATCTATTTTTTTTCCTTCATGGTAAATATTTTGTCCTTAAAAACGCAGCTCACATATTACCTTTCTGTGAAGATTTCCAAGTGTCTATAAATCTTTCTAAATATGTTTTTATACTCATGATATTATACCTGGTATTTTATGTGGTTTTCTTACCACCTAAAAATATTAGCTCCCTAAAATGAAGAGCCATATATTATATATTTTACTATCCAGTTAAGTGCCCCAAAACAGTAGAGGTTCATAAAATTTCCAGGGATAAATAAATGGAAGAATCAATGACTGATTCTAAGTGTCTGACTTGGTTATGATAATCAATTATGGGACATTGTATAAAAGATGCATATATCTATTTATCATTTACCTATCATCTCTCTAATTTTCTTAACCTATGAGAACTGATAAAATTTTATTTTGTGTTTATAAGTAATGTCCTTACAAACACATTTTAAACAGTCATTTAGTACTACATTATTATGGTTCCCAGTTGCAGTTCCAGTAAAGTGAAGTGAACATCTCCTGTAATCTTTTCATTCATTCTGGTTATCTTTCAAGCTAGCTTGTGTTGGGCCATAGAGGAAAACTTTCCCACCCCTCTGGGATCTTCTGGAGCTACATAAGCAAATAAATGAGTAGAAGAACAAAGCAAAATTTTATTTTATATATATGGGGAATTTGCATGGCTATAAATTCTGAAGTAAATGTGACTAGCCAGGCATTTATATCCTGAGCTAAGAGACCAAGACATTGAGGAGGGAGGAGTCCTACATGACAGAGGGGATGACTTTATATGCAAAACCTTTCTTATGGATCTTTGCCTGTCCTGCTTTAAAGATAGGTTTCTCCAATAAAAAATTATTTCTGGGACTTCCCCGGGTGGCAGAAGAGGTTAAGTCTCAGCACTAAGAAGCTGTCCACAGCCACTGCAGCACGAGTTCACGCCCCTCCAGGGAGATACCCACATAACACAGGAGACCTCTCCTGTCTCACCTGCTGCTCCCCTCAGCAGTGTATTTCAGTCAATCTGCCTGTTCTGTTCCCCTTTCTGTCTCTGGTGAATCCTCTCACCTCCTGCACTGCTGGCTTGCATCCCAGCTCTTGCATGCATAAATAAATAACATAAATCTTTGAAAAAGACTTATTTCTGGAGGTAGTCCTAAATCTAGGTAATCTACATTCTTAAAGCAATGATCATAATTTCTCCCAGGGCTCACAGGACCTTGACTGACCTTCGTTTCACTTACCAGGGTGATACATATTGGGAAAAGCCTACTCTGGAAACCTTGGAAAAACTCTGTCTGAACATTTTTGAGAAGACCAATCTTACACTTTTTTTTTTTTAAATATATGTCCTCATGGAGGTTTTATTATAAAGGAGATGATTACCAAAAACAAAGGTAAACAAACACATCAATAAAATTATTTCAAACCTTAAGACCAGATAAGGAAAGAAATATGAGGGTAAGATAGAATAATAAATTAGATAAGAGATACTATAGTACATTAGGTCTTACTTTATATACAACTTTGCTGTTCTTTTATCTAAACAGCACATTTCAGAGACATATTAAGCCCTGTTTTTATTGTTTTGCTTTTCTTAGATTCTAGCAAAATTCTCATAACTCAGCATTTTGGTACCTTTGAAGCTTGAAATATATATAACACTGATGATTAGTATCTAGCACTGGCATCCCTTCTTCTTCTTATTATTTTTTTTTTACTTTATTTATAGCTGAAACTCTGCTAAGTTACTACTTTGTGGATGGTATCTCCCTGGTGTCTAATTCTTTTTTTTTTTTTAATTTTGTTTCTGGTCTTTTTTTTTATTTTTTTTTAAATAATAAATTTTATTTTTATATTCCCCATACAATTGCAACCCCCCATTCTGACCCCAATCCCTCCCCATAGGTGTTGTGGTAGGGAAGAGGGATGTCCACTTTTAAAAATATTCGCCATTATGGAATTGTTTTCCCCATCCAGAAAAAGACAATTTTGGAAAAATGTTTGTTATACACCACAGTAGCAATCATATATGTTCCTAATGCAAGTATATTACCTTTCCTTGTGGCACAAATAAAATGTGGATTGACTTTATGCTTAAACAAATGTTCTTCCCAAATATGTCCTACCAAGGAAAGATTATGAAATGTGATATACACACACACACACCTTACACACACACATATATGCATACATACATTTATTAGTATTTATTATTCTAATCATAAATTTTAAATATATAAAACTTTTATTTAAAAGATTTCATTGCTTTAACTGAAAAAAATCAAGTCATTAAATGATGGGAATGGTATTATGTCTCTTTAGCTGGATAGACTATAAAGTTAATATTAATTTATATCACAAAGTCTAAAAGATCAATGTATCATAATTTTGTGACTTACATCAATTCATATTATAATCATCTTTATTTAATATCCTGTTATTTCTATTCATAGATTAAGTGATTGGTAAAATTTTATTTCTATACAAATGAATAGATTTTATCTTAATAGCTCTTAAATATATCTATCTGAACCATGGCGAATACCTCTAGTAATGCATTCTTATTTTCATCAATTGTGTGAGACAGTTATACTTCCTCAACCTTATAAAGCTGAAAACAAATATTAAATGCATAGGATGTATGTAGATTTTTTTTGTAATTGTTCCTCTTATAAACTCTGAACCTAGCATTTCAATATCTCTGCTATAGTCCAGAATTCAATTTTATAAAATTAGCTTAAAATATTGATTGTAGTATAAATAAAACTACAAATTCCGTTTTAAATGAAGTGAAACTAAATATAATCACCATTAACAGAATATCTTATGTATCAACCACTTTTTGTACATTATATCCCCTTTGCGTAGCAATGACTATGCCATGGGCATCATTATCTACCTTGACAGATAGACAAAGTGTCTGAGGAGAGGAAGTGACTAACCTGAGTCTAAGGCAGAAGGATATCTTAGTTAATCAATATTTTTGGTTCCAAAACCAACATAATTTCATTGTCTCTTTAAATGAAATAGGGTTTTGTGAAAGAACAAACAACAGCAACAACAAAAACATAACTTGAAGCCCTTCAGTCCAAAACTTCCTGGGTTGTAAAGTTTAGTTACTGGATTGCCATGTGCTCGCATTAAATTTAGAGTAAATTTAACTCCTGAACTTTGAAAATTACAGAGAGTGAAAGGTCAGGGCTAAAATTGTGTCAGTATTTATTGTGTGTCTTTTAGAAGTCTAGCACTTTGGTTCACTTACTATATTTTATTTCAAGTCTAACTCAAGATCCTAAGATAGTATTATCCTATGTTCAGATGAGCAAACAATCTACACCACATTGATTTTTTTTTTCACCCTCTGCTTGATTTCCTTATATTCCTCCTATGAGTGACATCATTCAATATTTTTCTTTTTTCTTCTTATTTCACTGAGCAAAATCCTTTCCAGCACCATCTATGTTGATGTGAACAGCATGAGTTTATCTTTTTTGATTGCTGAGTGTATTCCATTATACCACATTGATTGAAGGCATCAACACAGGGTTACAAATTAGCTCTTACTACAAACCTTATGCTATTTAAAAATGCAAAATACAGACTGTAGAGAAGATGTCTGAAATTTGATAAAAGTACAAACAGCAACAGGTACAGTGTATTAGTCAGGGTTCTTAATGGAATCAATAGGAGATAATAAGTAGATACATAGACAGATGATCATTATAAAGAATTGGCTAGTGCAATCATGAATGTTGAAAAGGTTTTGTTCTGTCATCTGCAAGATGGAGATATAACAAAGCCAATGGCATGAATTCCAGTCTGCATCCAAAGGTTTGAGCACCAGGAACCCAGATAGGCTAAATCCCAGTTCAAGTGCAGAAGAGGTCAATGTTTCAGGCAAATTGTCAGAAGAGATAATTAACCTTTGCTTTTTTATAATATCCAGGCCTCCAACAAATTTGCAGCTGCCCACCCGCATTAATTAGACAAGGCATCAACTCAAATGTTAATCTCTTCTGGAAATACTCTCACAGACATACCCAAGAGTAATTTTTTTTAAGAAGTGGGGTATAGGCCAGAGTCACAGGGGGTGAGAAAATTCACCAGAGAGAGCAGGGAGCAGAATAGGCGGATGTATCGAAGCACACTGCTGAGGGGAGCAGTGGGAGAGACAGGAGAATTCTGCCACACCAAGTGGGTAGCTCCCCAGCAGGCCAGGGACCAAACTCGCACAGCAAAGGCTGCAGATGGCCTCACAGCACTGCGCTCCACCCCATGTGCCATCAGGGAGGCCCTCCCCCAGAAGTAATGTTTAACCATACATATTGGTATCCTTTGGCTTAGTTAAGTTGACAAATAAAATTATCCATCATATACAAGAAATTAAAAAGTATTATCAATTATAAAAATCAGATAGTTTTTGCAGAAATTTAAGAAAGACCAAGTTGAGTTCTACACACATTGCTAGATACCAAGGGTACAGCATTAATTATTAGTCCTAAAGGTTAAGATGACCTTTCACTATGCCCATTCATTACATAACATTAAAGAAAAACTATAATAATTTCAATTCAACATTTATCTTTAGTACAATGTGTATATTATCTTAAATAAAACTGCATACAGAAAATATTGTAGAATTTGCATAATAACAATTGTTTTACTTCCAAATATTAACAATGCTGATTTCAGTGATAATTATGTGTCATACATTTGATTTAAGGTAAGAATATAAAATACAAGCATTTTTACCCAAAGTGTTGTGAGGTTATAACTATTACAATTAGAGTAAATCTTGGTGGCTTCATTCCTCAGTTCTCCAATCAGCAAATAAGGCAACTAGTCCCAAAGAAGTAAGAAAATCAGTGGAAATGGACCCAGATTCAGAACAGGGAGTTTCACTATGTAGTACATACTCTTTATCTTTTCTTAGATCAGTTTTTAATTTAGTATGCTAACTCTCAGAATAACAGAAGGATTTTGACTTAAACCTAGTTCCATTTAAGTTAAAACTTAAATGACAAATTGAAGGAAAATAAATGATGCCACTTACCTAAATAATCCTATACTGTCTGTTAAATATCCAAAGGCATAGAGTGGTCTTAAGTATTTCAATGTTGATCTGTTAGGGGATAAATTTCTGGAATGAGTATCTTAAAATCATAATACAGCTTCATAGGATTAAAAAAGATCACATTGTAATAAGGCTAACAATTGTACAAAATAAAAAAGTTCTCTGGAGAGAAAATCAATCATAAATTTGTACAATAACCAAATACATTTAATCCATTAAGTTGCTATGGTAATAACTGTACTTGCAAGTATTTAGAAAATGATGGATTTCTTGTGCATATTGGGCCTTCATGAAAAATATTCTAAGTATTTTAGTTAAAAAATTTGCTTTTGATTTGCATAATTGCTGTTTGAGTTCAGTGTAGAAATAAACACACTCGGTAAATTCAAAGACATGAAAAGATTGAGTAAAAGATTAAAAAGTTCAAGAAAAAGAGAAGAGATTGCTTTTTATTATATATATATATATATCTTCTTTTCAGTTAACTGTGTAAGTTTTTAAGATGTAAAATTCATGATTTGAGTCATTTTCCAAAAACAGAAAATAGAATGAGAATTGCATTAGCACAATCCTACTGGACTTTAACCTTCTGGGTTAAATTTAACATTGAGAGTGAAACCAGCACTTAATTATATCTCAAATGAATATAGGGCTACTTTACATTATTCTTTCTTAGTTGGATCCATAGTGAATTAAACCAAATTGCTGCGTCTGGAAAGAAGGGAGAGGGAGATTAGGTGCCTATCACTTGTCATGGGTCTTTTCTTGGACACAGGTGAACAGGCATCTATGAGCCTGGAAGTGTGCCCTAAAGAGAACAGTCAATGAACTATTGCAAATAGAACTGCATTACTTGAGCATAGTTCAATATTCCAAACAAGACTCAATTTGCAAAGAAGCCTATGATCTGAGGGACTGATGTTTAGGGCAGGTCCAGCATTGATGGTGAATACTCAAAAGTATTCTCAAAACTTGGGATGAGGACACAGGCTCAGAATCAGGAAGCCCACTACACAGGTAGTGGAGTCACTGGAGAATTAGGGAATGTGATACTGATAAACATGATGCTGAACGGCCAGTTGGTATCAGAGAAAAGGGCAAAATGTGTACTGTAGGACAAGGAAAATTAGTCATAGAATAAGGACCACATTTAGCAAGCCCATGTGACTTTGTCAAGTTAGTTAATCTCAACATTCATCCTAAAGGGCATTAATAATAGTGCTTACCCAGGCTCAGTGGTCAACAGCAGAAGGTTTATTTAACAAACAAGAGATTGGGAAATGAGGGCCTCCCTTGTGGCACAGGCGGTTGAGCGCAGTGCTGTGAAGCTGTCCACAGCCTCTACAGTATGGGCTGGCCTCTACAGCCAGGGAGAAACCCAGATGGTGCAGCAGACCTCTCCTGCCTCTCCTACTGCTCCCCTCAGTAGTGTATTTCGGTCTGTCTGCCTGTTCTGCCCCCCACTCTGTCTCTGGTGAATCCTTTCACCCTCCTGCACATCTGGCCTATACCCTGGTTCTTGTATGCATGAATAAATACATCTTTTAAAAAAAGGGAGAGATTGGGAAATGGAAAGAGTTTATGAGGCCACATGTGGCCAGCTAGCTCACACCGAAGCTGGACCAGATAGTCATGGACTCGACAACACAGGAAATGGTGCCAGAGAACCAGAGACTGTGGTCAGCTTTTGAGATGCTGGGTTTAGCCTGATGGTGGCCCTTACAGACGATGTCAGAGACAGGGGTGGAGGCCCATGTAGCAGCCTAGTCTTCAGAAGTGTGGAGGTCAAGAAGTTTACGAAGATCTATGAAGGTCTGGTTATTTCCATGGAGGTTGACTGCTTGACGAGTCTCTCTTTAGATGCTGAGAGCAGATCCTTCTTCTTCAAAGGTGGTCTGATGCATGCTTCCTCTTCAAAGGCCAGCTACTGACTTCTTTGAAGGTGTTCCAAAGAATACTTCTTTTCTCTGTAGAGGTTGACTGCAGACTGACTCAAACTGGTTCTTGCTCTTTTAACATGCCCGTCAGGGTCTCCTACCCTACAAGTCTGCTTGGACCAGTTTTAATCTTAAAAGTCTGACTGGCCCACTGTAGGGTAAGGAAAAAAAATGTTAGGCTTTTCTGCCCTCCTGCCATCAGGATAGATGATGGATCCTTGCGGTCCTGAATGTATGCCTGATGGTGGACACCTGTGGGCATAGGTAGATGGGATTCACCTGGGCTGAGACTGGGCTTTTAAGGGCAGCATCATGAGGACGCCAGTAGACGCTGAAAGAGAAGCCGAGAAGCAGCAGAATGAACAGAAGAGCAGAGAAGCAGAAAGAACGCCAGAGAGCCCAGATAGAGTGTGGTTTGCTGGGGGCCCGGGAGGCCTGCCAGCCTCCCGGGCCCCCAGCACCCCTGCCTGCCATACTGGGTAAATCCCAATAAAAGACCTGCAAAAACCAGTGAGGACTCTGAGTCCTCCTTTACCCGGTCTGTTGGAACATAGAAAACCTGCTCTATGTCCTGTTCCTGCCTTTACACCCACTTAGCAACACTAAGCTCATTTTCAAATCTGGATAATTAATGAAGTGAGCCTGAACCTGACTGGTTCAGTGGTTCACTTAACTTTTACCTGATTGATCCATTTATCTTACACCTGATTGGTGCAATTTTGAATCCGAGGGGTGGGAGGGGAAGGGGGGGAGGGAGGCAGGCTGGTGGGCCTGTTGGCTCCAGGGAGCCATGGCTTCAGCTGACCTTACTGGAGCCTGGGGAGGGGAAACATCCACAGGTGTGGGCTGAGACCAGCAAGCCTGAGCCCCAGCAAAGCTGCCTTACCCAGCAGCACCCAGAGACCATAGGTTCCGATTACAGTTTATTATCTTTTCCTATTATTTTATATTCCTAATTTTTTATAATTACTAAAAATTTCAGTATTTTGGTAGAAAATAATAAAGGTCACTCCATAATTCAGAACAAAATGGGTAATAAAAGTGCTAAAAAGACATAAAAGGAAAATTGTTGTGTAAAAGCATGACTACTTATGAAAAATAAGTTATTCTAGGACACAATCTAGGTAGAATCCAGAGCTCTTTCTCATTTCCTTTGTTGTTAAAAAAAAAAAAAAAAAAACTATTTCTTCCCAGAATCCCTTGCTTCCATAGTCATTGGAAAAGGTAAAACCCCCCTCCTCTTGCAAGCATTTCTTTTTCCACTGCCTACCGCTCCTACACCCACCCTCAAGAACTGACTGCTTTCTTTTCTGAATCTCCAAGAAACTGCAAACCTAAACTGGAGAAGCTGCTACATGATGTTTACTATTATCAACAGAGCTCCTCCTGCACTTGTTACAGATCTCCCTGAGGTCAGGAATAGGTCCTATTGTTTTAACAAGTTTAAGGTATATTTACAAACCATAAAATTCAACCTTTGATCTTAGCTGCTCAGACTTCAAAATAGTCCTGGTATACAGAATAAGCCTCAAGATATATTTTTAATAACTGAGCCAAGATATGAAGAAAAATGATTTCCAGGGCCTCCTCCATGGCGCCTCGGGTTGAGCGCCGCACTGTGAAGCTGTCCAGAGCCTCCGCAGTGCCGGTTCCATCCCAGCCGGCCAGGGATAATCCCACATGGCGCGCAGACCTCTCCTGTCTTGCCTTCTGCTCCCCTCAGCAGTGTATTTCGGTCCGTCTGCCTGTTCTACTCCCTGCTTTGGCTCTGGTGAGTTCTCTCACCCTCCCACGCCTCTGGCCTGGACCCCAGCTCTTGTACAAATAAATCTTAAAAAAAAAAAAAGATTCCCAGTGGACTCTAGCTACAAACCTGACATGTTTTGTAATTTATTTAATAAGTAATTTGTCTTCAGGGTTGAGTCAATTGCTCAGTTTCACTGCCATTCTCACTTGCCTTGGGGTGCTTCCACGTTGCTTCATCAAAGGCGACCCTTTGCCTGAAACTGCAGTGGATTAAGATAAATAAATTTGATCCAGGATTTACAACTTAAGACTTTGATAATAGCCACATCATGAAGTCTTCAGCAATGGAAAAACTGAAGCTGGGAGGAGGAGAGAATATCTAGTTTTTCCTTTTTATATCAGGACGGGTTGTTTTAGGAACACACAGAACAATGGGTCTGGAAACATTCACTCAGTCAACCTCCAAAATAAAAAAAAACTTCAGCAAACAATATATCAGAGGCTTCAAAGGGGTCCAGTTGTGTCCCCCAAATGCTGAGTTTACAGAGAAACTCTTTTCTATGTACAGAAAGTACAGAGAACTCTTTTCTACTGTTAAATTTCCGGCCAGTGCCTCACATAAGTATAAGAAATGAATGTCATGTAATAAACACCCTAATTAGTGGAAAAACTAATATAGACTCTCTTATTAAAGGATTAACAAATAAAAATACGTGATTGAATTTGTAAAATTGTCCTCTACTAACAAAATTCTTTCTAACGCCTGCATAATTATGAGTGAATATGCTTACACTATCTGATATGCTGCAAGATTTTATTATTTAAACAAAAATATAAATTTCAGTTTTAATAATAAAAGCAGTACTTTTTAGAAATAGAAAATGCCAAATTAACTTCATAACATAATAAATATTTAAAGTGAGATTTACAGTGGGAAATTCTAAAAACTGTATGATCTCCAAAAGCTCAATTTCTTTTTGTAGTTATAAAATAAATACTTGAAACTATTTCTTGTATTTTTCTGAATAATTAGTGCATTTTAGACATAGTTTCCTTGGAAACCTCAATAACCTAAGATGAGGAGATAGTTGTGACCACAAGCAGAATATCATGTATCAAAACAGAACGCAGATCACTGAGTAGTTATAAAATTAAGTAAAAATATTATGGAGCTTCATGGATGCATGAAGAGTATTTAGTATAAATGTAAAGGAGGAATAAAAAGAGTAGCAAGGTTAGTAATATGTCCAAAGTCACATGGTTATTGGCAAAGACAACAGACAAAAGCAGAGACTAATAAGATCACAGAGTCAAATCGCCATAGTGATTAAGATTATCCAATTTAGCCATCCATGTACTTCTTCAATGTGCTACATAACATTCCCTTTCACTTGTTTTTGCAATGTTTGAATATTATCAGCAATAGGAAGTTTACTAGCTTCAGAGATAAATACCCCATCTTTGGTCAAATCTATTATATGATGATCTTTTTGTTGAGAAAAAAGCTTTTTCTTCATATTTTATACCTATTATACTAGTTTTTTTAAGATTTATTTATTTATGCATACAAGAATTGGGGTACAGGCCAGAGATGTGGGGGTGGGGGGGGTTGAGAGGATTCACCAGAGACAGAGTGGGGAACAGAACAGGTAAGTTGACTGAAATACACTGCTGAGGGGAGCAGGGGGCAAGACAGGAGAGGTCTGCTGCACAACGTGTGGGTAGCTCCCTTGGCTGGCCAGGGATCAAACTCTTGCTGCAGAGGCTGCAGAGAGCTTCATAGGGCTGTGCTTAACCCCTTGCACTAGGGAGGCCCACTTCTAGCTTTTGGAGTGACGCAAACAAGTCAAATCCTTTTAAGCATGATAGTCCTGATAATTATTAAACACAGTTAGTGCTCCTTTTTGTAAAATAAATTTGTGGTTAATGAAAATGTATTGTGTTCTCCTGTCAAAAAGTTAGAAATTGTAGATAAGGACAAAATTCACCATTTATTCTTATAATGCTTTCTTAATTATGAATATAGTTACCTCCTTCTTACATATTTTATCATTATTGCAGAAGCATTTTATTGTATTTAAAATTTTATCCATGATTAGCAGTTATCATAAAGTGATTATTTTTGTATGGCATTAACCTTTAACAATTAAATAGCTTTTTAATGAAATGGAATGCTTTTTTACTAAATAAATATTCAACATGTAAGTGAAGTCATTGATGATGATTGATTTTTTTAAGACCAGATTTTTCCAACAATAGATAACAGATTTGTTTTCACTTTTGTGTATATATCATTGCCTTCCTGATAACATACACTCCTCAGGTAGATTCCTAGAAGAGGTATCTTTTAGGGTAAAGGGCCTGAACCTTTCAAAAGACTGACACACATATTTCCAAATCCTTTTTAATTCAAACATCACCAGTGATTTACAAAAGAAATATTTCCACTGCATTTGTTGTTGTATTGGTTATTCTTTTGTATGTAATCTGATGACATTTGGCACAGTTGCCAGTTTTAGGGATCAGTAGAATAGCATTTTTTTTTAATTTTATATATATTTTACATTATTTTTCATTTTTGCACAATGTATGCATTTTCATCTTGGTTATAGTCCCCCTATAATTACCACCCCTCTTGTTCTGATCCTACTCCCTACTCCCTTCCCCCTCCCCTGTAGTGTGTCTCTGGTTTATAGTTGCTTGTTGATTTTGATTTTTACTTTATTATAATTAGTCTTTTTCCTGGTCCCTTATTTAGTTTTTCTAAATTCCTGCTATGAATGAAACCATCTGGTATTTTTCTTTTTCTTCTGGCTGCTAAAGCTGGAACTTCCATATGATCCAGCAATTCCACTCCTAGGTATTTACTCAAAGGACACAGAATCATTCATTCAAAAGGGCACCTGCACCCCTATGTTTATAGCAGCACTATTTACAATATAGCTAATCTATGGAAACAACCCAAATGCCCCAAAATAGATGAATGGATCAAGAAGATGTGGTACATATACACAATGGAATATTATTCAGCAATCAAAAAATATAAAGTCATGCAATTTGCAGTGACATGGATGGAGCTGGAAGGTATCATGCTCAGTGAAATAAGCTGGAAAGAAAAAATACATTTTTAAATAATATTTCGCGTTTATATTTCCTTTTCTCTGAGGGAAGTTATTTTCACTCTTTGAATCCAACTTTTTTCTATTTAATAAATTTCATATTTATATTGAATAATTTCCTTATCTTTTTTTAATTTTGTGTATCAAATTTTAACACTAAATTTTTAATTCCATATACACATATTATGAGTCTTCCTCACATCATCTCTCCATTGTTTTTGCTTAGAAAACTCTTCCCCATCAAAAGGATGGACTATTTACTCACATTCTCCTATCTATTTTTCTCTCAATCCACTTAGAATCCATTCTCATGGTGCTCTAGAGTTAACCAGTAGTCTCCACAGCTTTTAATATTTTTCCATTTCCCTTGCTGATTTTCATGGTTCTCTATTGACACACTGCTGTGCAATATCTGTCCAATTACCTCTCTCTTTTTATTTCTCTTCCATACACACCAGAGTATGTGCCACCACCCACCCACAAATAATACCAATAACACAAAAGCCACATGGTGTCCTTTCTACTCCTATAATTATCTAAATTGTTTTTTTAAATAAAGGGGTCATATATTTATCAAAAATTCTATAGGTGCATTCAATGTTTACTAGTTTTGTAACAAAAATAATTTAAAATAATATTTGTAATATTACAAAAATTTTACAAAATATTACAAAATATTTGTAATAAAAATAATTTAAAAATATTATTTTCATTATTATTAAAAGATTTCTTTCTGCTTTTGACAAAAGGCTATCATTACCACCATGACCATGCTGCACACACATGCAAACTGGCACTCACATGCACACGTGCATGCACACCCCACACACAGATACACAAACACAATTTCAGAAACTAAAGGTCAGCTATGCATTAACTATCTGATTGATTGTGGAGGGGCACTTTGAATACGTTTTTCTGTTGAATAAGTCATTTTTGATTTTTGAAGCTTAGTTTGTATTTTTTTTTGTTTAATCTTATAAACTAATGAGTATTTGTCCTTACTTAGATTTTCTAAGTTTTTGATGAGGAGAACACAATACATTTTAATAAATGTTTCCTCCATACACAGTTCTTCTGTATGTTGCTTTCTCTGTGCAAGTTAAGCTTTCTTTGTTAACAAGAAAAATAGTGACATCTTTGATCTAATGGAAGAAGTACAAATGTTTCTGGCGTAGTAATAGCAATTGCATACATGCATTTTATTATAAAATGATGTGTTTCTTTCAATAAAACTTTAAATTGCTCAAAACTATGAAAAAATCAGGATGCTGGAAAAAAGGATTAGATTGTTCAAAATATATTCAATCAGAATATTAATAAAATTATTAATTAACTCAATAAAATATAAACAGACATTAAATCTCCATGAACAACATACCACATTAGAGTCTGAGTTTTGCCTTCTTAATCTTAATCAGGGGTTAATGATTCATTTTGTCATGACATTCACTTGTTTTATTGGCACATGGTCTGTAAGTTTACACTCTTGCCCAATTCTAAATCAATCAACAGATTGAATGATCTTTAAAACCAGAAACTGGAGTATACCACTCCCCAGATCAAAGACCTGCACTAACATTATTATGCTTAGAATACTTTCCAAAATCTTTGTCTTGCATTCCCTGGCTACAGACTCTCTCCCTTAATCAAGCTGAATGGCCCTCTTCCCTATCCTACAGTACACCTTAACTTCCACCTCATTGGTTTCTCACTTCCAGAGTCCCTTTATGAAATGGTCATCTCAACACATTTTATACTGTGAGCATTTTATCAACATTTATGTCTCATAGAGGCTATCATGACCATGCCACCTAATGATACTCTTCATCTTTTGCCACTCCCGTCATGTTTCTCCATGTCCTCACACATCTTGTTTACACATAGTCCTTAACAACATGTGCAATTGTTCTATTCCTGTCTTTTTTTTTTTTAAAGATTTATCTATTTATGCATACAAGAACTAGGGTACAGGCCAGAGGTGTGAAGGGTGAGAGGATTCACCAGAGACAGAGTGGGGAACAGAAGACGCAGATGTACTGAAAATACATTGCTGAGGGGAGCAGGGGGCGAGTTCAGGAGAGGTCTGCTGCACCATATGGGTTGCTCCCTGGCCGGGGATTGAACTTGTGACGCAGTGGCTGCGAATAGCTTCATGGGTTGCATCTTAAACTCCTTGCACCACCAGAGAGGCCCTGTTCCTGTCTTTGCTTTTTAAAAATCTTTGTGATTGTATGGGGAATATAACCAAAACAAAAATGCATACATTGTGCAAAGATGAAAAAAGATGTAAGAATTATATAAAATAAAATATTTAAATTAAAAAAAAATCTTTGTGGTCCCAATCAATAGATGATAATATCTTCTGTGAATGCAAAGATGTTGACTTTGAATCCCAAATCTATTGCCAATGTTTAATATACAGACACTAGTGTACAGGTGTCCGACACATACTGCATTCACTTAACAAAAATCTGTCAAGCTTGTGTTATAAACCAGGCCTTTTTATAAGTACCATACATGCATCAGTGAGCAAAAGTGAGAAGAATCTGTTGACCAAACATTATAGAAAATTGTCTTTTCTTATCCCTGCCTCCATACTTTCCATATATTATAGAGTCCACCTATGATCTAATATGATTTTAGTGTGAAAAATCTTCTGAGGCTATATGCATGAGACTAATTTTATTCTTTCCTACCACTGCATAATTTTAATAAGATATGAAATTCTAGTTTCAAAGTTCTGATTTGGGGGAGTTTATTCTTTTGATTCTTTGCAAACAATATTTTATTTTGTTGTTAAAGAGTTATGACGTTATTCTGATCCTCTGTTCTGTTCTATGTATGGGACACCCCCAAAATATTAGCATATAATCTTTGAATAAAACAAAGCTAACTTTATTAAAACTCACAATAGTAAGGAAGAACAACACTATGACAGAACTGTGCAGTGCCATTGAAGGGAACAACTGGGAAGGATATTTATAAAGTTTTCTGCTCTCTGTTTAGAGAGCAGGAAACTTACTATATGGAAAGTTATTAGGATTAAGCAATAATTATGATGTATTAGTTTTGGATTTACCAATGTGAGAGTTCTAAAGAAAGCCTTGAAAAATAAAATGCTGTTTAATAAGGGACCTGTTTGCCCAGGTGAGCAGAATGTTATTTCAGATAAACAGGTATGCAAGAATTACTTGATGTGCACAGTGAAATAGCAGATAATTTATGGGTTTGTGATCTTATTTTCCCTTGGCAAAGTTTTTCTAGAATGAAAATTAATTAATGTGACAACTATTCCTAATGGATGTGGTTGCTTATTCCCATAGGGAATATATACTTTTTCTACTTTAGAATTTTTCCATCTATAAAGAATTTGTTCTTGCATATCTTAAGTGGCACTATGGATATTTTCAATGTAGAGTATCTTTTATAATTATGAACATCCTTGGTTATTACTATTAAAAATATTCTCTCCACTACATTACATTATTTTCTTTTTATGCAATTGCTATTTTGTAGATGTTAGTCCTTAAATATCTGTCTTCAATTTCAGTTGTCTTTTATATTTTCCAAACTGGGAAAATTTCATGATCTGAAATCTCAGTACAGTGATTCATTCTACTGTTATCCTACCAGTATTTCTCAGTTACTTCTTCTTAATGATTTAAAGTTTAGGTATACAGCAATATCAGTGAGAATATTTAAAGGTTATTGCTACATCCATGTAACAAATAATAAGGAGATAAAGCAAGTGAATACTACAGAGGGAATGTTATCAAGCAGTTGAAATGTGACCAGAAGGACCTAAAAACATTCTTAGTTTTATTTAATGTTAGTTAATTTACATGTGAATAGTCACCTCTGATTAACAGCTACCATATTGGATAGCACAGATCTAGAACTCAGGAGAGATTCTGTCAACATGAATTTTGAGCATGTCTAAAACATAGAGCATAGTTTTAGATACATATGGATGTTATGGAGCATATTGAATAATGAGTAATGGATGAGAATAATGAGAGTGACAGATGGAGTAAATAGTCATTGGTAGCACCCTGATCAGAACATCATGGCTTTAGATGGAGTGAAGGGCATCTGCGTGAGCTCCTGAGAGTGCAGTAATGTTGAGATGAAACATGAGAGAATGTTATAGAACTTAAAGTGGCACAAAGCTCCTTTCAAAGTGCTTTGTCACTAGAGATTGCTGAAGAGCTGAGTATTATGAGGACTGGAAAGTGCCAGTGTGCATCTGGCAACTAGCAGGACATGATTGATCTTAAACCAAAAAGATTTTATTCTATGATGATGATGACAGAGAGCAAATGAGTCCATGGGAAATGAGAGTAAAGTCTTAAACTAAAGAAGTTGAGGGCCTCCCCAGTGGTGCAGTGTGTTGAGAGCTATGAAGCTGTCCGCAGCCTCTGCAGCACAGGTTCGGTTCCTGGCCAGCCAATGAGATACCCATATGGCGCAGCAGACCTCTCCTGTTGTGCCCGCTGCTCCCCTCAGCAGCGTGTTTCAGTCAGCCCACCTGTTCTGTTCTCTGCTCTGTCTCTGGTGAATCCTCTCACCCTCCTGTGCCTCTGGCCTGTACCCCAGCTCTTGTACAAATAAATAAAATCTTTAAAAAAAAATAAAGAAGTTGAGAGATCTGAGAGAGAGTCAGCAGAGATTATTAGATTTTAACAACCATGAGGCACGTTTGTTATTTGAATGGAATGAACCAGTGTGCAGGAAGAAGCTTAAGGACAGAATTTAGAGACGTAGAAATGAATGGAAACACAGAAAGCAGGATTGGAAACTGGAGTGGGGAGAAAGCATCCTTTCCTCTGAAACTGGAAGGAGAGAAAGAAAGAAATCAATGCACATTTCTAACACTGCCTGCTACATGTATTTTCAACAATATACTTTCTAAATCCAGTGAGACAAAAATTAAGATAAATAAAAATGTTTGCCCTCCATATGCCATTTTTTCTCAGCTTCTGCGTTTTTAACACTGGTGATGTTGAGTGCATAGTTCTAAGTTTGGTGCTTATTAAATCATCAGAAGTTTCAATTTTAAAATAAATATGATGGCAGTTTCCTTCTTTAAAATCTTAGGATGATGCAATATTTTACTTAGTAAAATGCTTTTTTCTTTCATTGAATAATACAATATCAACTGCATTTTAGAGAACAGATCCTAAAACATTTTAGAGGAAATTAGTAGTTCATTGTGCTTTTATAACGTCAAAACTAGAAAAAATTTGGCAGTTAAGTTTTGGTTGGACTAAATTACAAAACATTACCACCAATATATGTATTGTTGGTATAAGACTTGTAGCCATTGAAAGGTATAGTTAGTGTCCTGCCTTAGGAAAGTAGAGAAGGGTTTGAACTTCAGAATGGTAACAAAATTCATTGTGGATGCTTTGATGTGGATTATGTATTATGACAAAGATTATTGAGACAGTATAACGTATCAATAACAAGACAAAATCTGGTTTGGACTGTGAATCAGTTACCTTATAAATGTCTTATAAATGTAGTTTATCTTATAAATGTTGCTTCATATCAAATTCCAGGAAAAGTTCAAATGCAACTTATGTATAATAGTATCCAAATAAAAAATGAGATTCTTTATTTGTCATCATGACATGAAATAACATCTATAAATCTATAAATCTGTAAATCTGTATCTTTTGATACAGATAAATCTATAAATCTGTATCTTATAAATCTGTATCTTTTGACAGTGAACTAGGGGATAATAAGAAGCAAAAAGTAATGTGTGGTAATACCATTTTACCTTTAATGTATTTTTAGAGAGTATATGACTGTATATTTTCTATCATTTGTGTTTTTTGCAATTCAAGTTCACTTCTCTTCCCAATGCATAACTTGTTTTCCTTTATGGAATATGCCTTCAGAGCTGTATAAATATCTAGAAATTTTGTTTCCCTATATATCATGTAGCTTAGATAATTGTAGTCTTCATATACAGTAACAATCTTTTAAATTTCTTTCAAGATTTATGTCAAGGTGTATCTCTCTTCACCTTTTACATATTGTTTCAATCCCCAACCATTTAAGAAAAATACATTTTCATTCATTAAAATTTCACTTCTCATCATTCAAGGTTTTTTCCAAAACATCCCATCTCTCTTCTGAGTCTGTGAAATGTAGCCATTTTACTTCTCGTTTATATGTAATAAAGGGCACATTGAAATAAAAATAAAATTCTGTAAATTCATGGTGGAAAAACCCTTTTTCCTTTCAGAGAGTTCATTCTGAAAGTGCAAGATCAGAAACAGGCTTTTCTTTCTACATTTTAGACATCTATTTGCTATGCTGAGTGCTCTGTTCTTTTAGAATTTCTATCCTATAGCAATTCCATAGTTGCTGATAAGTGTATCAGCTCAGGAACTCTATCAGCCTTATCAGCACCTTTCACTCACTATTGCATTTGTACAGCACAGTTTAAAAGTATTAAATTTGATTTTTGCCCATTAGTATCCTTGCATCTCAAGTAATCCAGAAGGACAAGTCTGTGTATTATGCAATCTTCACTCTTCCTTGCTTTTTTAAGGCTTCACCCATCACAGTTGTTCTCATTCATTTGCCCTCACTCCCTCCGGGAGGACTTCCATCACACCCTCCCCCCCCCCCCTCACTGCTTACTTCAGTCCCTCCCTCTACTCTCTTCCCCTATTGTAAATATACAATTATTTTATGGCAGTTATATGGATTAGGTTTTATTGATTTTCATAAATCCGATTTCTAACTATCCATCCTTTCCCTCCCCCAAGTTTCCAGTGCCTTTGATGCCATCCACGAATTCCTTTGTTGTCACCAACATCTTATCTTTGAAAATGAGAAGTCAA
Organism: Talpa europaea; assembly: GCF_964194135.1. Classification (NCBI taxonomy): domain Eukaryota; kingdom Metazoa; phylum Chordata; class Mammalia; order Eulipotyphla; family Talpidae; genus Talpa; species Talpa europaea. The sequence continues at coordinate 84,717,626 of NC_140072.1, forward strand.
ATATTGTCTACCTATTCTTTGATACCATCATTGATAACATAAAGTAGATAAAATAGAATAAATTAGAATGCCATCCTTTAGACTTCTTCCTAATCTTGATTGAGTCACAATTCACATGAAGTTCTGATGTAACATGTGTGTTTTTTCCCACACTTTTATTTTAAGTTGTATTTTGGGTAAAATACAATCCAACATTAGTCTAAAACAAAGTCATTACAGGTAGGAAGACTAAAATTCAAAACTAAATAAGAAAAATTCATTTATTTTTCCAAGAGTCATGGACAAGGACAACGTGAGGTAAAAGAGAAGAATATATACTTCTTAAATAGATTATAAGTGCAGTTATTATCATGATGAGGTTGAGAGAGGAATCCGATTGAGCTGTGGAAATTACCAAGAAATGATAGACACAAAATAGAGTTTCAGAGAGAGCCAGGGGACGCAAGGCCTCTCATTCAGGCTCAAGCATCTGGAGTGCCCGGTGCAACTGGCTTTTATGGATACAAGCAGCCCCCCCCCCCACCCCAACCTCAGGTTAGTTACTCTCTTAGCATTTGGCCTTGTCCAGGTACACATTCACTGCCAAGGTTCTGCACTAGCAGGTTATTCTGTTTCTTTTTCTAATCTAGTTTGTCCCCATCCTGGTCTGTACACAGGCCAGTCCTCCCACCCGGGCTGATCAATTTTTTAGCCATGACCTTGATGTTTTCCTTCTCTCAGCACTGTGTGCCTTAGAGGTCTCCAACATTTTAACATTACCACTGATGAATAAATGAGACATACAGGATCAGAAAATTAAAATGAGATATGTAGCAAGATAATAATCTTGATTTATTGAACTTTTAATTTTAGTGAAGGAATTTTAAATTGTTCTTGTTATTTAACAATTTATATTCTATTGCAGTTATTCTAATGAGTTAAAAGATTACCCAAATACAAAAATTATAATCAAACTTCAATGAAGTAATTTATACATCTAAAGTTATTATACTTCTGCATCAATATTACTCTTCATTTTCCTCTAAAATATTCATGTTGTCGGGCCTCCCTGGTGGTGCAAGGGGCTAAGCACCACACTATGAAGCTGTCCACAGCCTCTGCAGCACAAATTCGATTCCCAGCTGGCCAGGGAGAAACCCACATGGCGAAGCAAACCTCCTGTCTCACCCGCTGCTACCCTCACCATGTGTTTCAGTTAGTCTGCCTATTCTGTTCCCTACTCTGTCTGTTGTGGATCCTCTCACCCCCCACATCTCTGGCCTATATACCCCAGCTCTTGTATGCATAAATAAATAAATCTTTAAAAAATAAAATAATATATTCATATTGTCACTTAAAGAATTTATGACACCTCATGTCTGCAAATGAGAAAATAAATTTATATCATTCTGTATAGTTGGTCAAAATATGTTTTCAATACCATGACTAATAAAATGTGAAATATTTGAATAAATATTCTGCAATATGGGATTTCCAAATTTTGTTTAGTCGAGGAAAGGGCCTCATTAAAACACCAAATCTTATGTGCTAAAAAAGGAACAGACTATCAAATAAAAGTTTTACATAATAATCCTGATCCTAGATTTTTGAGAAATCATGATAAATAATCTAGATTTCAGAGGGTGAAATTTAACTGCTTGATAACTGAAATTGCTACTAAATTGAAGTATAAAGCAAGCACAATTCTCCAAACTGAAAACATTACATTAAATGTTATCAAATTTGTTAACATAATATGTGATTAATCTATAAATAAAGCAATATTAAGATCAGATTAATTTTCTCATAAAATCAGTAGGTCTAAAATATCATCTAAGATGAATATTCATGTTCAGGTATGTAGAATTACTCATTTTTATGTAAATAAACATATGAGTTGAATATAAATAACAAAGAACAAAATAACTCAGCTCAGATATATGAAATCAGGAACTACCAGCAATAAATATATTTATATTTCTGTTCTTTTGTATCATTAGGATAATAGTAATCAATGTAGATTCTAGCAAGTTTGTTCTTATTCACCTATCTTAAGATAGTCTTAGATTTATATGAAATTATATCCTTATCTTCAACTAGATCTACACTGTAATGTCCAAGTAATAATACATTTTATAATAAATATATTCCTGACTTGAGGTTTGTTGGTTCATAATATAAAGATATAATTAAGAAAACAACATTTTATAATAAACTCTATATGTTTAATCATTTTATAAATCTTTCCTTGGAATATTGAATTGCCTACTCTCATTTTGGTCATGAATATCATTAGTATACATTCTTCCCTTCTGTGAATTCGCCTATGAAAGGGAAAATAAAATTAAGTTCATCAGACTTAATATGATATTTTATTGGCATTAACATCATTTGTTCACATTAACTTTGATGTTAATAGTTACTAACATTAAGCCTATCAAATATGACAAATGAAAAACATTTTGCCAAGATAGTACTATTCAAGAATCTCAACATTATTCAGTATCTCCCTGATTAGTAGAATTGACAGTGAACAATATATTTGAATATCTCTAGTCCATCTGTGGAAACTCAAAAACACAACCAACCTTTGACTTTCAAATATATATATATATATATACCTATATATACATAGTATATGCTGTATCTGACAAATGTCACTTTCAAAGTATTTTTGTTTAAATTATATAAAATGCTAACCTCTTTTTATTCTTCTTTAATCAGGAATATGTTACTTGCATTTACAGATAACTGAGTAAAATCGTCTATTTCCATTATTTGAGGGGGAAATTTTAACTATCATTACTTGATTATCACGTCATCACTATTATTGGCATGATACGAGTTATATGTGTTGCATAGTGATGCAAAAGTGTACTAATACTAACCTGTACTTTTTTTTCTCTTTCAGGAACAAAACAATAGCATGGCATGAAACATGGCTCAGTTCTATTATAAAAGAAACGTCAACGCCCCCTACAGAGATCGTATCCCTCTAAGAATAGTTCGAGCAGAATCAGAACTCTCACCATCAGAAAAAGCCTACTTAAATGCTGTGGAAAAGGGAGATTATGCAAGTGTCAAGAAATCCCTAGAGGAAGCTGAAATTTATTTTAAAATCAATATTAATTGCATTGATCCTCTTGGAAGAACTGCTCTCCTCATTGCAATTGAAAACGAGAACTTGGAGCTCATTGAGCTACTGTTAAGCTTTAATGTCTATGTTGGCGATGCGCTGTTACATGCCATCAGGAAAGAAGTTGTGGGGGCTGTTGAGCTGTTGCTGAACCACAAGAAGCCCAGTGGAGAAAAACAGGTATGTGCAAAAATACAGTTTTTAATATATTTACATGCAGAAATATGGATGTTCAAATTCCTACAGATATTAAGAAATGGGGGAAACATTGAAATAAAAACTATTATGACTGTTAGTACAAGTTCACTTTCCCCAACAATAACCACCACCTGCACCTCCTACTCTGGCTGATCAGACTTTTAGCAAGTTCTAAAGCAAAACAAATAACCTGTGTTGGCTTCCTATGCATTGGAGATATTTCTATGAAGTTGTGATATTATTTGGGACTGAGTATTTGTGTATGTTTTTTCTCAAATCTCTCATTTTCTACAAGTAGTAAACTAAATTCTTTTGGTATTTTCCTACTTAATCCGCTTTCCTTTTCTGGGATTCTGTGTCATATTGCAAAAGTCAGTTGCACCTTTTCACTTTGATACTGTTCTTTAACAAATTCTAGTGGGTTTTTTTTAGATTGAGACAAATAAAAATATAAGATTAACAAAATACTTGAACTCTGATTACTGTAGGCTGAACCATATAAAATGTCTTAATGTCTTCAGTAAAATATAAATGAAAATGATAGAGTTATAGATACATTGTTTTCCTCTTGTCATCACCCCTCGACCCATTTGTTTTTTGACCACTGAGGCACTCAAGATATAGACAGGAACAAACAAGGTATCTGTTTTCATTTATCTAGATCTTTCCTGTTGTTATTGCCTGGTATCCAAATTGTCTACTTGACCCTCCTTCCTTTCACCCTGAACTCTTCACTTCTTACATCAAAACTAATTGAATAACTGTAAAGACCATGCATGCACCTCAGTGGCTCAAAATCTGTTAAAGTAAAATCTTATAAAATGTGTAGTATTGCAACACTAACAATTTCTGTCCTACTTGATAATGAACACATCTATATGTCTACAAGTGGCAAACTACTAGATTAGCCTACATTCTTTTACACAAGCTTTGCTTTTAGCTACTGTTATATTCACTTTGCTTCAGAAATTCTATAAGAATCTTTGTGATTATTAGAACCTCATGACCAAGTGTCCTCTGAAGAACATTCTGTTTTCTCATAATCTCTGTTTTGTGGTCCATTTTTAGATCTCATCAACTTAACATTATGTCTCTGCTTGTTGCTTTGTGGCTTTTTGTTGCTTGTTTCACATCCAGTTATTAGTGAGTTACCTTCTTACTGCATTAGTTAAATTGTACTGATAGGAAAAACTGCTATTGCTTCATCTGTTCTTCCAAACTTGTACAACCTTGAAGGGGTGAACAGGTAATGGCAATATCTAAAGACGTATGTGAGGTTATTGCTCAGTTTTTCAGCCCCAAGGAGGTATAGACCGTTTACATGGGAATGAGTAGGAGCTGGTTTTTATCTGTATAAGTGTACTTCCTCAGTCACCTTATGATTCTGAAATTTCTTCCATAATCATGTTGCTATTTATATTTTCTAATAGCAATGATCTTATCTTGTCTACCCTCTTGTTTCATGCCTCTTATAGGTGACCATAAAACAGATGCCGTGACTATAGTTTGGATCATTTTAGATAAGGACCAGTCTATACAGAACAAAATGCCATTGTACATATTTTCACATGTTTATTACTAAGTAACCTTCTCAGTCTATTTTCAGGAGAACTTTGGCCATATATTTCAGTGTCTTTTAGTCAATGACATTTGCGCTGGCCAGGGTAATTTGGCATCTGGAAAAGTTATTTGCTATTATGAGAGTGTTTGTTGGAAGAGGTTCAATTTTAGCTAAACTCTAGCCTCAGAAGCAGGTCCTGGCTCCTTAGAGGCATTTGATCTGAACCCTGATTATTAATAAAGGCAGTAAAGTTTTGCAATCTGCCAGGAGTCTGAAATATCCCAGGCTATGTGTTTCTGGAAGATTTCTCTTGTATTAGTCTGCTGGCCAAGAATTCCTTTTCTATTTGTACATTCTAGAATTCCTCTTCAGTGAAGGTACTGAGAATAAACAAAAATTGTATCTTTTTTTGAAATAGTATCTTTTTTGAAATAGTATCTTTTGGTACAAATGGATTAATTCTGAGGTGGTTATATTAAGTGAATAAGCTAGAAAGGTAAAGACAGGTCTGATGGTCTTACTTATCTGTGAAATATAAATAACTAAAATAACATATACTGGCAAAGTACGGCCAAAACAAGTCTTAAATTTTGTGAATAAATATACTGGTTACAAGTGGGAAGGGAGGCGGGCAGGGAGGGCAGACGCATAGGGGAAGGAAAGGTATGGCAAGGGAGGTTTGGTGGAGGTTGAGTGAAGCATGTGCACATAAGGAATAGTAAAAATACAGCCCCAACATTATATAGACATGTAAATGACTGACAAATCAATCAAAAAAAAAAAAAAGCTAGTTCTAGAAAGTCATGTTAAACAAACAGAGAATTGTAACTTCTGCTTGAACTTTATCATTTTGAAATAACAAGTCTAATCTACCTCAGAGACTCTGGTATCTTGTACAGTGAAAATGAGGTTGTCCATAACTGTATACAGTATATCCCACAAAAGATGCCTTGGGGCTTGGGTACAGTCAAACCCCACTGAATCATGATTATTTGTGATTTTCTTTTTTTTTTTTTTTATAGAGGCATGTTTTTCTTTCTTTCTTTGTTTGTTTGTTTGTTTTTTTGTTTATACATGCACTGGGTACAGTCAGAAGCGCGGGAGTGTGAGAGAATTCACCAGAGCCAGAGCGGGGAGCAGAGCAGGCAGAAGGACTGAAGTACACTGCTGAGGGGAGCAGCAGGTGGCAGGAGAGGTCTGCGCGCCATGTGGGACCCTCCTCCGGTGGCCGGGGAGCAGCTGGGGATCGAACCGGCGCCGCAGAGGCTGCGGGCAGCTTCGCAACCCAGCGCTCAACCGCTGCGCCACCGGGGAGGCCCTATTTGTGATTTTCTTAGAAAATATTACATCTTTGGAATAACAGTGTCCATAAATCAGTATATTGTAGGTAGCAAATATGCTCTTAATAGGAATTTTTTCCTCTCATAAATTTAATTCCTTATATCATTCTTGTGATCACTGAAATCCATGTCGTATATTATTACAATTCACCTAACTTCCAGTCTCATGGGCGACGTATCTCCCAAAGACTCCGCAATAGGTTGCCATTTTGTTGAGGTCACAAAGTTAAGTGTAAAACCTGAAAACAATAACATCCAAGTGGACAAAATGAACGTAAGTTGTCCTAAGATGATTTAAGAAAAAGGATGGATCTAATATAAAAATTATGCAAATCTAATTACCAGAATATTTACTTAAAATGTGATAGATATGGCTAAAGTGATATATTCTATTAAAATTTAACAATTTCTTTCTCTGGAAAAAGATGGAAAATTTGATAACATCCTGAAATCCTGGGGGCTGTAAAATTCATATAATTGGGACACTTCTCCAACGTTTTCATGAAGGAACAACTTGAGGATGATTGCTATGCTGGGCTATATGTTTAGAGCTGGGGAGATGAAACTGTTATTGTTTCTGGAATCTTTTTTTTTTAAGATTTATTTATTTATGCATGCAAGAACTGGGGTACAGGCCAGAGGTGTGGGGTGGGGGGCGAGGTGAGAGGATTCACCAGAGAGAGTGGGAACAGAACAGGCAGACTGACTGAAATACACTACTGAGGGGAGCAGCAGGCGAGACAGGAGAGGTCCTTTGAGCCATGTGGGTAGCTCCCTGGCTGACCAGGGATCAAACTCGTACTGAAGAGGCTGAGGATAGCTTCACAGTGCTGTGCTTAAACCCTTGTGCCATCAGGGAGGCCCTGTTTCTGGAATCTTAAAGTCTATCTATAAAGAGCAACAGGAAAAATATCATGGACTTAAGAGTAAAGGTGGTTACAATGGAAAAGATGAAAGAGAAATAAGTTCTCATGTAATTATGACATTAAATTGACTTGATTGGGTAAATACAAAATGTTGCAGAGGACATGAAGGAGCATAAGGGTCAGAAGAAGAAAGAGGAAAACTGTGTAAGGGTTGATACTGAGAAAACCAACTCCATTAATTGAGATAGAACTGAAAGGAAAAAGTGTTCGGGACCAGATTGAATGTACTCCTTTTTTAATTTACTGAAATTGAAGTCTGGGAGGTAGTTAACAATTCTGGACTTAGGAAATGGGTCAGAGGGTGATACATATAGGTGATATTGAAGGCATTGAAGCCAAAAATCATTATCCTATGTCCCATCATTATGACACATTTCTCTTCTTATCCTTGCATGTTGTTTAAATATGTAATTTTAAAATTTTGGGAACCCCTTTTGTATATTCACCAGGAAACAGTTTTAGTGATTTTTTAGTAAATTAAGTGATTAACTCATTGTAGCATCTAATAAAATATTTAGGTTTTGCTAGTTAAATAGCTGAGCATAGCTCACTAAATATCTCCTTCCATATTTAATGTAGACCTTCATAAATCAGAGTATTGAGACCTAGAGTGTTATTATTAATTTTATGATAAAGCAAATGGAAAGAGTAACAGTTTATTTCTTTCCTGGAGTACATTGCACAGAGGACCTGTGTCCTAAACTAAGCAGGAAGATGATAAATTATGTCTTCTTAGTGGGACTGCTCCCTTGCTAGAATGATTATACTGATATTTTATGATGACTTTACTGGAGTTTTCTTTAATCTTCTTAGTACCTTGTTTCTCTACAGGGAAAAACTGAGAGTGACTTCTTAGCCACCTTTTCATACAGTTCGTTGGTTACTTCACTTTTAATTATTTCTACCAGAACTTTCTCTTTAACATCTTCTAAAGCCAGATTAATTTTCAGGTTTCAGCTATTTCAACAAATGTTTATCAGAAATGGAACTTGGCTTGTCTATTCTTTGCTTAGATTAGTGATTCTCAGTCTATTTTTAAAAATATTCATTTATTTATGTATATGAGAACTGGGGTACAGGCCAGAGGTGTGGGGGGTGGGGGTGGGTGAGAGGATTCACCAGAGACAAAGTGGGAAACAGAACAGGCAGGTTGGCTGAAATACACTGCTGAGGGGAGCAGTAGGTGAGACAGGAGAGGTCTGCTGCACTATGCGGGTCACCTCCCTGGCCAGGGATCAAACTTGTGCCGCAGTGGCTGCGGATAGCTTCACAGTGCTATGTCTTAACCCCTTGCACCCCCAGGAAGGCCCCTGATTCTCAGTCTTTTTTAACAGCATCGGAATCAGTGACAAATATTGTTAAAGTACAGATTATTGGTTTTCACCCTCAGAGCCTCTCTACAGCAGGTCTAGCATGGGTCACCTGGAATTTGAATATCTAAGGTGGTATTGTAACAGGGTGGTCCCCAGGAAAAGAGAATGTTTCAGATTTCCTGCCCCACCCAAGGGAGGGTGGAGCTGAGCAGGGAGAAAAAGAAGCTGCAGAGGAGACTGAGAAGAAAGGAAGCAGGATGGAGATCCAGAAGGAGACCTGGAGGAGGCACATGGAGCAGAGAGACACACGAAGAAACTGCGCTTGCCTTTTGGTTGGTCGTGGACTGGGTGACACAGATGTGGGTGAGAGACCCACGGAGAGGTTAACAATGGCAGCTTTTATCTTGGTTTTGATTTTGCTCTTTTCCTTCCAAACTTATCTGATTGTTTCTGACCCTTTTCTGTGGGTCTGCACTGAAAGGTGCTTTAATCTTGTGGTAGACTTTTGGGCCTTGCTCTGGGCCAATCCCGTTTGGGTGGACTTTTGCCCACAAGGGGATGGGTAACTTTGGGTGCTTGATTTAGAAACTCTATTCTTTGCCTTTCCTGTGCTGTTTACTAATTGTATTAAAGTTCCCTCCCATTAAAGTCTTACATGTTTTTGTGTTGAGGCGGTGGATTGCAGAACCTATGTAGAACAGGCAGGTTGAGGGATCTGGGCTGTCCCTCTCCCTGCCCTCTAACAATATTAATAGAAATGCCTGTCTCAAAGACAATACTTGGAAAACCACTTAAAAGTTGGAGAAGGATAGAGACTACTATAGAGGAACAAAATCTGTCATTCAAAAATGTATCTTCTGCCACATGGTTGAATATATGGTAAGGACTCTGAAGGCTGAGTTGCTTTTGAAGTGACATTTAGGTATCAACTTCTCTCCTCCTCATCAACTTCTCTCCTTAAGGACATCTCCCTCATTGTATGGTAATACCTAATCTCCTCATCACATCAAATGAGATGGCAGATCTTAAATCTGTATAACTTTGCTTATTGTGCCTTCCTTGGTAAATTCCCTATATGCCCTCCCTTCTTTCTCCCAACCTCCCTGTCTTAGCTAAGCATTTTAAGATGGTGTCTGAAGCCATGTGGTGAGTTACTCTATTTTACTGGGTCTCTCTTATGTATACAAAGGTACACTTGTTAGTAAACTTCATTTTGATTTTTTCTCTTATCAATCTATCTGGTGCTAGTTTGATTGTTTGCCAGACTTAAAGAACATAGGGGGTAAAGGATGATTTCCTTTGTACCCTGAAAATACAGTAAAATTATTTATTTGATGTTAGGTATATTGAACTATATTATACTAACCTCACTTTACTTTTAATTCTTAACTGGCATTTACTATATGAGAGTTTCCCAGTTTCATTAATGTATTATATTTTCCCCACTTTGGGAAAAAATATTTTGTTAAACATTACTTATTAGTTCAATCGTCAAGGTCCTAGAGAATTTCAATTGAAAAAGTTTTTATTTTAAAGCTCAACAAAAAAAGAATGCCAGATTATATAATTGTAATGAATCTTAGAGATACTTAATCCAATTACTTCATTTTACAAAGAAAGAAAAGAGCAACACAGTGGAGTCTGGGGGTTGACTTAACCAAAGGTAATATAAATTAATAGCTAGCAACTGACCTTGAAATAGTGTGACTGATGATGACAATAATAATTATTATTATTATTATAATACTAGATAAAAGCTGCACCTGGTAATTAGTGTAATAATCTTATTTGCATTGTCTCATATAATCTTCACTTTATCCTATTAAGGTAAATGCTATTGTCATCCCATTTATAGATTGGAAAGTGAATGTACAAAAAGGCTGAAGTGACACATCTCAGATCACAAAATCAGAAAATATCAGTGCTGGAAGTCAAGAGTCTTAGAAGTTAACAACTTGGCTGGTCTGGTTTCAACCACTTCACCAGACTGGCTAGATGTCACTTGAATCATTAGTTAATTATCCTATTTAGGATATGAATTAGGAAAACTTACAGGAGCTTCCACATATACATATTCAGACTATATTTCTAGCTTGAATATTATAAAGCCACTTATAATTTAGTTGCTCAGTAAATATTAATAAAAACTTTTAAGTACTGGGAAAAAAGAGAGTTGAATAGACATGCTCACTTCCAGTCTTGTTCAAGCACTTGGTAACAGGACAAATATGTGAAAGTCTGACACTTGCTTTTCTTGACTGCTAATTTGGAATATAACATTAATTTTACTTCTCAATTTCTGGCAATGTTCGAATTCTTTTAAAGTGTTTTTAATAAGGAAACATATAATAATAACAACACAATAAACTATTGTTTCTGTGTTATAGTTTTCTATATGTGCTTTGATTGCCATAGATCTGTCTCCTACTGACAAACTGTAACAGGGTGGCTAAAGCCACCTGGTGCTTGGAGGGGGTTCCTCTTAAGCATAGATAGCCCCAGGGAAAATGCTAAAAAGTGGGGTGGAGCAATTGATAAAAAAAAATATAAGTGACTGCAGGGCATGGATTCATTCAGTCCTTGTGATTTAGCATTTGTGATTTAGCGTGAAGGGCAGTGGATTTGGGGCTCCACCACACTGATCTTCCAGAAGGCTGTTGTGAGCCTCTGAAGGTGGCGGTTTCCAGCAGCCAGCCTCAGAGAGGAAGAGTTCAGAGGCTTTGCAGGTAGCTGAGTGACTCAAACTGTTTCTGGTTTTGCTGCTGTTGCAGCCTGGCAAAAAGGACGAAGACCAGGAGGAAGGAGTCTCACTGAGATGTGTGAGTGTGGCCATTTGTTGGGTCATTTTGTAACAGGGTGGTCACCAGGAAAGGGGGAGTTTCCAGGTTTCCTGCCCCACCCAAGGGAGGGTGGAGCTGAGCAGAGAAAAGTAGAAGCTGGAGTAGAGTCTGAGGAAAGAAGGAAGCAGGATGGAGACCCAGAAGGAGACCTGGAGGAGGCACATGGAGCAGAGAGACACGTGAAGAAACTGTTCTTTCTTTTTGGTTGTGGACTGGGTGACACAGATGTGGGTGAGAGACCCGTGGGGAGGATAACAATCGCAGTTTTTGTCTTAATTTTGATGTTGCTCTTTTCCTTCCACACTTTGTCTGATTGTTCCTGATCCTTTTCTGTGGGTCCCCACTGAAAGGTGTATTAGACCTGTGGCAGGCTTTCGAGCCTTACTCTGGGCCAGTCCCATTTGGGTGGACTTGTACCCATGAGGGGGTGGGTAACTGGGTGCTTGATTTAGAAACTATGTTCTTTGCCTTTCCTGTATTGTTTACTAGTTGTATTAAAGTTCCTTTTCATTAAAGTCTCATATGTTTTGTGTTGATGTGGCAGATGGCAGAACCTATTTAGAAGAGGCAGGTTTGCGGAGTCCATGGTGCCCCTCTCTCTGCCTTGTAACAATTTGACCGCTTGTCTGGTGCTGTGTCACTTGTCTGGTGCTGTGCTGGGACATCTCAGCAGCTCATGGAACATTTCCTGTTGTGTCTTCTGCTGTCTTCGTGAGTCATAACCTAGCCTAGTCTGTTTGCCGAGTATCCGCAGTGGCAGGAAGAGGTCATTTTAGACAAGTGGCCTATAGTTTGTGGCCTACTGTTCAGGAGAGGAGCTCCGCATCCTCAGTGGCAGAAAGATGCCATTTTAGCTACTTTTGTGTGGGACCAAAAAATACTAGATGTGGCTTTGGGTGAGGTAAAGGCCATTTTTGGCTTCAGTAAGTCTTTGTTTTTCCCTGGTTTGTTAAATACATCCCTTTGTTGTTTTCTAGGCCTGAGTAGTCTTGTAATAGTGCCTGCGGGTGAAGAATGCTGATAGTGATGGGCAAACTATTTGGGCAGTGTCCTTGGCCAGTTTTAGTGCCCCTTGCAGTCCTGTATCAAAACAAATATACAAATAATATAAAATAGGCTGAAAAAGAGGAAGTTAAGTATTGGCAATCTATCCTCAAGAGTGCATGACTCCTTTTATTATTATTATTTGGGAATGCAACAATTGGAAATAGAAATCCTGTTCAGAGAGAGCAAAGGAGAATTTAATTCAGTTAACTCTTTTTCTTTTTATCTCAGTGCATATAGGAAATTAAAAAAAAAGTTTCAATGAATTTGCTAATATAATTGTGGTTTCAAAACCATTACCTATTGTGTGATCATAAAAATCAAAGAGTCTGAAATAAGAGACTGACAATAGCATGTTAATGCAAACGTGTATCATCCAAAATATGCTCTGCTGACAAAAAATAAAGACCATTTTTCAGTTGATATAGATGCTAATAAATATATCCTTCACTACTGGGAAGAGAACTATGTTCTTTAAGCAGATCTAAAACTGTCAAATTGAATCGATTTACTTTCTTTTTCAGGACTCAGATACCCCGAAAAAGTTTATTTTTAACTCTTGCATGCATTAATTTTCCTCATTGCACTCCAGAACAAGTAATTTGTCTTCTGAAGCCTCATGAAGTTCATGTGATACCTATTAAATAAGGTTATACAATCAAAGTATTATAACTTTCTTTGGTGATTAGTCAATTGAGGTTTCCCTCTTCTATTTTGTTTCATTACATCCTATATATTAACAGTAAGTGAACTTAAATATATGTGCAATCTTAATCTTAGGTACTATCAAAATTCAGAGTGAGAGTAAAAAGCAAGTGAGAGAGAGTATTATAAAGTATTATAAATTAATTTACTGTAAGCAAATTATAGTAAAGTATAAGAAAGTATTGGTTATAGCAAAGCATGATGTGAAAGAGAATGACAGCAAAGTATTAAATGAGGTATCAAAACACTGTGAGACAGCTAGATATCATCAGTTACTCTTTATATTTTTCTGTAAATTACCACTAGAAAAGTTGTTTACAATATTTTCTTAACTTATCATTAATATGAAAAAGGTGAAAATTACCCTCAAATATGATGTTTATAATGTAGCCATCAATATAAAATGTTTTTATTAGCAAGTATTTTGAACTCTAAAAATTAAATTGAGTCTTATTATCCCACAGCAGGGAGTTTAAAAACTATTACAATGCAGGGTATAGATTGTGTTTAGTCAACTGGCAAAGGGCAATCATTAGAGATATGAACAATTCTGTACTAAGTGCAAGAATTTTGAATGACAACTACACAACACTACTAATAGGATAAAGTGACCTAGGTAATTAGTCACTTTGATACATCAAATAATATACTATTTAACCTCCTTAATCATGTTGACATTTTATTCTTCTTAATTACCAGAAATTTAGAGATTTATAATCCCCCTGAAAATGTGTTTTTTTTTTCCTTCCAGCATACCACATTTATTATGAAAAATTGAAAAAAATCATTAAATGTGTTTGGAATTCACAAGAGTGAGAAGCTTTAATTCCTTATAAAGATCAAATGGAAAATAACCTCAAGAGATAAAACAAACTCCAAGTATTGAGGCATTTTCATTCCATAATAAAAAAATATGAATTAGGGCCCCTGGAGTGAGATGAAGTGAGATATAATGAAGAGAGTTGAGAGAGAAAGATTTAGGTATGAATCCAATTTTATAGTCTCAGGTAAATCATTTAATCTTTTCAACACTGACTTTCTCATAAATAAGAGGAGAATCATCTATAGTCCCTGCTCACCAGGTTGTTTTAAAGATTAAATAGTTAATGCATGCTAAGGGGCCTAGCTCTTGAGATCTCACTATGTGTGAGTTACTCAACCGTGAAGCCATTTGAACATTTTATTCTTATTAATATAATCCAATTTAAAATCCATACATTTTCAAATAGGCTAAATATTCCTCATAACAAATTCATTGTGAAGTGTCAAGTGTTAGGATTCAGGGTGAGCCTAAAATAAGAGAGTAAAACTGATCTTTGAAATGTGAGCCTTGGTGAAAAGATTTTTGAGGTTCATTTCCCTCAATCCATCATAAATGTGATCAAATCAAAAAGTACCACATCTAAGTAACTCTTGGTCTTCATTTATTATAATTTGAAAAAATAATCATTAAGGAGTAATAGTGAGTTTTTTAAGAACCAAGTTTTCAAGCATTTAGAAAAAAATAGTTCTCATTTTCAGTACCAAAATTAATACTTTTTTTAAAAAAATATGTATTTATTTATTTATACAAGCACTGGGTATAGTCAGAAGCGCGGGAGGGTGAGAGAATTCACCAGAGCCAGAGCGGGGAGCAGAGCAGGCAGAAGGACCGAAGTATACTGCTGAGGGGAGCAGCGGGCGGCAGGAGAGGTCTATGTGCCTTGCAGGACCCTCCTCCAGTGGCCGGGGAGCAGCCGGGGATCAAACCAGCGCTGCAGAGGCTGCGGGCAGCTTTGCAACCCAGCGCTCAACCGCTGTGCCACCAGGGTGGCCCCCAAAATTTATTCTTTAGGCAATAATTTTCTAGATCAATTAACCAATGTCCCAAGGCACTATTGTTTCAGTCATCTATTAGAAATATTTGACAATGATCCTACAATGTGAATTCCAAGCATGTCTCAGCCTTCTGAGAGGATGCTCAAACCCACCCAGAAGAGGTGGGTGTTTTGGGGATGCTAACAATTCATACTTGAAGATTTATCAACTGGAGGTATGTGCTCTTTTCCCTTAAATCAGATCATGAGGAGTAAAAAGACTGGGTTTGATTTCCCATGATTTTCATCTCCTCGTGCATCCTAATTGCTACACTTCTTCTTAATTCTGGAATCTCCTAAGGAAAATATGTAGATTTCTTTGATTTAGGTATATAGAGTTAACTGTTAATCAACATCGGTACCGTTAGACATAAATGTGACTTTTTAATACAGTAATATGATGAATAAGGTAGAAATTTTATTTAGATAATTATTTAGACTTTACATTATGAGTATTACCCCACAGTCTAAAATATCAGAGAAGCCTCAGTTCACAATATATTGAATATTTTTCCTCAAAAATAATATATGATTTGAAAAAGCAAATAGGTGGAAGTGCATTGAAAATTTATCATTTTTAAATTTTTAGATTTTTTATTGAATTAACATCGGTTAACAACATTGTATATGATTCAGAGGTATAGGGCCACACCACTTCACATATGTTACCACATCACACTCACAATCAAGACACCCATGGCCCTCCACCATAGTCCACTGGGTCTGCTCCATACTTTGCTACTATCTTTCCCCTTTCCTGGTAGCCTCAATTCCATAGTCAGTTTTCTAGGATTTGCTATTTGACCTTTGTTTGTCTTTCTTCTTCTGACTTATTTTGTTTAGCATAATCCCCTTTGATTCCATTAATGTCACAAATTGCAAGAGTCCATCATTTTTCTTTTTTGTATCATAAAATGAATTTTATCAACACAGACTTACTTTTTCTTTAGATCTGTCTTTCTAAATAGGCACACACACCACTTTATATTAAAAATAATGGGAAAAGGAATTGCTTTTCTTAGAATCAGATAGTTTCCTAGGTTTGGGAAAGATTCTAAAGGTTACCTGATACAGTCACACTTACATTGCTAATTATTTGTGCTGAGCATTATAGATATTGAATATTGAATCACTGGCTCCTGCTCCTTCTTCAACTCTATTGTAGTAGAGCAGCAAGGAGAACAACTCACAATGAAGAGAGGGATATAGGAAAGTTAGCAGAATGGTTTGGGTGAGTAAAGTTTCAATAGTGGACTCATGGTGTTCCTCATTGCTCCTCTTTGTTCTATTATCTTTAAAATTTCCTTGCCTACCTACTGTAACCAAAATATTAAAGTATGATCATAGAGAAGAGCTTGACTTCAAGGAATTTATTCTAGCATTCAATCGCAGCTTCATTTGCAACTTCAAGATAAGTAAAAGTAATAGTATATAAATAACATGCATCCTCATTTTTTTTTTTGGTTAAGATTTATTTATTTATACAAGCACTGGGTACAGTCGGAAGTGAGGAAGGGTGAGAGAATTCACCAGAGTCAGAGCGGGGAACAGAACAGGCAGACAGAGGGGAGACACTGCTGGGGGGAGCAGCAGGCTCGCCATGTGGGACCCTTGCCCGTGGCCGGGGATTGAACCGGCGCTACAGAGGCTGCAGGCAGCTTCGCAGCCCAGTGCTCAACCACTGCGCCACTGGGGAGGCCCTCATTTGTTTTGTTTTATATACAGTATTGATTTTCCAATTATATTTTCATTTATATTTTATGAGAATATGGGAGTAGTATCTGATGTCTAAGAAATATCCATATTAGATTTTGTAAGTACAAAAATTAAAGGAATTCAATAGTAATAAAAGAAAGAGATCAATACCATTGTATTTCCCTGAAAGTGATAAAAATACATTAAAAAGTATTTAGTGGATTTGGAGAAAGTGTAATAAATTAGTATATTAGATTTTTTTTTGCAATAATAGGATATACTCTTCACTCTGAGTGGAATTAACATGGAATATTTTGTTTTGTGTACATATAACTACTAGCTCTATCAATGAAACAGTTAAGATTTAAAGTTTTTATTTGCTTAGCTAAATATATATTAAATGTTGATTAAATATATATTAAATGTTGATTAATACTTAAATTCTTTATCTTAGAATATCAGAATCCATTAATCTTTGTCACCTGGGAAGCTTTTGAATCTTCTGACCTTAAATTACCAGCCTTAGGAATGTACACTTGAAATATATTCCACTTTGTGCTTTTCAACCTGAATTTAATGCCTGATTTGCAGGTAGTGCTCATTAAATCATGTGTTCTCAGGAACACCTGTTATGGATGAGTTTTATTTTACTTAACCTTGACATAACTGCGTAGTTATGTCAATCAAAAAAGCAGTGACTCTATGTCTATCCTTGAAACTGGACAGAATTAGCAATATTGGTACATTACCTTTACCTCTTCTCCCCTCAACATACACACTCAGTCCTGGAATCATCATCTTTTACATTTAGAGAAATTTAGAAACTTGCCCCAAATTATCAAGATTATTTGTATTACCAAAGATTATTTGTACATGAACCAGATTTAGAATTCTGGTTTAGTCTGAATCAAATAGAAATATTTAGTATAAAGATTATCATTTAAATTCTAAACTTACAATTTTGTGGAAACAAAGAAAAACCATAAATCTAAATAAATGTTTTAAGGCTTAGTTTCACATTATAGGAAATGTTTCATGGTAGAAAAGGATGATGTTTGGTATCAGCAGATAGAAAATCAAGTCCTAGTTCCACCTCTTGTGTGACCCAGTAGTAATTATTTAATTTGAAATGGAAAATTGTACTGGCTACCTGTCACAATTATTGTGTAACAGGAGACTGACGTCAAAGACTTACAGTCAGTGCCCCTTGGAGGAGGGTGCTGGTTGAGGATAGATAGCCCCAAGGAAAATGCTAGAAAGTATCACACTTTGGGGTGGAGCAACTGGTAAGAAGTAGGAGGGATTGCTGAAGCAGCTGCGGATTATTTAGTGTTCAGGATTCAGCGATTGAGGATTCAGTGTTTGGGATTCAGCTTTTGGGATTCAGTGTTTCCAGGGTCAGCGATTTTGGCCCACACCGTGCCAATCTTCCAGAAGGCTACTGTGGGTCTCTGATGAACGTGGAAAGGCCTCTAGCAGCCAACTTCAGAGAGGAAAAGTTCAGAGGCTTTGCAATTTTAGCCGAGTGACTAAAACTGTTCCTGGTTTTGCTGCTATTACAGCCTGGCAGAGAAGGGGAAGGCATGGAACCAGTTGCCTCTCTGAGGTGTGAGTGTGGCCATTAGTTGGGTGCTTCAGTCACCAGCTGCTGTTTTGAGTGTTGCTTGCCTGTTGTTGTGCTGAGGCATCTCTGCAGCTCTCAGAGCAGCTTCTGCTGTGCCTTCTGTTGTCTTCATTAGTTGGAACCTGGCCTATAGTTTGGTGGCCACGTGTTCCAGGTCTGCAGTGGCAGGATAATGCTTGGGCACTTGGCCTATTATTCAGAAGAGGAGCTCTGTGTCTTCAGTGGTGGGAAAACACCATCTTAGCTGCTTTTTATTTAGGACTTGAAAACACTGAACACTGATTCTGGTGAGGTAAATGGCCATTTTTGCGTGCAGTAACTCTGCTTTTTCCCCAGTTTGTTAATAAATCCCATTGCTGTGGGATTTATTGCAAGCCTGAGTAGTCTTGCAATTTTGTGCATGGGTGAAGAACTCAGACAGTGACCAATAAATTATTTAAGCAGTGTCCTTGGCCAGTTTTAGTGCCCTTGCTGCCCTGTATCAATTATGTGAACTAGATACTTGAAATACTTTATGTAACATGCCTAGGATATTTACATTTGATTTAATATTGTGATATTGTCATTCATTTCAGAACCTAGTATGTTAGTTTGAACGATGTCTTAAGTTTCACATTTTTGGCTTGCTTCTAAGTTGCTCTGATTATGTTTCAAATTTGCTTATGGCAGACCACACCAGTCAAACTTGTTGAATTCTGGTGATGTACCTCTAAGGAAGGCTTTCTAGAAATTTGCATGATGGTTAAGCTGCTTGTGAATCCATGAGAGGTTGAATGGAGCTGGGAAAATTAGCCATTACCTCCAAAATGTCTGGAGATCAAGAGAGAGAAAATGGCCAAGATATCTACAGTGAAATTTAAATAAATATAATCTAAACTTGCAATTAAACATCAAATAAAATACAGTTTTAATCTGAATAAGAGAGTTAAAGAAAAGTGATCAGTGATAATCTTATAGAAAAATAAACAGGGATAATGTTGGGAATATATTTTCAAAAGAGACAGTACATTGATATTTAACACTAGCAGAATATGTGTAGGATATGTGGTCACCTAAGTCATACTGTCTTTTAAAATAGACGGTAGATTTTTCTTTTTCTTTTTGGCTTATTTCGCTGAGCATGATCCCTTCCAGCGCCATCCATGTTGCTGCAAATTGCATGTGTTTATCTTTTTTGAATGCTGAGTAATATTCCATGGTATATATGTACCACATCTTCTTGATCCAGTCATCTATTTTTGGCATTTGGGTTGTTTCCAAAGCTTAGCTATTGTAAACAGTGCTGCTATAAACATAGGGGTGCAGGTGTTGTTTGGAATTGATGTTTCTGTGTCCTTTGGGTAAATACCTATAAACACCCAGGTGAGAGCACATGAATATCTGATTTACTACGGATAAAGTTTTTTTCTTTTTTTTTTGTCTTTGGGCATGTGCTTCATTCTCAGGGCCTTAGTGTGACTGTGAAACTAAGGGAATTAACTTTATATGCAGTAGTCCCTGAACTACTTTTTATAACAAAATTACATGAATGCATAACAACACTAACACCAGCTCCACAGGGCCAGAGCACAGCTCCAAGCATATTGAGTCACCACACCCAACAATGGGAACAGGAATGTGATTTTTGTTTTTTTTTTTTTTTTTTCCTTTATTCTCCAAGTCATACCACTGCTTTTTCAATAAGAATGACAGGACAGGGTGACCTTTGTGGTTTTCTCTTAGAATACAAGAGAAAGCAGTGAAAAGACAAAGTGCTTCCCCAAAACAGTGTGGTCTAGATCTTGCTTGTTAAATATCTTTCTGTAACAAAAGTCAGGATCCTTTAGGGCTGGGGAGAGATTATATAAGATGAGCTTCGAGTATCTTGTAGAAAAAGAAGGTATTCAAAGTGATAAAAAAAAATAAAATAAAAAAAAATAAAATAGACGGTAGAGCAGATCAAGTTTGTTTTGACCACACTTAAGGAAAAGACTGCCACCTGGTGAATACTTGAGGTCTTTAGGATGCATATGTTAGTTTTAATCACTGGTATGAATTTAAGTAATAGTAATACAGTTTATATTATTTTATTATTTTTTCAGTGGATTACAGTTTTTACACTTTGTAATATTAGAATTTCATGTAGGCACTACCAAAATCACGTTTCCATGGAATTTGTACATTGTTACCTGATTTGATTAACTAGTACAAATGTAATTTTATAGGTTACCTAATTCAGTTTATAAGTTATCCCCAAAAGCAAAAAAAAATTATTAGCCACTATTTTATATGTCACTTTGGATTTCTTTTTCACTTAATTGCATGGCAAAATGATAAAAAATATGATATGGTAGGATTGCTATTATGTTCATATGTTCTATTCATTACAAATCTGATCCAAAAGGCAAAGAACAGAGGAAGGTCATTTTTCATTGTATAGCTAGTGCTATAGAAAGAATCTGTTCTGCTTTCCCTATGATTTAACTCCTTTTGTATATTTTTATATAGGATATGAGAGATGAGGAAATAAATCCCTATATATATGTGTGTGTGTGTTTATGTATATATTCCAAATTTTACTTTCCAAATTTTATCTATAATTGTATGGATATATCTTAGAATATTTGGATATAAATCATGTATCTAAAATTTCAAGTTCACTGCTAAAGGAACTCGATGGAGGGGACAAAAACAAAAGTATTTTTTTCCCTTTACATATGCATTCCTCAGCATCCAGTTAAAAAAATCTAGTTGATTTTTTTTTTAGTTGTGGGCAAAATAAATCCATCACTCCACCAGGAAGAGTAAGGGACCCAACACTTTTTCTCTTGCCTAGAAGGCTCTGCTGCACCAGTGACATAATTTACCACTTGTCTTTTCTCATTAGTGTCACACTGTCAATTCCTAGCATATTTCCAAGTGTTATTTCAGTTATTTTTATACAATCTTAGAAGAGAAGATTTGAAAAACTTTATCTCACTATTGTCCTTTAGTTTTATATCTATTTTTTAACCCTGAAAGACTGTTTATTTGTGGTATTATTATTCCTTAGAATACTTACCAATTCAATACATCACATGATGTTGATAAATCTGTTATCCTTATTTACTTTAATTTGTTAGGTCTTATTTTTATATTTTTTGTTTTCTTTTCATATTTTCTTTTATATATTTTTTACATTGTTTTCATTTTTTACAATATCACCCAGTCAAAAAATGGGCCAAAGAGCTAAAAAAAAAAACCAAAAAACACTTCTCCAAAGAGGAAATGCAAATGGCCAAAAGGCATATGAAAAAATGTTCAACATCACTCTTAATCAGGAAAATGCAAATCAAAACCACAACGAGATACCATCTTACACCAGTGAGAATGGCACATATAAAAAAAAAAAAAAACAAAATCAAAAACTGGCAACAACAAATGTTGGGGAGAATGTGGAGAATAAAGAACTCTCCTACACTGCTGGTGGGAGTATAAACTGGTCCAGCCTCTATGAAAGCTGTGGGGAGGTTCCTCAAACTGTTAAAAATTGTTAGGTCTTTTTAACAAAACTTTTTTCCCTTTCATTTTTTCCCTTCTTGTGATTACTAATATATAAACGTAGAAACTCTTATTAGCTATTGATGTGGCATTTGGTTCCTTTAAAGGAAAATAATATTTCAGTGTGTTGTACTGTGATAGATTTTGTACATTCACTTTCTTCTCACATCTAAGTACACATTATACTTCAACTCAATCTGGTTTTCTTCTACTGGCTACATGTACTATGTATTCACTAGGATTAACAGTTTGTTGAATGTGTAGGTAAATGGATGAATAGGGCCATTAAAAATATTCCTTATCATTCATGAAAATAAAATCAGACAAAGGAAAATCCTGGCAAGATAAACTAAAATAGAACACCAAAGAGCAATTTTAAGTCTGTAATTAGGTAACAGATCTGATTTAGAGAATTTTCAACATGAAAATAAAATTATCAAAGCTGTCACAAAATTATTTGGAAATATAGATATTTTTAATGTGGCCTTGATTTCACCAAATAGTAGGGTACACTGCAGCTTTCTGAATAGCCTCACCTCATTTTGAAAAGTCAAAGTTCTATATAGAGCAAGAAGACTTCCTTGCAGAGATTATGATTTTTCCATAAAAACTAATAATTATTATATATGTGCTACATATTCCCAATATTTTATATAAAATGCAGAAAGGTAGATAGAGAAGTAGTGGGTGGGTGGTGGATAGATGAATGCATAGACAGATGTTGATAGATGATAGATTAGATACATAGATAGATAGATAAGACTGATTAAATGTATATCCCTGAACAGTGGACTTTAAGGTAAATATATTTTCTCCTTTTACGCTTTTGGCATTTAAAAATATTTTGGTAACAAAGACATATAGCTTTTGTAATAGGAAAAAGGATAAAGTCTGTTTGAAAGATCCAAATGCTTGTACATACTATTGAAACGCAATGGGCAAAGAGGGAATTAGTACTTATACAAGGAGTTTAGACATAAATAAAGAGTTTTTTTTAAAGTCTTTAATTTTACTATTATAGTGATCAATAAATTGGTCATAAGTTTAGAAAGTTAACACACTCAATAGGAAAGTTCTTTCAGTATTCATAAATTAAATCTAAAATATTTTTAGTACTTTAAAATTTAATTTCCCAATAGCAGAAAAACAAAGACCACAATTGCAACAATTTTCTATATCTTCATTTTTAATATTATAAAAGTTAAATTAATTTTCTCCTCTGTATATCTATAAATCACTCTAACATTCTCAAAACACTTTTGTCAGATTAAGGTCACTTGATCCTGTAAGTAGAAAGGGCAATGTTGCTATTTCTAAAGGAAAAGTGCTGAGTGTTATACTTGAAACCACACAAGTAGAGTGCATGAGCCAAGCTCACTTGTCTCCTCTGCTTTACCTCCTCTGTTTTTTTAAAGGTATCTGTTGCAACCACATGCCATATGGCAACCAAATTGTAACAGGCACTCACACAGCCTCCCCTACCTTTGTGTCCTCACTGATCTGTAGCTGCTCATGTCTTCTTGACTTGAAATACTGGTTTCATATTTTCACTTTGTCAGATTCATTCTAAAATCAAGTCACTTTGGTTCCCATCCTGGATTTTGGACCAACATGCTTTTTCATTAAGATACATTATTGATGTAATTCTGTTGTACCTCACTGCCAAAAAAGGATCCATATGAAGTTTTTTATTAATTTCTCTGTTTAATAGGTACTGTGACCAAGGAAAGTTCTTAGAGTGACTTCTATTTATAGTACAGACTTGTTTAAAAAATTTAATTACTCAAAACAGTATGCAATGACATATTGACATATTAGATTGTGAGATCTTGTTCCTTATATTACCATATTCCCATATTTTGAGTGTCCATCAATCAAAGTGAATAGAGATGACAGGATTCATGTCATTTCTCCCAATTTTCCTGCCGCTGATGCTCCATCCACCTTGAAGACATAGTCTAGTGCTATATTTCCTATAGCTTCAAGTCCCAGGTCACTTGAGAATTTCAGGCAAGCTTAATATTTGTTTAACAAAAACTAAGATATATTCTACTATATGGAGACTTCATTGGAACCTGAAACCAGAGAAGTTAACATAATTATATCAACTTTCACTCATTTATGTAAATCTACATTAATTCACATATGTGGAATGAAAAGGACATGGGGTTTAAGCTTGATTGCTGGGAAGTAATATTATTCAAGAGATGACCAGAAGGGATCCCAGTAAGATTGAGCTAGAGCAACCAGGGAAAATGATGATCACAGTGATGATGATAAATATAACAATCATAATAGATTATGTTTTACCAGAGTTATGTACAAAACACTTCCCTATTCATCACCATTTTTAATCTTTAAAAATACCCTGACAGGTAAAGACTATAATCACTTTACAGATGAGTAAATTGAGGTGGTGGGAGGTTAAATAACATTACAAAGCTACAATTAGTGAGAAAGTCAATATTTGAGCCCATACACTACTATCCAGAGAAAAATCAAGCCTTGTGAGTTGTAGTTCTGGTGACTTTCTTAAAGGAGACAATGATAAACAGCATCAAATGAAAATAAAACTAGAATCACTGTTTACAAGTAATGTGTAATTCTTGTGCAGTGAAGTTTAGACAATTTCAAGAAATAAAAGATTTTAGTTAAATATCACTTAGTAGATTCTCCTCCACTCTAAAAGATGTACAGAAAAATAGTATTTAAAAAAATATCTGGTAGTGGTGATAATCCCCTAATTCTACTGTGATTAAACCTAGTCAAAACCTGTGGTGATTTAAAATTGTCATTTGGTTGATGTCTTCTTAAGAGTTCAAACAGATTTCTCCTGTTCTTTATCCCAGATGCGAATAACATTCATGGTAGATCTATAACAGCACAAATGTCATTTTAGGAGTTATATCGCTTAAATTTTCAGTAATAGAATATACCCATTTCAAACTTTGACATCTATCTACAATTACAAAACTGGCCAGACAAGAAAGTATTCTTCTACGTTTCAGCTGACTCAAGCACTATAATTGGGAGACTGTTTACATTAGGAGAAACAAATAAATATGGCAAAACTGAGTAAGACAGTTTCCTGGCCTTTCTCCTAATAATCTTAGGCTTATCATATAACCACTACTTCCTGTTATTTAGTGATTCATATATTACAGAATGCTTTCACATTTAATCTTCACCACACTCATCTGAGAATTAACTCTGAGAAACTTTGATATACATTTCTCCAGTTTTTATTCCACAATGAGAAATACCTTGAATTAATGTCCACATTTTGAAATGGGAAAGTGAAAATTGAGAGAAGATAACTGGCTTTGTCATTTTCAGACAAACTGAAATGGTTGAGGCGGAATTTAAGCATATCTTTTTACTCTTGATGCCTGAGTTATTTCCAGGATTTCACAGTTGCCTTCCATTCAAGACATTCAGACTATTGATTCAGAAATTAGATTCCAAAGTCAGACCACGGGGATTTCTGTGTGACCATGGGCTAGCCTGTTCTGCTGATTATTAAAGTCCTGTTCTGCTGATTATTAAATTTGAATTAGAATGAGTGCTGTGTAGATCCATCTGGAGGGATGCAGGTTTAATTTCATCCTGTTGGAGAGTTGTAACATAGCCATTCACATAAAAACTCCTTATTTTAGGCTTTTCAATTATTAATTGAGAGTCTACTCTATGTTGGACATTGTGGGATTTCCTAACTATAGTTTAATTACTTTATTTGATGAATGAAGTCCTGTTCTGCTGATTATTAAAAAGAGGACAATAGTAACACCTACTTGCAAAAATGATTTTTCGGATTAACTAAGATGAGGCGTGAAAAGCCCCTAGCACAGGGAATATTTCATGGTGTTCTGTATATGCGAGTTACCACTAGTATCAGTATTATCAGACTCGAGGCATATTTGCATTAACTGTGTCAATGAGTTGGAATTTATTTTTCTAGAGGACATATGTATGATAGATCTGTTGAATTCTAATATAGCCATTGATGTTTTCCTCTTGTCCTAAACAGAGAATAGCTTGACTAGTTGTAAGTTCTTGAGTCACATTCTTTCACAGAAAATTGTCAGTAGATTCAACTGCATTTCCTTGCATATTTTAATGAGGACAGATAAGAAGCTTGACATTAGTTCCATTGCTGATGTAACTTATTCTGTGTATTTGGTGACTGTACACTTTTCTTCTTTCTATAAACCTTGGTAGTTGGAGTTTGACCAGGATGTTTCTAGTTGTATGTCGCTGTTTGCCTTATTTCACACGCAGACTTGCTGTACCCTCTCAGTCTACAGAACCAATATTTCCTTAGAATAGTAAAAAACATCCCTTGCTGCTTATTCTTTTCTTTCTCCATGTGCTCATTATTTTCACCTTAAACATTATTCATTGGAATGTTAAGTATTATGGATCTTTCCCCACATTTCTAGAATTTTCCCTCATGAAGTAAATTTCTCTCCTTCTGTGTGTGTGTGCATGTGTGTGTGTGTATGTGTGTTGTTTTACTCAATAGTCTAGGACGTTTATATTCATGGAACATTCTGTCTTTGAATAAAGATGAGTGTATGTTTTTTAATTTCAAAATAATACTTTCTTTTCTTTTCAGAAACTCTTTCTAATTCTTTAATTGCCTATCCTAGGAAACAACCTTCTGGTTAGTGTTTTTCAGTTAAAATTCTCATCTGAGTCTTCTAGTTATAATTTAATCAGACTTGAAGAACATCTTAACTTGGACTGTGCTAGGAAAAAAATCAAGGATATCAGTGAACTAGGATGGGAAAAATTATACCCTTTTTTCCTATTAGCTTCTGAACGAAATACATAATTTCCTTCAGTGTTGAATACAGAAGAAAACATTAGCTTTGCTAGCAGTTCCTGTGTCTTTGTCAATATTAGAAATCAGAGTTATTTTCCTATCATGTTACTGTAATATATACCTTATATTTTGATGTTGATTGTTACTTCAAAATTAATCTACTCACCTCTCATTTTTATTGAATGCATTAATATAGAACCATATGTTACTATATCCATATATATGTATGTTACTCTATATATGGATATAGTAACATTTATGGATGTTTCTTTTCTCCTGTGTAATACATTTTATCTATCACATCTTCTTAATCCAGTCATCTATTTTTGGGCATTTGGGTTGAAACTTACATGATATTATAATGCAATGCTAGTTCAATAAAAACAAACAAATAAAATTGAGCACAATATGCTCTTTAACTACAGGGCTATGCTCATATTTATTTGCTTCTGTCCATAAATACACCAAATCACAAATTTGAAAAACTTGAAAAGGAAGTTCCTGCTAAAACCAATATACTACTGAGTACCTTCAGAAAAAAATATGCTTTTCAGCTGTAACAGTGGAATTACAAAAGGGAAGAAGGCAGGTTGCGTATTGGAGATATTGAATAAAGCAAAGGAGCAGGATTGAGAAAGAAAATAGACTAGTTTAAAATGAATATGATAAGGGGAGCAAAACCATTTTCCTTGTTTTCAAAATATTTCTGAGACCAAAATGCTTATGTTAGCCTTCTTTAAATTTCTTAGTGTTTAATAGTAAAGTTGGTAATCAAGTGACAAATGGCACACGAGTCTCAGAGTCATCGCTTCGGCCACCCTTTCCATGGCTTTGGTGTTGTCATTTCCTTGCCTGGTTTGAGTTGGCACTTTCATCTTTCCTACAAACTCAGTCCTTGAGAAACACTCTTACAAGCCCTTATTTGTGGCTAGCTGAAGGTCAGAAGAGCCGGGGAAGGGTCATTGAAATACTCTTTTGGAACTAAAACTGGCAAACGTACCATTAGAAATTCCTGCAATGGGACTTAGTTTTTTTGTATTTTGCTTTCCCTCCCAGACAAGTAAACATTATGGAAACTGAGATCTGAACTCAAAGATATCTCAAGGCGTCTGTCATAGATCTCTCCTCTCTGACATCTTAGTTTTGAAATCTTTCTCCTCTGTCTGTCTCCTCTCTGTCTCCTCTCTCTGTCTAGCCTATTTGACAGACTGTACACACAGCCTTTCCTTTCCTGTTGCTATAACTCTGGTTCAGTCTGCAGTAGTTATCAGTCTTCTTTATCTGCTTCCAACCAGTCTAATTTTTAATTTAATAACCAAAATATGTAATGTTAATACTTAGGAATTATCTCATTATGCTCCTGGTTAAATTCTTTTATGACTCGAGCAAGATTTACAAAATAATGCAAAATTTGCCTAATCTCATACTAATCTCCACTGAGGTATTTTACAATTATTTATCTCTCTATGACTTATACTATACACTAAAGAAATTTGTATGAATCCATCTGTTATATTTTCTTCTTATTGCTGTCAATTTCCTATAACTTTTCTACATTGTTGGTTCCAGCCAAGCATAAGTGCAAACTCCTCCTCACATTCTTTTGTTATTCTACCTAGAAAAGTCTCTCTCTAAGTTAATTTTCTTTTATTATATTCATATTGCCCTTAAATAAATTATTTGATTCTTTTGCTAAAATCATTTGTAAAGTATTATACTGATGATGATGATGATGATGATGATGATGATGTTGTGTGTGTGTGTATGAGAAAGACAGAGACAGAAACAGACTGAGAGAGGTTTCTTTTACATTCCTTTCATGCTCCTTGAAGACAAAAGCCACATTTTTACCAGTACCTAACACTTTGCCTTGCACATTACTCATATCAATTATTTAATGTTCAAATGAAAGCTATTTGATGTGACTTGATTAATGATAATATTCAATGAAATTGCTTTCTATTTTGATTGAGTAGCTGCAAATCTATAAATCTGGGGCATATACCTGGAATGAGCTAAACATACTAGCCATCCGAAGAAAGCAGCTGAAAGTAAATATCACTTGCTTATAAATGAAAGGTTTTAGCATTGGTACTATCTAAAAGTAGAAGCAGAGAACGCAATTAAAGAAAAAATGGGATGAAAGGTTATTTTAGCCTTTCCTGAAAGAGATTAGTTCTTGAGAAAAAAAAGTAAGAGGTCTATTTTACCCTATGTGATTGTCAGCCATCTGTGATTGGCTGATAATGTGCCATTGAAATTGATAATACTAGTTGGAAAGCTCTGAAATCTGATTCTGTGACTTCATGGAAACTGCAATCACCCACACACAGCAAAATCAATGTATTATGGGACACACAATCTGCTATGCACTTTGCTAAACAGAAAAATATCAGTGCCGCTGTTCGAACATTTCTAAAGCAATAGTTAGAATCTTCAGTTTTCTACTCTTAATGTTAACTATTTGCTAATTGTTACAGAGTGTAAAATGTTGCACAGTATTAACTCTGAAAAAAGTTATAGTTAGCAAATAATTATTATGTTCTATAGTCTATAGCAGATTTTTACAGTTGGATTTTTTTCTAACTCAAGCAGAAAATGTAAAGCAGTAAAAGTGACCTAAGATTACATTAAGTACTTGGAAAAATGGGGGAATTATTAAAATTCATTGAGCATTTGATGTGACATTGAAAATTCATTTTTCTTATTTCTCTGTGTATTTCACATGACACATGTTAGGTGGTGGAATTAGAATATACTTGATTCAGTTTGCTTGGGAAATAATATGCTGTCTAGTTTTCTGTCAAATATGGCCATTATCTTTATGAGATGGACTGTTTCATTTTCCTTTATCTTAGTTTTTAGAGCCAGACAATAAATTCAATAAATATTTGTTAATTAAAGTATGACTGAATTATTGAATCAAATAAATTATAAGCCATAGTAGCATTTTGAGATAGGAAATTGTCTGAAGAAAATAATATTTTGGAAAAATCATTTTTTAGTAGTAAAGAAGAATGGGAAATTTTCATACCTGTATTTTTCTTATAATTTACAATAGTTTATATATGAATGCCTTTTATAATTGCTCAAAAAAAGACTTTTGCTTTTCAAGTCTTCTATTAACTGATTAAGTTGAAAGTCTTATTTCTAACCTCTTTCTTCTCCCTTCCTCTCCTTTCAAAACATTAAAAAGTATATTTTCCTATCTTTTTATTGGTACTATCTTAACTCTTACAAACATTTAATGTTCACTAATTGCCTTTTTCTCTGATCACCATCATCTCATCCTCTATCAATTCTTCAGGAAGAGCAAGTGAACATTAGACTCCCTAAACTGCTGCATATTTAAAATTATTTTATCTATGCAGATAAAGTGAATAATTTCCTAGGAAAATGCAATATCTACAAACTGGTCTCATTATTTATAGAAAGGTCAAGTGAGCTAATTGTTTTATAATCAGTAGAAAAAAAAAACTGCATAACTAACCCATAAAAGAAACACTGGACATTGATGGCACACAAGGCAATACAGAACTTTCAAAATTCAAGTAATTTTATTACTATTTATTTCTTTTCACAGCATTATAAAAAAGAGGAATCATAGTTTGGATTTTTTTTTAAAGATTTATTTATTTATTCATACAAGCACTGGGTATAGTCAGAATCATGGGAGGATGAGAGAAACCACCAGAGCCAGAGCGGGAAGCAGAACAGGCAGAAATACACTGCTGAGGGAAGCAGCGGGCACCATGCCGCGGACCAGCACAGCAGTGAGCGATGAGGTCGTCTCAGGGTTGAGAGACTGCGCAGGGTGGTCAGGGATTTGGTTAAAGAAATGACAAACAGACACACTTCAAGAGTGAAAATCTGAGTGTAATTTTATTTGAGTTGGTGACCAGTATATATATGTTTTCTAAAAGCATAGGAATGGCGAACATCAGTGAAGAAATTAAAAGTACCATGATTAAGAAGGCGAAACCGTTCTTGATGCAAACTGAAAAACAAAAACCCTGCTGGGCCTCCCTGGTGGTGCAAGGGGTTAAGACACAACCTATGAAGCTATCTGCAGCCACCACAGCACGAGTTCGATCCCTGGCCAAGGAGCTACCCAGATGGTACAGCACACCTCTCCTGTCTCACCCACTGTGGCCCTCAGCAGTGTATTTCAGTCAATCTGCCTGTTCTGTTCCCCACTCTGGTGAATCCTCTCACCCTCCACCCCTCTGGTCTGTACCCCAGTTCTTGTATGCATAAATAAATAAATCTTTAAAAACAAAAACAAAACTCCTGCTAATATCAAAGGGAACTCTGGAGGAAAATGATCTGTTAGAGACTTCCCATTTGAGTGAAAACAGTTAGGCTCTTATCTTGCCCCCTTTCTCAGTCATTGTCCTGGTAGCAAATTGAGGTAGAATCAGAAGTGGCGCACAGCAGGAGACTATTAGTGGGTCACACTGGGGCAGTTACTTGGCAAATGGTTTCCTGGAGGGAGAATGGAGGGCACTTGTCCCTTTCTCCAATAGGTGCAGGGCATCCATGGTTACTCCAAAAATATTACACATTTGACCAAGTGTGAATTATTTCAAGAAAACCAGTATGTCTCAGTATTAAGAAATTTGTTAATCCAGGGCCTCCCTGGTGGCACAGCAGTTGAGCGCTGGGTTGAGAAGCTGCCCCACAGCCTCTGCAGTGCCAGTTTGATACCTGGCCGCGGGGCTGCTCCCCTCAGCAGTGTAATTCATCAGTCTGCCTGCTCTGCTCTCCCCTCTGGCTCTGGTGAATTCTCTCATCCTCCCATGCTTCTGACTCTACCCAGCGCTTGTATAAATAAATAAATAAATCTTAAAAAAAAAATTAATCCAAAGAGGAAATGCAAATGGCCAACAGGTATATGAAAAAATGTTCAACATCACTTGTGATCAGGGAAATGCAAATCAAAATTACAATGAGATACCATCTTACACCAGTGAGAATGGCACATATTAAAAAAACTAGCAACAACAAATGTTGGCGAGGATGTGGAGAAAAAGGAACTCTCCTGCACTGTTGGTGGGAGTGCAAACTGGTCCAACCATTATGGAGAGCTGTGTGGAGATTTCTGGACCTACTTAACAGAGCTTCCATATGATCTAGCAATTCCACTCCTAGGTATTTACCCAAATGACACAGAATCATTAATTCCAAAGGGCACCTGTACCCCTATGTTTATAACAGCACTATTTACAATAGCTAAGCTATGGGAACAACTCAAAAGCCCCAAAATAGATGACTGGATCAAGAAGATGTGGTTCATATACACAATGGAATATTATTCAGCAATCAAAAAAGATAAACACATGCAGTTTGCAGCAACATGGACGGAGCTAGAAGGGATCATGCTCAGCGAAATGAGTCAGAAAGAAAAAGAAAAATACCGGTTGGTCTCACTCACAGCAGAAATTTAGAAAACCTAAATAAGGGACCAGGAAAAAGACTAATTAATACAAAGTAAAAATCAAAATCAACAGGCAACTATAAACCAGGGACATACTATGGGGGTGAGGGGGAGCATGGGGAGAGGAAGGATTAGGGTCAAAATAAGGGGGGATGCAATTTTATGGGGAATAACCAAAATGAAAATGCATACATTATGCAAAAATGAAAAATGATGTAAGAATTATATAAAATAAAATTTTTTAAAAAGAAATTTATTAATATTAGCTATACTTTTAGGATGATTTTCATAAAAGCAGAACAAGTTTTATACAAAATTCAACACCTATCCCTGATAATAACTAATAAATAAAATAATTCAAAATGATTGCTTGAAAGTTGAATGGTGTAAATAGGTATAGAGATTGATTGCTAGATAACTGGCAATACCAGGCATAATTTTGGTGGGCACGAAAACTGATATAATTATTAACAAAAATATTTGACTCAGTAATTCCATTTGTATATAAAATACCAACAGACATGGACAACAAATATGTATAGTAGTGATAATCTGAATCATCCCAGATAAGAAACCACACATATGTCACCAATAACAGAATTATAAATTTTGCTAAATTCATAAATCAAAGTATTCAGAATTAAAATAATAAAATTATTAATACAGACATTCTGAACCTATTTCAAAGAGTTAGTTAAAAAAAGAACCAGACTTTAAAAAGCACCTATGACCAATCACTTATATAAGGTATGTGAAAGTAATCTGTGATGATAGCAGTTAGATTTGTGATTACATCTAAGAAGAGTCATGACTGGGAGGGGACAGGCAGGAGTTTCCTGAGGCAAAGGTACACTTCTAGATTTTTAGACTGGCCATATTACACACAGTGTTCATATTTGGATATCAAACTGTGCATTAATGTCTGCATTCACTGTATATTATATTGAATCTCAGTACTAATTTCAAATTATTCATTATGACAATAAATAAATCATGTTGAATAAGATAAAGGAAGAATTCATGGATCTATTAGTAATATGTAATAATAAAAAGAAGACAAGAAACAAGATTTTACATACAGAAAAATGCAAGATAACAAATGTAAAAATCATGACAGAATAAGAAAATTGTTAAATTTCAAATACCATGTAATAATTGATTCAGGCATATATTGATAGTTAGTACTCAAAAATAGGTCATTATTTTTAAGTGTTGTTGTTTTTTTTAATGGCATGGGAGAGGTCTGCCCTCTGGGACCTAAACACTGATCTTTAGCCTGGTCAGCTGGCTGTTCAGAGTCCAGCAGATTCCTGAGTGGAGGATACGTAAGGTCTGATCAAACATGTCTGGTCATCCATGACCAGTTGGCTATCAGACAGTTAATGGTAATGACAGCACATGATTTATTGTTGAACTTAGAATAGATTTTAAAGTAAGAGGAAACTCTAAAATGATTACATTACATATTTTTAAAATAGCTATTGATCAATGGTGGTACTATAAAATGGTTCCATTTAAAATTTTTTCAAAAATGATGTGCCTTATAAAAGTTGAAATTGGAGATACTCATGTATTTGAAAGAATGTAAATTCACTGCTTTATTAAGTATTAAGCACATAAACAACATTCTTGGTGTACTTATTCATAATTCAATCAATAATTTATCCAGATCTATACCTAATGAAGAAAAAACTATCACTCTGGCATTTTTCTGAAAAAAATGTATGTTTTTCAGCATGGTCATATAATTTTTTAAATAAAATTTCCTAAAAAGTCTTGCATTTTATGATTAATAAATTCAAAATTGTGGACTTTTTAAAAGTATAGAAATCTTGAATGACATTATGCTGAATCCAGAAAACCCCTTTAAATTGTATCTGTCACTTAAATATATATATATATATTTATTATAGGAACTTTACTTACTTTTTTTCCTGTTTACCATTGGGAAAAAACTTAAATTATACTTAAGATTATATCTGATTTACTTTTGATTATTGTAATTTTTCTTTGTAATAAATGTTTAATTAAATTTTCAATTAATGTTAATTTAAAAGGGCACCTTCACCCCTATGCTTATAGCAGCACTATTTACAATAGCTAAGCTATGGAAACAACCCAAATGCCCAAAAATAGAAGACTGGCTCAAGAAGATGTGGAACATATACACAATGGAATATTACTCAGCAATCAAAAAAGATAAACACATGCAGTTTGCAGCAACATGGATGGAGCTGGAATGGATCATGCTCAGTGAAATAAGCCAGAAAGAAAAAGAAAAATACCAGATGGTCTCAGTCATAGCAGGAATTTAGAAAACCTAAGTAAGGGACCAGGAAAAAGACTAATTATAATAAAGTAAAAATCAAAATCAATAAGCAACTATAAACCAGAGACACACTATGGGGTGCAGGGGAGGAGGAATTATGGTCAAAATATTGGGGGTGGGAATTGTATGGGGAATATAACCAAGATGAAAATGCATACATTGTGTAAAAATGAAAATGATGAAAAATACATAAAATAAAATTTAAAAATTAAAAAAGGGCTCTTTCAGGAAATGAAATGAATTCTAAGTGAAAAAAAATGAAACTGGTAATTGAAGTTAAAGGGTTTGTCTTACCTCTAACTTTATATACTTTTGAATATTGTATGACACTGTATATCCAGGCGACCCATTCAAAAAAATGAATAATGCTAATTTAATAAATTGGGTGAAACCACTGATTAAACAACAAAATAAAAAGAAAAAAGTAGTATAACTGAAATTTCATCTTAGTTTCCTTTCTCGCTACATGTATGTTTTCCTTTTGATTCTGTTGTGGTTCCCTTCATATCTTACCAGAAGCCTATTTTAATGTGACATGTGTCATTACCATTTTTTCTGCCATGTTCATTTAGCTTGTCCTTATGTAAATTTTATTTTCATAGATGTCACTATGACTTCTTGCCAGGATGAAAAATTTTAAAGCAAAATCTGTAAAGCAATGGAGTATATGGCAATACAGTCTTATGGGCAGACAGGTGGAGCTGGGTTCAAAGAATACTGAGACAACAGGTCCATAAAACATGACTGATAGATGGTGAGGGTTAATGGATCTAGGAGATGCTTGCTAAATAGTGCTGTTGAATTATTTTCATCATGAATTATAATTCCTGGAGTATTCCCAAGGAGATTGTCCAAAAACACACTGATGATCTGATTCACTGGGAAGCATTTATTTATTTCTAATAAAACAATGATGCTAGCTAGCGGTGCTACCTATTTCTCTCTCCCTAAATGGAGAGATGAAAACACAATGCCTGAGGCTCGCCCTGCCCTCTTATATTCTGCTGCCACCTTAAATCACAGATCACAGGATGGATGTTAGGAATGTAGAATATAAAATACAAAGGAAGAAAGAAACTGATTGAGAAATTCAAACTTCTTTTGCAGAGGAAAAGCTTGTTTTTAAAACTAATTATTAGTTATTTTTTAGTGTGTTTCTTGATTATCTTGGGAGTCAACATTTCTGGGAAAAAAGCACAGATTTTCATCAGAAAATAAGTTGTTAGGAGCAAGAAAAACTCTTATAGTTTCCTAGCCACCTATTTCAAGATTTCATAAAAATTTTGGGGCCTCCCCGGTGGCACAGTGGGTTGAGGGCACTGCTGTGAAGCTGTCTGCAGCTTCTGCAGGGCCACTTTGATTCCGGCTGCCAGGGAGATACCCACACGGTGCTCCCCTCAGCAGTGTACTTTGGTCCATGGTCTGCCTGTTCTCCCCATTCTGTCTCTGGTAAATCCTTTCACCCTCCCTCACCTCTAGCCTATACCCCAGTTATTGTATAAAAATAAATAAATCTTTAAAAAAATTTCATAAAATGTGATAATTCTGATTAAAGAAAGAAGTATGTGTCTTTATAAGAAAGTTATTTTCCCTCTAATTTTCTCATGTCCTTGGGAGGAAATCTTTTGGCAAGAGATTTATGAACCTTGTTCATCATCACTATAACTTGATGTTTGAAATTCACAGACTTGAATAAAAGCCTAAATATTTATAACACCTCTGCTTTCTTCTTTTTTAGGTGCCTCCCATACTCCTTGACAAGCAGTTCTCTGAATTCACTCCGGATATTACTCCAATCATTTTGGCAGCCCATACAAATAATTACGAGATAATTAAACTTTTAGTTCAGAAAGGAGTCTCGGTCCCCAGACCCCATGAGGTTCGTTGTAACTGTGTGGAATGCGTCTCTAGTTCAGACGTGGACAGCCTCCGCCACTCACGCTCCAGACTCAACATCTACAAGGCCTTGGCCAGCCCTTCTCTCATTGCACTGTCAAGTGAAGACCCTTTTCTTACTGCATTTCAGTTAAGTTGGGAGCTTCAAGAACTGAGCAAGGTGGAAAATGAATTTAAGTCAGAGTATGAGGAGCTGTCACGACAGTGCAAACAATTTGCTAAAGACCTTCTGGATCAGACAAGAAGTTCCAGAGAACTGGAAATCATTCTTAATTACCGAGATGACAATAGTCTCATAGAAGAGCAAAGTGGAAATGATCTTGCTAGACTGAAACTGGCCATTAAGTACCGCCAAAAAGAGGTGAGTGTTGCCAGAATTTACCTATCCATATGTATCACTTTTAATCACAGTAAGTAAATGGTGACTCACCCAATTAGTTTGGGGTTGTAGAGCATTTGCTATTTAACTGTAAGCGGGAGATCATTTGCATTGCCAGATTAATAATGGTGAATCACATTGTAGAGCAGTAATAAGTGGTTTAGTAATTGGTGATGATTTTGCCTTCTGGGTAAAAAGAGACACAATTACTGTGGTTTAATGGGAAAAAAACGAATGACTTTTTAGAATTTCCAGACTGAGAGTTCTGGGCCTGCCATTTATAAATCTTGTCACTTTACATGATCACATAGATCTCTTTGAACTTGGGTTTTTTTCAACTGCTTAAAGAAGTTAGTATTTTATGTATAAAATATTTTCCTCATCGATTTTTGGGAAGTGTACAGGTTGTGAATCTGGGTATAGTCTCTTGGTAAGTTATAAGGTACTGTATTGATAAAACACATGATTAGAAATCACTAACAAAGGAAAAGGCTTTTAGTTCAACTGTGGTGAAAGAATTATATCATCTTTCATGCCTGGCTTAGTTTCTTGATTTGTCAGGAATAAGGAGTTAAAGAAATTAATTGCAGTCCTCCCTGGTGGCACAAGGGGTTAAGTCTCAGCACTTTGATGCTATCAGCTGCCACTGCAGTATGAGTTCTATCTCTGGCCAGGGAGCTGACCCAAATGTTGCAGCAGACCTCTCCTATCTCACCTGCTACTCCCCTCAGCAGTGTATTTCAGTCAGTTCATCTGTTCTGTTCCCCACTCTGTCTCTGGTGAATCATCTCACCCCCCACACCTCTGGCCTACACCCCAGCTCTTGTATACATAAATAAATAAAATAAATCTTTAAAAAAAAGAAATTAATTGCAAGTGAGTCATAAATTTCTCAAGTATTTCATGTTTTGAAGCATTAAATAAAGAAAACTCAGCTATGTTATACTTGTAAACCATATTGTTTCATGTTTCCATCATTGCTGAATTTGAGTTGTCAAAAAAAATATACCTCTATTTTCAGAAAATACAGGTGCTCTGTTCATTCTTAAATAATAGTGATCCATTCCACAAAGCCAATTGGAAAGTTGTGTAATGTAAAGTGAAAAGTAAGAGAAAAAGAGACTTCTGAATTTAAAAAATGCATTCAATTTCTTTTTAACTTGACTTTGATTATTCCATATTAGTCGTGTCTAATATAACCTAAATATTTTAGGTTCAAGATACCTGATTTTGATTCCTGAAGTTTTATGAGTAATTCTTTGGTTAGTCACCATGATAACCCTAAAGTAGTTAAAATAATGAGCTTTTGCCCTTTATAATGAAGGGCTTCTTCATTAACATGCTAGTCTAAGCAATATCAGCTCATTTTCTTAGGATTTTGTGTTTTAGACTCAGGGACTCTAAGTGAAAGATAATAGAATACAACTGTATACAACTCTTATACGACTGTAAGTTATAATGATGAAAACAAAAATATGATTCATGATTTTGAAAATACTGAATATAATAATTGAAAGTAACTTCTTGCATTAAAGTGAGGTAAGAGATTGATGTAGACTCAAAAATTAGGTCAGACTTTCTTAAATATACATTGTTAAGGTATTATGCTTTCTTTACTTAGTTTTCTTGGGGCAAGAGGATTTAATGGATTGACACAATGATTACAAAGGTCTTCTCTTAGATATACCTAAAACTCAGTGTTGACATAATCCTTCAGAAGGTCAGTAGAATTATATTCTCAGGATGTTCAGTTATAGAATGCACATTTGCTCTCCCTGCAGTCAGTGAATCCACTCAGATCTATTTTTTGTCCTACACTGATTTTGTTGCTTATGTCATAACTGACTCATCTTTTTCTTTTGGCCACATGACTTTTGTGAAGGCAGGGGAACAAACACTCATAGATTTATTTACCATACCATTATAATGGATTGTTTCTAATTATATTTAATCAACTGAAGCCGATATACTTTTATCAAATGGTTGTCTACAAGAAATTTTAATATGAATTTCTTGTGCATTAATGTTTATATTTTATCTAAAATCATTTTTATACTTTTTTTTAATTCATTCCTTCATTTATCAATATAATGTTTTCACAGAAAACATTCCAGGCAATGTGTGGGAAATAGTGGCCTGGCTCTGTCCCTGCAGTGCTCATAGTCTATGAGAGGAGACAATAAAACATGAATATATTCTACAACCACTAGCTCATTCCTACTAAACATTTCTTCTTCACTTAGGTTCCTTTGTATTTTTCAGGAATATACAAAGCAAATGCAACTTCAAAGTCATAAATTAAGTTCCTAGTTAGATATGTCAGAAGCAAAGCAATGGAACATGTTCGATAGAACTTCTTTCATAATGTTTGTATATACATTTTGCTATATTGAAGTTGTAGAATTGGAGAATGATAGAACCTAATAACACAACAGGATGAAAGATGAGTAAAAACATATAACATATAAAAATATTTTTTAAAAGGACACACTACACTTGCATTTTCTTTTTTATCTTTTGTGATTACAGTGAATTAATAAATTAAATATTTTCAAGCTAATAATCGCTGAATACTTTAGGAAAATGTTTCATCAAACCGAACTTATGATTTCAAAAGTATTGAATGGAAGTAAAATCTTATTCCTGATTTTATAATGCTATTATCCATTCCATGTTACTTTGCTTTGAACAAATTGCCAACTGGAGAGAAATATGTTCTATGTTATCAAATGAAAGATAGTTCAGAAAGACACTGCAAGAATGTTTTTAAATATTTTAAATTATTCTTAGTTCTGTAAAGTTCCCTACGTGTTTCTTTGCCTGATTCAATTGCAGCATTTAGGTTCATCACTCAGTAATAGCTTTCCAATGAATTCAGCTATTAAATTAATTCATATTGTCAGGATTGATTTCTGGTACTTCTCTAATGTAAATAAAGGATGGTCTGCATTAATTCAATGCCATAAATATTTTACATTTTCATTTGATATGTAGTTTTATAAGCAACAGGCACAAAAAGAATTTTATTGTTCCTATTAATACTGTACTAGTAATTGTGCTGTGTTGATCATATGCTGTTATAACAAACATCCAATACAATAGTTAGCAATTTGAATCAATACATGGTAGAGCCTAGGCTAAGTTGTTAGCCTAACTTATTATACTTTCACCTCCAAACATAACCTATGAAATAAAAACTTCTCTCTGTGACAAATCTGTTAATAATGTACAATTTTAAACTATTAAATTCTGGGGCTAGGTACAAATTCAGATATTAACTACAAAACTTTGCTCTAACCATCATAACCATTGCCTCCACCTAGGTATCATCCTGGTGAATATGGGGCAAACCTCATCAAACAGGAGCTCCTGTCCTAGTTCAGTTGAACTCAGCTGAGTTGAGTTGATTTCATTTCATGGCTTAGTTTACTTGTAACTAAGCTGTGCATTTCAACACTAAACCATTTTGGGTTTCCATTGTAGTGAAAGACTTGTTTTATCCGGAGTTTAGTCTCCTTTTCCTTTCTTCCTTACTCCACTTTTACTTTTTGTTGTATTGTTGTAATTTAAATAATAATCTTTTTAGTTTCATTCTTAAAAGAGAGCATGGAAGTCCCTTGACCAGGGCTAGAAACCAGCACACTCCTCCCAATATGATTTATCAGAATGAAGAATGTCAAAGGAAGCTGGAAAACAACAACAACAACAACTAAAAAAACGGAACAAACACCTATCTCTTAGCCCTGATTTTACTCCTGTGAGTTGGTAGAGGCTTGGCATGACTGAAGATATGTCTTAGACCAGGAACTTAGGCCTTTGCCCTTCCCTAATTTTTGCAGCTACAGAATTTATGGCAGTTGAAGTTACTGTCATGCTTTCATTCTTAATGCCTAATATTTATAAGATCACTGAAAATACATGGAGAGAATGATGCATTGCTTAAGTGTTTTTTTTTTAAAACAAAACAAAACAAGGAATTTACCTGCTTTCACAAGGTTGACAATATTGTGAACTCTTCCATAAGCAAACAAGCCTAGATGCTGAACAGTACTTTAAAGCAGTGAAATCCATAATTTTGTGTGAAAGCAATAGAATTCAATCTCTCAAATTAATCTTAGAGCTCTTCAAATTACAGTTGAAAAAAAAAAAGCTCTGTACAACAGTATATATATTTTTAATTTTTCCTCTCATGAAGGTATGTCAACAACCTTGCAACATTAAACTTTGGTATTAATTGGGTTTTGTCTTATAAATTAATTAATTGCTAAAAAAAGGAGAAAAATAAACAGTTGAGCATCCCTGTACTCATACCCCCTTACCTTGTGTTTATCATGTTGGAGGAATGAGAAAAGTGTGTAGAGAGTCCTGACATGCAGATGACATGCGCAGTATTGTGAAATATTCCAGAGCCACTGCTCATTAAAGCTCCCTCACAGTTCTCAAGACTTATGATTTTGTGTTTGACATATTTAAAACTCCTTGATGTGGAAAAATCAATAAATAAACCTATTATAAAAGAGATGATACCAGGTGGGGAGCTAGAATTCAGGGGCAGAGGATCCAGAACATATAGTTCTAATACAACCCGGGATCTCTGGGTGGGAGAGGAGGAGAAGAGGCAAAGGGAAGAGCAGCAGAAGAGTGTTGAGAGATGGGAGGAGCAGTTAAATAGTGAATGCAGCAGAAACAGAGGAAATTGTGTGTTCTTAAACATTGTCTAGGGCTGGAATTTTCTGTGATGCATGGGGGTTTTATTGTTGTTATTTATAAACTCTACTTTTCCAGCTAAAATTTTTTAAATATAAATTTCATTTGAAAATCACCAATATAGGGCATCCCTAGTGGCACAAGTGGTTAAGTCTCAACACTATGAAGCTATCTGCAGCACAAGTTCAATCCCCAGCCACGGAGCTGACCCACATGGCGCAGCAGACCTCTCCTGTCTCTCCCATTGCTCACCTCAGCAGTGTATTTCAGTACATCTGCCTGTTCTTCTCCCCACTCTCTTTCTGGTGAATCCTCTCACCCCCCCACTTTTGGCCTGCACCCCAGCTCTTACATGCATAAATAAAATAAATCTTTTTTTAAAAAAGAAAGAAAAGCATCAATACAAGGCAGTTTAAACTTGCTATTATGTGGATTTCCTACTAAAAATGAATAAAATTGGGGGGGAGGTGATTAAAAATTTTTTAATGAAAAATAAATTCGCACGCGTATTTTTTTTTAAGATTTATTTATTTATACATATAAGAACTGGGGTACAGGCCAGATGTGCAGGAGGGTGAAAGGATTCACCAGAGACAGAGCAGGGAACAGAACAGGCAGACTGACTGAAATACACTGCTAAGGGGAGCAGTGGGAGAGACAGGAGAGGTCTGCTGCATCATGTGGGTATCTCCACTGCTGGCTGGGATCGAACCCTCACTGCAGAGGCTGCAAACAGCTTCACAGTGCTGCGCTCAACCACGTGTGCCACACCGCCTGCGCCACCAGGGAGGGCCCACTCATGTTCTTTATTTACCTGAAATCAACTTCATAACACCCTTCTGAAGGTCTTTGGTCAGATGTCATTTTGTGCTTCTGATGTAGTTGAGGGAAAATAGCATTTGTATCTATATATTTTTATTTTGAAACTACCACTAATCAAGAATGCATCACCAAAAAATAAAATCAGAGAACTGATAGTGTTGGCAAACAATGGTTCTCTCTTCTTAGATGGTAGCTGGTCAGCAGCAACACAAGTACTTTGCATTTGCTATAATAAGGCCTGACCCTGGTTCACCATTGGTCACCTTTCAACCTTTCTTTTTCCTCCTTTTCATCGCTGCTCAAGTCTGAGATGACTAAAATCAACATTTCATGTCTTCTTGTGCCTAGTGAATTCCACATCAAAATATGGACATTTGGGATAGGAAAATAGCTCACGCCATGATGACTTTGTTTCATAAATATCAAATTACTATTTTTTTAAAGATTTTATTTATTTATTTGTACAAGCACTGGGTACAGTCAGAAGCGTGGTGGGGGGAGGTGAGAGAAATCATCAGAGACAGAGCGGGGAACAGAACAGGCAGATGGACAAAATACACTGCTGAGGGGAGTAGTGGGCGCAGCAGGAGAGGTCTGCACGCCATGTGGGACCATTGCCAGTGGCCGGGGATCGAACCGACGCTGCAGAGGCTACGGGCAGCTTTGCAGCCCAGTGCTCAACCCCTGCGCCACCAGGGGAGGCCCTCAAATTACTATTATAGAAGAATAGTGGTGATTAAATTCTGGGGATCAAGATGAGAAAAGGTAGTTGTGTGATGTTCCCCTCAGTTAATGAGATTTTTCTGTGATTAACTTTGAGAGTCATTCATATAAGTGAAGGTGGCAGCGTCTTCACCTTTATTTGGTTTACTTTTTAACACATATGGAGACATATAACTTAGATTTGGTTTTATTTACCATGTTCTGTTTCATTTTCTCTCTTCGTATTGAACTGTTTTGAGAACATTCATGTCCTTCAGATCTGAAATACCACTTTCCCTGGGCAGCCTTCCCTTAAGCTACCTCCAAGCTGAAATCAACTATTGCTTTCTCTTGCTAGGGCAGTGTAGGGTAAAGGGAAATTATCAGCCTTATCCCACCCTCCCACCATTAGCATCTATGATGGACAGTGCATCCTGATGGCAGCATCTGGTGTATGGTGTGGGCATGCATGTGTGGGCGCACCTGAGCTGAGGGGCCGAGTCTGAAGGGCCACAGCAGAGGACCATGCAGCAGAGTGCAGTAGAGATCACTGAAGAGACCGGGAGACACCAGAGTGCCCAGAATGAGGAAAGATTTGCCAGGGGCTAGGAGGCCTCCCAGCCTTCTGGTCCCCAGGCCTCCCTGTCTCCCCTACAACTGGTTGCCTCTCTACAAATGGTGTAGAAAGATCATTAAAAGTCTGAGAAAGGCCCAAGACTCCTCCTTTCCCCCTCTGCCTGATAATAGAAAACCTGCTCAGTTCTATGCTAGTGCTATAGGCAGCAATAATAAATGATGACTTTGCTTCTTATTTGTTCTCACATTTCATTTTCCCATTTAAACACCTTGACTTTAGACTTACC
This sequence comes from Talpa europaea, assembly GCF_964194135.1. NCBI lineage: Eukaryota > Metazoa > Chordata > Mammalia > Eulipotyphla > Talpidae > Talpa > Talpa europaea. The sequence goes on from NC_140072.1 coordinate 84,761,322, forward strand.
TCCCCTAGTCCTTGGCCCACAAATAGTTTTTTGTTTTGTGCTTTAGGAAAGGTAAAGTTAGGAAGAGCTTTCCCACTTATAGCACTGAAGTGCCATGTCTTAGAGAACCCCTCAGTTGGGTGACCATAAATCTGAGGGTGCGAGTTCTGTGAAGCAGTGCAGTGCCCATTTCTCACTCGTGTGAAGTCCAAATATCATAGCACCTTATGTGGATTCTGATAAATTGTTAGTTTCTCTTTAACAATATCCACCAACACTGTTTACAGTCTCTATTTCATCCAAATGGATATGCTCGTACTACCATTATATTGTTTTACCCCTTTTGGGCCTTTATACCTAGGAGTCTTTTGGCCAGAATGACCTGTAGCCTAGTTCACCTACTATGGCTGCTCACCTACTATAATGGGTTTCACCTGAATGAAACTGCCATCACCTGGGGTTTTAAATACCACAGTGTCCCTTCTGTCCCATCCATATACCAGTTACACCCAAACACCTGGAAGTGGGGTGGCATTTTTTAAACTACCCAGCTGCTTCTAAAGTACAGACAAGTTTGTGTATCACTTGAAATTAGTTATCACAATTTAACTCATGAGTTAAAATTTCTGTAGTTTCCCTGAGTTTCTCAGGTGGAGAAAACAGTAGTTGCCAAATATGACTAATCATCACATTCATCTGGGCAGGTATAGAAATTCAGCTTCATTAAATGATTCCATTCATGGGATATCACAGAACTTCTTTCAGGCTCTTCCCATCTCGCCTCATTGCCCACCTTGTCATTTCTTTGCTCTTTTATGGCCACCCAGACCCAGATGTCCCCCTTTATACTTACTGTATATTCTGCCAGTATCCCAGAGCCTTTTTTTATTTCCTCTACCTGAAAAATAAGACCTAAGAGGACAGTAGGAAAAAAATCTTATATTCAAAATATGAGTAGACCTAGGGAAATGGAACAAAGACTGTAACAAGGTGGTCCCCAGGAAAAGGGAAGGTTCCAGGTTCCCTGCCCCACCCAAGCAGGGAGGAGAAGAAGCTGGAGAGGATGCTAGAGTGGGAAGGAAGCAGGATGGAGCCAGAGGGAGACCTGGAGGAGGCACAAGTTGCAGAGAGACATGTGAAGAAACTGCACTTGCTTCTTGGTAGTGGACTGGGTGACACAGATGTGGGTGAGAGACCCATGGGGAGGTTAACAATGGCAGCTTTTATCTTAGTTTTGATTTTGCTCTTTTCCTCCCAGACTTGTTTGACTGCTTCTGACCCTTTTCTATGGATCCTAGCTGGAAGGTGCTTTAGACTTGTAGCAGGCTTTCGGCCTTGCTTTGGATGGACTTTTACCCATGAGAGGCTGGGTAACCTTGGGTGCCTGGTTTTAAAACTATGTTTTTTGTCTTTTCTGTATTGTGTACTAATTGTATTAAAGTTCCTTTCTTTTAAAGGTCTTATATGCTTTATCTTGATGCAGCGGATGGCAGAATCTATTTAGAGCAGACAGGTTTGGGGGTTCTGGGGCGTCCCTCTCCCTGCCCTGTAGCAAGACCAGTGGGTAATGACTGGTGGCTCTGTACAGGCAGATGGAGGGAAAGGGCTGTACATTTGCATTTCCCTTTTCCATCTTGAGTATGTAAACCATAGTTGTACTTTCTTTCAGGTAAATGTTTGCTCATCTAAGAACTAATGGGAAAATATGGGATTTTTTGTTGGCATCAGGTAACTCATTTCTGTGTAGTTGACATAAAATATTGTATTAATATACACGTATTGATTTTCAGTGGTGAACATGTGAAGCTAATATAATGTTATATGCACTACTAGTTCAAGTCAATTACATTAACTGATTGATTAAACACATGAGTATTATGAAATGGATATGATATTCCTTTCTGCTTCTAACAAAACACATAACATTAGACAAATTATCCTTTGTATTTCTGATTTCTAACCTTTAAAATGAGAAAATCACTACCTACTTCAGTTTGGTATATAGGATTATTACCAGACAGTGGTAGTGGATTCTTGAGTTCTTCACTCAAGAATTAAATGAGGGCTCCAACCACAGCTGTGATTTTATTGAAGCAACGGAGTAACAGAAAGCTCCAGGGAGACCTCAAGGGTGAGTGTCTTCCCTGAGGAACAAAGCCTCTCTCCCTTATGTAGGCCACAAGGGATGATGTGAATCTGCATGTGAAGGAAAGGGAGGAGATTTTGGAGCAGCTTTGCACAGATGCAGCAGGAGATGCTTCTTTATGTATCAAGTGTTCGGAAAATGGAGAACAAATCCCACCCAGAGGTGGAGATCTTAGTATTATAATGAGGAAGATCAGAGAAAGTTCAAGGTTCTTTTCGAGATGCATGTGCCACCAATGTGGTCCCATGGAGCCATCCACAGGCCAGCAACAGTTCTGCTCTGTGGTCACTGGACTGCTAAGACAATAGACTAAAATAAAGAAGTTACTAGGAACAGATGATGTAATGATTTGCAGTCATTTATTAAGCTATGATTTATATACATTTTTGTTAGTGTTCTTTCTTTCCAAGACCACATGGACGGGGAAGGAAGCAAGCACATCCAAGAGGCCCCCTGTCTCAGGATGAAGCATTATAAAGCAAGTCAAGATTAGCATACTTGCTGGCAAATTTGCCCATAAAAGAGTAGATACTGATTGTTATTACTTATTACCATTATTATCATTTTTTTCATTATCTTTTCATGGACCCCCAATTTTCCCACATGTGGGATTTGGCTTCATCATTAAACATTTTGAAATTTGAAATTTGTTTTTGTTTTTTTAAAAGGTTTATTTATTTATGCATACAAGAGCTGGGGTACAGGCCAGAGATGGGGGGGGAATGAGAGGCCTCACCAGAGACAGAGTGGGGAACAGAACAGGCAGGCTGACTGTGGGGAGCAGCGAGTGAGACAGGAGAGGTCTACTGCACCATGCGGGTTGCTCCCCGGCTGGCCGGGGATCCAACTCGTGCTGCAGAGGCTGTGGATTGCTTCATAGTGTGGTGCTTAACCCCTTGTGCCACCAGGGAGGCCCTGAAATTTGTATTAAATATTCATCTGTGCCTCATGGATTGCATTACTCCTTTGAATATCAAAAGTAAGTTTATTCTTCTGCAGTGCCAGGCAAGCACAGGGCAGGTTCTCAATGGATCCGGGCATATGGGTAAAGGAGAGTCCTGGATCCCTCAGTGGATTTTTCACAATCTTTAATGCTCTTTCTAACCACTTGTAGTACTGCAAACAGGTTCAGGGAAGGCAGGGGGACTGGGGGCTAAGGGGCCAGGAACCTGGCAGGCCTCCCAGCCCCCAGCAAATCTTTGCTGTATCTTTGGGCTCTCTCTGGTGTTCTCTCATGTTCTTTCCACCATACACTGTCCTCTGCGTGATGCTACCCTTACAGCCTCAGCCTTTCAGGCTCAGGTGTGCCCACTGATGCACACCCACACTGCACTCCACATGTCCACAATCAGGTATGTGTGCCCAGTCCATGCTCCCAAGCTCCTGCATTCATGGCCACAAGTGATAGCCACAGAGGCCGCAGCACAAAATTCTGTGCAATTTCACTTACCTTACACCTTCTAAAAGTTATTTCCTATAATTCACATTGGAATCATATTAAAACGTACAACCTCATCAAAAATATATTGTAATGTATAAACTTTATCCCAGCCCCTAAGATTGTTCATACTCTATACTTCCACAATAGACTTTCAAAAGCAACTTATATTGTGTACACCTTGCTCTTTAGTTGTCCTCCTGACTTGCATTTGGAAGAATATGTTAGGCCTGGATGCCTAGGCATTTTGATCCTGATGGGTACAGGACTACACCTCAGCATCAGGAACCCATATCATAGCAATGCTCATAAGGAACCCTAAGAGTAGAGTAGTACTTCAATACATGAGCCTACACTGATTGATGTCAATAAGTATGAGACATGCATAAAGAGGTAAAAAGCAGCATTTTTCCAGTTTAGTTTTCTCTCCTGCAGTTCTCCAGAGCATGCTCTCTTACGCATTTCTTTTTTTTTTAAGATTTATTTATTTATGCATACAATAACTGGGGTGTAAGCCAGAAGTGTGGAGGGTGAGAGGATTCACCAGAGACAGAGTGGGGAGCGGAACAGGTGGATCTGCTGAAATACACTGCTGAGGGGAGCAGTGGGGGAGTCAGGAGAGGTCTGCTGCGCTATGTGAGTTGCTCCCTGGCCAGCTGAACTAGTGCTGCAGTGGCTGGCAATAGCTTGATAGTGATGTCTTTAAATCCTGCGCCACCAGGGAGGCCCTCACTGACCCATTTCTGTGACCCTGTCTCTTCTTTGTGTGTGAGCACACCTGCTGTTGCTAGTCAGGCACAACATGGATCAGAGTTTCCCTAATGCCTCACATCCCCCCTCTACACACACACCGTGCCACATCCTCTCCCCTGAGGAACCGACATTTCAGTGCTGCCACTATATAATGGACCAGGCCAGTGCCTGCTCAGGTCTAGTCAGCCTGCCTGATAGAACAATGACAGGCCATTAGGCATTTAATTTAACACTAGGATTTTAGAACTTGGAATTCAATCCCCATAAGTTTCTTTACAGGTAATTAAGTGGCATGTAGCCACCCAATTCATAATGGAAAGTGATTTTTTTTCCTTTTACAACTAAATATAAAATACATACCCAAAATATTGTATAAATGTATCCTTTTAAACTACAGATTAGACAGTGATACATTTATATTACTTTAAAAACACAGCTTTTATTTGATGCTGGTTTAAATAAATATAATAAGAAAAGTTTTTTTAGCATTTTCCAGGAGGCATACTCTTCTGTTTACCTAATGAAATGTTCATATTCTCGGTATCAACAGTTGTTTGCAATGTAGTTTTCATTTGCCACATACATAAAGTAAAAGAGTAGGTTAGTAATAACATCTTTGAAAAATCCCACTGTGTATTGGACACCTGTTCTGCTGCTCAAATAAATCACCTTTCAGTATAGAACTGATTCTTATGACTTCATGATGACTGACAAGCCCTGGCTAGCCAGGGCTATAAGACCAACTGTTTTACATGATTCATATTCTATTATTTAGTTTGTCGATAATGAAGAGCCATTTCTTTCTTTTGCACATATGTTCACATCTAAATCTGAGGGTATATTCTTGGATCATTATTTAATGACCCATATTTTCTCTGTTACTTACCACTAAACAGAATTAAGAATTACCAGTTTTTGAAATTATAGATTTAACAGCTTATCCCAACCCACATATTTTCATTTTTTTCTTTTTTTTTTTTAAAGATTTATTCATGCATACAAGAACAGAGGTATAGGCCAGACACGAGGGAGGGTGAGAGGATTCACCAGAGACAGAGCGGGAAACAGAACAGGCAGACTGACTGAAATACACTGCTGAGGGGAGCAGTGGGTGAGACAGGAGAGGTCTCCCGCACCATGTGGGATTCTCACTGGCTGGCTGGGATTGAACCCAAACTGCAGAGGCTGCGGACAGCTTCACAGCACTGTGCTCAACCACCTATGCCACCACGGGAGGCCCAACCCACATATTTTCTAAAAAAAATACATATACCCAATACAGTAAGGATCTCTAGGATTTATAAGCTGCCATATAATGTGTTGATTCCGATTCTGTGCTTGTAGGTTTCTTCTGGGTAATATAGAACTGGAAGAACAATTACATCATGTAGGATTATGTTTTTCCCCTTTGTATCACTGTTTTCTTCTTGCCTTCAACTTTTGGGAGCAGGTCCCGCTATCCCTCTGCAATCACAGGTGGAAAACAAACAAAAACTAAGAGTTATTCCTCCATGGGTTTCTCTTTACCTTTATGTCCATGTAAGCGGCCCTGTTGTCAGCTCCCTGCATGTTTGTACAAAGGCCCCTGCATTTCCTCTCTTTAGAGCTGTTGGGATTTTCAATGATGAATACTATTGTTGCTTTTTTCCATGCCATTTTCTAAGCTTAGTGATTTTCCCCAGGCGGCTTTGGGACATGCAGTCTTTTCACCTTTTGCCACCTTCTTCTCCTTAACTAATGGGAGGAAACTAGAAATATCGTTGGCAGCTCTTTTACAGTAAACACATGGGAAAGCTATTGGAGGGACTAGGGGCACCTTTCTTTTGAGAACAGAAACTTTTCTCTCTCCAAGTGCAGTGCCACAAACGTTTATTGGGTGTCTATTCTGTGCCAAAGACAGTGGACTGCAAAGTGAGAAAAGAGCAAGCTCTAGGCTAAATTTGGATTTCTTCCAGAAATGTCCTAGAACCTCTTGCTTAGATAATAAAGTCTGTGTGTGTGTACTTGAGTACTTAACCATGGAGAAACTGCTATGAACTAAAAATATCATTGTAGCCAGATTCATTAACACTATATATGCTACCTCTTTCATTTCTGGTATTTCTCTGATTTATTTTTTCATTCCTTATTTAGCTATTCACTCACTTACTGAAGAGAGAACCATACTATTTGTTATTTGCTGAGTATGCCAAAATAAAGAGCAAAACTCTTACCCTCAAATAACAACTGGGATGGAAAAGATTGTCACCTTATGGGTCACCCAGGATGTGCCAGAGCTGCTTTCTCAACCAAGGAAGGTGATTCCTAGCTTTTCCTGAGGGTTTTATTGAGGCTTCCCATAGAAGATAGAACTTTAGTTGAATTTTAGTTGAAAACTAGGAGGCATCCAGGGAAAAGAGGTTAGAAAAGGGCATTGCAGGAAAGAAGAGATTGCAGCAGATGCACAGAGGAAAAAAAAAAAGGGGAAAGAAAGAAAGGAAGGAAACAGGATGGTTATGTCCTCTGTGTCTTCCTTTCCATTCTCTTTCCTACCCTACAACCTCCGCTCCAGTTCCTCCCTTTGCCAGGCATGTAGGGATATCTTCTTGATCAGGTATCAGCCCAGATGATCACATTCTCATTGAATATCCATCCCACAATACCAAATCTAATTACTCCCCTCTTCCCCACCTGTTTTTCTCAGTTGTTCCCTTTTTCATTACAATTTTGTAAACTTCAAGACCCTTATCCAAGTCCAAAATAATTTTATCTATCTGTATATTTATAATCTGTCTTCCTTCAACTGTATCTATGTGTCATCATGTTTGACTTGATCAGCAGTCCAGTGCCTGGGAAAGTGAGTTAGAACATGGGTGTGTTTTTTAAAAAATGATCATAAGTTAGGAGAGGAACAGAAGCTCTGATTAGAGAGAAAGACAAAGAATAAGTCATAAAAATTTGCAGTCCTAAGGCTTTATTTTATAAAATCCTGTGACATTAAATCATAATTTAAATATATTATCTTTATTATTTTCTGAATCTCCTATTTCCCATTACCTTCCTCATTAAACCTGGCCCTTCTTCTGTCCTCTCTGTTAAAGGAGCTGGCACTCAGTTACTCATGTTAGAAATCTGAGCATCATCCTTGATTATTTTATATTCATTGCCTCCAAAAGATTGTTGTGTAGACGAATGATGGCTGCAAATTGAGAGATACCATTGAATTACCTTTCTCTTAGATGAGAACCTGCCTTGGCTACTTGCCTGACCAAGAGAATGCAGCAAAAAATGACTTTTTGTAAATTCCCTTGACTGGGCCTTGTGAAGACTTGCAGCTTTCACTGAAGCTCTTAGGGAACCCTGTGTCATTGTGTAAAAAAGTCTGGCTGTCCAAAGGCCACCCCACTGGAGAGAAATGAGTAGGAACTCTTGCTAAGTCACAAGTGAGCTCAGGTTCCCAACTCTTCACTTAAATGCCAACCCTTGTAAGAGAAGTCAATTTGGATTTTCCTTCTATATCCCCATTCCAGCCATCCTCTAGCTGAAGACTGCTGAGTAACTTCTGTTGATGTCATGTGGAAGAAACATTTTCTATGGTCATTTTGTGACAATGATTTTTTTAATTAGATTGTCTTATTTTAGAGTTTAAAAATATTGCTAATTACATACCTTGTAGAATTGTATAGATTCTAGAAATTTGCTTCTCAATATATTACCATGATATAAAAATCATAGTCAAATCCTTCTCTTTGAAAAGTATTTGTCTATATTTACTTTGTTTCTGATAGAGATTGAAGGTTTATATTCACTTGAAAGTTCTTACATTGAATCCTGGCTGCCAATGTGATGTCCTTTGGATGTGAGAGTGTAGGGTAAATGATTTTCAGGCTTTTCTGCCCTCCCGCCATTAGGATTGCTGGCCTGATGGTGGGTACCTGCATTTTGTTACATTGTTATAAGTTGTGTTGTTTACTTCTGTGGGCCATGGCCACAGTATTGTTATGTTCACCAAGAGAAGTGCTTGGAGGACTGCTGGCCTGCTGGCCTCCTGGCCCCCCAGCACCCCCGCCTCCTGTGTCTCTGGTTGCTACACTACATGTAAAAAGCTCAATAAAAGCCTGAGAAAGCCACCTAGGGTTCCAGGACACTCCTTTACCCTGCTCTGCTGGAAAAAGAAACCAGCTCTGTGCCTTCCTGGCACTACAGAGGGATTTGGCAGGTGATTAGGTCACAAGCATGGAGCCTTTTTATTCAAGAGAACCAGAAGGCTCCCTAGTCCTCTTTGCCATGTGAGGGCACAGCAAGGACTGACCTTTACCAGACACCTAATCTATGATGCCTTGATCTTGGACTTCACAAGCTGTGAGACATATTTCTTTTTCTTCTTTTTTTCTTTTTTAAAGATTTATTTATTTATACATACAAGAACTGGGGTACAGGCCAGAGGCATTGAGGGTGGGAGGATCCACCAGAGACACAGTGGGGAACAGAACAGGCAGATTGACTGAATACACTGCTGAGGGGAGAACCGGGCAAGTCAGGAGAGGTCTGCTGTGCCATGTGGGTAGCTCCCTGGCTGGGGATGGAACTCATGCTACAGTGACTGTGGATTGCTTCATAGGTTGCGTCTTAACCCCTTGCACTACCAGGGAGGCCCTGTGAGACATATTTCTTGTTTGAGCCACCCAGTTTACAATATTTTGTTACAGCAGCCTGAACTATAACATCCCAAAGTCATGAGATTTTATAAATTGTAATTTTCAGTTACTAAGTTTTTAAGCATAGATTACTGAGGTTCTCCTCAGTCACCAAAGTCTGCCAATGTTATTGTCCATTATATTTCTCCAGTACTTTCTAAATTTACACTTCCTTCCCTTCCAACTTTACTGTTTCACTGATGGACAGAGTCTTAGACTCACCCATTTTCCCAGCCTCTATGACACATTAAATCTTTCTTCTAAATATAATAAATACTAAGAAAAATACTGGATGGTCTCACTCAGCAGGAATTTAGAAAACCTAAATAAGGGACCAGGAAAAAGACTAATTAATACAAAGTAAAAATCAAAATCAACAAGCAACTATAAACCAGAGACACACTACGGCGGGGGGGGGGGGGAAGAGGAGGGAAGAGGAAGGACTAGGGTCAAAATAAGGAGGGGGTGCAATTGTATGGGGAATAAAACCAAAATGAAAATGCGTACATTGTGCAAAAATGAAAAATGATGTAAGAATTATATAAAATAAAATATTAAAAAAATAAACATAATAAATATTGCTGTATTTTTGTTGTGGTAAAATGTAAATAATATAAAATTTACCTTATTAACCATATTTAAATACACAGTTCAGTGGCATGAAGTTCATGAGTATTGTAAAGCCATCACCACCATCCAACTCCAAAATTTTTATCTTCTGAAACTGTAACTTCACAGCCATTAAGCAACAACTCCAGTCTCCCCCTCCCCCAACACTGGCAGCTACCATTCTACATTCTGACTCTGTGAGTTTGACTAATCTAGCTAACTTATATAAGTGGAATCATACAATATATGTCCTTTTATATCTGGATCATTTTGCATACAATGTCTTCAAGGTTCACCCATGTTATAGCAGGTATCAAAATTGCATTGCTTTTTAAGATTGAATAATATTCCATTGTCTGTGACTATATCATATTTTGTTTATCCATTTATCTGTTAATAGACATTTGGGTTGTTTCTGCCATTTGGATGGTGTGAATAAGGCTGCTATACTATTTTATTTTTAAACACTACTGTGGTTCTCTATCCCTTGTTTTGTATATCTGATCAAATAAAACCCAAGCTTCTTAACTTTCTGAGTAGCCTCATATTTCATCCCTTTTCTACTTGTATTCTATGTGAAACACTTTCAGCTTGTTAGTATTTCTTCTCTCATGCTGAGCCCTGTGAACATTAACTCTGTGATTGTGTTGTTATTTTATTACCTTGAAATTGGTCGTTCTTTTTGGCTAAATCTTACTCAGTCTTTCAGATGTTACAACTTGGGCTTCAGAAAGCTGCTTCTTATTTCTTTCTCAGGCTGGTTTGTAGTCCCTCTTCTATGTGTAGATCATATACATTTAAGATGTTATATTATAAGTAGTATATATATAATCTCCTTTTCATAAGACTATGAGCCCTTTGAATTCAAGATCTGTGATTGTTAATTTGCTATTTTCAGCATACATGAGGGCAACAGTATGTAGTTTGAGCTCAACAAATATATATGGAACTATGATTTCTCTTTGAGTCAAACAATCCACTTTTCTAATAATTTTATAACAAAATTCTAGGGAATTCTAAGGAATATTATGGTGTAGGATAATGACCGTTGCTGAAGATAAAATAATAAAGCTTTGTATGTAGTTTTTGCTGATTGCCCCTATGGGTAACAGTGGTAAATGTTATAGGGAGAAATAGAAGAAACATTTTTGGGGGCAAGAGAAGGGTAGGAGGTGTCCTGTGGACTATGATGGAGGATTGTGGGAGTTTTGTGGTGGGTGGGATGTGGTGACATGCATCTAAAGTGGTGAGAACCTATACTCCTAAATCATATACAGTGTTGTAAACCAGTGACAATGCAATAAAAATAATACAATTTAAAATTGTATTATTTAACTTATTTAACATAAAACTAAATGCTTTTAATAGTATTAATTAATTTCCATCTTATCCCCTATACAGTTTTGACTTTCATCTGTTCAAACAAATATTGCTGTAAATATTATTCACATAGCATTGATTGTGTGATTACAGTTTAGGTGCCAGGAAACTGACAAGTATAAAATACGCCTGATCTATTATATCAAACCATTTAGTTTTTCCTTTCTGTGTACTTTCTCTTCTTTTTTCCCATTCCGGTTTCATTTACTGTTTAATGATTTCTTCATGGACTGCTAGTTGCTGATACAACTCTGGCTGGAACTTTGATTCTAGAGGCAGAGTTTGGCAGCATTTTCAGTTAAGGAAAAATAATCAATATCCAAGGACATGTAAGCAGCAGTGGCCTCTGAGATAAGGCAAGTAATCTAGCTCCTGTTTGGGGACTGTGTGGATTGAGTGTCTTAGAATCTTGGCAAATCATTTCCAAAATGACAATGAGCAAATACACAAGAAAATCTGTTATCAAGGACATTAAAGAATAAGTAAATCTAAAAATAATTCTCATGATATTTCAAACAGGTGAATTTCAAGTGACAACATTTTTTGCTCGCAATATAGTTTATATGAAAATTATAGTTTATAGTCAAAACTATATTATGACCTTTTTGAGCAAAACACATAAAACATAATCAACCTTTTTCTTGATATCTCAGAGCTTTAGAATAAACTCAATTATTATACTCTATGGTCTAGTTATACACTTAAGATATTTTAAACACTGATATTAATAGTTATTTTAACCTATATAAAATCATAGTAGAAATTTATCCTTATTGTTTTGAAGTCTCTCTTCTCACTATCAAGTTTGTAATTATTAGCTTTTGCAACTTGCAATGCAACTACCTTTTATATTTGCTTATTAAATTCATTTTCAGATTAAACAACCCAATAACTATTCCAGGTTAGAGTTTGTGAAGTATTCTGAGTGAAAGCTTGAGGTTTCTTTTATAAATAGAATGCGTAAGGTTTAATGCCTGAATGCTGACGTTTACTCAATTTCTCTAAGACCATTTTTTTTGTGTTCTTGGATTTCAAATAAATCATAGATGCCTAACAAATGGCTTGTATTTTGAATTAATGTGTGTATACAAATAGATATACCATTTTATGTAATTGTTTTGGTCTTTTGAAAATTAAAATATAATGGATTAAACAATGCAGGGTAATTTATATAGACTTTATAAGAAGTATAAAAGTTTTAACTAATTTAACCAAGCATTTGCTCTACTAGAAAATATCAACATGAAAACAAATGAGAGAAATGTTGCTAATATCGAGAGAATAATTTAATTATAAGCAAAATACAGCTAGAGTGTTTTTAACTAATCATTTTAAATATACTTAATTACTTGCTGTAAACCAAATCACCAAGTTAAACTGTGAAAGTGTTGCAGGACAGGGAGAGGGGCAGCCCAAACCCTGCAAACCTGTCTATTCTAAATGGGTTCTGCCATCCGCCGCATCAACACAAAAACATATGACTTTAATGGGAAGGAACTTTAATAAAACTAGGAAACAATACAGGAAAGTCAAAGAATCTAGTTTCTAAATGAAGCACCCAAAGTTACCCGTCCCCTCGTGGGTCAAAGTCCATCCATATGGGATCGGCCCAGAGCAAGGCCCCAAAGCCTGCCACAAGTCTAAAGCGTCTTCCAGTGGGGACCCACAGAAAAGGGTCAGAAACAACCAGACAAGCCCAGAAGGAAAAGAGCAAAATCAAAATCAAGGTAAAAGCTGCCATTGTCACCTCCCCACGGGTCTCACCCACATCTGTGTCACCCAGTCCACGACCAAAAGGCAAGCGCAGTTTCTTCACGTGTCTCTAGGCTCCATGCGCCTCCTCTAGGTCTCCTTTTGGCTCCATCCTGCTTCTTTCCTTCCTCACTCTCCTCTCCAGCTTCTTCTCTCCCTGCTCAGCTCCACCCTCCATTTGGGTGGGGCAGGGAACCTGGAACCTCCCCCTTTCCTGGGGGCCACCCTGTTACAAAAGAACATTGATGATACTTATATTAGCTCTAATATTTCATGATATTCCATGAAATTATCATGCAAAATATGTTGGGATTGCTTTTACAATACCCAATCAAGAATTATTAGAAAGGGCCTCCTTGGTGGTACAAGGGGTTAAGATGCAGCACTATGAAGCTATCCACAGCCACTGCAGCACAAGTTCTGCCCCTGGCCAGGGAGCTACACACATGACGCAGCAGACCTCTCCTGTCTTGCCCACTGCTCCCCTCAACAGTGTATTTCAGTTCATCTGCCTGTTCTGCTCCCCACTGTGTCTCTGGTGAATCCTCTCACCCTCCCACGTGTCTGGCCTATACCTCTGTTCTGTATGCATGAATAAATAAAAAAATAAATCTTTTAAAAAGAGAATTGTTAGAAAGATCTCTATAAGAGAATACCCTAAATATTTGGCAATAGTTGTTGGGAAGTTGTTGGAATTAATATTTAGCATATAATAATATAATTTTCCCTGAGGCAATAACAATTTCAGTTTTTACTAAGGAATTTGCATTTATTTTTTTCCCTGAGTCAGTGGAGCATTTTTATAGCAGTAATAATAATGAATCTATAGGAACATTAACTCTGGTAGTATTAATAAGTTGCCTTATTTTTAGCACGTTGCATCTACCATGTTATATAGATTTCACTTTCATTATCTATACAATGGAAGTTTGGAAAAATCTACCTTCAAAGTCCTATTTTAATATTTTTGGAAGACAATTCCTGCTGTGTCTTTGTAATTAAGGATTGCAGAAGGCACAAATTTATATTAACAAAATTTACATTTTGTCTATGGTGAGTAGAAAGGAAAAAAGAAAAAAACATAGTTAACATCACCATAGCTTGTTTTATTTCATTTTCCTCCAAAAGTTCCAGTAGTTCCCAATTTCTATGTATATTTTAATATTTTATGACAGGGAAGATGTGTTAATCATCACTGTTGATTTTTCATGATAATTTATGGAAACAAATTTAATATTTTGAATTATAGACAAAAAATAGTCATTAACCTTTTACTGTATCCTTGTACTTTTTTAAAGGTAACTAGGCACATAAAGTCTATTTCTTTCAAAAACCTTCATTTACATATTTTAATTCACACTAATTATTTTAGGGTAAATCTATGATATATCTAACTCTGAATCTAAGCTATATGTAATAGGGGAAAACTCCAAAGAGGAAAAATAGAACTAGAATCAAGAGGAAAAAAAAGAGACTCTCTGTTTTCTGTGGTCTGAATTAGTTATAAATTAAATTAAAAGGAAAGAATGCATCTTTTTTTCTTAATGTTACTGTTCTCATTCTTTCTTCCTTCAATGACTTCTGGTTAGATCACTCCCTTAGTCTGTTATTCCTGTTAAGATCTCTTCTAGGGGCTTCCCTGGTGGCTCAAGGGTTTAGCATCAGCACTATGAAGCTATCCACAGCCACTGCAGCATGAGTTCTATCCCTGGCCAGGGAGCAACTTACTTGGTGCAGCAGACCTCTCCGGTCTCGCCCACTGCTCCTCTCAGCAGTGTATTTCAGTCAGTCTGCTTGTTCTGTTCCCCACTCTGTCTGTGGTGAATCCTCTCATCCCCCACACCTCTAGCCTGTACCCCAGTTCTTGTATGCATAAATTAAAATAAATCTTAAAAAAAAAAAATCTCTTCCAGATAGCATTTAGGCAGTCACCAGCTCAGCCTTCCAAGGACTCATTTAACAAGAAATTATTGAATGCTGCTATGTGCTATGTTCCAGACACTTTCAGATTAATTTTATTTGAAAAAGTAAAGCTTTGGCTGAAATTTTGTGCTTTGTCAGAAAGCTAGAAAAGGGCCTCTTGAAATATCTGGGTCACTGCTCTGTCTTCACTGATATTTCCACTAACTTCACCAGTTCTAGCTGAGACACAGTGGGTTATAGATGTGGAAGATTAAAACAAACAAAACCACTTTTATAGTACTTGGTTATGTGCTGAACAGTGTTTTAAGCCCTTTATAAACCTTGATGCTTTTCATCCTCACAACAACCATCGTTGTATTTATCATCATACTACTTGAGGGATATGAAAGTTGAGTTGAGTCTCAAAAAAGGTGAAGTATGACCATGTGCAAAGTCAGGTAACTAAGAAGGGGGACTAGGACTCCATTTCTTTCTTTTTTTAAATTTTTTAAAATTTTTTACATCATTGTTCATTTTTAAGCAGTATTTGCTTCCCTCCCCCAACCCCCTCAGGGGTAGTCCCCATAGAGTTTCCTTCACCAGTGCACCCGTGCACCATCACCTCAGTCCCCTGTGCTCCTGCCTGCCTCCCTCTGATCCCTCTCCTGCGTCCTCCCTTGCAGGATGTCTATAATTTATAATTGTTTTTGCTTTGTTGTGTTTTGTATCGCTATTATTTTTTTACACTGATGTCTTATTTGGTTCACCTATATTCCTGCTATAAGTGAAACCATCCGATATTTTTCTTTTTAGGACTCCATTTCCTAATTTATAAATTACATTAGCTAAAAAAATTATGTTAAATGTCTGATAATAAAATAATTTAAAAAATCAGTTTTTCTAAATTTTTATTTTTTTTTTGTTTTCTGTTAGAGTGACATTGCTTTACAGCACTGTATGTGATTTAAAGGTATAGACCTTTTCAGATTTTCTATCAGAAAGTATACCACACCCCATCTATCACCAAAGCCCCATAATTCCCCACTATAGACCATTGGGCCCACCCCCACCATCCGGTTCTCCAACCCCCATCTTCCTCTTATAGTGGCCTCAATTCCGCAGTCATAATCCTAGAGTTTGTTTTGGTTCAATTTTCTCCATTCTTTTGTTTTTCTTCTTTATATTCCACATGCAAGTGAAATCATCTTGTATCTGTCTTTCTCCTTCTGACTTAATTCACTTAGGATTATATACTCATTACTTTCAATATAAAAAAAATAATTCTGAGGGGAAAGTAAAAAGAAAATAAGACACTTTTTGCTCAGCTAAAGCCCGAAACAAAGAATAGAGACTCAGGCTTCTCTCTGCTATGGATAGCAAGTATGCAGCATGCCAGCAAGGACCTATGGTAGATATTCATGCCATTTTGTGTTTTGTTTTAGTGGTTGCTTTAAGAATATCGGTATATACCTTTATTGATTTTTTCTCGCTACTGTAGTAAATTGTCAAAGTGGCTCAAAATAACACAAATGTATTCTTTTATGGTTCTGTATGTCAGAAATGTGACTCATGTCTCAATGTTCAGAGCTACGTTCCTACTGGGAGCTCCATGGGTGAATCAGTTTCCTTGCCCTTGCCTACTTCTGGAGACTTCCCATACTCCTTGCCTCATAGCCTCTTTAAAGATAGCAATAGAAGAAAGCTTAGTTATTCTCATGATCTTCAACACTGGTCTTTTCTTTGTTACCCTTTTCCATCATTTTAATGATGTCATCTTTCTTTTTTTTTTTTTAATTATTTATGCATACAAGAACTGGGGTATAGGCCAGAGGTATGGGGGGTGAGAAGATTCACCAGAGACAGAGTGGGGACAGAACAGGCAGATTGACTGAAATACACTGCTGAGGGGAGCAGCGGGGGAGTCAGGAGAGGTCTGCTGCGCTATGTGGGTAGCTCCCTGGCTGGGGAATTGAACTCATGCTGAAGAGGCTGTGGACAGCTTCATAGGTTGTGTCTTAACCCCTTGTGCCACCAGAGAGGCCCTAATAATGTAATCTTTATGATTACAATGGACTCACCTAGGTCATCCAAGATAATGTCCCTATTTTAAGATTAGCTGATTAGCAGCCTTAATTCCATATGCCACCTTAGTTCTCCCTGGTCATGTAACATGAAACATTCACAAGTTCTGGGTGTCAGGAAGTGAACATCTTTGTTATGATCATCTAAAGTGTTTTTTTTCCTCCTGAAAATGTAAAAGTCAATTTACTTTAAATCTTAATCCACCCTAGCTCTTCCCCTAGTCTTCTTTAGCTAGGTTGTCTGCAGTCTCTTGCACACATCTATGGTTCACAAAAAAATTGAGGGATTCCAATCTCTGATTCCCTCCTATTTTGAATTCTCTCTTTACTCTCCATCAGCCCTGGTTGCTCTAAATGATGTCATCTATTTCCGGCAGCAGAATTATTTCATTTTTTCATACTCTTTGCCACTCCACATTATATGACAGTGAGTGGGTGGATGGATGGATAAATAGATGATAGATAGGCCGATAGATAGATAAACTCACTTCTGTATCTTCCAAGTTTGATTCCTGTCTGGATTCTACTGGTACTCTCTTTTTCATTTTCAGAATTTCAGGGAAGTTTTTCATTGTATTTTACAAAAAGTTGTAGTTGTTTTCATAAGGGCTGCCATAACAAGCACCCTATCTCTGAAAGCTGGAAATTGAAGATCAAGGTGTAAACAGGACTTTTCTCCTTGAATTATAGTGACTGTCTTCTTTCTCTGTCTTCATATGACATTCAATCTATGCCTCGTTTTAACTTCTCACCTCTTTAAAGATCTGATTTCCATAGTCACATTTTAAAGTATGGAGGTTAGGGCTTTAATAGATGGATCTTGATAGAACACAGATCAACCCTTAATAGTGTATCAGGAGATATCTCAGTTATACCAGAACTGAAATTCATCCAAAGAAATTAGAAATATTGGGCATAATAAATATTTCCTCTGAATATTAATTGAGGCTCAGACTTTCATTCAGTGTATGTTCCAGGGCCCCATTATGAATAAACTCATGTTAACATTCAAGATAGAACATACTTTTTTTTATTCTTGAGCCTATATAACAACAATACCTACAATTCAACTACAATGTTAGCTTTTCTGATTAATTTATAAATTAATTAAAATTAATTTATATTGCTGACTAAATGCAGTTGCATTGACTCAGTAAATGCCAACATCATAATATGAATGTTTTCTCCTTTATACCACATATCCAAAAGCTGAGTTTTGTTGAATCTATCTTCATAATATTTCTTGAGTCTGTTCCTGCCTCTGCACTGAAGTATAAGATATCAATATATGATGCCATTGCCACTGTTCTTGTTTTAGAATTTTCCACTGGCTCTCAATTTCACTCTTATTTAGCCAGAGTCCTTAGTGCTCTCCAAGTCTGTAAAATCAGTATCCACTATTACATTAACTATATCTTGTATTAAGTACTATGTGCTGTTTTGTTTTGTTGCCTATCAATCCCAGATAGGAAGTGAACACACCAATAACTTTCTTTTTGCTCATTAAAAATCTGAGTCTATAATACTCTTTTGACCCTGATGGATGATTAGATTTGTTGACTTAATCTAAATGACACACTCTTTAGTTTCCTCATTCTTCTCTTACTGATATGATGCTATTGGAAAACAATAACAATAACTCAGAAAAACAGCACCAACAAAACACAGGATTTATCCATTTCTTTTTTTTAAAGATTATTTATTTACACATACATGAACTGGGGTACAGCCAAAGACATGAGAGGATGAGAGGATTCACCAGAGACAGAGTGGGGAACAGAACAGGCAGACTGACTGAAATACACTGCTGAGGGGAGCAGCGGGCGAAACAGAAGTCTGCTGCACCATGTGGGTCACCTCCTTGGCCAGGGCTGTGGATAGCTTCAGAGTGCTGCATCTTAATCCCGTGCACCACCAGGGAGGCCCCAGGATTTAACCATTACTTAAAAGAATTTTAATCATACTTAGAAACCTTTTCCTTAAGAATTTGTGAGTCTTGGTATTAGTGAAAGTGCTTTATATTTCACTGCTATGGGGAACATATCAGATAGAAACTTTTTTACTATTTTTAATATAATTTTAATGAACTAATAGTATTTAAAATGTAGACTTAATACTTTAATCTGCAAAGCAGACATTGTGCTCTGTTCTAAAACCATTTTCTGATATCTTCATTTATTCATTTTTCCCTTTCTGTGAAAGACTCCATTATAAACCATCTTCATTTTCTAAATCATAGTAATTCACTAATGACAAGAAAATTCTATTATCAATTTTGAAAAATGTCCTTGAACTGATTTCTCTCTTTTTGCTCCCTATAAAGCATTGTAAATATGAAATAGTGTCATCAAAATATACATTTGTCTGCTGGACAGCCTCAGTTCTGATGTTTGTTTTTACACCCACATGTGCTATTACACCATCACCATAGACTGTTAAACATAGTCAAAGAGCTAAACAAGTACAATGGTGCTATAAATGTACATTTTAGTCTGTGATATTTTGCCATCTTTCTTACCAAAATTCCCTTATTGTTGTCTTCTTTATGAACCTAGAAAAAAACACACAACTTAGATGTGCCCAAGAAAAGCAGTTAGGAGGAAAATAAACTCACAGAGTACAATTTAAAAATAATTTTTTTTCCGGCTTCCTAGTTTAAAAATACCATGCTTGTTGAAACTTGTAATGATTAAAAATAGCCCTTGAGTAGAGAGATTGTGTTTTTTTAAGATCTGTTTATCTGAGATTTTATGTCAAAAATAAGAATCAGCATTCATATTTCACTGGTAACGTCTTATGAATCTCAGAATAAACCACCCCACCCCAACACAGCGTGCACACACCATTAGCCACTTCCTGATGCAATGTAAGTTCAGAATCAGTATTAACCACTTCCTGAACATGCTATGTAGATTTAGGGTTAGCATTAACCACTTTATTAGCATGTGATGCACATGTTACCTTGTTCAATGTTATTTTGAAAAGAATAACTCCATTTAGAAGTTTACCTATATAAAACTTGACTAAAAACTCAAAACCAGTGTTTTTTCCCCACAGAACTGAAGAAATATTCATTCCCAGAACTAAAGAAATATTCATTCATGAAATGTTGGCACCAAAAAGAAGTGTAAATTTTAAGGTTATTTGATTTATAAGTTTATTAAATTTTAAAAGTTAATTTAAATTTAGTAATGGAAGGCATTACTAGGAATGTCTAGTAATAAAATATAGACATATTTCTATAGTCCTTTGTAGGAAGGCCACTATTGAATTAAATAGATTCAACAATTTACATTTCTTCTATTTTTTTCCTCCTTCTCTAACAGTAGGTAGGCACTCGTTAATTAATTTGTTCATCTTCCTTCCTGTAATCCTTATACTTTTTTATACATAGATTCTTACACTTTTTATATGTAGATTAGACCTTGAGGAGAGAGTAGTAGTCCAAGCATTAATCCCATCTCCTAGGCTATGTGGAACACCACAGAAGGTACTTTCTTCTGGGGGGCAAAAAATTGAAACATATTTTTAGCAATATTTGTTCTGTTTTTTTGATTTTCAGTTAAGGGAGAAAAAGTTTTTATTTTCCTCAGACACAAAAGCAACATATTTAATTCTGACAAAGGCCCTTAAGGACTTGTCAACAGCCTATATTTAGAGAATTAGTAGGAAGCCTTTGTCATGCCCTTGACTTCTGAAAAGGAATGGGGCACTGAAGCACTTTCCATGGCTTCTATGAGATACTTTTCTGTGTCTTTTGTAGGCTGGCAGGGATAGCACGATTCAGGCCACAGTCAAACCTCCATTTACAATTGGATATGGAAGAAAGATACATAGTTTTCCATATTTGCCAATTCTGGATGATTATCAAGATCATATTTCAGCCAGAAGATTTCCCAAGTAGCTTATGTGACAAAACTGCCTGTGATGTTATGATCCATTGAATAATAATGTCTTATAAGGGTAGATGCAATGCCCAGAGTAAGCAATACATGAGTGAACACACTTCTCTCACTGTATCACTACAGCATTTCAAGTGAATATAGAAATACTTGCAAATTGTTCTGAGCTGTGTAATGTCTCAATGAAAATATGTGCACGAGGAAGAGAGTACAGAAGGAAGGAAAGAACAAATAATTATTTTTTGATATGTGGTACTATGATAGGCACTACTTATACTTCATCTCATTTTATTCCTTAAAAAAAGGCAACTATTCTTATAATCTTCTTAAATTCAGGTCTTTTTGTCTCTGATGCCTTCATATAATTCCACGTGATTTTCCCTATGGAACAAAAAATTCCTGTATTCATTTGCTAATTTTCAACCCATGCTAAAACATGTTACCCTGTGGTTTTCTTATTGTTCTGTATGTTTTCACGGGAAATACGGATGTCTAACCTGCAAATGGCATGTCTTCTTCCGCTGTGGCATTATCAAGTGGTTCATACTATACTGTCAAGCCATATTTGGGTTAACATTCCAGGAAGAAGGTAGACAAGTCTGAAAGTCCATTAACAGACATATACTTCCAGGTTTAGACCAGGAGACTTTTGCAAATGCTTTGGGTAGTTATTTCAGGGGAGGAGAGATGAGAACCTCGCTGATTTTATTCATTTACGTATGCATGCATACATGTATTCATTTTTCCTTCATTAGGCAGATAGCATTTGTGCACCTGCATGAGCCAGGCATTGTCAGGCACTGGGCACACAAAGGGAAAATTAAAGATAAAGTCCCTGACCATATATGAAGAGTAGTCTACTGGGAAAGAAGATAAAATAATTACACAAAAAAGTGTATTAGAACAGTCTTTGACAAGTATAATGAAAGGGATTATTAGGAACTGTTTAACAACCCCAGTAGGCATTTGAAAACGTCTAAGTGTTCCAGGCAAACTGATAAGGGAAAGGGGATAGGGAGGGAAAGTGGTACAAATGTACAGGGGTCTGGATGGTATTGCTGACAAAGGCAGCATCGCATGGGCTGCCCTGCGGTGGGAGAGAGAAGCGGACTGGGGCACAGAGAATAACAAAGCCAGTGGTGTGAAACACGCCTCAGAGTGGTAGGAAGGGGCCAGATCAAGGCATGCCTTCATTAAGAATTTTAGTTTCCATCTTAAAAGCTGCAGGAAGCTTTTAAAGCCTTTATGCAAGGAAGTGCCATGATTAAATTTAATTTGTGTTTTGAAAAGATCACTTTAGTTACAGGGTTTAGAATAGAATGGGGAAGTAACTGAATGTTTCATCTAAAGTAACTGAAATGTTTCAGACAAAAAAAAAAAAAAAATGATGGTAGCTTGGGGCCAGAGCCCAGGAAATAGAGAAACAGAGAATATGGGAAAAATCATGCTTCTCACTGCTTGAATACATGGAGGATGGAAATGGATGCCTAGGGATAAACCCTGACTCTTGCTTTATTATTTTAAATTGAACTGAGGACTGCACAGAATCTTACTATGTGGTCACTACTTGGTTACTGCATTCACTCTCTTTTGAAGGGAAAATTTCTCAATGAATCCTTGGGATCAGTAAGTGTTTCCTCTACTTGACCCTCTAGAATTCCCTTCCTGTCTAGGAAGGTCAAAAAAAAAAGCTAAATAAAACTGTAAAACAAAGCACCCAAGGATTTTTTTTCTTTTTCTATCTGGCTTCTGTTCCCTGTACTCCTCTCCCTTCTTATCTCCTTCTCTCTCTTTTCTCTCTCCCTCTCTTTCCTCCCCCTCCCAATATAGATGTCAAGGCCACACCATTTCATCCCATATAAAATTACTATTCTCCCTCAATCCTTCAAGTTTGAGAGATTCTTTTAACTCCGTTTAGAAACACCAAGTAACACTTGGGAGATAGGCAATGGAAATACTCATTTCTAGGGGGGCGGGGGCGGGAGGGGAGGGATTGGGGTCAGAATGGGGGGGGGCTGCAATTGTATGGGGAATATAACAATAAAATTTATTATAAAAAAAATACTCATTTCTTTTTGGAGGGGCTGTTTTTTCCTTCGAGGTCGCGATTTATCTAGATCACGAGAAACAGAATCTACAACAACCTCAGGGACTCAGAAAATAAGGAGAAAGAAAAGAAAACTCCTCTTGACTACAAAGCCAGTACTTTGGGACTGAGTGCTTAGCTTCTATTTCATCCATTTTGTGGAACTTAATTAAACCAGCATTATTGATTTTATGTCTTTAAATTGTCTACTTGAAAGAATGCAAAATGGTACAAAATGATGCCAGTAGTACTGCCAGTATCCAAAATCTATAGTTCTGAGTTAGGATTATAGCTGTGCAATTTTGACTTTATTTGGGGCTTGACTTCAGTCTTGAACTTCTGCCCCTCACCCCAAAGCCCCAATCGGCACTGCATCTGATAGAAAACGAAGTCTGCTTCTGTAGTTAACTAGTTTAGTGGCCTTGCAAAATTCATCTCACCTGCATGGGCCTTGATTTTCCAGTTGGAAAATGAACTAGTGAGGCTTGATTTATGAAGGAACATCTATTTCTAAAGTTCTAAGACAAATGTCAGCAAGTGACATAGACTGCGCATGTGTGAGTTTCCTGTGTGTTTTCTTCTCTCAGCCTTTTCCATCACGTGCATCATAAATATTAAAAATAAACCTCATGCGTTCCTTTCTCCTTGAGGAATAAAAGCAGATAAATGATTGTGCAGGCACCGGCAATTCTCAAATCTCTGGCTTTTTGAGATGTTTGCTAATGAATGCAGGCCCCATATTTCCACCCCTCCCTTCCATTTCCGCAGCTCATCCAGGGCCATTAAATTCTCCCTGTCTCCCAGTGGCAGAACACGGAGGCCAATCCTCTTGACAAAGTGCTCTCAAAGCAAAACAGAATAGCCCTCCCATTCTGTTAAAGATAGTCTTAGCAAGAAGGAAAGTAATCTGATTTCCTGTACAAAGATATTACATACAATGATGTTTGATAGATTGACTTACTCCAGTGTTAGTGACAATTTAAAATAGGAACATGTTAACACGAGTAGATTGCTTACTGGTGGAGTGACGGTGAGAAATGTATGGGAGCAGGTCACATTGCCTAGGCCTTGGCTCTGCCTCCAAAATACATCCTAAGCACAGAGGTGACTAAACACTGTTTCTGAAAGCTTCCAGATGCCCACTATTCAGTCTTGTTTTAGCATGGCAAGGATGGGTCACTATAACGGGAATAAAAGAGTACATATCATCTGCTCTCTTCAGCATGTGGAGGGGCAGAGGGAGGAAGGACAGGTGTGGGTTAAATATAATTGACTGCCTGCTTTGTCATCCTTTGGAAAGAAGGACAGTCTGGGGAAATAGGTACAAATGTACCTTCTAGAACAGACCTTTTATTAACAGCCTCTGAAACAACAGCATTACTGTTCTCTGATGTCAGTCTTCAGTGATCTCCTTAGACATTTCTTTTGAAATTTAAAAAGATATCCATCAATCTGTAATTTGAAAAACACTAGGACTGTGTTTAAATGCAGTGGCCTTTAAGCACTGGAAACATAGTTTGTCCAAATTGAGGTATGATCTTAGTGTCAGATACACACCAGATTTCAAAGGCTTGGTACAAAATTTAAAAAGAACAAATGAAAAATATCTCATTAACAAATGAAAACTATCTCATTAATAAATCTTATGTTGCTTATATCTCAAAATAAGATTTTAGATACCTCGACTTTATTGTTAAAAGTCATTTCACCTGTTTCTTTTTTTCCTTTTAAAATGTGTATTAGAAAATTAAAAATTACACATTTGACTCTCATTATGTTTCTTGAGTAAGCACTGTATTGCACTGAGAAAAGTAAATTCTGTATTTCACTGGGCAAGGTAAATAAGACATGTATTTGAGGTGTATTAATAACACAAATTCAACCTAGTTAATTTTGAAGTTCAAATTGGCTTTATTAAACAATATTGAGTCAGGCAGCATCCTGTCTAGTCAATGAAAAGCCCCACAAAAAAATTGTTCAAAATGGAAGGTTTTAATGGCCGCAAATAGGGTGGACAGCAGAGGTGCAAGGGTGTAAGAGACAGATTACCTCACTAGTTTGAGGAAAGGGAAACTCCAGATGGCTTCATTTAAAATTTCACTTTTGGGAGAGATTGAAACTGCAATAAGGTAAAGTATTAAGTCTTGGTGAGCCTGGCATTTTGAGCCTGTTTTTGTTTTTTGTTTTTCTTTTTCTAATAGATGAAACAGGTAAAGAAACCAGGAAGTTACTCATTTGAAATCTCTTCACAAACTGCCAATTTCTTTCTTAAACATATTTGTTACATATAAATCTCAATGAGATTTATATCTTGAATGGTAGGGATGTAATCAGGTGATTTGATTTTGAATTTATTGATGTTTGGGTGATGAAGAGAGCACACACAGGCCCCTCCTAAAAATGGCACAAGCAGGCACCAGGGAACCTGAGATAAGCAGAATCAGAGATAAAGCTGACAGCAGTAAACAATTCCAGCAGACTCCCTCCAGCAGAAGAGATCCCCACACATACACCAAAACTTCCAGCAGTAGCCTTACCCTATTAAGACCCACACTCCCATTTGGGGGCACAACTCTTAGCAGGCAGAGTTGCCACTTTGTGGACTTTCAGTAAAACCTGCTTCAGTCTGATACTCTTTGCCTCCTTGCTTTTCTAAGAGGTGATCCAAATATTTAGTGTATTTAATCCTTTTGGAGGGATGTTGCAGAATTTAGGAATCTTTTAGCCAGATTCAGAGATTTGTTAATTTCATCACTGATTAATCAGTCTTCAAATTTGAATAAAGTTTTAACGTGATTATCATAGAAATATTCATATACTTAACATTTCATAGTGCTATTGCTTATGCTACAAAGAGGTTATTGTTATTCTATTATTATGATCATCTATACATTGATATTAAAATAATTCATATAATATTTTACCTTTATTCATGAACATGAACAATGCAAAAAAGATTTACAGAATGTACTGCAATAATAAGCTCTGGCAGTCAGGAGCACGCCAGCATGCTCCCAGGTACACTCTTGAGAAACGAGTTATGCAGCAGGTTTGCAGGTTTGCTATTTAGTTAGTAATAATGAACAAGCATGACTGATTATGTGACAATAGCAGGAGAAACAGGGTCCAGGGGAAGCAAAGGGTAGTCATCTTGTGGGGAACAGAACTTCAAAGGGATCAAAGGGTAATCAATTTTATGGGGGACAGTGGAGGACATGTCAGCCACATGTATAGGGAGTACTTCACGTGAAGGTGCATGGCATAATTTTCAAGCTATTCCCAGACCATCTAGGACCCTGACCACACAATCAGTCAACAGTTCTCTAGGTGTCCTCGGCCACCTCGTGATGTGGGCCATTGTCTCAAGGCTGTCATGCAGGAGTGTCTTATCCAAATCTTTTACAAATGTAGAGAGGCCATGCACACACAGGTGCAGAGGCCTTTGGTGGGAAAGACGCCCCAATAAGCCTCAAGTATAAAAACACATATCTTTTAACAAAAAATGTGTAGAGCTATTTTACCTTAGCATATTCAATATGACTTTTTAGAACACTGCAATTCATATATTAACAGTAGAGTTTGCTTTTTGGTTATTTTGTGAAGAAGATTTAAAAATATATATCATGTATACCCAATGGAATACTACACAGCCATTAAAAAGAAAAACTCATGTTATTTGCAGAGACATGGATGGAGCTGGAAGGGATTATACTTAGTGAAATAAGTCAGAAGGAAAAAAGAAAAATATTGGATGATACCATTTATAGGAGGAATATAGGGAAAATGAACATAGGATTTAAAAAAGGACAAAACTTGTAGACAACTATAGATCTGAGGCTTATTAAAGCAGGGGAAGGGGAGGAAAAGGAATCAACCCAGGGGTGGGAAGAGCACACTAGACCCTAGTAATGGTTCACAGGTAATGTGGTAGTGGGATATTTACTTGGAACTACACCTGAGGGGAGAAATCAAATACTGTAAAAATATGACCAATGTGAAAAAAATTGAAATAATAAAAGAAAAAAATCCAAGTATAAAATAAATAATCACTTAGATAATAGAATCTTTGTCTAGTATAAGAGAGAATAACTAATTACACATTCTATAACATTGAGTAGGCCTTAGAAAATTACTTAATACATTACCTTTATATAAAAGTCTGAATTTAGCCTTCCTTGTAAAATTCTTTGTCTTCACTTATTTTGTTTTTCTATAGACTTAATGTATCCTTCCCACAATTCATAAATTGAAACTCAATCCCCAGTGCTAGGGAGTTTGGAGGTGAGGGTCTTTGGGAGGTGATCAGGTCATGAGGTTGGAGCCCTCTTGAATGAGAATATCAAAGACACTTTATAAAAGAGTTTCCTGAAAAATCCCTGTCCCCTTCTACTTGTGGGGCTTATGAAACTGCAAGAGTGCCCTCACCAGACACTGAGTTTGTTGATCCTGTGATCTTGGACTTCTCAGTCTCTAGAACTATGAGCAATAATTGTTTGTTGTTTATAAGTCACCCAGTCTACAATATTCTGCTCCCTTGCTAATTGAAAATACATAACTTATAAAATTCATGCATAGATATCATCTTCATTCATGCAGACTTTTTGTCTTAGAGATGAGAAAAATTCAAACGATAAAGGTCAATCATCAGTTGAAGTTTTTTCTAACAGGAGAAGGATGAAGAATGTGTTTGGAAAATAGAATATACATTTAGTCATAGATTTAGGTAGGAAATAATCATCTGAGATGACCTTCTCTTTGAGGTGAAAACAATTTCCATACCAAAGAAGTAAAATTAATTCTTCCATAGTTGGGAAAAAGGAATGAGAACATTTTATGGAGTACTTTTTTTTAGGGTGGGGGTAGAGAGTAACTTGCCCTCTCAAAATCTGCAAAATAGAAATAAGACGCTCTATGTAAAACTAAAACTAGTAGCAAAATAAAAGTTTTGTGTAATTTTGGGTTTATATAATTCCTTAAGCATTATCTATTAAAACAGTCACAATCAGCATTTATTTTATTGATACTTCATCTTATACATCAATGAGAGGTCAGCATATTATATGAAAATTTCCATAAACCAGGAAAGTAGAAATCTAGTGATCTAATACAAGTCAGAAATCAGTAATTAATTTACATCAGAATTAAAGTAAAAGCTCTTTTACTTACACAGTCATATTTATTTTGAAGAAGTAATTGTCATCCCTTGTTCTAAGGACAGATTAGTAAAGCCAGACATGTGATATGACATATGACATGCCATATATATTCAAGTTCTTTTCGAAGTGTGTGCTTCCTTCTGCGGCTTTCAGCTGTGTTTAGCCTGTCTCTTCTTCCATTCTCATTGCAGTAATAAAGCCATGTAAGAACCTAAAATTTGAAAGCAGCAAAGTTTGCCTTCTGTCAATACTCATATATTTATTCATTCATTCTAAAAAATATTTCTCAGAAATACGTTTTGTACTTGAAACTCTACAAAGCATTATAGATGTGGATATAAAGATATAAAATTGGCATGGAGGCATGGAGAGATAAATATATTAATAAAGAACAAACCATGAAATCATGTATTGTAATTGTTGCTGATATACATTTATATACCATGTATATTATATATAGAGAGAAAGCTTACTAGTAGGAAAGGCGTTTCTGAAAGGTTTTCTCAGAATGAAAGCTGACAGAGAAGAAGGTATTGTGGTGATTGGACTGGCTGAATGTGGAGGGGTGCAGGGCTTGGTTCATGGGACATTGGACCTTACAATGTGTACATGGAAGAAGGACACTTTGGTGAGTGATGAAAGAGGTTATAGTTTCTCATTCTCTAATTGATGGCTTAATTGTTTCATATACAAAGTTTTGCCTTTCCCACTTAATTAGTATTACTACAATAATTAATGTTAATAGTGTTATTACTAAATATTAATTTTAGACTCTTCACAAGGACAAGCTTGTCTATATTTCATACTTACTTGACATATCTCCACTGTGACTGACAGAACCTTATGATATTTTGAATTTCCATCAATCTAGATGCTGACAACATTTAGTGCCAGGAGGTATCATCACCTCTTAGATTATGAGTGAATAGTTTCAAATCTTCAACTCAAAAAATATTCTCAATCATTAAACATTTGGCTCCCTTTTGAATTCCGTACTGCAGGACACTGTGAAACTACCTCAAAAAGGACTGTTTCTCTGTCCAGTAGTTTCTGTCTCAAAAAAATTCTGGCATGGATATTTTTGCCTTAGATTTGGCTCCAGTTAGAGGAGGACAGTTCCTTCTCTCAGCAGACTTGTAATCTGTAAAAATTCAATAAAAAATTATTGCAATGAAAATGAAATAGGGAGACTGTCAATCCTAAGGAATTACATAATAAAGTCTCCTCTAGCCCTTTGTTAAATGGAAAATCTATCTTCAGTCTGCTGTGAAAGCAGAGATTGCTTGGAACCTTTTATTTATGTGGTGAAGGAAAGTGTCTGCCATGCTTTAGGGCTTTAGATTTTACACTTTAAACAGTGAAAGATGCACTGGAAATTAGGATTTTCATTGTAAATTTTATGTCTTATAGAGCCTTACAGGTCTTAAATTCTGGAGATATGGATGAAAATAACCCCCATTTTGACTTTGGATTCCTTTGAGATTAGGGAATGAGGTGCCTGTAGAAGTATCCAGAATAGGTATCATGGTCTTACTGAATTTAGTAGAAGGAAATAAGTTCAAACTGTCTTCAGCATTCAACAGTGTTTTGGGTAAAGCAAAATTATCCTAACAGAATATAAGTAAATATTTTGACTGCATTTCTCATAGGTATGATGCCCCCCAAATTGCATTATAAATGTTTGGATATAGTTAAATAGTAACTCACAGTTGGCAATAATACATCTAGATGAAATGAAGCAGAGAGGTTCTGCTTGCTATCAAATAGATTTTCCACCACTGGAGAAGAATTTAGCAAGAAATTCTTGAGCATTTGTAAACTTCTCATAGCTTTCATTTATTTCTCCTGAAAGTTTAGGTGCCAAAAACAAAATTATGACTGTGCTTATTATTGTTATTAATATTTACTATTTTTATTTTTTACTATGAGATATGGAAATGTTTTGTATCTTTGAATTAAGAAATGTCATCCCTATTCTAGGATAGAGAGGGTACCACCGTTGAAGGTGAGGACAGGGTCACTGCTTGTCCTTCTTCCTCCCCAAGTCAATATAGCTCAGGAAACTGAATCAAAGACAGGAGTAATGGGATGAATCTGGGGTGGAAAGGCATGGCGCCCTCATTTCTGGGAACTACCACTCTGACATTCAGAGGCCTTAATCAGTTCTTAAATGCAAATGAAAGAATAAGGTGAATCCAATTAGCTGTGATTTTTACGATTTCTTTTCATCTCATCAGACCATTCCTAATTAAATATCAGCATTCTAGAAGGATAGTCTTTGCGCTGCTGCTGGGAAAGTAGATGTTCAATTTTGCATATCTCAGAGTAGCAGAGTAGCAGAAAGATTACTGTCCTTTGTTGGATAAATGTCCAAAGAACAGCCTGAATCACACTGTGATAGTTATGGGGTGGTTGGGATTGGGGGTGGAGGTTGGAATGGGTACTGATGCTGACATAGGAAACGTAATAGAAATTGAACTGTTCTATATACTGGACTTATTGTAAAATGTGTCTTGAACTTTGTGATCAGATTATATATGAATAACTAATGCCAAAATACTATGTTCTTATCTTGTGATACTTAAAAATAAATACTGATTTATAGTTGCTTCTTGATTTTGATTTTTTCTTTATTATAGTTAGTCTTTTTCCTGGTCCCTTATTTAGGTTTGGAGTGGGGGAAGAGAGGAGGGATTAGGGTCAAAATAAGGGGGGGCCGGAACCGTATGGGGAATATAACCAAAATGAAAATGCATACATTGTGCAAACATGAAAAATGATGTAAGAATTATATGAAATAAAATATATTAATTAAAAAAAATAAGGTTCCTGAAGTAAATTGTCAAACTGTTTTCCAAAAAAAGAGATGTATCATTCTACTCTGAAAAGAACACTGGATGATTTCATAATCTAAAATAAATAAATAAATACTGAAAATCTTTTAAAGACAATCCTTCATTTATAAACAGATCATATTATAGAAGCTTTTAATGAAATGGAAATGAGGGTATATTTACCTTTTGAAATAGAGTGAGATTGAAATTTGAGAATTCCAAATCAAAACATAAGAGTTAATTTAGCCCATCAATAAATATTATCTGTTTTACATTCATAACAACATGAAACAACAAAGTATTGAATCCATTTTTAAAGCGTTCCCATTTTATAGGAGTAGTAAGTAGTAATATGTATCCCTGTATAGAAACTAAAAGTTATTAAAAAAAAGATTTGTAGTTCATATATGTGCATTTTTAACACCAATGTTTCCTTGCATAAGTGTTTCATTGACAACATGACCTTGACAAACAGGAGTTGCCCAGCAAGCTATAGGATGCAAGATGCAGCTGAAGAGCAAGATCCTGGCCTTTTAATTGATAGAATAATTATATAGCATCTATTGTGAGGGGAAAGAGGACAAGAAAAGGGAGGAGTGAAATTAGAAAATTTGCTCTGTTGTCTATAGTATCAGGGGTTGTGAGTCTGCCCTCCAGGCACTTCTCATTTGCTTGATGACTTGGTATTATAATTGAGATCAAGTTCTAGATCCCCAGCCATGGTTACAGTCTTATCAACAAGACTTTCCACTGATCAGCTTCTGGGGTCCCTTGTCATATATTGGCCCTCAGCCCCCCTACCTGGCCCCCTGGGCGTTCTCAGTCATACCTCATGATGTATAAGTCAGAAGTACATTTATGCATTGGTCATAAGTTCCCCAGGTTTTCCTGGTCATAGCTCGTGATGCAAGCCTTCCCAGAGTGATCAAGTTTTAAGTTGTTGGTTGATTTGAAAGGTACCTTGTAATGTTTGGCTCCTATGACTGATTGACCAGGCAGTTCTGACCTCATGCAGGAATGCAGAACTGCAGGTAACAAAAAATGGTGGCTGAATAGGCCACTTAGGAGTAGCAGACCCATACATAACAGTCCAAAATTGGTATTTTCTTCCCAGTGTTTGGACATTGCTAATATTTTTTTTTTTAATTTTACATATTTTTACATCATTTTTCATGGTTGCACAATGTATGCATTTTCATCTTGTTTGTATTCTCATACAATTCACACCCTCCTTGTTTTGACCCTAATCCCTCCTCTCCCCCCCCCCACCCGTAGTGTGTCTCTGGTTTATAGTTGCTTATTGATTTTGATTTTTACTTTATTATAATTAGTCTTTTTCCTGGTCCCTTATTTAGGTTTTCTAAATCTGTTCCACTCCTAGGTATTTACCCAAAGGACACAGAATCATTAATTCAAAAGGGCACCTGCACCCCTATGTTTATAGAAGCACTATTTACAGTAGCTAAGCTATGGAAACAACCCAAATGCCCAAAAATAGATGACTGGATCAAGAAGATGTGGTACATTTACACAATGGAATATTACTCAGCAATCAAAAAAGATAAGCACATGCAGTTTGCAGCAACATGGATGGAGCTGGAAGGGATCATACTCAGCGAAATAAGCCAGAAAGAAAAAGAAAAATAGCGGATGGTCTCACTCATAGCAGGAATTTAGAAATCACTAATAGTTTTATTTGCAAGGAAATAAATTCCTGGAAATGGGAGTCTTTCTCTCTCTCTCCCCCCGACACACACAATTTTCATCATAAATGTACATCTCTGTCTCTCTGTACAAAAAAGCAAGGTTGATGAAACAATATCATTATTATAGTCTTTATAAGCAATGTTAAGAGAATTAAAGAGTACTAAAGACCATGTTACCACTTGCAAGTCTTGCCATTTTTTCTTTGATTCTCATGGAATTGAGCTACATTTCTCTGTAGTGAATTCCCTTTATAGCTACTTGAACTGACTCTCATTTTGTGCTCCTTGTAAAGATATATTTCCAAGAAAACTTGATTTTCAAGCTTCTCAGCACTGCCTTCCACTGGGACTGAAGCTGCCTCCTCACTCTATACTTGGGCAGTGCAGCGGAGCACCTCGGAAGCTGCTGGACTATTTCAAATGTCTCCAGAAGAAGGAAGGCAGCTATTTGTAATTTCTGGAAACAAGCACAAGAATACAAAGCATCCCTCTTATTGTTGAGGTTAATGATTTCAACCAGACTTTTCTGTAGAATTTACATGGTTCATGCCTGATTAAATGGAACAAAACCCACGAACTGTGTTGAGCAGTTGATTCAACTGAGTAAACATTCATTGGCCTCTCCATGCCAGGTACTAGTGGTAGGCACCGAGTTGTGAAAAACGACAGACTCTTCACAAATAGCTCACTCTAACCCATAATTAAAAGGTGTGAGAGGAGGAAACTAAGAGCAATTGTAAATGTATTTCAAGGTGCAGTATCAGTACTGAGAAAAAAGATTGACCAGAGGAAATAGAAGCAGAGTTGGAGATCAGTAAGATTTTACTGTGACAAACAGAGAGATGAATAATTCCAGTTTATGCAAATAATAAAAAAAGCTCATAGATATTCAGATTTTACATCCATTGCAAGAAAACCTTACCTCAACTAGGGTAATGGTATATGCTTGTATATATACCTAATGTCTCACTTGCCTAAGCAATTAATATTATATGCCAGATAAAAAATGCATATCTCCAGAAAGACCTTAGAAATAAGTTTTAGTTGTAGCAGCACGATGATAGCTATAGGAGATGGTTTTATGTATACGAGTTTCATTAGACTATTCCTAAACTTGAATCATTTGGAGACCAAACTACCTATATCAGAGTCCTTTCACATCATAATGTTATTGATAAAATACTCTTCTATATTCCTGCTTACTCAATACAATTTATCATCTACCACTGTGAAAAAAAAATAAGAAAATAGAAAAATAAAGCCGGGAGAGGGAAGAAAGCCAAACATAGAATGAAGCACAGGGTTCTAAGAACACAATCCACCACTGCAACTTCTCTAATTCATTCAGTACATTGACAGTGCATAGATGGGTTAACAATCACATCTAAACAGACAATGTTTATAAGACAGTTATGCTTTTTTTAAAAGTATGAACTTGAACTATATTTGTAACATTTTAAATAGCAATTTTTATGTCAGCTATTGAACCAAAAGCTAGGTGCCAAGTAGTGAAAAACGACAGACAACTACTAGAAAAAGGGTAGTTATGAATATTTTAGTTTGAGTTATATTTGTTACATTTCCCCAAAAGATATGTTAAAGTCCTAAACTCCCATTACCTTGTAATTTGACTTTATTTGGAAAAAAGTATCATTGCAGATGAAATTAGCTAAGTTGAAGACAGATTGATATAGGAAAGGCCCTGAATCTTGATATGATTTATAAGAAGAGAAAAATTGATGACAGTAAGATGCACTGAGAGAAGGCCATATGACAACAGGCTCAGAGTTGGAATAATGCATCTTTAAAACAAGAAATGCCAAGGATTAACAATCACTACCAGATGGGAGGATGAGGCAAGGAAGTATTCTACCCAGAGTTTGAGAGGGAGAATAGCTTGTCAGTACCCTAATTTTGCACTTCATGTCTCCAGAATTATGAGATAATAAATTTTTATTTCTTAAACCACTTATTTTTTGGTATTGTGTTACAATTCCAGGAATTGAATACAATGAGCAAATATATTTTAACTGATCCTCAGAGATCATATGGAGATATATTTAATACACAAAAAAAGTCACTGTTCACAAGAATAGCAGTATCTTGGTTTAGAAAACAATCAGTGTCGTTCTTATTGCACTTGGTTCCTTTGGGTTGCAAGTTGAATCCCCTTGAAGAAGTCCTATTGGTGATTGCACATCCAGTTTTTAGTAACTACTTTTTTGTGTATACTTACTTACTTTTATTTTCGGGTCATTCTTCACACATGCTTTAGCACCTTTTACACTGGGTTGTGCATTAGCTCAGGAACCTATCCCAAAGCTATGCAGGCTATGTGAACAAACAACTCTTGTACTCATGGAAAGTAGAAATCCTGAAAATGTGGAAGAGGGAGTGGAAAGGATACATCCTTCATTTTCCGAACACAGTTTATTTTGTTAAAAAATAAAAGAGAGAGGGAAGAGCATTATTCAGTTAGCCTTGAGGACTAGCCTTGAAGATCTAGATTAGGGATAGGGCAGAGGGGCTGGAGAGAAGGGCCAGCATGTAGGGGATACTGCAGACAAACAGGCATCAGTGACAGTAAGATGTGAGCAAAGGAGAAAAATGAAATATGATGTCAGAGTCTAACTCCTTTTAATAGACACTATGTATCATTCATCTGTGCTTTCAGAAAGTGATAGGAAAATCTGGCAGAGTTCCATGAAACTGCTTTCTCCTTTTGGCCCTTTTATGTGTTCTTCAGGTTCATTTCTCCCTCTGTTGCTGTACACGTAAGAGCAGATAGCTGGGGAGGTCAGTTACTGTGTGGGCCCTGCTGTTTCTAAAACACATAACTTGTCTCTGTTGACCATAAACTAGTTAATTTCATTCCAACTTTAATAAACAGATAATTATCAATAGAATATTATTGTTTAGAGGAAATGTGTTAGCTAAGTCTGAGGAGCTGTTGTAAGGGAAGCATGACAGAACTCAATGGAAGGAAAATAGATTAGAGTACACAAAAGAAAATGATCATATTCTTGACCCTGAGACTAGAGTTAGAAACTTATCTGTTTATAGTATCTAACACATTTGAAACAAATATAACTCTTCATTAATTATGTATGTGTAGATGTTGGCAGGATAAGAGAAACTTTTCTGTGACATCAACTTTTAATCTTGAAAGGAGGTATAAAATTGGTCTCCTAGTCTCAGGGTCTTCCATAGTTTAATTTTCTCAGGAATAGTTGGTCTTAGGGTTATTCAAAAAGGCTCGGAAAGGAAGAGTGATTACGTACTTCTATTTCCTAGGAACATATTCATTCTAATTGTGTCTCTTTTTTCCCTTCTGGACTCTTGACATTGACCTCAGCAGGAGTCTCTCCAGGGACTCTGAGTAACAGCGGAACTTCTTTCTGAACTTGACACTGCTCTGTGCAGACTCTGTTGGTGGCTCATCAGAGACTAGGGTATCAGCCTATTCAGAGCTGCCCAGGGTCAGGACCTAACTTTCCCCTTTGTTTTCCATTTGCCATTCTTATCTATGATTGACTTACATGATTCAACAGTCAAAAAAAAATATGGCAGGTCCTTCGAAATGGTATCATTTTCTGCCTCCCCATCACTGATTATTTTTAAGAAAGCCTCTAGATAACTGCCTAGAAATGACCAGCAATTTTAAATCTATTTTCCATGATAGTTTAAAATTATTTTTCATATATACCCTGAAGAAGGTAATTGGTGGATAGTTTTGGAATTTGTAGAAACTGCTGACTTTTGTGCTTTTCAAAAATGTTAGCAATATCTATGGACTTTACTGTCCCACTACCTAAATTGGGTTTTCCTCGTTTGCCAAGTTCAATAGCTTAATGCATTCAATGTTGGGCTTATCACCACCCACCTTATTTCCTTTGCCTCTGCATTTTCCACTTCCCATTACTTCCCACACATCATCCCAGCTCAAGTTGCTAAACGAGTTTTGAATTTAGGCCCAGAAGTGATTTAAGAAGTTTAATCCGGCCTCTGCCTCACCAACACTATCAAATGGAGTTTAGTCATCATCTCCCCGTCTGGATATAGACATCAGAAGTGGTGGCCTAGTAAGATGCTCTGAGTGATTCCTTGACTCTGGTCTGCAGATTTGAACTTGACGTGCTTACCTAAGGAATGAAATAAGGTGCTATGATGACTGGGTAGTTTATTTGAACTTGACCTTTTGGCCCATATAGTGTGAAAGAGAACAGAGAACAGAATTGAAAGTTTATCTGTCGGTCTTCTTGATAAATCTCAATCTCTTTAGTTAGACACTAACCAAATCAGATATGATTAGGTCTTCGTTAATGTCTTACCTTTTAACAAGACTGATGAAATACAATTCGTCTGCTTGTTATTTTATTGGTATTCCCTGGTGCTTGAATTATCACCTTCTAAATGCAAGTTCCTTATAGAAATCTTTTCTAGCCAATCTCATTTTGTGACATTATGTTAATTAAGATTAAGTTATATAATATGTAAATATACATAAATTGGGATAAGGGCAATACTATATAATATGCTTAAAATGAATGTTCTATATTTATGCATGCCTTTAAATGAATATATAAATGTATATATACTTGTGCTAAAGTATGTATGTGAACATAGTCACTATATTCATAATATTAGCATTCTTTGAGCATGCATTGTGATCTAGGAATTAGTTGCTGTATTGTTCATGTATTAATTCACTTGATTTTATAATAACCTTATGTAAGTATTTCTTTTAGCCCCATTTTACAGATTGGAAAAGGTACACTGACAATTCAATAATTTATTAATAGTCACAGAATCAGGAAGCAGCAGATCTATCATTTAAACCTCTGTGAGCTGTTTTCAAGGCTTATATCCACTAAATCCCTATGATACCTTAATATATTAGGATAACATAATCTGTTATGATTAAGGTACAGATCTCTGAAAACCTAGTGAGTGTTAACACATGACTGAGGGGAACTGGGACCCCCAAATCTGCACTCTCTAAGATGTCCAGCCATCCATGCAGGCAAAGATAAAGCACAATTTTAGGGTAAAAGAATTTTAATAGTGTTCATGTGCATAAAGACAGAGGAGAAGAAAGAAATAGCTTCCCAGTAAAACACACAAATTTACCCACGTCCTCATGAGTAAATGCCCAGTCAAACAGGGTCAGCCCAAAGTTGGGCCAGTGAAGCCTGAAATCCTGTCACAAGTCTAAGACACCTTCTGGCAGGAAAGCATAGGCAGGGAATGAAAGGGACCAGGCAAGTCTGGGACAAAAGGAGCAAAATCAAAGTGCAAATCAAGCTTAACAGCTGTTACTGTCAGCTTCCCCACATGTCTCTTTCAAGTGTCTCTACATGTGTATCCTCCACGTGTCTCCTCCAAGTCCCCCAAGTTCCTCATGCAGGTCCAAAGCCTAGAAGCAAATGCACTCTTCTTCTCCAAGTCTTGCCTCCCTCTGTATAATGATGCTTCACCTGGCCACTTAGCTCTGCCCACCACTAACTGTGCCTGGGAATGTGGTACCTCTCCTAACGTGACAATTGTCCCCCTCTTTTGGCCCTGGTTCACATGTTCTCTCTGTCAGTCTGTTACATATTGACCAAGTCCTTTCCTGACATTGAGGCTTATATGTGAATTAGTCAGTTCTCATCCTCTAAGGGCTATTGTTCTGTGCTTAGTTTTTCCATCTGTCCTGGAATTCATGACTTGAAGGGGGATTACTCTTGATACTTTTGTCTTTATTCCTATACCATCAAATATCTATCAGCTGTGTGGGTCAGAGCTTGGAAACAGAACAATTCAAATAGCTCAAGGTCATTGGCAGCTATGAACTGGGAAAGAGGCTAAAGTAGAAGAAACTAAGGGTTTTCAACTACAGACAAAATGATTCCTGAAGCTCTTCTGCCCTCAAATAATCCTTCCACTTTGCTATCAGTATTACAAAACGAGTCATTGAAAACCATTCCTGGGCAGAGGAAATAAAACCCCAAAGGAGATATATTTTTTTGAATTGCTAAGGAATAAACAGTAAGCTTCAGAGGAAATTGGCATTTATATGAACCTGTGGCCCTTTTGAAGTAAAAGAATCAGATTATCTTTATGTAAATCACTAAAATACATTCACACCCCCCCAAAAAAAAATTCAACTCTTTTTAATAAACCAGCAGCCAATTGAGACTCCCATGTGATTATCTGATTTAGTCAAGATGGATAAAGTAGTCAGGCTGGTTGTTCTTGAATTCTAGGTTTTGCTCTTATAGAGAATATGGTCACATTCAGAACTTAGGATATAAATTTTTTAATTAGAAAAATATTTTGAAAAGTTCTAATGGTGAAGAAAGGATCGATACCAAGTAAATTTTATTCAAAATTATTTTAAATATTAGAGCTACATTAATTTTGAATTTTTGCTTTATTCATATCTAGTTAATATTTTAAATCCTCCCGATATAATAATGACATTTCCTGTTTATTTGGTTTTGATTGTTTATTTTTACTTTTCAGCTTTATTCCGATTTTCCTCATCTTTTTTTCTGTTCCTTTTATGACTTTGGGTGTTTTGATATTTTGAGTAGTTTTAAGTCAATACTATTTGTCAAATTGTTATATAAGATTAGATTAAGTTCAACAATCTTTGCAGCATCTTTAATATTTCGCATTCTAAGAAATGCAATTATTTTATAAATTATCAGGAAATCAGGCTATTGAAACTTTTTAAAGGTCTTAAAAAGAGGGATAAGGAAGCATTTCATTTTTTTCAGTGTCTTTTATAAATGCATGACACAAAGGTGAATTCAAATTTTACAATGTTTTAACCCAAATGCCCAAAAATAGATGACTGGATCAAGAAGATGTGGTACATATATACCATGGAATATTACTCAGCATTCAAAAAAGATAAACACATGCAATTTGCAGCAACATGGATGGCGCTGGAAGGGATCATGCTCAGCGAAATAAGCCAAAAAGAAAAAGAAAAATACCGGATGGTCTCACTCATAGCAGGAATCTAGAAAACTTAAATAAGGGACCAGGAAAATGAATAACTATAAGAAAGTGAAAATCAAAATCAACAAAAAACTATGAACCAGAGACACTTTTAGGGGGGCGGGGGCGGGAGGGGAGGGATTGGGGTCAGAATGGGGGGGCTGCAATTGTATGGTGAATATAACAATAAAATTTATAAAAAAAAAAAACAAATTTTACAATGTTTTAATATGACTTTTAAAGTGATGGCAGGAGATGTGTTGGAATTGGCCAACAACTATAGGGAAAGAAAAAGGGATAATACAATGTCCCTAAAAAGAAACCAAACTTCCCTCACCCATCCTGGAATGATATGGAAGATGGTTTTTCCTATGACTCCATGCACGGGACAAAGAAGGAGAGAGGACTGAGGAGCTGTAGACTGCATGTGGCAGGCAGTGTGATGGTGCATTTGGAGTGGGCTTTGCTGGAATGGACTAGGAACAGGTTTCAAAGGGTCAGGGTGACCTCTCTCTGAGTTTGTCCTTCAGAGGAGGCTAATATAAAGCCAAGTACTACTCTAAGTAATCTAAGGTGGGGGGATGGAGCGAACACAATATAAAGAAGGGAGCATATAGCATGTAGATAATAGGAAAGAATGAAATGGAGGGAGGTAGGGAGCAAGGAAAGAGGAAAGAAAGAAATAATTGAAATATCTTAATACTTTGGAAATGAAAGACTGAAAAATCATGTTTAATCCCTATAATCTTAAATTTGTAACTAATTTAACCATCAAATCCTTTGTCCCTGAAAAAGTCAATAAATACAACACAATTTGGGGAATGCTGGTATGTAGACACGTAGTGAGAAGGTATAGTAGAAAGATGTCAAACCATTGTGAGTATATCTAGTTTAGTGATTTTAGAACTTTTTTGGATTATTTCAGTTTTATGATTAGGATTGAGATCTGTATCTATATCCACATTTTAGGAAATCGGTGTATCACACATACACCTGCTCTTCTGACATCACCCCGTCTATATTTACTTCTACAAAAACCTCATTGTGTCTGTGTTGATATAAAATTGTGTGCACTGTTGATTTACTAAGCACAGATGTGTGCTTTCCAATAATTAAAAATATATATCTTTTAAGACAAAGGTTTAGTAAAAACCAAGGGTGGCCAAGTGCTTGGAAATGGCAGGTGTTTTATAACTATTAAGTGATTTACTTTTTCTAAGTAATTTAACATAGTCTGCACGTGCCTGTACTAAGTGACAGGGATATTCATCCAAGCAAGGTTTAAGTCCTCCCAATAAAGTTATTCATTCATTTGCCCTGGGGTGTCCCAAGCTCTAATATGATTTTGGCCAGGAAGGGCAGCATTTGTTAGTCCTCACCCCCCCACCCCAGACTATGTTGAACAAAGTACATACATTTATTTTTTCTGCAAATATGAAATAAATGTTGTGTTCATACTTAGTCCTTTATATTGTTTCTTCAATTCATGAAAAGTCATGAGATTATAGTAACTGTCTTTTTTTTTCTAGCATTTGCTGGAGGTTTCTTTAACCTCCTTCTGTTAAGGTTTTTCAACTATGCTATATTTTATTACTATGAAAGACCATTCACTCACCAAATACCCAATTTATTACAAAGGATACAAAGAATACAAATCTCAACAGCCAAGTGGAAGAGATGACATAGGGCAAAGTGTGGGGGAAGCCACAAAGCATTGATATCCTCTCCAGTCATGCCATTCTCCCCCAAATCTTCATATATTTACCAATCCTGAGGCCTTCTCCTTTGGGACTTTTGTGGAGAATACACAGCATAGGCATGGACAATTAAATAATTGGCCATTGGCAATTGAATTCAACCTCTAACCCCACTCCCCTCTAGGAAATCAGGGAATGGGATAGGAAGCCTCACCAATCATGAGTTGAATTCCCTGTCAACCTGCCCCTAATTTTAGGTGTTTCCCAAAAGTCTCCTTCATTAACATAAAAAAGACACACTTATCATTCACAACACTTAAGGAATTCCAAAAATTTGGGTAGCTGTGAGATAGGGATTGTGGTTGAAGAGCAAATATGTATGCAGAAATATATTTGGTTCATTTGAAAGACCAAATATATATATTTCCTATAAATCACAATATCACACTTGGGTATGATAAATAGCTATGAATTGGGCTTTATTTACAGAGTGACTGTTGAAATATTACAGAACTTCTCATTTTAAAGATAACTGTTCTTATTGATGAATTAAACTCATTCCTTGTAATTCTGACTCTTGCCTTTCTTTCCCTTTCCATTCAGTTTGTTGCCCAGCCCAATTGTCAACAGCTGCTGGCATCTCGCTGGTATGATGAGTTTCCAGGATGGAGGAGAAGACACTGGGCGGTGAAGATGGTGACATGTTTTATAATAGGACTTCTTTTTCCTGTCTTCTCTGTGTGCTACCTTATAGCTCCTAAGAGCCCACTTGGACTGTTCATCAGAAAGCCATTTATCAAGTTCATCTGCCACACAGCATCCTATTTGACTTTTTTGTTCCTGCTGCTGCTTGCCTCCCAGCACATCGACAGGTCAGACTTGAACAGGCAAGGTCCACCACCAACCATCGTCGAGTGGATGATATTACCGTGGGTCCTGGGTAAATGTGTTACTATAGAAAATATAATAAAAAGCTGTTACTGCCATAGATTTTGCTGCTCAGAAAAGAACACTTATCACAATTTGGGACATATTATGTTTAAAACAGGTTCTGACCATTGTAGCTTCAAGACCTAGCCCCAAAGCTGTTTTATAGGTTGTGGTGAACCTGCTCCCAAATAGTCTATGAAATGTAATCTTAAGCTTTAGATTCTAGGTTTTAATGACTTTACATCTCATTAGTGATTCTCTGGATATTGCCTGTATGATTGTAGTTTAAAACCTTTTAACATCTTTCATTGGTCATAAATAAGGAATCTAATTTTCTTGAAAAAGATATGCCTTCTAAAAGAGAAATATCAATCACTGTGCATAATTAGTGATTCTGTACATAACTAATCATTTAAAAGATCAAACCATTTAATTTTATCTTTGCAATTACAGTCAATCAAAATAATAGTAAATTATATAATAAGACACTTTCTGATCTCTATGTTATTTTCATAGAAAGAATATTTTGTATCTGAGAAAATCATGGAATGGTAGAAAAACCTTAAAATAGCTGGTGAAAACCTTGGTTTATCCTCTTGTTATTGTAGCCATAGTTAAAATTTGTATTTCAATTATTCTCTCCTCTATCCTACTGTGGTTTGCAGAGAAATCACATTGTCTTCATTTTAAAACTCACTGGTATCATGTACACCTCATCATTTAGTAATTAGAAAATATGTGACAAATTTTATGGTCACAATCTGGGAATATCAGTGGATTAACTGTCAAAACTAGTTGAGAAACTATAAAATGAGGAAAAGGCAGGGAAAATTACAGTATGTGAATCTAATATAGGTATATTTTTCATTTTTTAAGATTATAAAAACTATATTCTGACAATAAGAAAAGTTCATAGGAGCATGATTTGATGTGTTTTATATATGCTACTAAAAAGAAAACCCTCAAGTTAACTTTAAAATAGAGTATGTTCTCATTAATCTGAAGTATATAAAATGTGATTGTGCTCAGAGGGCAATTTTAGATAATCTGTGTCTTTTTTAATAAAATAATTCTCACATTGCAGCTGATATTCATTATAAAAATTTCCTACCTGTCTCCATTTAAATATATCATTAATTATATGTTCTTTCTGGAGCTTTCTTCATAGAAAATTTCTTGGAAGCAATTTTTAACTGTTTAGGAGGTTAAGCTTCCCATTTTGAGTAACTTTCCTATTATGAGTAACTTTAACTTTCCCATTATGATTAAAGTGGTCATTGGTTGCCACTTTAGCAACCTATAAACCTTGTAACAAAATTTTCCTTGAAAGTTGGCTGGAAGAAATTATATCCAAACCACAGCTAAATGGTTAAACAAGGTCTAAACATAATTGTGAGCATTATAATGTCAGCTGAGAGAAATAGCTGTCAAAAGCAATATTTTATTTCTCTTCCCTGACTGCAAGGAGTTGATTTCTGAAAAATTTTACTATGAAAAAGACATTCTCGGGCCTCCCCGGTGGCGCAGCGGTTGAGCGTTGGGTTGCGAAGCTGCCCGCAGCCTCTGCAGCGCTGGTTCGATCCCCAGCTGCTCCCTGGCCACCGGAGGAGGGTCCCACATGGCATGCAGACCTCTCCTGCCACCCGCTGCTCCCCTCAGCAGTGTACTTCGGTCCCTCTGCCTGCTCTGCTCCCCGCTCTGGCTCTGGTGAATTCACTCACCCTCCCGCGCTTGTGACTGTACCCAGTGCTTGTATAAACAAAACAAATAAATAAATAAATAAATAAAACATGCCTCTATAAAAAAGAAAAAGAAAAAGAAAAAGACATTCTCTAGAATTAAAAAGAAAATATATGAATGATCATTTTGTTTAACTTATAAGGCATAAGAAAAAAATGTTTCTGGACAAAATAGATTTATCAAAATAGCTATATTTTCACTAAGCCTGAGGAATTCTGAGTGCCTTACTCTAAGACTGAGTGTTTTTTTGTTTTTTTTTTTAGATCTAAGACTATAATGGGTACTTTCTATGTTTTGGGCTCCTGTCAAAAAAGTATGGATTTGAATACAGGTTCTACCACTAAGAGACTATTAAATTATGGGTGGTCAGAACCTTTCAGGATTTTCAATGTCTTCATCAATAAGATGAAAGATTTAG
This sequence comes from Talpa europaea, assembly GCF_964194135.1. NCBI lineage: Eukaryota > Metazoa > Chordata > Mammalia > Eulipotyphla > Talpidae > Talpa > Talpa europaea. The sequence continues at coordinate 84,805,497 of NC_140072.1, forward strand.
AGTGAGGACTTCTTTTCTCCCATTAAGTCCTATTAGCCTTTGCTGGGACTGGGGGTGGGAGGGGTTCCTGGGGGAGGGTGGAGAGTAGGGTGCTAAGGACAACAGAGTACGGTGCCTTAGTATTTTATCTAGTGTGATACAGACAAAAAGGAATGGGCTGACTTGAGAAAACACTAATGAAACGTCCACTTTTGTCTCACTTGATCTGGCTGTCTAATAAAGTAGGTATCCCTCTAATGTCAGGGTCTAGATTTATAATAACAAGATTGAATGACTGTAGGAAAGGATGTAGCTTATAAATGTATTCCTCTTCATGTTAATTTTCCCAATGATAGATAGTTCTATTTAATTCTTTCCGAACTAACTAAAATTTCAACCTATGACACCTATGTGAGCTACTGTGTAAAGTATTTTTTCAATTGTACTAAATTTATTTTCCTTCCATTTTCAGGAAATATTTCCCATAATTTATGAGAAATGATTATTTTTATTCCTCCTATTTTATTTATTTTGACAAAAAGACTTTTGCTTTATTTGTTGCATATACTTATATATAAATCTTCTCTTTTCCTGAGTAAAAAGTTTTCTAACTTGAAAACCTATTCTCTTAAATCAATCTTTTTATCTCCTTGAGAAGTATAGTCTGCTTGGGAATTTCTGCCATTTTATATACTTTGTTGTGATTCAACAAGAAGAACTCATTCGTCGTTACAGATCCAGACCTACTGCAATTTAGTACAATGTCAGAATAAGATTTCTGTGCTATTTTCAATATCTTTCCTATTGAATTTTTCAACTTTTTGTTAACTAATTAAAGTCTATTCAGTTTTATATTTTTAGAAAAAAACTTTACAGTGGCACAACATCCTTCCACTGTGGTATCTTCGGTAAGTTGTGGCTCATCATCCCACAACATTTTTTTAAATCTTTTTTTCCATCCGACTTTCTTGTATTAAAGGTTATCTACCTATCTTTTCTCCCATCATACAGCTTCAATAGATCTTCTAGCAGATGTTTGCTGTCAGGGTGAACTTTAGCATATAAACAAAGATATCTGAAAGTGTCATAGAGGGATCAAACAGGATTTTTGGCCATCTTGAGATATAGTTCTAACTAACAGGAAAAACTCATCACCGATGATTCAATTAGAATCAATAGATAGATAAGGTCATTCTAGACAGGGTATATCAATATCCTTCTCACACTGTCAAATGACCCATTTAAACTGGAGTGAAAACTAAAACAATGGTCCTATCAAGCAGGTATGTGGGCCTAATGACAGAATTCTACTTTTTAAACATCTAGAAAGAAAACTATATTGGAAAGACTGAATGATGAGTTAAAAAGTTCCTGGGACTATCAGAGATCTGGTTGCTTCTATGTTCTGCTGTTCATGACCCTGAGACTCTTGGTCAGGGTTTGATTTTCACTTGCAATACTAGAGATATGAAATGAATAGAAAATTCATTTAAGAAATTCCTTTTTATATAAAATTTACATACAAACTAAATATAGCATGTTATATGTACAATGTATTTTCTGAGAATTCATCTAAATTATAACAGCAGTTTTATCTCAAATAACATTTGTTTCTGGAGATAATAAGGAGTAAAATATATTAAAAAACAACAACAACATTGGGATGCTAGTTTTTAAGATCTTCCCAAAAGCCAGTTTGGATTTCTTTTTCCTGGGAATCCACTATAATTCAATTCTAACAACCGAATTTGTGCCATAGCTTATTCTCTTGCCAAAAAAAAAAAAAAAAAGCACATAAACATGAAACATACATATTTTTACTTATGTTATCAGATCATCAAAAAATTTTGAAGTTGTACCATTTTTCATAAAGAAGTAAACTTAATGAATGTCACCATAGTAATAAAGCAGGAAATACTTTGTTTCCAAAGAGAAAACAAAATGTCTGCTGAAGTGACTTGATATTATGTGTTTGCCTAAAAATATGCCATAATTATATAATATGTAAGTATATGCACACTGGGCCAGATGAGGAGAAGGGTGAACTGAGGAAAAAGATTATTATAGGAAGAGATCTGAGCTTGTTAAAATTAGCTTATGGTGAATTCCTAGGCATAAACTAAGGAATGTTCATAATATCCTAGTTATACATGTTACCTTTAACACATATTTATTTGATAACTTTTCTCTCACAAAGGTCACTGCTCATTTCCATAACTCATTTTCTTTTTAATGTTTTAAACACTGATATGAACAAATCTGAGTTTTCCATAAGACCTGCCAAAATGAAAATGTAAAATGGAGAATGGTGACCACATTGTCACTTAAAAATTTCAGAGAGAAAACCATACTATTTTGTGATCATCTCTTTATCTTTTGCCTGCAAGTCATTATGATAATAAGGCTTCAGGTCCTCATACTTTGAATGCCATCCCTGAATTACCCATCTTCTCAAACACCCTTGAATGATACTTTCGCAATTACAAGAAACAAGTCTATAGTTTTCTTCCCTCTTCCCTTGGCAAGGTGTTCTCACCACCTCAGCAAGCTAGCTTCAGATACAAACAGACACTCAAAACACAGCTGTGAAACACCCACTTGTAAATTTAAATGGATATTTTAATTTTCAACAAAACTATCCAGATAAATTTTATAGTGTAACATATAATCCTTACTTTCCTGTAAAAGTCAACTTTATCAAAATATTAATCTTTGTCAAGAATAAACTAGTAAAGCATCAACAACAAAACATGTACATTTAACATTTTGATAGTAGATATAGTTGACCAAATGACATAGAGTGGGGAAGAAAATGAAGTTGTTTAGGTTTTCACAATGCAATACACGTCTGATACACCAATAGTTAAATCCGCAGACTTTGAGAGGATATTTGGCCACATAGTTCAGGTGATTTGAGGGAAAAGGGGTAAGATAGGAAAAGAGGAATAGATGCCAAATGAGGGAGGGAGGGTCTCGGGGTAAGAGTAGAGGGATTCCTGAAGTTTGCATTCATTCAGACTAGCAATGGCAGGGATAGTAGTGATGGAGGTTAATACTAGAAGAAACTAAGCAGTTAAGATCTGTGCTAAGTGATTTAAATGTGTATTCTCATTTGAATTTCAAAGTAATTCCACTTTACCTAACCATAATACATGATGTTAATATCTCATTTCACTGAGAGGAAATTGGCTTTGAAAAGTTAGATCACTTGCCCAACATCCAGTGGCAAATCAGTGGTTGATAGTAGAAACTAGATTCATAGTCCAGTCAGTGTAACTCCAAAGCTCCAGCCTTCATCCTCTACAAGCCACTGCCCCAGAAGTGAGGGTAGAATGCAAGGGAGCAAAAACAGCCCAGGTGTCAAGTCTCCAGATATAAACTTCTAATTTTCTCTGCCTCTTCTTGCCAACTTAGATCTTTACACATGATTATTATTAGAACTGATTATTATTTAGAACATGATTATTATTCATTAAAGATATAAAACTCTTTAAGAGTCACACTTGATATGACTTACTATGAATATCATGTTTGTTATTTTACCAAACTTATCACTACCACCATGATTTTTACAACATATCTACCACCCCTTTCCAGTCTAAAACACACAAATTATATATATGGCTCCCTAATACAGAAAGAAGCAATGTATGTCAAGAACAATAATGTTCTTTGATATAACCTTGAGATACTTCCTATATGGCTTCCATGATCATTTGCTAAAACATAAAGTTAAATTGTTTTACTTTTAAGGATATTATTTTTAAATCTTTCAGCGGTGTGTGTGTGTGTGTGTGCATATGTGTAGGAGAGTGTTTAGGAAAATTTAAAGAGGTAAATATATTTCCTTTTTATGTAAATTTTTAAAAATAGTTAAAAGTTATATTAAGTAGAAAGTCATGTTCAATTGAAAATTAATATTAAATATAAATGGCAGGCAAGGACTGTTATTTATTGAAATAAGTGACGAGCAAAAGACTTAGATTAATATTTATGCAATGTCTTCCCATCTATCTAAGCATTCTTTGCCTTAGTTTTCATGAAAAAAAGTTTTAATTAAACATAAGAATACTGCTGCATTGATACTTGATTTTTATGCTGTTATATTTAGGTTATAATTTGTCAAATGACCCAGAATTCTAACATTCTCCATTCTGTATCTTAATGTAAAATGAACAAGGTATCCTTTCTTGATACTTTGACTATAGGTATGTCCTTAATTGCTCATTCCTAATTTTCTTTAAGATTTATTTATGTATACAAGAACTGGGGTACATGTGAGAGGTGCTGGGGATGAGAGGACCCACCAGAGACAGAGTGGGGAACAGAACAGAACAGGCAGACTGACTGAAATACACTGCTGAGAGAGCAGCGGGAGAGTCGAGAGGTCTGCTATGCCAAGTGGGTTGTTCCCTGGCTAGCCGGAGATCGAACTTGTGCTGCAGTGGCTGCGGACAGCTTCACAGTGTTGTGCTCAACCCCCTGTGCCACCAAGGAGGCCCAATTTTATTTTCTAAATGTTAAAGTAGTGATTTCAAAATCATAGTAATTTAGATGTCTTCAAGCTAAATGTGTTTAACTAATCACTTACTTTAAGTCAGTGTTTCTTTAAGTGTGGTCTACTCACTAAAATCATAATCACAGTGGATTTTATGCAATAAGGATTTTGAATTCTCTCCTTGGTTGACAGATTCAGAAACATTAAATTGAGAAACAAATTTTGAGAAAATGTAGATTGTGAATGCTAAATTTCATATTCATATAAAGGTGTTATTAAGAGTCTCACCATCTAAACATCAAATGATTTCACTACTTCACATTCCAGAACCCTCTATACCAAATATACTTTGCCTAGCCCTTAATGATCTTTCTAGTATATATCAAGTTCCTGAAACTCTGAGTTATAAAAAGGTAGTCCCAGTTTATTTTACAATTTGAATCTTATCAGTTTAAAGCTCTCCTCTTCCCAATACACACCTGACATGTGGCTGTAAAGACCTGTGATTTTCCAGCTCATCCTTCACCCTTACCTGATGTAAGGAGGGACACAGACTCTTATGTTCCCTATTCCTTGGTTGTTATAAGGAAGAAAAATGACAAGAAAAGATAACTTCACTGGGACCCTGGTCAGAGCTCTTTCCTTATTGACAGAAGTTCCCTCAAGCTTTGCTCTCTTCAGACTTTTCAATTTCCATGAATAGTTAAGTAACCATGAATTTCTGGCCAGTCTTTGATCTTGGGGCAGAGGTGGGGGGCTGGATGTTCTCTAGAGGGCTCCTTGTGCCTCCAAGCTGCACAGTTCACAGCATCCGAGAGCCAACTCCGCATGACATCTTTCTGTCCCCCAACTCTTGCTACCAGCAGTTGGCTACTTTAGGGGTCCTGTGATACTAGCAAGGGCAAGCTGGCAAGATAACTCAATTCCAGCTTCTTCCTGTGATACACACTCCCTAGGAGCATCACAAAACCTTATACATCAAATAGCAGGAGGTCAGGCTGCTGCCATACCAGCTGCATTATTGCCAAGTCCCACTGATTGTCTGCCGTCCCTGATGCTCCAGACCCAGAGAGATGACCAGTGGTGCCCCAGCAGCAATTGAGATGCCAGTTTTTCCTTGTTATAAGAATCTGCTTTTTGAAGGATTTTCTTGGAGTCTCCCACACTTGACTTAGGGAGATGGTTGAGCTAGTGAGTAATCACCCTCCCCTCTCCCTCAGTTATTCCCTTTGAACAAACACTGTACTGCACCTTCTTCCCAGTGTTCTTTCTGCATAGAGCAGAGGGCAGCAGACGGTTGGTAACAGGTACAGTGCTGATGCCTGTAGGGAACTTGGGTGTGGCTACAGTTTTTCTGTAAACTCTCTTCAGAAAGTGGTTGCTTAGAGCTCCTGTCTTTACCTTTGAGTTAGGTATAGGTCACTCCTTTGAGAAATATCTTTGTATGAGTTTTAAATATATTACATGGAGACGATAGGAGCAGCTCCTTCACTTCTGGTCCCATATAGGTCCAGCCTAATGTCAGTCTCTGCTGAGTAAAATAGCGACATTTAGATTTCAGTTTGAACAGAAGCAAAATTTTAACTAGAGAGTACTTATTTTTCACTGATTTGGGAAACACAGTAACAAGAACTCTAGCAGGGAGGAATTCTTTGTGTTCTTTTCATCTTAATTGATTTGGTGCCTCCACATGGAACTTGGTGTTCTGTTAGGAGACTGGCTGGGCCAGATGCTCAAACAGCTTTCTGGCTGCCATGACAGGTCATTGGAAGTGGCCTTAGGTGAAAGGCGATTTGCTTTTTGTTTGGGGCAGTTATTCATTGTTTAAGTGCTGACAGCAAGAGAGAACAAGGGAAGGCCTGTTAGCAGAAAGGCACATTTCTTTATGAAATCGGGGCTCTTAAAAGTGGCATCTGAGGTCTGCCAATTTTATCTCGTCCACATAGCCAACTTCACGATAGGATGTAATAGAATGCTCCAACAGCCCTGATGAAAACTATTATAGGAAAGGTAGGGGGAAATGTAAAAACTTCCTGGCATACACAAATATTTTTAAAAGGAATTTCTCTGACTCATTTGCACTGTGATCTTTCCTTCGTTGGTCCCCACAGTCCTGACATCAATGCTTGTAATAAGGCCTCCACCACAACGCTGAGAAATCATGTCATATGTTTATAAACAGCAGAGAGCAATTTTGAAATGTTCCCATTGTGGGAACAGGACAAACATTTTTGTGACAGAAGCTCCCGCAAGCTTTGTTCTCTTCAGAATTTTTCGTTACCATGAATAGTTTACTATGTGGATGTGCTTTTCAGTTAATAGCACCCTCTGGTTTTTTCTAAAGGCTTGTTTCTTCAAAACTTCTGTGAATGTTGTCAGAACAGAGGAAATTTTGTACCTCACCGGTGGGCGTTTAACAAATAGAAATCAGTAGTCATCCAATGGATAAATGATGACTAGAGGTATATCTAATCTGGTACTTTAAAAACTCCATTAATCAATGAGCACTGATTGACAATCTTATTTACAATTCAAGCTTAAAATGATTGTGTGAACCCTCAACTTTTTCAAAATCTGTTTTTTCCCCTTACCTTTGTGTCCTTTTTAGGTCAGAGGTGAAATAATTTTTTGTGTGGTCAAGAAAGTCAGCATTTATGTCTCTTTCTTACAAAGGAACTGTAATATATCTGAAACATGAATTGTTACTCTTCTTAGGAAATCTTTGAAGTCACCTAGTCTGAACTTCCAATTGAAGTGTCATCTCCTTGAATCCATCTAATAAGAACAGTTTTCTCAGACATTAAGGAGTTCAGGTTAAAAAGTTGCTTTCTGTTGAACTCAGTGATTCTCATTCTGCCCTCTGAAACAATTATCCCCAGCATCTTTATTTCTTCCACATAATTACCCACAAAATATTTGAAGTTACCTATTTTGGTTACAGTTAATAATGACATCTGACTTTCAAGTTTGGTAGAAAAAGGAAGAAAGATAACACAATTTATTTGTAAAGGGAAATAAAATATAAACATTCTGGTTGGTTAGCAGTTAGGTTAAAACAAATTTGACATATGAAAACAAGAGAATCACAAATTCATAAAGGTTGAGTGATCTTTATAAATTACACAAGTTTTCTATTCATTGCTAGAATTTCTGTGGAGAACGATTGATGAAAGACATTCCCAGATCTGGATTGAAATCTCTAGCCCACAGGATAATACATTCCAGTTTTGGAACAAATCTGACTGCCAGATATTTCCTTCTTTACACTGGGCTAGAAGGTTTCTTTCTTTAAACTTTGTATTGAAATGCAATTTCTGTTTCCTGGGGCAGACTGAAAGAAATCTGTGTCCCATTTTACAGGATAGATTTAATTTCTTATAGCAGCTATTGTGATGAATTTAATAAAATGTTGATAGTCCAAATAGGTAGAAGCAATGCCCGATTTTTTATATCAGGGTATATATATATATATATATATATATGTATATATATAAATTTGGGTAAAATTATACTCTTCATGTGAGTTTATATAGATAGAATCTCATGTATAATCCAGCCCTCTCTTTTTTTGAAGTAAGAAAAGTGAAATTCAGAAAGATGAGGCCACTGGCTAGGATAATAAAGCTGATTACCAGTTGAGCCAGGGCTGGCACCTCATTCACCCAAAGTAGTCCAATTCTTTTTACGATGTCTTCAGGAAAGTTAACTTGAAAAGCATTTATCTGTTCAGTCAATAATTGCATGCTCAGATCTTCTGATCTCTGGGAATTGGCATTGATTCAAGCAAAATAAATAAGTTACATTATGAAGTCTCAAGAATAAGAAAATGTTGTCTAAGAGCATTAAGGAGGTTGAGATCCAGAAGAGCAGCATTGTCTTAACATTAGTCACACTCTCCTTGGATCTCAGCTTTCTGATGTAGGTTGTGGTTCTGAGCAGGATTCTGAGACTGTACCCAGGCTCAGTAGTGAAAATCACCACGGATGTGGGAGGTGGAATGTTTCCATGCATTTTTCCTCATTAAACCAAAATAAATTCTGTTTCCCACAAACTGTAAAACCCAGTGCATGCATCATATCTGATTCATTTCTGATATATTTCTTTCTTCAATATGGAAACAGTGAATATTATCCTTTCCAAATTAAAACCCAATCTTATCTGAACTCTTAAGAGAGATTTGTTTATGCAACAAACATCAAAGGGAAAACTAGGATATAAACATAAAATCTCAAAAAAGCAGTGACCTATAGTACACTTTAAAATACAAACTATAATTAATTCAATTGAAATCAGAACTCATCTGGGTTAATTTAAATGTAATTTAAAATTAAAATATAAAATCTGAATAATATTAGTCATTGTGAGTTTTCATTAAATGATAGATCATATGTCTAATACACTTACTCTTTCAAACATACAGAAAATGTAAGAAAAATGTTTTTTTACATTTATTAACTATGACTAATATATCACATAAGTGAAATCTTTTATATTTCTTTATTTTTAATCTATTTCTATTCATTAACATCAATCTCTTGGAATTGTACTGCCTTCATTTAAATTGTATACTACATGTTTTTCTGATACAGAGATATAAAATTTTGACAAACACATACAGTCATGTAACTAGAATTGTGAAAAAATAAAGACTAGGTTTGACAACTCAGGTCAAATCTGGCCCCTTGATAGTTTTTAATGCTTTCATTGTAATACAGTCATAACCATTCATTAACTACAAAGCCTAAATTATTTATTCTCTGATCCTTTGCAGAGTAAGTTATGATTGTAGTTATAGACTTTTATCAAGGTCCTTTATCAAATAAAGAAATTTCATAGTTTGCTGAAAGTTTTTATAATGAATGATTGCTGAATTTTGTAAAATGCATTTACTGCATTTATTGAGATCACTTTTTTTTTAATAATTTGTTGATGGGATAAATGACACTAAATTTAGTATAAAACATTGATTGCCCTTTGAGAGACAAGCCCCAATTATTCCGTAGTACATGAAAATTATTTGTGTAATAAACTAAGTTTGAACACATATGATGAAAATGGTTATATATATATATGTATATATTTATATGTATATATATACATGCACACACATACATATACATAGCAATATATAGCATCTCCAAATATGCATAGATATTTGGTGTGTATTCATCTAATTATAAATATAGTTTGTTATATATCTAGCTTGGATTTATTCCCAAGATAGTCCCAACCATTTTCAAAAGTATCACCTTTCAGAGAACAGTCCTATTGTAGAATTCTGGTTCAGCATAATTTGAAAATTTTTAACCCACCTCTGAGCTTGTTTGCCATACAAATATATACTAATTAAGCCTCCTTATCTCTTAAATATATTTCTAGAGAGTAGCACATCTGCTTAGTTATTTACTATAAGTATCAGTTCATGGTCTACTTTCTCCAATGTCTTTAGTCCTGACATTTACATATTGTTATTGAAAAAAAAATTGAAGTAACATCGGTTTACAATGTTATTTGTATTTTTGAGGTATAGGATCTCCCTCTTCAGGGTGTTACTACACCACATCCACCACCAAAGCACCCATAATCCACCACCATATTGATGAGAAAATATATTATTGAGCAAATGAATATAATAAAGATTCCAGTAGAACTTCCAGCCCAGGTGCAACGAACATTCCAATGCAGGCATAGTTAACAAGCTTGCTTACTTACAGCTCCTTCCCTTTCAAGATTCATGGCCAGGGCCTCAGTGTATAAAAGGAACCCTTGGCCTTTAAACTGGTGCTTAGGGGCCTCCCCTGGTGGCGCAGTGGTAGAGCGCTAGACTGCGAAGCTGCCCGCAGCCTCTGCGGTGCTGGTTCGATCCCCGGCCGCCTGCGAGGGTCCCATATGGTGTGCAGACCTCCCCTGACACCCTCTGCTCCCCTCAGCAGTGTATTTCGTCAGTCTGCCTGTTCTATTCTCCTCTCTGTTCTGCTCCCCGCTCTGGCTCTGGTGAATTCTCTCACCCTCCCACGCTTCTGACTGTACCCAGTACTTGTATAAAATAAATAAATAAAACAAAACTAAATAAATAAATCTTAAAAAAAAACCCAAAAAACATACGGTGCTCAGACCTTACAGGGCTACCCAGGTCTGGGACCTCATGCATGAGTAATAAATCTTCCCCTGACCTCACCATTCCTGAAGTACCATTTGTTCTTCCTCTGGGTAAAAGGCTAGAATTTATATCTACAACAATATTTCACTGTGCTCCCTCCCATTTGTTTTCACCCTTTCCCTTCCTCCTCTGGTCGTCTCTATTTTGTTTGGCTTTATCTGACCCTTTGTTTTGTTTTCTATAGTTCATGTATTAAGCAACACAATTCAATATTTGCCTTTCTCCTTCCGACTTATTTTGCTTAGCATACTCTACTACAGTACCATCCGAGTGGCTGCAAATGGCAAGCATTCATCTATTTTTTTATAGCTGAATAATATTCTGTTGTGTGTATACATCACTACTTCTTGATCTATTCATCTTTTTGGGGCACTTAGGTTGTTTCCCTAACTTGACTGTGGGAAACAGTGCTGCAATGAACATAGAAGTACATCTATTTCTTCAAAATAAGGTTTTTTGCATTCTTCAGACAATTTCCTAGGAGAGGGATTGCTGGATCATAAAGCAGATCATGTGAAGATTTAATTATGAATTCACTTTCTTTAATAAATGTAGGATAACTGAGGTTATACCATGTCCTCTTGAGTGAATTTAGATGTTTATCTCTTTCAGGGACAACGTTCAGACATTTATCTCTTTCAGGGACAACGTTCAGACAACGTTCAGTTCATTTAAGTGGTGAAATATTTATGGTTGTCAAGTAGTTAATTTTATTCATGTTACCCCCGTAATGCAAGATCTGTATTGATACCCCTTCTTTCATTTCTGATATTGATCATTTATATCTTCTCCGTAGTTTTCTTAACCATTCTGGTTAGAGATTTATCAAATTTGTTGACCATTTCAAAGAACTAGATTCTGCTTTCATTGCTCTTTCTCAAGTTTTATCTCTTAAAATTAATTGATTTTTCTCTGTTATTTTCTTTTTTTTGGCTTATTTGGTTTTAATTTGCTTTTATTTTCATGGAGTCTGAGATGAAACTGAGATCACTGAATTGAAACCCACTGCTTTTATAATAGAGCATTTAGAACTACAAGTTCCACTCTAAGCACTGCATTACTTCATTATAAAAAGTTTGGTGTTATTTTCATTTAAAAATAACAAAAATATTTTAAGATTGTTCTGTTAATTCCAATTCCTCTTTGACCAAATGTTATAGAAATATACTGCTAACAACAATATATTTGGGGATTTTTCCAGATACGATTCATTATTTATTTGCTGCTTATTATGTTGTGGCCATAAAACATACTTGGTATGATTTCAGCATGTATAAATACATTGAGGTTTGTTTTATAGCTTGTGATATAGTTCACAAGTGGCATATTCAAAATGCCACTTGACCTTGAAAAAAAAAGTCTATTCAGTTATTGTTAGGTCCTTGATAGTGTTATTCAGGACTTCTGTATCCTTACTAAATTTTTGTCTACTGTTTTTATTGATTAAAAAGAGGAATGTAGGAATTTCTAATTGGAACTGTAGGTTCTTCTAATTTTTTTTTAGTTCTAATAATTATAACATCTTACAAGTTATTTTGTTAGATGTATACATGTTTAGGCTTATCTGTCTTCTCAGTGAATTAAACTTTTCACCCTGATATTCCTTACAGACCCAGTAACATTTGTTCTTCTAAAATATGTCTCCCCATATTATTGTAGCCATTTGAGCTTTCTTTTGATTGGTATTTCATGCTATTTTAATCCTTTCCTTTTAACTTACCAACTACTTACAGTTTAATTGTTCACATTTTATTCTATATAACCTTCTGTCTTGAATAATTAGTGTGCTTAAATCATACGTATCATTTAATGTAATTATTGATATTGCTGGATCTGTAATCTACCATATTATTATATTTTCCATCTTCTCTTTACTACACTTTTATTTCTTCCTTTTCTTAGAATAATTCATTATTTTTTATAACTCCTTGTTTATTTACATTCCTGGCTCTTTATTTATACATTTTAGAATATTTTAGGAGGATAACCTAGGATTTATAATCTAAAACTTTATCACAGTCTAACTTCAAATATTATTTTGCTTTAAATATAGTACAAGAATCTAATGAAAGTATGCTTTAATTCCTCTTTGATCTTCTGTGCTATTTTTGTCTATATTTTCCCTTTACATATTTTGTAAATCATAATACATTGCTACTACTTTTGCTTTAAGCAGTTAATTATCTATCAGAACAATTCAAACTCAGAAAAAAATGTTTTACATTCAGTTTTATTTTAACCAAATATGGATATATATTTTCATCTCTTCTTATAAACCAAAGTTTCTGGTTAGTAGTACATATCACACCTAAAAAAATTGCCATTTTCCTTTTTTGGGAAATGGATCTCATGGCAATGAAGTTTTGATTATTTGAAAAGAAGTCACTTATCTTCATTTATTAGAGCCACTGTGCTATATATAGAATCCAGGTTGCCTTTAATTTTTTCCTTTTTAGCACTTTCTTGATGTCATTCTGTCTTCAATCGTTTAGAAAATAAGTTTGGTGTCAATCTTAGATTTCTTCCTTTGGATGTAATATGACTTTTATTTTTCTCCCTCCTGTATGCTTTTAATATTGTTTATCTTTTTAAAAAGTCTGAATATGAAATGCATCATGATATGTGTGTGTGTTTTGTGAGGATATTTATTTTGCCTGTGCTAGACAGAAGTTCATAGCATTTATGCCTGAAAATGGACATGCTTCTTCTGCTGGAACATTAATTTGTACAGGAATTTGAGGCAATTTACTCAAGAGTTGAGCTGATCTCAGGGTTTGGATTTTCTTGTTTACAGTCAGTTTCAACACACCAAACACTTCTGCTAAGGGCAATGTTATGGATTACATGTCTGTGCCTTCCCCCTAATTCCTGTGTAGAAATCCTAACCTCTAAAGTGATGATATTTGAAGGTGGTGTCTTCAGAAGGTAATTAGGTCTTGAGGGTGGAGCCCTTATGAATCAGATTAGTACACTGATAGGAAGAGGCAAGAGACAAACTGTTTTTCCACCATGTGAAGATGCAAAGAGAAATCAGCTGCCTGCAACAGGGAAGAGGGCCCTCACCAAACTCAACCATACTGATACCCTAATCATAGGTTTGTAATTTCAGAAGTATGAGAAATCAATTTCTGTTGTTTATGAGATTCCCAGTCTATGTTCTAACAGTCTGAACTGACTAAGATACCTGGAAAAGGGGCTTGATTGCCAAATTCTTGCTGCAACTGTAGCTTTGGACTTCCCCAGACACCTGTGCCTCAACAGGAGTCTCTATCCATGTCCTCATCATTCTGACAGTGATTGTCAGCTGCTGCTAGTCACCTAGTCATTGTCAATAAGTTTCTCTATTGTCTTGGTCTAGGGTTAGACTTAGGTAGGTCTACCCTTGGCATCGGGATGGAGCTTTCTCCTTCTCAAGTTAATAAAACTTTTGTAGATCATGTGTAGAAGTGAGCTTCTAAACCTTCTCCCTGTGTTAGGAAACCTCTAATGGCATTGGCATAAACCCTGGGGTCATAACTGTTTCCTCCCTCTCCCAAGGGGCTGAAGTGTTTTGCTCCTTAGAGGAGAGGATTTTGGTAGGACCTGTGCCTATTCCTAAGAATCAGTATCTTCAACAGTAAATAGGGTCTGTGGAAAAGAACATGCAAGTTGATGCAAACTCCCTCAGGGCTCACAAGTTTCTATCTCCTACTGCTAGTTTACACACATCTTTCACAAGTTTGTTTAAAAAGATTTTCTTTTTAATCTCTAATGAGGCCATATCTCTTGCCCACGCCCTCTGCCCCAGATGATCTAATGATTTTATCATGACTCTCTTTGGAGGTTTCTGCTTTCTTTTGAAGTATAAGCTCCTTGGTTTCTTGTCTCTCTGAGGAATTCATGAAAAGATATGATTCATAATGAGGCTGATTTTTTTTCTTGCTTTTAGTGTAGGACAAATGTGGAACTGTGTATATGTTTGGTATTCCATGCTTTCATTATCTTACCAGTCTTATTGTTTGCTATTGCTAATGTAGATATATAGTCATATTTTTTGTTTCTTGATTCTAAATATTTAGATAACTCTCATCATCAGGCTCTAGAAACAGATTTATAAAATTAATAAAATAGAATAATATACAGTGATATTTTATAAGCAATTCCTAGAATTTGAAAATAAAATATTTCCTATTAAAAAAAATGACCATAATAAATGAAAGGAATTTTTCTTCTCCCTGGAAGAAGAGAAGAAAAAGCTTTAAAAGTATTGCTAGATATAAAATCTTTTATCAAAGTATCATGATTGTTATAGTGTTTTTTGTCCAAAACTGTTATCAGGTCTCTGAATGTGCAAACTGCTTACAAAAGCATAACATGGTACCCTGCTTAACAGTACTAAGCTGGTTATGTTCACTAGATATACTGCTATCTCCTAAATCCTTGAGTCATTTTGACTCGGTGGAGAAATGTCTTAAAATTAATTGTTTACAAGTCAATTCTAAATCTGACACTCTGTCAATACTTATGTTGCATTCAGTATAACTGTGTGGCCTCTTACATTTCCCAGTCTATAATTCTTAACATTGTAGACCTCTGTTCTTAGTGACTATTTCACTGAAAGTTGTGCTTACAACAAATCTTTCTGTAATTGCAGGTTTTATATGGGGAGAAATTAAACAAATGTGGGATGGAGGACTTCAAGATTACATCCATGATTGGTGGAATCTAATGGATTTTGTGATGAACTCCTTATATTTAGCAACAATCTCCTTGAAAATTGTTGCATTTGTGAAGGTAACTATTGTTTGTGTTGCTGGTAAAGCATAAGAATAATTAATTGTTCTTAATTTTACTAATAATGTTACCTAGAACCTTATTTATTTGTGTGTAATATATATCAGTTCATAATTTTATTTTAGATATGTATGAAATACACAGATAATTCATTATTTATACTCAAAAACAAATTTAAATACTCAATTAGAGGTTGGCACCCATTTTTCTTGTATATGATTGAACTGATGCCTCAAAACTCTTTATAATAGCTGCCCCAGTTTCTAATCCTTTCCATTTCTAATGAAATTCTACCTCAACACTGTTCAAATTTTGGCAACCAAAGCTATTTTTATCAGTTATAACTAACTGATAAAATTACATAGACATATCAAAATATTACTCTTTCAAAGCTTTCAAATTATTTCAGTTTAAACTAATATAGTTTGATATAATTAGAGCACAATATAATTTTTCTCCTTATCCCATTCAACATGTCAGTGCCTGAAATTTCACACACCCATTACTCCCCCAGATTTTGTACATCAATCTTATCTGAACCCACATAATTTACATAAAACATTTCTGTTCTGCAATAATAATTGGGATTATTTTGTACTGTGGAGAATGTTTTTCAACACCCTGCCTTTCTTTTCACCTAATCTTTTCTCTTTAAAAAATTTTGTTTCAAAATGACTAGTAAATTAGTAAAAATGAATAAATAAGTGTCTAATTAGTATTTACATAAATAATTCATGTAATTTGGTGATATGAACTACAAAATGCTACCATGTAGGTGAACTATGATTCATTTCATCTAGTTCTTAAAATAGTGACAAGAGACTCTATGCAGTGTTCAGCTATGACAGGGTCAGATTGCCCCCAAGGGTGGAAAGACTATAGTTTCCAAAATGCATTCAATTAAAATTTCCTGGTACTTATCAAAACATTAGGAAAAATATTTTCTGCCAACATCATGGAAAGCCATCAATGTATACTTAAGAGTATAAACAATTTGGTATTTTTCTATCTGCATAGAATTTAGTGCCCTTGATGAAGACAGATAAGGTGTCATTTTCACCAAGGAAGTTATGAATCTATGTGAGAGAGGAACTTGCTAAGCAGTTTTGAATGCGTTTATGTCCAGTTCATCTTTCCTCTATAATGGTTCGTAAATATATCTATAAAGTTGTTTTGGACATGTCTCTGTTAAAAAGTAGTTACCTGTTTTTTGTGGTCCCATATAGCTATAAAATTTGGGGTATTATAACCATAGCAGTTCTCCTCAACTCTCTGGGCACATAAGAATCAGTGGAGAACTTGATAAAACATGGATTATTCCCCCTCCTCAGAGATTCTACATTCTAAGGCAAGGACCAAAATTTGCATTTCTATCAAACTCATCAGGTGATGCTTGTGTAGTTTGTCTAATGAAGAAATTGAAGAGCACTGGACAGTATAGTTCTATTCAAAACCTCAGAGAAATAGGAGATTGATTTCAAAAGGAACCTCTCATATATTTCTTGTATACAATATTCATATTAAGTTGTACAATACATTTACATGGTATTTATCTATAGAACACCTATTTTTTTCATATAAAAAGGGTAGAGGAAAATTATTCAGAAATCACCTCAGATAATGATGACAAATAAAATGGAATCTTTAGGAAAGTGTTCTATAGTTTAAGTACTTGGATCATAGGAGTTCACTTGTGATTGTCGATATAAGTCATTAATGTTCTTCCTGAATGATTAGTTTGTGTGACTAGGACTTGAAATGCATGGGGAGTGTTTAAGGGCATGTGCTTTAGTGTCAGGACCCCTGAGCAAAATTCTTTCCTCTATCAATTACTAATTGTGTGACTTGGACCTGTTTTCTCACCTCCCTGTGTCTCATCTATAAAATAAGAAAATGAATACTTTCTACCTTAAACAGTTGGTATGCGAAGTAAATGAGTTGATATATTTGAAGTTCTTATTAGAGAGTAAGTCCTTATTATTCCTTCTTTCTTTCTCTTTCACTCCTGTCTCTCTCTTTCTTCATATACCATAAGCTCACTGGAATTCTCTTTGTAAAATCTTTATTATGACTCTTCATATGATTCCAGTGTTTCAGCTCTGGAGTCACATTTGCCTTGGAAAGTCTATATGATTTGTGGAAAGTTATTTAATGCACCTCCCTTAATATTTTTATTTATCAAAACATGGTAATAATCAAAAGAGGACTTTCCTTGGGAGTCTTTGATATCATGCTGATTTGCTGACTCTCCCTTTCTTATTTTTGTTCCACCATTCAACTTTTTTTTTTTAAGATTTATTTATTTATTTATACAAGCACTGGGTACAGTCAGAAGCATAGGATGGTGAGAGAATTCACCAGAGTGGGGAACAGAACAGGCAGACTGACGAAATACACTGCTGAGGGGAGCAGCGGGCGCGGCAGGAGAGGTCTGTGGGCCATGTGGGGCCCTCGCGGGCAGCCGGGGATCAAACTGGTGCTGCAGAGGCTGTGGGCAGCTTCGCAGCCCAGCGCTCAGCCGCTGTGCCACCGGGGAGGCCCCACCATTCAACTTTTCATGTGAATTTTGAACTTACTGTTACAGAAAAGGTCTTTTTTGTGCAACACAAAAAAGACCTTGCCTTAACTAAGGCAAATAACCATTGTGGAAATCAATAAGAATTTATGGGAGTACACTAAGAAAGCAGCTTGTGATCTGATTGCTGAGATGCCTAGGATAAAGCCCCTGTCTTTAAGCAGTTCACACTCAGGTGAAAAAAACAAATGCATAGAAATCAGGCCCTTCCCATGTGATTAGGTCTGCATGGGGCTATGGCAGCATCAAGGAAGGAACTGAACTGAATTGGCATTGTGCAATTACATAGAGCAAGCAGGCATCTGTCATGTTCCTGAATATGCATGAGCATTTCTGAAGGAAAGACACAGTGTGCCAAAGACTGAGTGTATTAAGGAGACCAGTATTTACAAAGGATGAACCACAAAACAGTGGATGGGAAGGAATTTGCACCTCCTACCATAGAATTTGGATTTTCCCTGATAAATAAGAATCACTAATGCGATTAAACAGAGAATGATTCAAGTTGATGGATGCAGAAGTGTACACAGGGGAAGCTAATAAATGGTTGAATATGAAAAACAGAAAAGCCACAAGATAGGTAATTTATTAATTTTGAAGTGTTAGGTGGATGGAATCACCCTGATGTGGCTCCCTGGCAAAAGCAGATTGGTCTCTTATGGTGCTGGCTACAATGCCAAGGAGCTACATAGCTGGAATCTTTGCTGGAGGTGTCAGGTTTTCCCCTGTCTGTGGGTGCATAAATAGAAACACCAGCCTTAGGCTGTTTTTTGTTTGTTTTCTTTTGTTTTGCCTTGCCATGCATCCAAACCAAAAATAATGTGAGCCCACCAAAAGGAAAATCTTTCTCTCTAGAGGGGAGAACACTTTATAATAGGGCTGGCAGAAGGATCATCCTTTTTTAATTGATTCATCTTTTGTTATTCACCACCAGGAATGGGGGTGATCTTTTTAAAACAAAGCAGTTCATAGACAGGTGAAAGAAAGAGGTTCTTACCAAGGCTGTGGAGAAATTGGAGCTCTGATTCACTCTGGGTGTGCGCACTACCTATCCCGCTCCCTACCTGTGTGATTTGGGGCAAGTTACTTAATCTGTGCTTCATTTTTCTTATCTGCAAAACAGAGCTAATACTCAAATCCCATAGAATGTTTGAAGATTAAATTAATCAACACACTTAACGGCATAGAAGAGGATTTCATAGAAGCACCAAATAGTTGTTTTTAAGTTCAATGCAATCGAATTACATTGTATAGAGAAAAAGGCAGAAAGAAATATCTATGACTTTGATATTCTCCTTACACATACGACTTTATGGTGCTTCCTGGCATAACTTGATGCATTAACATTTCACAGCTTATGGATCGTGGCGTTTCATTTTTTTAATATGCTCCCAATTCTCAAGAGGTAGGTTGTCAGTTGTTTCCACTCCTCCCTATTTATGTATGAAATGTTAATTCAGAGTTTGTTGATGCCTGGGAACAATGATGAAATGTTACTTTAGTTTCATTAAGGCTCATTTCCTCCGAAATATGACCAGTCCCCTTTTCCATATACACAGCTTATCTCACATACTGATTTTCAGTCATTTGACATATGATTAAATGCCAATGTTTAACACTGTAATTTCAAGACTATTTTCAAAAATTAAAATTGCTATGGATAAAAGGATATTTACTTTAGCAGGCATGATGTATTTTTTTTATAGCATCATTCGTCTGAGTATTTCTAAGTTATATCTCATTGATCCTATCCTTATCAGCTAGAAAGTAGGCAAAGATTGTTGTTTCCATTTCACAAATGCTTTGGTTACAGTGCACTCTTCAAGTTAAGGGATTTTCTTAATGTTTTGTTTAAAAGATTTATTTTTGCAGACAGGAGCTGGGGTACAGGCCAGAGGTGTGGGGGGTGAGAGGATTCACCAGAGACAGAGTAGGGAACAGAACAGGAAGATTGACCAAATAAGATACTAAAATAAGATACTAAAAAATAAGATACTAAAATCTGTGAGTTTGAGATGCCTGTGATATGCCCAATAAAAAGTGAAAGAAGTACCAGATTGTAAAATATACTATAAAGTGGAGAGTCTGGGCTAGAAATGTGGAACGGAGAGTTACAAGCACATAACTGACAGTTGAAATTGTAGAAAACATCCAGAGAGAGTGGGTAGAATGGAAGAGAAGAGATTTGATGTGAACTCAACAGTTAAGGGGCTGCTGAGAAAGAAGCAACTGTAAAGGCTCCTGAGAAGACATGTCACAAATGGTTGGAGGTAAATATGCAAAGATGAAAAAATGAATTAAAATTAATATAAAATGACTGAAACTTGATCTTTTAATTCCTAATACTAGGTGTGGAAAATATATTCAATAATCCAAATAATTATAAAATTTCTAAATTGCAAGAATTTTTAAATTGCTTTGTATAATCACGACTGTATCTAAAAACCTAAGTAAATGTATATGTGAACTAGAGGAGAAACATTACGATGCATAGCTTGAAAGAATGAGCCAAGAGATAATTATTTAATATTCATATGTTTATTATTCCTCACAGGAAATGAAGTTTCTGGATTAGAGGCTAGACCATTGATTCATATAAGTGTTAGCGTTAGTTCCCCATGCCCCAAGCCCTCCAGAGTGACATGAGTAGAGTCAGATTTCCCTTTTATTTATCGGAATTTGTACCTCAGGAGAGAAACTGGGGAAACGTGAATCTTAGAGCTTCCACTGTGCAGCTGTGCCAGCTGCCCATCTTCCCCCTGGAGAAGGAGATGGAAAGACCTTGACTTTCTAGAGCAAGCAGATTTTCTCTGGGGAGGCAAAGATCCCTGAGTTTATTATCTTTAGAATATAAGCAGATGACTCCAGGGAGATGCTTCTGTATTTCTCAGGGGGTCTCTGTTTTTAACTCGCATGGCTTATTTACCATTCAAACATCCTTTAACCCAGATGCCAACAATAATTTTCTCAAAAAGCCTAGATTATCATCCATGTAAACATGCTTATATTTCCCAATTACCAGAAATGTACTAGGGTAGAATCTACCACCTCATGACTTGTCAAATGGAAAGCACTTATTACATGCAGAACATAGTATTAAATATTGTGAAAAATTCCAAGAAAACAATTATATCCTGAAGACTGTTTCCTGTTTCATATTTTGTACATTTTGAAAGATAGTCCTTAAAGCAGATGAGGGAGGGAAGGAAAGACAGTGAGAGAGAGAGAGAGAAGAGAATTAGAATTAGGTATCAACAGAGGGGGCGATGTATAATAAGTGTGTTTTTCAAAAGAAGTTTCAAAAAGGAGAATATGATGTTGGCCTTTGAAGAAAAAAATACTTCACATAGAGGAGTACCAAATGGAGAAAAGTGGGTAGTATTCGACTCTACAAACCTTCACTCTGATATTTGCTATAATGAATTAAAGATACCTTACAATTTATAATGTTTTTCTCCATCTTCAATCATTAGCTATTTTATGCTGAAGCTATGAGTGGAAATGTTACCCAGACTTAAAAATAGAAAATAATTTTTCTCTAGTTCAATCTTGATTGTCTTAAATTTTCACTCAAGCGAGAGTCTGTGTTGAACAAAATCAAGAGCTTGTGATTTATTTTCTTGTCAGAGAATTAAAAAATACTATCTATTAGTTTCAAGAGAATTAATTAACATTTGTAAAAGTCTTTGGCATAAAATGTAACACAAAAGAATGAAAATATTCTGATGGGTCTCATAAAGAAGTGAAGCTTGCTTCCTTTTCTGACATAGTTATTAAGGAAACTATCCCATTGTCTGGACATACTTTTCATGCAGAAAAAAAGAATTCATAAATTATTCAATTCTCATATAGGTTTAATTATAGGTTTTCATAATGCAACATTTTAATGGCTCCTTTTTGAAAAAAGATGTCAATTTACTTATATAATACAAGGGATAAATTTCATTGTACTCTTCATATAGATGACTATCGAGAGAATTCAAAACTGACATTCTAATTTGTGGTCCTATTTAATTTGTTCAAAATTTAGCATAGCAAATATTTTCCCCAAAGCTCTTAAGTTATCTAATTAAGATACATTGAGATAAATAGCACACTGTCTACACATTAAATATAAAAAATAAGCCACTCATTGACTCTTTGGATGATTTCTCAGGTTTAAACTACATTTAGATGTAACAGATACAAAGCACTAACAGTTGTTCCCTGCTTGGTCATTACCATTTCCAAGACAACGGATCATAATTTCTACTTATTTGCATGTAATTTGTATCCTTACATGTATTCCTCTAGAATAGTCAAAGGAGCCAAGCATGGTAAGTACAGCCATTGGTTAGTCATTGTCCTTTATAATGTAGCTTTCTTTGTCATCATGATATTGCTATCTTTTCCCAACAGAAAATCAGATTTTTCCCTACATATCATTTTCCTTTTCTTTTTTAAGTTCCATGGATAGGTCAAGGACAGCTACATTTCATGTGTTAGCAAGTACTATGAAAGACAAGGACAGATTAGGAAATCTGCTTTGATTAAGGCTCATAAATTATAAATTACTTCCATATTCTTAGTTTTATGTAGATTGATACTGCTTTCACCATGGTGGAGGACAACAGCTTCCTGGCAATGCTCCTAGTGCTGAAGCTACCTGCCATGGTATAGCAGCCTGAAGTTGGCATATTCATACGTATGTGTTTTTTTTTTTTTTTTTTTTTACTTTCCTTTGTCTGTTTTCTCCAGTACAGTGCTCTTAATCCACGAGAATCTTGGGATATGTGGCATCCCACTCTGGTGGCTGAAGCTTTATTTGCTATTGCAAACATCTTCAGTTCCTTGCGCCTGATCTCACTGTTCACAGCAAATTCTCACCTGGGGCCTCTGCAAATCTCTCTGGGAAGAATGCTCTTGGACATTTTGAAGTTTCTATTCATATACTGCCTCGTGTTACTAGCATTTGCAAATGGCCTAAATCAACTGTACTTCTATTATGAAGAAACAAAAGGATTAAGCTGCAAAGGCATACGGTGTGAAAAGCAAAATAATGCATTTTCAACGTAAGTCCAACAGACATTTCTAGCAGTAATATTATGAAGAATTTAGAGCATTATAATTTGAAAAATTATGACAAATGGTTGCAGAGAAAACTTTGCTAAATGCAAAAAAAATCAGAATTAACAAGGCCTTAAATATAAATGGATTCTTATCAAAATTAAACACACACACACACACACACACACACATCCCCTATGTTAATCTTGAATTTTAGTAAAAAGGTCTTTTCTTTTAAATGAGCCCATTAAAAGAAAAATACATGTAAACTGATTTAAAATGTGTAATAAAACAGCAATGTGTGACCTACTGTCATCTTACAAGCACATTAAGAGATAAAAGATATATATAATCAATCATATAGGAAAATCCAAGTGCTTCTCTGTCTTTCCCCCATATGTTTTCCAGGTAC
Organism: Talpa europaea; assembly: GCF_964194135.1. NCBI lineage: Eukaryota > Metazoa > Chordata > Mammalia > Eulipotyphla > Talpidae > Talpa > Talpa europaea. The sequence continues at coordinate 84,828,940 of NC_140072.1, forward strand.
TACACGTCCTTCACTAGTCTCTTACATTTTCTGGTTTCCTATACAAAAATCTAATTATGTAAAAATAAACCAAAATAGAAACCCAAGATAACCTAGACCATGATTATGGTACATGAGAAGTTCTCTGTGCTATAGGCCTCCTCCAAGGTCAACCTCACTATCAGGTATGCTGATAACACAGTTTCACAATCATCATGTTTGATGCTCACCAAGTCCTCAGAGAATACTCCGCAGGCATTTGTGTCCTTTTTCTTCCCTTTGTGATAAACAGTTAATTAGCAGATGAATGAAGTTCAGTGATTTTTCCTGACACAGTAAACACATGTGAATACATGATTAATTTGTAGTTGACCTTAAAAGTCATACCCTATTCCTAAGTGATTACAGAATTTTATTTAATATGAGAGTATAGTAATTTCTCAAATGGGAGGAAATCAATAACTTCACATAAATTAAATCAGTTATGGCTTAAATTCTCTCATTGGTTCAATTCTGTATCTCTTTTATCTTTGAGCCCAGTGTTTAAAACATCCATTAATTTGCACACAGAGAAATTTAATTTCAGCCTTAGCTGCCTCAAATTCTTTCCGAAAGACTTGATACAATCTGAATCCAAAAGGAAATAATAAATCCTCCCAACTTCCCCTGTCATTTCATCCCTTACTTCCCAATCTCTTTATTCTTTTGTTAAGCTACAGCTTACTTGGTCTTGTCATTATTCTTAATCTTTCTTCAGAGTCCACAGGGCAGGTATTCAATGAAGCCCCTTGTAGCAACATCTTTCTGACTGACTAGTAATGGGTTGTGTTTCAGTTTTGATGTATCTGTTCGCAATCATTTATGACCACTGTTTTAATAATCTGCCCTCTGGCGCCTAAAACCAGGGTTTTACAATGGTCTGAACTTACCAAGACATGCCATCTATATCTGCTGCTGTTTCCCTGTGATTCCAAGCTTTGTCTTCCAGAAAGAAGTTTCGCATAGACCCTAGAATGTGTTACCTCCCCAGGTCTTCTTCAATTCTGGGATTAGATCTGTTTCCAAAATCCTGTCTCTTCTTAGACATTTGATTCGCCTGTAATTAATAACATTACATATAATCTTATCTTGATATGTGACCCTAAGATTCTCAGGAATCCCCTTTCTCTATTACTGGTTTCATGGCACATAATTACATATTATGAGGTAATTTTAACATCAGTTCAAGAACAGTAATGTTAGGGAAGTCTCATGCAGTTATCTAATATAAATTGTATGCTAAAAGCAAACATTTAATTGATTGGATTATGTATTGGATTGTATCCATACCAATGGTATTCTCTAGTATCATGAAAAAGCAACAAATAATTGCAAATCTCAAATATAATTGGTCCAAATCATTCAATCCAAATAAATCAGGTATTCTACCTGAAATTTAATTTTCTTGATAATGGCATATAAACCTGTAAGCCACAAATTACTTTTGTTTAACATTATTCAAAAACTAAAAAATAAATGAATAACTCCTAGTATTATTAATGTACCAGAATATACAGTGTACTAAGCACATACAAGTTGCCAGTTCCTAAATGATCTTGTTTTTGTATAATTGCTATAGATCACTGTGAAAGAAAATCTAATGATGTACTTGTGTTCCTTCTTTGCATCTTATTTTGGTGCTTTTGTGGATTTTTTATATTTTTTTAATTCTGAAGATTCATAAATTTAAGACTTTGCTGTATTCCTACCTTCTATCTCAGATGTCTTATTCTATAAGGGAATTAAAAAACATAAGAATTCATGTAAAGTGCCTAACAGTGTTTGTCATGCAATGTAATAAAAACAATGTTAGCTATTCTACTTCTTCTAATCATTAGCCACAGTGGTAGAATATTGCCTCTCACCTGACTCTCCCATCCACTACTTTTACTCCCTGTACTCCAGGTGCAAAGGCTGAAACTTTGAGCCTTGTGTTTCCCATCACTCCTGTCTCTCTCCTTCCTTTCATCTAAGCAATCCTGAAAGTAAGTTTAAAATGATGTCTTCTTTTTCTTATTCACTCTTCACCCAGTTGCAATCTGGCTGCTGCTTCCATCACTTTGTTAAAAGCATCTTCCTAAATGGGGAGGTATGGTGTTTCCCCACCCCCACTTAAAGAGGGGCAGAGTTGAGCAGCCAGGTGAAGCTATATAACAGGTAAGGCAGGTGGGCTTAGGGGAGACAGGTGGGAGAAGAAGGGTACTAGTTTCTTGGCTTTGGACTTGCCCCAGGGACTTGGGAGACTTGGGTGAGGCACGTGTAGGAGAAACATGTAGAGACACTTGGAAGAGACATGGGTGCGAGCACATGGAGAGGTTGACAATAGTAGGCTTTACCTTGATTTGTAAATTGATTTTGCTCTTTTTGTCTCAGCTTTCTGGGACCTGCTTCAGAATCCCTTTCCTACGGTTTCCTGCCACCCCCTTCACATGCAGAGCTTTACTCCTGCTATTTTTAAACTTGGTATACTCACCCTTGCTCACTGCCCATGTCTAAATCTACATTCCCTTATCCCTGTGCTGGGCTTTCCATCACCATATGTCTTCCATCTTGTTGCTTTAATAATCTTTCAAAACCAAAATCTTGACATTCTTCTGTCTATAGTATCTAAATTGCTTCTCATTCCTTACTGCATACAGCTAAATTTCTTAGTGTGACATACCAGATCATTCAATGATGTGCCTTTGGCTTAATTTTTAAGCCTCATCTTTCTCCATTCCCCAGTAACACTTTTCTCTTAAATGTTTTTAATGGGTTGTAAATTCACAAGTATGTCTTACCTTCTCTTACCCTAGAATGCCCCTATTCTGCCCTCCCAACTGGCAAAATTTTATTGTTTTCCAAAACCTATCTGTGATGTACTTTTTCAGGAATCTTGTCCTGCATCCCTCTAGTCTAGTCTGAGGGACTCCTGGTGGACTTAGAAAGGGCCCTTTGTTTTCTGTGTCATTGTGCATTTTCTAACAAGTAAATGGACACTTCTTGCTCTTTTCCTACTTCCAGGTCTTTTTACTCTTTACCTTGGGAAGAACTACATATTACTAAAAGAGAATAAATGTTCAGCCACTGAAATTATCCTTCATGTAATTTAAAGATAATAATCTCTGGGTAAGACACTGTCTTATAAAGAGGAAGTCATGGACTTTATGACACATATTATCTCTTAAAAAAAAACCCTTTGATATTAATTGTATTCCACATAATTGAAACTGGCCAGTTCAAGTCATACTTTGTTTTATAATTACAGATTACTTACAAACTAAGAATAAAGTGTGTCTGCTACTAATTTATATTTATATAATATAATATAATATAGAAATAGAATATAGAAATATAAATATTTATAAATATAATATATAAATATAATATATAAATATAAAATATATAAATATAATATATAAATTATATATTATAATTTATATTTCCTCATTGTTTTAGTCCCAAGAGATATAGGAACTTACTACCATTTTATTTGTTTGCTTTTTCCAGTTGTAAATATTTAGGAAACAAGCTAGTTTTCAGAAGTGGCAATTGAAAAAGCAAAAGACAAAGTTTAAAAGCAAAAGACAAAATCTTGAAGAAGGCTATACTGTAACCTCAACAAATAGAAAATACCAGGTATTAATCTTCAACAAGGGTTTTAGACTAAGTGTCAGTCAAGAGTGGTATTATCCTCCAGAGGTTTCTGTCCTTGTCTCATTATAGAATTAGGAAAATAGTTGTCACAAAAGGCAATCTGCAATGTGGTACAACTAATGACTCTACAATCTATAGGTGATGTTGCTGTCAATAGATTTTTGAATCATTAATTATGTAAACATTTCTAGAAGCAATAGCTTTGAAATGTTAACACAGAATGACTTCAAAATACATATGGTAAAAAGGATAATTAGCTTAGAAACACCCAACTCTTGATATTAGGGTATTAATTTAAGAGGTAAGTATATTTTAGTTAGTGGAGCTATTCTGTGAAGCTCATTTCTGATTCATTCCTCTGGAAAAAGTAAAATAAAGTAAATATAAGAAGACTTCCAAAGTTAATCACAAAATGTCATCTTATTTTGAATTTTCTCCTTTTCAAATTCCAATTGGAAATGTAAATAAATATTTTGCCAAAGGTTTTGCTAATATTCCCTAATAATTATTGTTCATTTTTAGACAGAAGCAAATCAATATTATTCAACCATAATAACCCACTTATTCTATATCACTGTTTTCACTTGAACATTTAAAAACGACAGTTATGGGATTTAATGTGGCATCATTTTGCATAATCTATTATATCACTTATGTAACATTTAGTTCTCTCTGAACTGCTATCAATGTCAGGGGAAAACCAGCTGAATTTTATTTGTATATTCGCAGTGAGAATATACACTGGAAAGGGAAAACAAAACAATTTCACATTTCAAATCCAAATGATACTGTCATTAATTTTAGAAATTGTCCTTAAAGTTACCAAAAATAAAGAACCCCCTGACCTTGGGTCAAAATTGTTATTTTCCCCAGAAACTTTTCAAAGAATAATTCCTAGTGGTCTTTGACTAGAGACAATGAATTAAATTAAACTTAACCTGATTTTGTTCAAATCTGACATCTGGATTGTCAACTGGACACGTAATGCACATCCTGCCAAGGAGTCACTGATTGGAGTAGATTGGGTCAGCGCTCTTACCTCTGTATGGTCACTTGTCCCACTGCTGAATGGCTATAGTGAAATAAATACAAAAGCAAACAATTAAGTTTTATGGTCTTTAACTAAAATTTAATTCTACAATATGTGAAAATATTATTTTTTTATAAAGCAATAGATTTGAGTAAAGAAGCCCTGAACACCAATTAAGTCATCCTTAGTTAGATTCTCCTGGTTACACAGATCAGAAACTCTGTTTCAAGTGATGGGAGTTTTGGTATAAGAATTAGAATAAGGTTACAGCCTTTTGATCCTCACAGCCCTTTGATTTTTAGGAAAGGCAGAATCTAGAACCAGCCCAGCTTCAGGAAGGTCAGGAGTTGACACAGTGTTGAACCATGGGATTTTTACTATGAGAACCAATGCTAATGTGACTCAATTTCTCCATGTGTGTTCCCTTTGGAGCTTTTTTATTACCAGCTTATTAATTCTCAGTTTCCTGCTTCTTAGTTTGTACTGTCTCAAACCTTTGGTTTCTCATAATCCTAGTGATTCTGGCTCTATATCCTAATTCCTATCATTTCAACCCCTTTAACAACTATTTCTAAATGACTCTTGATATTTCTTTTTTTTTTTAATTTATTTATACAAGAACTGGGGCACAGGCCAGATGCACGGGAGGGTGAGAGGATTCACCAGAGACAGAGTGGGGAACAGAACAGGCAGACTGACAAAATACACTGCTGAGAGGAGCAGCGGGCAAGACAGGAGAGGTCTGTTCTCTCTGTGGGTTGCTCTGAGGCTGGTAGGGTTGGAACTCATGCTGCAGAGGCTGCAGACAGCTTCACAGTGCTGCGCTCAACATCCTGCACCACCAGGGAGCCCCAGCCTCTTGATATTTCTAAGATAAAATTTCTTATATAAAAAATCTGACCATGTAGGCTCATCTTTTCATATCAGGCCATACTATGAATTGGTCTCCTTGGGTTCCTTGACCATGACTGACTAATCCATCCAGGCTCTAGGTGAGGCTCCCAGATCACCTCTGATAAAAAGTGTAAATGGAACAATGTTCTAGGCTTGGGAGCTGCCAAGAAAACATGACTGTCTCAGTCTTACAAAATGATTCCAAACTAGCACCTGTCTCTTTCTCTCTAGATGCTGAAATCCTACGTGCTTAGTCACCATGCCAAGTGTGAGATAGTTTTTCATTTTACAATATAATTTAACTACAATCTTAGTCCAACCATTTATCAGAGTTGAAGAGTTCTTTTGTTTCTTTACAAACTTAAAGTAAGGTTTCAAATTGGTCCTACCTAAACAAACACTACCTCATTTAGATTTAAACAATTCATTTAAGTTTCAAGACACTCTTTACTGTATCTCATTTCTTAGAATATGTTAAAGAAACTTTACCTTTGATAAAATCGCCAGAGTTCATTCTTTGAGAAGAGTGAAGGTCCCCTGAAATACAAAAAAAAAAAAAAATCAAATATTCTATTTTAAGCATTCAGAGATCCTTTGTAATCTTCAAGAATTATCTGTGGTTTTAACTCTAATTGTGGAAATCCATGATAACAGTATTTTTAATCCTCCTATAACCAAAGCAAATCTGGATAAAAGAACTGATGTTTTTCAAAGTCTCAACTTAATGATGCTAAGCTGACCCTAAATTACTGAAGGGCCAGCAAACATTCTATGAGGAGAAACCACAGTAAATATTTTAGGCTTGTGAGTCACATATACACTAACCTCTGCCATTTAACACAAAGTGAAAAACAATGCATGAATGAATTTGCATTTCAACAAAACCTTATTTCTGGACACTGAAATGTGGATTTATATGATTTCCACATGTACCAAAATATCACTCTTCTTTTGATTTTCTTCCAATCATTTGAAAAAGCAAAAATCATCTTTAAGTCAGGGGCCATATTAAAAGGGGCTATGGATTAGGTCCGTCACCACTGCTCTAGGAAACTAAATGCAGAGTTCAAAATCATGGAAAAATTAAGTGCACCATTTGTGCTAGTATGATGAAACAGTTTTCTTATTAGGCCTAATTTTAGAATAACCTAAAATGTTACTTTACTATTGATATTGATAAATTTAATCAAACATGAATAATAATCATTAAGTTCTGTTATTATAACTTACTGCATAATGATGCTATTAATATAGCTATTAGTGTCCTTTTATCTTTATTCTAGGTTATTTGAGACTCTTCAGTCCCTGTTTTGGTCAATATTTGGGCTCATCAATTTATACGTGACCAACGTCAAAGCACAGCATGAATTCACTGAGTTTGTTGGTGCCACCATGTTCGGGACATACAATGTCATCTCTCTGGTTGTCCTACTCAACATGTTAATAGCTATGATGAATAATTCTTACCAACTGATTGCTGTAAGTTGAATGACTTTATTTTAATTCAATATTCACCCCTCAAAGGTCTTGTTCCTAGCTATTCTTCATCTGAGTATCATTGGAAATGAGTCAGTCTAATTGGATACTGATGAGACAGACCAGAAGTATAACATAAATTGTTAATTTCAAGTTTCTAAGCAGTATTCTACCATATTTGGCTGTTTATTAATTTAGTTTGTCATATTACTCATGATTATAAAATAAATTAAATCCGTCTTGCCAGGCAGTCATGCAGTAGTAGGTGAGGCATCATTCATCAAAAGGCAACTCATTTCCATGCAACCCTTTGGGCTATGTATGGTCTCTATCCATTTAACCTATAGTCTGGATAAAAGCAAAACCATGCCCACTTGGCCAGATACAAAAGATAGCCCAGAGAGGAGACTGAGGGGGAAAACCACAGGAGTTTCAGATTCTTAAAGCCCAGAAAAAGCGATGCATTCATCACCCTGAATTCTGTAACAGAATATATAATGCCATATGTATTTATTTGAAACTCTGGAATCCAAACACCTTAGCTTCACTTATTCATTCTTTCAAAAAATTCTTACTGAGTATTTATTCTGCTTACAGGTACAGTTCTAGGAACTAGAAACACAGTAATGGACAAGACAGACAAAGCCCTTTATCCTCTTGAACTTATACATATAAGACATATGTCTAAGGTCAGCAGTAACAGTGACAAAATAAACCTATGCTTGAATAAATTTTTAAGCCTCTTGTTTTTATACATTAGACAAGTAGCATTTTATAAATATAATTGTAGTCTGCCCATTTTCACTATAAATAACTGCAATTGCATTGCATCTCTGAATCTATAGTTAAACCCCTGGAGTGTTGTTATTTTGAGAAGCAGCCTTCTGAATTTACTTAAATTGTCTTTATGAAGACACCTGTCACAGATGAAAAAAGTGCATAAAACCTAAGAATGGATGATCTTTTTACTGATTCATAGACTAAAGCAGTGCTACTGGATATACCTAGAAATGTGCACTTAGATTTAAATTTAGATTTAGAAATGTGAATTTAAATGTAAATGCTAGAACTTAGCATTTACATTTGAATATCTTACTTAAGCATCATCTTACATATCTGAATTGTGTTATATAGTTCCTATATATTTACTCCAGAGTTTTGTATTCTTCTAGTCAACACAGTTCTAAAATGCGGACTCTATTTTCTAGACTGCTTTTCCAGAAAAAAATTAGAATGCTTCTAACTCTGTATACAACTTGATTCCCATAAAGCATTAAAGGTACCAGTTTTATCAACAGGAGAACATTATTCAATAGTACATTTCATTTTGCTTCTATGTGAGATATGTTTACTTAGGTTACTTCTTACAGAGATAAGAATGATCTTCAACTTTCTACTTTTGTTTAGCCCAAACTCTTACGCGACTTGAGAGGTGAGCAGCCCTGAGAACCTGAAACGCCCTGCACGAACAAGCCTGTGTTTGATTTTCACCTCTGTCTTCACCCTGGGGGCTTTCTCTTTTTGTATTATTGCCCTAACTCAGAGCTTTAGGGTGAAGTATGGATAAAAAGAGGAAAATGTACTAGTTGAAAGGCAAAAGCTATCGTGCAGTTCACACTAATGTCTGTTTCTCCCCCACTCATTTGTTCATTGATCAAATACTTGTTGTGCACCTATTATATGCCAGACATACACTTGCTTTAAGAGATATGGAAATATAATATAACCCCTGCCCTGGAGAAAAATTTGATGTAGTAGGGACAAAAATCAATAATTTCAATATTGAGACAAAGAATTTAAGAATGTGGTAAGAATACATAAAGAAGGGAGGATGATGTTTTGGGTGGGTGGTGTTATAGGGGGCAGCTGAGGTGGGTGGGAGTCAGGTCAGCCTTCCCAGGAGAGGAAATACATAAGCTAAGATTTAAATATTGACTAAGAATTAGATGTTGGGCAGCAGAAGGTGATTTGGTTATCACCAGCTTAAAACTTTCCCCTTCAGATTTTCAAACCACTAAAGATTTTGTTAATGACCCTCTTGGAATCCTGAACCATGAACAAAAGGAGTCTGCCATGTAATAGCAATGAAAGTACTTGAGGAGGTCAGAATGAGTTTTAATTTGGGGCCCCCTAGGAATGGAAGAATCAGTAGGAGCAGAAGCTACTCACAGGCCTACATCTATGTGACCACTTTTTTATTACCTTGAGCCAATTCTTGAGTTTCATTCTCTATGACTTCTGAAAAATATATTTGCTTTTTATATTAATGCAGATTCTATAAGCTTACTTAGAAAGAAAGAGCAGGAAGTGGGGAGAAATACAGAAAGAGTGGCAGAGAGAAAATGTGAAATTAATTTGTATGCTTCTATCTTCCCATCAATCCATTCAATTAAATATTTGCTAAGCAACAATAAGGTCATGCATTTTATAGATGGTGATTCCTGTTGGAAGCACAATCTGTTCAGTGTCTAGAATAAAACTCATAGTGTTCAAAGTAGAAATGTATATATATAATACATGCATTTATTAGCACACAGCAATTTAGAAATATTAGAATAGAACATATTGTTAGATTATTCTCCTACTCTAAAATCTTTCTTTTTAATAACATTAATGGGCTAAAATGAACTGTTTAAAATTTTTAAAATGCATGTATGCTGAGTTTCTACCACCTCCTACTTCCCAGATTTTCGGCATAAATCAGATTGTAGCTAATTTAAAAGGAAACTGGCTGTCCTATATCTAATTGCCACAAATGTTCCTATGTTTTACCAGGAGGTTAATTAAGTGGAATGATTAATATGTGATGAAAGGGATAGTCTCAGACTTGTGGGCACCATTAGCCACACACCTACCTGGTGCCATTTGACCAAAGTTATATCAAGGTTCAATGTCATGCCAGAGGCCCTATTTTACATGTGTTAGGGGAAATTCTGAGTGTATACCTGTTGCCTGAAGGTGGACAAGAATTATTCATATGGAAACATATCCAGTAAGACTTTTCCTGAAAACACCAGAAGGGCAAAATAAGAGCATCTGTGAGTGACACTCACCTAGGCAGGGACTTAGGTCTCAGGTAAGACATAATGCCCTGTTTGTGGCCAGAAAGTGATGAAACTGAGCGAGAGTATGCCTACTGTGCAGGAAATGAAGATTTGTCTCCAAGTCATAACTAATCACCGCGGTCTCTTTAGTATGGGATTATTTTAGATGTCCTTTTCACTGAAGAGGGAAGGATGAAAAGTGACAAGAGAGCTGTGACTCCTACCAGGGTAAGCCATCATCTGGGATGTTTAGATGACTATCTTCCAGAGTTAGTGGTGATTTTATAAGCAATTTAATTAATGTTCCATGAGCCACTCAAAGTCAGGTTACAGGCTTTCTGTGAGGTTCATCTCACTTTACTAATTAAGAAATCTGTCAGCAGTTGTCATATTTTCCTGTTCAGGATCATGCAGATATAGAATGGAAATTTGCTCGAACAAAGCTCTGGATGAGTTATTTTGAAGAAGGAGGTACCCTGCCCACTCCCTTCAATGTCATCCCAAGCCCCAAGTCTCTCTGGTATCTGATCAAATGGATATGGACACACCTGTGCAAGAAAAAGATGAGAAGAAAACCAGAAAGTTTTGGAACAATAGGGGTAAGAATACAGCATGTTAGTATTACTCTTTTTTTTTTTACATTTGATTTCAAATTCATTTGCATTCCCTGTGGAATATTTTTGATATTTTTGTTCTTTCTGATTTTATTTCCTAAACATGTATTACGTATCTACCATGTCGAAGAAACTGAGTAAGAACAACTTTTTCACAAACCCATTCCCCACATTGATGCCTACTGCTATTTTAATTGGAGCCACTCTTGTTCACATAGGACTTGCATAGAACCACCAATCAGGATTAAGAGAACTAGCACATTCTCTCTTGGTACCTTGATTTCTAGAAATTTTCAGATTGTATCAGCAGGTTATTTATGGCACTGCTTACTCATCTATTTCTCTGATATATTCTTAGTGTCATTGTAGACCCCTGTAAATATCTTGATAAAAAAATTGCTCAATTCACTGAATGAATATTATAATTGGGAAATGGTGTGCCATATTCCAGCACAGTGATTTTAGAATGTTTGATTGTTCAACACTTTGCTTCTACTTCCAATCATATTAAATGTCAAGAAGCTGTGTTTTTAAGAAATATTGTGACGGCTCAGGGCATCTTTGTGTTACACTGCAGGATTATACATTCTTTGGAAATTTCTTTCATATTGGAAAGCAAGAGTTCAAGCAGCATTAGTTGAAAATATAAGGAATTAGAGCTTTGTTCCTGCCAAACCACTGACATTGAACAAGTCATTCTTCCTTTCTCTCTCACATCATTTCTATTTGCTATTGTTGTTGTTGCTGTTGTTGAGGTAACACTGGCTTACAACACTGTATGTGGTTTCAAGGTATAGGTTCTCCCATCAATTCCACTCCTAGGAATAGACCCAAAGGACACAAAAACAATAATTCAAAGGGAAACTTGCTCTCCTATGTTTATTGTAGCACTGTGTACAATGGCTACAATGTGGAAAAATCTAAAAGCCCAAAACACAGATGACTAGATCAAGAAAGTGGTGTATATATAAGCAAATACTACTTAGCAATCAAAAAAGATAAACTCATATCTTTCCCAACAACATGAATGGAGCTGGAAGAGATTATGCTCAGTGAAATAGCCAGAAGGGAAAGGAAAAATAGTGGATGATATCACTTATAGCAGGAATATAGGGAGTCCAAATATAGGGTCAAAAAAATACAAAACTTATAGACAACTGTTGATCTGAAGCTTAAAGCAGGGGTAGGAGAGAAAAAGGGATCAAAATAGGGGTGGGAAGAGCACCAGAGACCATGAGTGATGGTTTGGTAGTGGGATATTTATATATTTATAGGGACGACGCCTGAGGAGAGAGATCAAATACTCTACAAAAATGAGCAATGTAAAAAAAAAAATTAAAAATAAAAGGAAAAAAAATAAAGATACAGGTTCTCATCCCTTCTCATGTCACCACATCACACCTACCACAAAGCACCATATTCCACTGAGCCCATCCAAACTTTGATCTCCACCTTCCCTCTCCCCCTTTAGTGTCCCCACTTTTACACTCATATTTCTAGGGTTTGTTTTTGGTTTGTTTTTGTCTGACCCTTTGTGTTGCTTTTCTGTATTCCACATGAGTGAAACCATCTTGTATATTTGGCTTTCTCCTTCTGGCTTATATGCTCAACTTAATCCCCTCCAGTATCAACCATACTGTCATGAAAGGCTAATCTTTTTTTATAGCTTGCTATATTTCATTGGGCTAAAATATCACATATTCTTAATCCATGTGTCAATCATTGGGCAATAGGGCTGTTTACATAATTTGGTTATTGTAAATAGTGCTTCAATGAACATTGGAGTGCACGTATTACTTTGAATTAGTGGTTCTGCATTGTTCGGGAGATATCTAGAAGTGAAATTGTTGGATCATACGGTACATCTATTTTTAAAGTTTTGAGAAACCCTCACACTGTTTTCCATAGGGACTGAAACCTGTCTACATTCCCATCAACAATATAGGAGGTTTTCTTCTTTTCCTCCATCCTCAGTCAACACTTGTTTCTGGACTTTTTTATATGTATTGTCACAGGTGTGAGATGGTGTTTCATTATGGTTTTGACTTGCAATTCCCTGAGAAGTGATTTTTTCCATATACCTGTTGACCATCTATCTATATGTCTTCTATTGCAAAGTGCTTGTTTAGCTCTTCTGCCCACTTTTTGATTTTGTCATTGTTGAGCTGTATGAGTTCATTGTAAATCTTGGATATTGGACCCTTGTCAGACATATGGTGTTCAGATATTTTCTCCCATTCAGTAGGGTGTCTTTTTGATTCAATAATAGTTTCTTTCACTGTGCAGAGGCTTTTTAGTGTGATGCAGTCACATTTGTTTATTTTTGCTCGTTTCCTTTGCAGTTGGGGTAGAATCCCCAAAGACAACCCTGAAGTCAATGTTGTAGATTATCTATGATTTCATTTTTGTATTTGATGGTTTTGGATTTTTTTTTAAAGATTTATTTATTTATTTACACAAGCACTGGGTACAGTCAGAAACACGGGAGGGTGAGAGAATTCACCAGAGCCAGAGCGGGGAGCAGAGCAGGCAGAAGGACTGAAGTACACTGCTGAGGAGAGCAGCGGGCGGCAGGAGAGGTCTGCGCACCATGTGGGACCCTCACCCGGTGGCCGGGGATCGAACCGGCGCTGCAGAGGTTGCGGGCAGCCTCGCAACCCAGTGCTCAACCACTGCGCCACCAGGGAGGCCCTGGTTTTGGATTTTTTTTAAAGATTTATTTATTTATGCATACAAGAACTGGAGTATAGGCCAGAGGTGCAGGGGGTAAGAGGATTCACCAGAGAGAGAGTGGGGAACAGAACAGGCAGGCAGACTGAAATACACTGTGTGAGGGGAACAGCAGGCAAGGAAGAAGAGATCTGCTGTGCCATGTAGCTTGCTCCCTGGCTGGCCTGGGATCGAAATCATGCTGCAGAGGCTGTGGATAACTTCATAATGCTGTGCTTAACCCCTTGCACCACCAGGGAGGCCCTGGTTTTAGATCTCAAAGTTCTCATAACAATGTTTTCAGAATTAAGACCCTAACATTCACTAGTCACTTTGACCTTATAAGATAAATTGCTTTGGTGGTATTCTAAAATGCTTTTATATTTGACTCAGGAAGTAATATTTGTATTTAATACAATTTTAACTTTTAAAATTAATTTAATATAGTTTGTGACTGCTACTTATACCCTCAGTGATCCTTCCCATTCATTAAGTTCATCACCCACCAGATATTTTTTTCAGCTGCAAATTGGACGTTTTTCTCTACTGAAAGTGGCACTGATTTTCCTGTCACATTAGTATCAATTCTAACTAAAGAAAAGTTGAGTGGCAAAAGAATACAGCAAATAGGGAGGTGGTTAGGAAAGGCAGTTAAATTCCTTTGTAAAGGTGATTAACTCTGGGCCTCCTAGGTGGTGCAGCGAGTGGAGCAGCGGGTAGAGCACAGCGCTGTGAAGCTGTCCGCAGCCTCTGCAGTGTGGGTTCGATTCCCAGCCAGCCAGGGAGAAACCCACATGGCGCGGCAGACCTCTCCTGCCTCTCCTGCTTCTCCCCTCAGCAGTGTTTTCGGTCCTTCTGCCTGTTCTGCTTCCCGCTCTGTCTCTGGTGAAATTTCTCACCCTCCCGCACCTCTGACTGTGCCCCAGTTCTTGCATAAATAAATAAATCTTTAAAAAGTTATTAACTCCATGAACTTCAGAGGTTAAAGTTTGGGCACATAGCTGATGTTATAAACCAGTCAGGGCCTCCCCCGATGGCACAGGCGGTTGAGCGCAGCGCTGTGAAGCTGTCTGCAGCCTCTGAAGCGCTGGTTCCATCCCGGCCAGCTGGCAAGGGTCCCACATGGCATGGCAGAACTCTTCTGTCGTGCCCACTGCTCCCCTCAGCAGTGTATTTCATCAGTCTGCCTGTTCTGTTCCCCACTCTGTCTCTTGTGAATCCTCTCACCCTCCCACGCATCTGGCCTGTACCCTGGTTCTTGTATAAAATAAATAAACAGATCTTTAAAAAAAATAAACCAGTCAGATTATGATGAAACCTAATCCTGCAGTCCTCACACTAATTGATAGACTTTATCAATGACTTTAAAAAGACTGACACTGTTTTACTACAAATGTTTGAATTCACTGTTAAAAAATAAGTTCAATTATTTAAGTTTTCTAAATTCCTGCTATGATTGAGACCATCTGGTATTTTTCTTTTTCTTTCTGACTTATTTCGCTCAGCATGATCCTTTCTAGCTCCATCCATGTTGCTGCAAACTGCATGTGTTTATCTTTTTGATTGCTGAGTAATATTCCATTGTGTATATGTACCACATCTTGATCCAGTCATCTAGTTTTGGGCATTTGGGTTGTTTCCATAGCTTAGCTATTGTAAATAGTGCTGAAACCAAAGACACACTACGGGGGGGGTGGGGTGCAGAGAGAGGAAGGACTAGAGTCAAAATAAGGGGGGGTGCAATTGTATAGAGAATATAACCATAATGAAAATGCATACATTGTGCAAAGATGAAAAATGATGTAAGAATTATATAAAATAAAATATTAAAAAAATAAGTTCAATTAAAAAATGGTTGTAGAATGAATGTACTGATTCAGGCTTCATAGACACTATTGTATGTGCTCCACAGGCCAGTAATTAAACTGGGAATTGAGGGGTGTAAGAGATAAAGGCATGATTTCCATCCTGAGAACATCATTTCTAGTGTGGGAGACACAGAAATGAGAACATACAACTTTAATACATGTTTTATTATATATTTAAAAATACAATGTAGTCATGTTCAAGATGTTATGAGAAGAGAACAAGAAATGCTGCTTTCCTTGAGATGAATAGGAAAAGGTTTCAAAGAGTCCAAACTGTGACTTACTCCCTTCCAAATCAAGATATCTTTGTCATTTTTCCCATTTTTTCTTAAATTCCTAAGAAAATTATCTAACCACTACATGAAAAGACATTACTGATTAATATTATCTTATTTTTTAGTGTCTTATTATGCTACCCCTTATAAGAGTATTTTGATCTATAAAGAGCTTCTGAGCCAAAAATAATGGCCATATGACAAAAGGAATTCATTTTTAATATTTTAATTTTAGGCAGTAGCAAAATAATTTTGGGTTTTAAGGTACCTTGAAACTTGTAAAATGGCCCTGCTCTAATATTTTAAGATATTATCTGTAATGCTACCAAAAGAATTTGACTTCCAGCTCCCCACCTGCCCTCAGAATCCTCCTACAATGTTGACACATTGTTAGGAATCTGTTACCATTATTTCTTAGTTGCAAAGAGGAGTTTAACATTCAGTTGGACTTTCTTGTTAAAGTAGTAATTTACACCTTTCATAGGGAAAAGGTAAATGTGTAAATCATTCCTTTTCTATATATTTATGGTCTCCAAAAATTTCTTCTTCTGTCTCTATCTCTGTTTTAGTATTTCATTCTAGCTAAGGAACAGAAGGGTAATTCACAATTAACTGTGACCTTGATTCTTACATATCCAGGTAAATTTTACTGTTTTGATAGTGGGCATTTTGATGCCTTTGGCAATTATAATGAACCAAATAAATATCGTGAGTCATGTCTCTCTTCTCCATCTTCTTCCTACTCTCATTGCTGCCTTTCACTGCCAAGCTTTGGTCATGTACCCAGTCTTATCAAACTCAAGGCAATAAATCTATTCATTATCTAGATTGCATTTCAGAGCAAGGAGGACATATTTTGACTTCATACACTTATTTTAAGTGGAAATAAGTAATATGTATTATTTGTTAAGAGAAGTATAAGATAAATGAAAAGTAAGAAGGTTTTTAATGTTAATAGAGGAATTAGATGAAAAAAAATGTCAAAAAATAATTGATATTGCTGTGAATTCATTGCAACTTGATTAATCCTCCTGATATTTCACTGTGTAGATCTATGAAGAAAAGGATATCTATACATACCCATTAATTAAAATGTGACATAGTTGTGCAAAGACAGTCACTTTGTAAAACCAAGATTTAGAGTACTGCATTATGCTTCAAAGGGACCTTCAAAATCATTTAGATAAATTTGTTCCTTTAAAAAAAAAACTTGTTTACCTTGCCCAATGTTTCAGGGTACCTGGGTGATAGAACTAGGGGGAAAAAAATCTTGGTCTTTTGTTTCCCAATCTCATGTGCTTTCCATTGCCAGTCCTTATTTCCCTGAAAAGTCTGACAAATACGCAATGATACCTTCCATGTTGAGTATTCACCTTTTGAATTTTCTCAACAGCATTTGCAGATCCTATCAGTGTTTTCAGCTGCCTCTTAGATTTCTTCCCAAAGCCCTCGTTTAACAGGTTTGCGTAACTTCTGCTTTCATCTCAATGTTCTTATATTTATGCCACATTTTTGAAGTAGGAAATGGAAGCTAAACTGGAGGTAGAGTTTATACGGACTTGGAGGCATTTTCTCTAACTTTCCTCATTGTGACTCACTCACTCTTATCAGCTAGCAGCTGCCTGAAAGTTATAGGTGTTCATTCATTCTGCCATGGTCAGGGAAAGCCCAAAACCAGGGCTCTTCAAGGTTACCATATTGGCCATTCTCTAGGAGTCCATTATTGGTGATCTTATCTTGCTACTTATGGATTCCGGGTAATATTGAAAACTCATTAACTCATTTTTGCTTTTCACTTTGCACTTCTTTTTATGGATGATTGAGAGACCAAGTAAATTTAACTTTCATTTGGATTGCTCTATAGGGAAGCATAAATGAAATAACTTTATCATAGGGAGTAAGCCCATTAATTAGAAATTGCTTGTCTCTGGGAAAACTCAGAAATTTCATCAATGGGATTGCCTATTGAAAGTATGAAAATAAGAAATGTGCTATGGCTTTTGGTTTTTGATATTACTCTTGTCAAATTTTTTGCTTAATCATATTCACCTCCAAATATATTTCTCAGTATCGAAACACTGGTTGTCAAGACCTGGTGTACCTCGAATCATCAATAGCTTCCACATTTAATATGTATTTTTGTTTGTAACTAATTAAAGATGGATTAGCAGAAGAAAAACAAATATTAGTTTAATAACACCTGTACCTCCTATACACAAGGGAGACTCCCAGGAAAACTGAGTGTCTCCTAAAATTGCCCAAGCTACCACCTTAAAAACATCTTCACCTGTAGATAAAAGAAAATTTGGATGAGCGAGGAAGGAACCAGTTGTAGGAAGTTATCAGGCAAAGCACAATAAATAAAGGCATGGTTGTTTTGTCCATTTGTCCATGACCACTGACTGATAAGAGTTTCTAGCAATTTTGTCATCTTCCATTTCCTGTTATAGAGAGGGAGATGCCCTTACAAATGGCATGCCCTTCATAAATGTAAGTATCTGTTACTAAAGGGTAGCTTCTACTTGGTTTTCAGAGCTTTTCTTATATCTGCTATTTCTTAAAAATAAGCAGCTTAAAATAATCTTTATGCCAAAGAGGCATATTCTGAGGAAGTATATTCTGACTTCTTCAAGAATGAGATCCTTGAAGGATAGACCTCCCAAAAATGTCCACAGCAAACTTTTTTCCAATACACATCACTTTGACATGTGATGCTAAGGTCCATCAAGTCCCTATGGACTTTGAAAATAAATTGTCACCATTATCTAGAAGAATGAAGATTGAAAGGGATTATCCAGGTGTAGGATTAACTGTAGAAATAAATGTCTTCTCTATCCAAGAAACCCATTTTTATTTGCAGAGTAAACATAAAGTCACACCCTCCTATCTTATTCCTTAACTCAGAATATAAACTTCAATCTGTTATTTACTCCAGAATTTTCAGCCATGTATATTCTCCATATGTATGTAAATAACTTGGTGTATTTCTTCTATTAATCTGTCTGATGTTAATTTGTGTTCTTCACTAGCCTGAGAAGAACTTCAGAAAGGTGGGGGAATTTGAATACTTGATACTTGAATACTTGATCTGACAGGGCAACATTCAAGCATTTTATATCACTTATTTTCTATGCTTAGAAAGTGTATTTATAGAGAACAACATATAAACCCATCTGTAAATGAGCCAAACTGTAATTTTTAAAAAAGGGATCTCATTCTGAAATAGTCCCTTGCCTTTTTGCTTTTCTTTTTTTAAAGAGAAGAACACAGCAAGCTGCATCCCTTAAGGGATTCACTGAGCAAGGCAAAGAGTAAAAGGCATAATTCATGGGCTTAAAATCAGTGATAGACCCAAGCCAGAGTGGAAATGAGAAAAAACAGCACTGACAATTGACTGCAGGGAGCCAGCCAACACAGTAAGCCTGATGTTCCACTCAGTGGACCCAGGCAGAATTTGAGATTAAGAGAAAATGTCACAGTTGATTCCCTAGACTCCTTTCATAGCTGCAAAACTTTCTCTGCTCTGAAGAAACTTGACACTTCTATCGAAATGCCAAGCTACCTCACATCAACAGAGCTTTCTCCCTAACTGGTCTTTTCCTCTATCATTAGTTCTGTGGTCCAAATATTGCCATTGTCTTGTCCTACCAAATCAGAAGGAATCAGCAACCTGAGAGTTACTTCGGAGTGGCACCCCACTGTGCCCTGCACATCTCCTGAAAAGACCCCTGCCAGGGAACATTTCACACTTATTGCTAGAATTATGATATAATTTACAAAGAAAACCACCAACTTGAAATGCATATCATCCAAACTATTCCTACATGCCAAGTTAAGGAAGGATGGTCCTTGATTGGTCATGTGACCCACTGTTTTTCTATCTTTTTGTTTTGTTGTTGCTAGTTTTTTTAATATGTGCCATTCTCATTGTGTTTTTGATTTACATTTCCCTGATTACAAGGGATGTTGAACATTTTTTTGTATGCCTGTTGGCCATTTGCATTTTCTCTTTGGAGAAGTTTCTTTTTAGCTCTTCTGCCCATTTTTTGACTGGATTATTTATTTTTGTTGAGTCATGTCAGCTCTTTGTAGATTTTTGTGATCAGTCCCTTATCATTAGTATTGTGTGCAAAAATTTTCTCCCAATCAGTGGGGTGTCTCTTTGTTTTGTTTAGACTCTCTTGCTGTGCAGAAGCTCTTTAATTTGATGTACTCCCAGCTGTTTATCATTTCCTTCACTATCTTTGCTTAGGGTGATATGTATTTAAAGATGTTACTGAGGTGTATGTCCTGTAGACATAATGAATAATCTAATTTTTTTTAAAAGCTACAAAATGCAAATTCACAGATTTCTCAGTAACATTGTAAACATGAACTCATTCACAGAGAAATTCTTTGTTCTTAATCTAGATCTACCATCCTATAATTATACCTACTTAATTTTTAATAAAGATGGAGAACACCTGGCCATTACTGATAACTTTATCAAACAAAGCTTAACATATGAATGACTTGAAAGAAATTAAATGCCCCTTGGCTATGTAGTTATTTTTTAATGAAATGCCCTTTATTATGTTGCTTCTATAAATAAATTGATCAGTTCTGCTATTGATCATTTCTACTGGTAATTATAAGATAATGACTTATATCATATAACAAACCCCTAAGAAGCTCAGATGATTTTTACACAACATAAAGTTTGCAAACCTTCTGAATGTTTTTGATGGCAGTTCTAATAAAATAATAATATAATCATAATATATAATGTTACTATTTGTCAAAATTTGTCATTATAACTTATTACAGAGAGTACATATATTATTTTTTTAAGATTTATTTATTTATGCATACAAGAACTGGGGTACAGGCCAGAGGTATGGGGGTGAGAGGATTCACCAGAGACAGAGTGGGGAACAGAACAGGCAGCTTGACTGATAAGAATATGACCATTTGAAGACACAGAGACACAGAAGCAGAGATTGGAATTATTCACTTGCAAGCTAAGGAACAGCAAATCTTGACAGCCACCACCAAAGCTAGGAAGAGGTGAGCAGTGATGCTAGGTGAGCAGTGAATCTTAGAGGAAACATGCCCCTCATTTTTTTTTAAAGATTTATTTATTTTTATACAAGAGCTGGGGTACAGGCCAGATGCACGGGAGGGTGAGAGGACTCACCAGAGACAGAGCAGGGAGCAGAACTGGCAGACAACAGAAATACACTAAAGAGGGGAGCAGCGGGCACGAGAGGTGAGGTCTGTGGCACCATGTGGGATTCTCGCTGGCTGGTCAGCCAGGATCGAATCTGCTCTGCCAAGGCTGCGGACCGCTTCACAGCACGGCGCTCAACCCACTGCACCACTAGGGAGGCCCAGCCCCTCATTTTTTTAATGTGGATCTAGTATGGCAAGGGTACTGATTTTCAGATTAAGATGTGTTGGGGGACAGACGCTATAGCAGATGTTTTCAGCTGTCTTTTGTGTCTACTTGATAGAAAAAACAAGAAGTAAATAGTAAACTATAACCTGGAATTCTAGAATTGGGACTGTCATGAAACATTGTGATATTTTAGACTCAAATGTGTGGGCCTGGGTTTCCTTACTTATGAGGTCATGAGACTGAACCACCTCACTGCTTCCATTAATATTATGTCTGAACATAATGTCTATATGTCAATTGTCGTGTAGTGAAATTAAAATAGTCTGATTTTTTTCTTTTGATCTTTGCTACCTCCTGGGAAGTTAGAAAATTAATTTCAATGTTAGCCTAAAAAAGCAAATTAGAAACGAAAGAGGGTCATTTTGTTCACATTTATCTAAAAGATAGAGAAACTATTTATCAATGGCTTTATTATCCATGGAAGTTTCTCTTTACTAATGCCAAGAAATATGGATTTGTGATCTATCCACTATTGCATCTATACATAGCACCCTCAGATCTTTAGTTTTAGTCCTTACCTTCCCCCAAAGTTTTAAAATAGAGCATGGCATTTCATTTTTAATATGCTAGATTAGCATCTCCAAAATGAAAATCTTTATAATTTTTTAATAACACCAGCCTAGATATCTCAGCAGCCAGCCTAGAGATCTCTGTCATCATGTGCACATCCCAGCTGTCAAGCCTCCTGACTTCAGTTCTCCTTCAACATTCTTTATCCCTGTGACTCTTACTCTCCCCCCTTTCCCATTCACACAGCTACTATTTTAGATGTACTCACTCTGCTTTCAGTCACACACTGGTAATAGCATCCCAACTGACAACTTCATCCCCTGATGCTCTCACATAGCACTACCCTCCCCAATGCTGCTTCCAGATGACTATCGCAAAAATTAATTTCATCACATCACTCAACCAACCAAAACTCCAGCTACCTACAGGCCCACTGAATTCACTGTGCCATCTAAGATTCTATCTAAAGGATCCATGTTAACTTTCCAAAATGACTGAATGCATGCATTACTGCTCAGAGGACATTACAACTGTCCTGATGTCACCATAAAGTCTTTCAACCTCTATCATCAGCTTATTTATTTACCATATTCCATTGTTCTAGAATACTGGGCATCTTTGTATCTCAAAGTCTTCTGAATCCCTCTTTGAAGTCTGCTGCTTATTACTCCCTTACCTCAATGATACCTTTTCCGTTTCTGCATTCAGATTCCATTCTCCAGTACCCCCTTGTTTTCTTCTGTATTTTGTCTTCATCTATAGTCATATGTATTCTTGGAATTTCACATAGTAAACTGTAAGTCATTTAAGGGCAAAAGTATATTTTATTCACCTCTGATTTATCATATCCTACAGCTATAAAGATGTTGTCACTTAATAAATGTATCTTAAATTCATTTAATAATCTGAAGGGTGTAATGTAA
This sequence comes from Talpa europaea, assembly GCF_964194135.1. NCBI lineage: Eukaryota > Metazoa > Chordata > Mammalia > Eulipotyphla > Talpidae > Talpa > Talpa europaea. The sequence continues at coordinate 84,851,374 of NC_140072.1, forward strand.
AAATGCTCAGGAAAATTCAGAGAGATCATAGACAAAATCCAGTGTCCTGCAGAGAGGTTTATAAAACTTTTTGGGACCCCCCTAGAAGATGACTATGAGCACTAAAACCTCTTAGACTGGCCAAAAACCTGAGAACTAACACATCAAATGCTGGCAAAGGTGTGAAGCAATAGGAAATCTCCTTCATTGGTGGTGGGAAAACAAAATTATACGGTCACTCTGGGAGACAGTTTGATGGTTTCTTACAAAACTAAACATACTTTTGCCATACAATTCAACAATCACATTCCTTGGTATTTACACGAAGGAAATGAAAACTTATGTCCACTCAAAATCCTGAAAACAATGTTTATAGAATATTTATTCATGATTACCCAAACTTGCAAGCAAACATGATGTCCTTCAATAGGTAAAAGGATAAAAAAAGAAAACAAAAAACTGGTACATTCACACAATGGAATATTACTCTGATCAAAAGAAATGAGAGATATGAAGGAAACTTATATGGACATTACTAAATGAAAGAAACCAATCTGAAAAGGCTACAGACTGTATGATTCCAACTATATGGAATTCTGGAAATGGCAAAATTAGGAAAGTGTAAAAAGATCAGTGATTTCAAGAGGTAAGGGGAGTGGGCAAGGGAAGTAGGGAGGGTTTAATAGGCAGAGAGCAAAGAATTTTTAGGGGAGTAAAATACTTTGTATGATAGCATCATGATGGATACATACATAACTCCATGTTCTTACCATCACAACACACTACCTTCCAGAAAGTAGAAATAGAGGGGAATAATCATAATGGTCAATAAGACAGGAAACAATTCTGCGGTATGACCTACAGAAGAAGAGATTAAATAGACATGAAGCTGAGCTGTGTAATTAAGTAGTCATCATTTGGAGAACTGAACTGCATTCATTTTTGTTTCCAATATTCAGAGGACAGTTAACCTCATTCTTATTTTCCTAGGATTTTGCAACTCAGTTGACTGTTATAATCAAATAAGACTAAAACCAATTTTGTAGTATTACTATGTAGATTTGGAAAAGAATTGGTTGGCAATAATTATTAACTATATTAACCTAAACTTGGGGTATGGATAGTGACTAACTCCTAAAAGTTATCATAGTAAATATTTTCTGTGTTTGCTCTTTCTGCCAGACTATGTTGCAAAAAAAAAAAAAAATCCCTGAAGAAATAAACATGAAATTACTTTTTAAAGTGTGATCGTTGATCTTTTAAAATTTTTATCAAAGTTTTAAAACTTGTAAATAAGTTTCTGTTGAAGGAAAGAAACTCTCTTTTAAAGACTAAAATATCAAAGAGAAATGGTATCATATTGCAAAATAATAAAAAGTACATTGATTAAATTCTATATTAAATTCAGTTTCTATTTAATTATAGAAATGAATTTTCTGTACAATATTTATAGTGAAAATGTTAAAGAAGATGGCATATTGCTTACTTTAGTATTTGTGTAAGTAAATTTAAGAAGCTCTTGAAGGCTGTTTTCCTTCTAGATGTGCTTTATTTTTTTAATTTTTTTTAAAGATTTTTATTTATTTATTTATTTATTTGTTTGTTTGTATGCTTGTTTATACAAGCACTGGGTACAGTCAGAAGCGCGGGAGGGTGAGAGAATTCACCAGAGCCAGAGCAGGGAGCAGAGCAGGCAGAAGGAACGAAGTACACTGCTGAGGGGAGCAGCGGGCAGCAGGAGAGGTCTGAGCGCCATGTGGGACCCTCCTCTGGTGGCCGGGGAGCAGCCGGGGATCTAACCGGCGCCGCAGAGGCTGAGGGCAGCTTCGCAACCCAGAGCTCAACCGCTGTGCCACAGGGGAGGCCCTAGATGTGCTTTATTTTTTTAAAGATTTTTTTATTTATGCATACAAGAAGGCCAGAGGATTGGAGGGTGAGAGGATTCACCAGAGACAGAGTGGGAAGCAAAACAGGGGAGCCACAGATATACACCTCTGAGGGGAGCAGCGGGCAAGACAGGAGAGGTCTGCTGGGCCATGTGGGTTAGCTCGCTGGTCAGGGATCCTGGCAATAGCTTGATAGCACTGAGAATTTAACCCCTGTGCCACTAGGGAGGCCCCTCTAGAAATTTATGTCCTGGATTGCAGCCTCCCTATGTCTCACCAAGAGTCACACACCTCCATCTGGTGGCATAGTCATAAATTTCTCATGATAAATATTTTGGGGGATGTTCTCATTTGTATTGTTTCAAATTTCCCTTTTAATTAGTTCCATAATTGAAAAAATTGTTTCTCAAGATCCATGTAAAAGTTATATTCAAAATAATTATTGACCTTTGGAAAGTCAAACATTGTCTCACTGTCCCTAACAATCACTAATAATCACATAAAAAAATCCAAATCATAACAAGTGAAAATGCTATATCCCCCTTTTTCCCTGAAGAGGAAAAAGCCTCTCTTGAATTACTTGACTTTTTCAATTATCATTTTAGGGTGATATCTTTTTTCAAAATTCCATTTTACCTGTCTATGTTAAGTATTCAGTAAGGAACTTCAAAAGCCTTATTTAAACCCAAGCTATGTTATTTCTTTTACTTTCTCAAAATTTATCCATTTTCATCCCTTTTTACAGAAGTATTTTTGTTTGTTTTGACCTGGTTTTTTTCCTTAAAAATCAATATTCATTTCAACATGCAAACAAATGGATTTTAGCTTTTTTTTCTAGTATCTTTAGAATTGTTGTAAAATCTGCAAATACACTATGTTAGGGCTATTTATTCTTTAACTCAATCTATAATGGACTTTTTCAGGCAAATGCATTCCCCCCCCCATTTTATACACCAAAATCATTTCACTGTGCTAACCTTAGGTCTGTTCCCAAACCATTCTGATCTTTCAGAGGATAAATGGAGCTCATATTTACTTGAAAAAATAATGCATGAATGAATTCTATGTCTGAGCAGAATATTTTATTCCATTCTTTGTTAAATCCAACTATATAGTTAAAACAGACATTCCCTCAAGGTATTTCTGATTGAAATTAGCTTGGGGGAGTTTATTATCTAATAATATATCTGACTATTGGTTGCATATTGTAGCAAAATAATTTTTCTTGCTATGTTGATATTTATGAAGATCATATTATACTGCTAGCTTTTTATTCTAGCAAATTTTTGTTTGCTATTTCTGTGATTTTTTTTTATTTGATATATCCCATATATTTATTTTACCATCAATTCAAGTGATTTGGGGTGTGTCTCAACTATGGCCAGTTAATTCTCCTTCATCTTATATTAGAAGAACATTATTTCCATCATTGTGAACTTAATCTATATATTAAATGCCAAACAGATTCTATATCTGTACTTCTTTCTTTTGGCTCACTCTGTCTTCTGACTCATGTGAAGAATCCTCTAGCTATTGTCCATGGTCTAGTAAAATTCCCACTTTGGGGAAATGAGGAAAAAATTCTTCATTAAAAGAACCATGAACAATTTTCCAAAATTGTAATATATCAATATAACCAAAGTAAATGTCCCTTTCCTTTCCAGAGGCGAGCTGCTGATAATTTGAGAAGACATCATCAATATCAAGTAAGTTATTATATAATGTCTTGAAATATGCTTTAAAATAGAGTCCCCTCTTCAGAACTGAGTCAGGAAGAAATCACATGAATGCACTCAATATCAATTCTGTTGTTTTAAAATGCCTCAGGAAGTTATGAGGAACCTGGTGAAGCGATATGTTGCTGCAATGATCAGAGATGCCAAAACTGAAGAAGGGCTGACAGAAGAGAACTTTAAGGTAACAATTTTCATTTTTGTCACTCAGAGGCAGTTTGCAGAACCACACTCAGCACATTTAAAGCTGGAAACTCAGCAGTGTGTTTCAAGCTTACGTGTCTTATGATTTATAAATTAAAGGACCACTGAGTTATCCCTACTCAAAAAAGCGGTGAAATTTCTTCTCAAAATGCACTGTTTTCAAACACACTTAGTAAAAAATGTCAAGGGGGCTTAAATTGGAGGCAGAGAAAATCTTGGTGTCTCATGGCATTCTGACTTGCTGATCCCAGCAAAACTCTGAGTGAGCTTTAGTTTTCAAAATTTCAGCCTGATTTCTAAACATGAAATAGTAGCCAGTATGCTAACAATAATAAAAACCTATGTGCTCAGCAGTTTGGGTAGCAGAAAACTTAAGGTTTGAGCTTACTGTAACTTACAAACATCTCCTTGAGTTTTTTTTTTTTTTTTTATCTTTTACCTCCTATCAGAGGAGCTAGGTGAATTATGTCATTTCATATGCTCATAGCACACATATAAAATACCTCCGTTATGCTCCATAAGGTTTTAGAGATTTGGGAAGACTGATTAAAGTCAATAAGATATATAAGCAAGAACAACAACAAAAAACCCATATAGAAGATCTTTAATAAAAAAAAAAAAAACAGCAGATTTGACAGGGAAAAAAAAAAAGATAAGTAGCCAGTTAGGTAAGAAAATAGATAAATTACAAATCCTAAAGCACAGACTGAATATTGGCTTGGATCCAAATGTTTTTCACAGTCAGAATACCCACATTTTCAAGGGGAATGATTGATAGTGCTTTTTGAGGTAGGGTGTTTGCAAGAGAACACCATAATGTCCACCATCAGGCTAGGACTAAGAATTCCATTGCCAAAAAAGGTAAAAGGATGAATATCTAATTGCTGCCTGATCTGAAGCAATTTGCAGGATTTAGGATCCAGCTAGTGGGGTAAAATCAACTCCAAAATAGTTAAGTATTTGAAAGTAAGCACCAGTTGTCAAAAAACTGGACTCCGCTTGTTTTATATAACCCTTTGCACAGCATAATGTGCCAATACAAAATTTACTTTTAAGAAAATATATTCCTGAAAGAATGTGAGGTGATAAGACAACAGTAGCATATATTTTGGAGAGGAAGTATTTGAAACCATAGTCCAACAAAAAAAAAAAAAAAAAACAAAAACATTTATACACAGTGGTGGAAATAATTTCTTTCTGTTCTTTTTACATCATTATGAAGTCTCCTTGTTACTACAGAAATCCAACAGGGAACTTAGTACACACACAAAGACAACACAGCCATGGGGAGAGAACTGGCAATTCTATGTAGAACCATGCCAGAATGGAATCCTAGCTCTTCAAAATGAGGAAAAACATTCAGACCCTAGATGAATCTAGCAAGTGACATTTTCTAATGTTTCTTTTTTTAATTTTATTTTTATATTCCCCATACAATTACAACCCCCTTATTTTGACCCCAAGCCCTCCTTTCCCTGCCCCCCACCCCCCACAGAGTGTCTCTGGTTCATAGTTGTTTGCTGATTTTGGTATTTTCTTTCTTATAGTTATTCTTTTTCCTGGTCCCTTATTCAAATTTTCTAGATTCCTGCTATGAGTGAGACCATCTGGTGTATTTCTTTTTCTTTCTGGCTTATTTCGATGAGCATGATCCTTCCAGCTCCATCCATGTTGCTGCAAATTGCATGTCTTTATGTTTTTTGAATGCTGAGTAATATTCCATGGTGTATATGTACCACATCTTCTTGATCCAGTCATCTATTTTTGGGCATTTGGGTTGTTTCCAAAGTTTAGATATTGTAAATAGTGCTACTATAAACATAGGGGTGCAGGTGCTCTTTGGAATTGATGTTTCTGTGTCATTTGGGTAAATACCTAGGAGTGGAATTGCTGGATCATATGGAAGCTCTATGTTTAGTAGGTCCAGAAATCTCCACACAGAACTCCATAGTGGTTGGACCAGTTTGCACTCCCACCAACAGTGCAGGAGAGTTCCTTTTTCTCTACAACCTCGCCAACATTTGTTGTTGCTAGTTTTTTTAATATGTTCCATTCTCACTGGTGTAAGATGTTATCTCATTGTAGTTTTGATTTGCATTTCCCTGATGACAAGTGATGTTGAACATTTTTTCATATGCCTGTTGGCCATTTGCATTTCCTCTTCAGAGAAGTTTCTTTTTAGCTCTTCTGCCCATTTTTTGACTGGATTTTTTTGTTTTGTTTTGTTTTTATTGAGTCTCATCAGCTCTTTGTAGATTTTTGTGATCAGTCCTTTATCATTAGTGTTGTGTGCAAAAATGTTCTCCCAGTCGGTGGGGTTTCTCTTTGTTTTTGTTATTGTCTCTTTTGCTGTGCAGAAGCTCTTTAATTTGATGTAGTCCCAGCTGTTTATCTTTGCCTTCACTATCACTGCTTTGGGTGATGTGTCTGTAAAGATGTCTTTGATGTGCATATCATGGAGTGTTTTGTCTATATTTCCTTCTATGTATTTTATGGTTTCAAGTCTTATGTCTAGTTCTTTAATCCATTTTGAGTTGGTTTTTGTGCATGGTGTGAGGTAGTAGTCAAGCTTCATTCTTTTGCATGTAGTGACCCAGTTTCCCCAGCACCATTTATTGAACAAGCTTTCTTTGCTCCAATGCATATTCTTTGCTCCTTTGTCAAAGATTAGTTGACCATAAATCTGTGGGTTTATTTCTGGATTTTCTATTCGATTCCATTGGTCTGTCTGTTCTTGTTCCAATACCATGCAGTTTTGATGATTATGGCTTTGTAGTGTAGTTTGAAGTTTGGGAGTGTGATGGCTCCATTCCCTTCTTTTTTTTTTCAGGAGAGCTTTGGCTATTCAGGGTTTTTGGTGATTTCATATGAATTTCATCAATAATTGTTCTCAGAAACGAATTAGTGCCTATTCTTCACAAACTCTTCCAAAAAATTGAGAAGGCAGGGATAATACCAAATACATTCTAATGTTTCTTTAAGTCACAAACTAACTTTGGCATTTTACGTCTCACTTAGGAACTAAAGCAAGACATCTCCAGCTTCCGCTTTGAAGTTCTGGGCTTACTAAGAGGAAGTAAACTGTCTACAATACAGTCAGCGCATGGCACGAAGGAGTCTTCTCATTCAGCCGACTCGGATGAAAAGAGTGACAATGAAGGTAGTAGCAAGGACAAGAAAAAGAACTTTAGCCTTTTTGATTTAACTACTCTGATTCACCCGCGATCAGCAGCGATTGCCTCCGAAAGACACAACATAAGCAATGGCTCTGCCTTGGTGGTGCAAGAACCCCCGAGGGAGAAGCAGAGAAAAGTGAATTTTGTGACTGATATAAAAAACTTTGGGTTATTTCATAGACGATCAAAACAAAACGCCGCTGAGCAAAACGCAAACCAAATCTTCTCTGTTTCAGAAGAGGTTGCTCGTCAGCGGGCTGAAGGACCACTGGAGAGAAATATTCAACTGGAATCTCGAGGATTAGCTTCAAGGGGTGACTTGAGCATCCCGGGGCTCAGTGAACAGTGTGTGTTAGTAGACCACCGAGAAAGGAATACGGACACCTTGGCATTGCAGGTAAGCAAGAGAGTGTGTTCGTTCACATCAGAGAAGGTGGTGGTGGAGGACACTGTTCCTATAATACCAAAGGAGAAACACGCAAAGGAAGAGGACTCTAGTATAGACTATGATTTAAGCCTCACAGACACAGTCACCCATGAAGATTATGTGACCACGAGATTGTGATACTTGAAGAAGGAAGCGTTTATCATACATATACATATTTTCCATAGTGCTCTGGGTTGAGGTGGGAGGGATGGGCTTAAAAAGTAAATTAGCAAATGCTACTTACACTTTATAGCATTTATCAACTGTGGCATATTAATCTGTAACGTTAAAATAAGGCAAAGGCTATCAAAAACTTTTGTAGCCTGCTTTTGCTGTATAATTCATTTTACAATTTTTTTGTTAATAAATAAATGCGCCTTGTATTCTTGTACTGTTGCAATAACCCACAGGAAATTTGTAGCTCTCTTTTTCAATTAAAACAACTGCAATTTATTTCATGTGGTAGTTGACTCCTATAATAGATATTTTTATATGCACAAAAGATGTAGCTGAAATATTAGTGTTTCATAAATTTTTAGGATCTCTAGAGATGGTTGTTCATCAAGGACTTTTCACCCAGCTCTACAGTTTAGCTTTATTACACAGATATTAATAAATTATTGCTTAAGAATATATAAATAATTATAGCACACAATCAAAGCAAGCAAGCCTTTCATGGAGTCATATCCATGGAGTCAAACTCTCTTACAATGAATGTCAGGTATGTTTGGTAGAGTTTTAGGTTTCCCAGTTTTTCAGTAAGTAAAAGAAAGGTTTGCTTAATTTTGATGATTGATGAATTTAAACAATATTCTGTCAGGAAAAAAAAGCTGTATTTCAAAATGTTTTTTTAATAAGCTTTCTCTGGTAGAATTGCTAATCAGGGTAAATATGAAGCTTTATGAATCATTGCATTTTAAGATATGTGAAAAGTTCTCAGTGCTAAGAAAATAACAAATTATTATAGTTTAAGCACCTAAACAAAGGAAATAATTACATATTTATAACATCAAGATGATAATAAATTCATTCTAACAACCTAAATCCAAGCAAAGTTCAATTCTATTCTCAATTAACGCAATATTGTTGTCATTTGAAAAGAAGTTCAAAAACTGTGTAGTTTTCTTTCCCACACTGATTGGAATATATTTCCCTAAAATTATAGTCACTCAAAAATCATTAATTTTAACAATAGTTAAAAAGTTTTTCCAGAAGGACAGAATTCTTAATTGCTTGCTTTTCTATTGTTTTCAAGGTAATTTAGCTTATTACTCTTATTCACTGGACTACTAAAGGAAACATCTTAAATTTTAAATTATGTAACTTGTGTTTACTTAAGCCTCCATGGAAATAGAAGTTTCCTCACCATATTTATTTCAAGTCAACAAACTAAAAGATCTCCGAGTTTGTTTTACTTCAAAAATTAACTCCATGGACTAGAAAAGGGGAAATTATATATGATTTACCATTGACCAGAGTGTAAAGTTTTAGAAAACTCAGTCTCTGGTCACCATCCATCAAAACTAAGAAATAACAGCAATAACAATGCAGCCATTGTTCCGTGTGACATATACATATGTACTGCTCATAACAACCCTCTCCAGTAGCTACTATTTTTATCCTCACTTTGTAAATAAGGAAAACCAGACAAGCACTAACTTGCCTAATGTTCACAGCTAAATGATGGCATTGTTACATGTCCTTTGGGGCCAGGCTTTTAACCACGGTACTGTAGGGCCTTTCAGAACACAAGAGGTGCAGCGAAAGGATGTGTACATATGACATTATTATTAACTGCTTCTGAAAAGCTAAACTTATTCTTTAGCCTCAATTGCATCTACAAGTTAGTAGATTTAAAAATACATATTGGGGCTGGATCTCAGAATCAACTTAGGTTTTGGTTTGCAGAAGATTCAAACGCACTGAGTAGCTCTCACTCTTAAATTTGATTTTGTCCTGGGCATTTTGGAAAAGGATAGATAACTTTGGAAAAACATATGACACCTAATGAAAATACTTCTATCTTCAAACATACCTTTATCTAAAGGGTGTTAGGACACACAAAAGCCTGGAGAACAGTAAAATATCCAAATTATTCACACATACACACAGAAGGGAATTCTAGTCTTATTTTCAATACTTGGAGCATTTTTCAAATGATTTTTTTTTTTTTTTGCTTCTCTGAATGTATATTATCATTATATATACTTTATCCCAGAATTTAATTTTAAATTTCTTCTCTCCCTTCAAATAATAGGAAAAAAATGAGAGCAATAATAATTCTCCCCCCAGTGGCTTATTTATATCAGGGATTAAGTAGCTGATATCATATGTGAACATGATGATAAAAGAGGGATTTATCTGAAGCCAGTAATACCCTTCTTTCCAGTGACCTAGAGATGATGGGAAGGCAGTGACACCTTGCTTTCTAGTGACACAGGTATAATGGTTTCTAACAATCCTCAGATGTCACTGACAGATACATTTATGAGTCTGAACAAAGCATTGGCCATTGGGTAGTATACCACCTGTCCAAGAATTGAATATTATGCTAAATATGTGATGATATTAGGTAGTATTAATGAAGATAACAGTAGGGAAGGAATAAGAAAACATAAAACAACAGAGGAATGATGTTTGTGAAGTCTTTCAGTGAGTAGTTTGGGGTTTCTTTTCATTTTCCATTCATATTTAAATCAATAGAAATTCCTAAACATCATAGAGTTTTGACAGATCCTTCATTTGTATAAATAATGTTTCTTGATTCATGTCCTCTTGATCTTATGCTCACTCACCTTTATTTATTTACTGCCAGGATTGGGTGGAAGAATGTCTAGAAAATTCAATTTAACTTTAATAGAATTGAGATTAAATTCACAGGTCTTCATTCATCATAGATATATTTTGAAAAATCCATTTACAAGAAATAATGCTATAAAGATGTACCTCACCATTTGTGATAGATGTATTCCTGAAAGTATCTCTGTAAATAAATCTATATTAACTTCAGTAGGGAAGTATGAAAAAAAATGTAGTGAATTATTTTGTAAAATGACAAATTATTTTTCAAATGGGTAATCATCCTCTAAATGTATCTGTTCATAAGATGGGTATTTGCATATCAAATTTTCTTAAATTAGATATTTTATTTACTGGCTGGCAATTAAAATACTGCAAAACCATACTCATTTTCTTGCCTGTTTTGCAGCTTGACATACTTTGGTATCAAACACACAATCCAAACATTGAAATTTGCTGGGTAGCTGTTGGGGTGTAAAGAAAGAAATCAATCAATGAAGCATCAAGGGTAATAAACTTACATTATTGTCAAAGAACAATTTTGCAGCCAATATGGAAGGAATTTAGCTAACAATGGTATAACAATCTACTTTCACAATATTCAATAATCCTAACTAATTCTGGAATTTAGTTGAGACTGTCCAGACCCATGATCTTTTGCTGAAGAGCAGACATCAAGTACTCAGATCTGTCCATTCTTAATGGTCTGCTGCAGAACCTTTTATACTTTAAACAGCGGCCAGTTCAAACATTTTAGAAAGTATACATAAAACTCAATTTGGCAAAAAAAAAATCTGTCTCCCTAAATGTTTACAATGACTCAAAATTTTAAAAAGCCAAATTTATGAATATATCTCACCATTTTGAAAATTTCCTCAGTTTAGCTTTCCTATATCTTTTATTTTCTTATGATCTCCAAAATCCAGACTTACCATTAACCATGGAATTTAGAAATTTACTATCTCTTACTGTCCCCTTAAATTCAACTTCAAAAAAAAAATATATAAATCATTTCAAAATGTATTACAATATATTTTGTTTACATAGTTTTGCCATGACTATAAAAAAATGTATAACTGTACTAAAGTATTTCTCCACAAACAACTGGAAAAAGTGGTTGAGGGCATTCATGGAAAGTTCCAACTTTACCCAGCTACTCAGTGGTTGAGATGGAGCTTAAAGAGAAATTCTGCAGGGACTCCCTGGTGGCGCAGCGGTTGAGCGCTGGGTTGTGAAGCTGCCCGCAGCCTCCACGGTGCCGGTTCGATCCCCGGTTCGATCCCCGGTTCGATCCCCGGTTCGATCCCCGGTTCGATCCCCGGCTGCTCCCCGGCCACCGGAGGAGGGTTCCGCATGGCGCGCAGACCTCTCCTGCCGCCCCCTGCTCCCCTCAGCAGTGTACTTTGGTCCTTCTGCCTGCTCTGCTCCCCACTCTGGCTCTGGTGAATTCTCTCACCCTTCAGTGTTTGTATGAATAAATAAATCTTTAAAAAAAAAAAAGAGAGAGAAACTCTTCATCTAGATATTCAAATAAGAAATCAGATCACAAGTATCTTATAAATTAATTTTAATTTTTGTAAAATTTTGTCTTTATTGTTCTTACCTTCAGTAGGAGATATTTATTCAAACTTTTCCACAGCTCAAATTCAGAATAAACATTATATTACCTTTCTTTCCAACAAAATTGTGTTCAGATTTAAAAAAAAAAAAGACTGGTTTCTTACTGTTTTCTAAAAATGCACTGCTCATCATTTTCACTTAAAGCCTAGAACTTGTGATAATCTATATTCACATTGTTAATAATAAAATATATTAAATAGTATTAAGTTTCTCAACAGAAAAATGACAGGGCAAAGTTGAAAAATATGAAGCTGAACCAAGATTGCAACCATTGCTGGACAAGAATTCAATGTCATTATGCTGCCACAGAGAAACTGTCATTGCCAGTGAAATTTATATAGCAAACCCATCAGTTTCCTCTAGAGCTGTTCTGTCTAATATGGTACTACCTATCAATACATTTGACTACTAAGTGTGTGAAATGTGGCTGGGCTGAAATAGGATGTGCTATAACACACACACCAAATCTCAAAAACTTAGTATGAAAACAAGGTAAAATAGCTCACTGGTATTTGCATTGATTATCTGCTGAAACATTTTGGATGTACTGAGTTAAAAATTCTAATTGGTTTTATGTTTTTTATTACTTTTTTAATGTAACTACAATAAAATAGAAAAATATATCTGTGGCTTGCATTTGCAGCTGCAATACATGTCTATTGGACAGTGCTTCTCAGGAACATCTGTTTCACCCCATTCATGTATTCCCATAATCTGAATTTCATAGAAAAGCTTATGTATTCAAGTACACAAAAGATATTGATGTGACTCAGTTAGAATTTGCTATCTCTCCTGAGTCCCAATAACCTAATGGAATCACTGCTAATAATTTGCTGTTTTTCATGTTTTCTCCTTGCCTTTACAAATATATTAATATATAAACATGTGTGCATATGTACAGTCCATGGTCTTTATTGTTTTATCAAGATTGGATCATCCTATACCTATGAATCAGTAACTGGTTTGTTTCTCATCTAACAGAGCATCATGGAAACTTGTATAGTGCCATATAATATAATGAAGACATCTGAATCCATTAAAAGGAATTTTTTTACTAGTTGTTTCACCTATTGAAATATGTTCTCACATGCTATTTTTAAAACTACTATAAAAGAACAACTTATTGCATCAAACATGAGATTTTGAGGTATATCTGAGGGACAAAATGAGGTGTTTTGAAAGCCAAATTTGCTCATTTCTCTCGGCTTATAATCTTACAGGGCTATTTTCCAGTGATAAAATATAGAATGCATTGCATGACCTTCAGAAATTTACCCCACTTACAGTATCAATATCATTTTTCAGCATCATTCTCTCAAACAAACTAAACTTTAGTCATCATGCTTTTAGCTATTGAAGACAATATTTTCCTTTCCTTAACATTTGCAAAATAGTGTTCCTCCAGCCCTGTATCATAATAGTACCAAAATTTTATGACTTTAGAGAATTTTTTAATCCAGGATCTTAATTAATTCCCATTCATCTGTTTTTATTGTTCCTGTAGGTTTAATTGTTTTACCAAATGCCTTTTTTGTTTTCTTAAAGATTATCTTTTACTGAGCCTGCAGATAATGAGCTAGGTTTCCTCACTCTGGGAATGAGGGGTTATTTGCATTGACTGCCATTCAGGGTATCCATGTACTTAGAGAATTTACATCCAGGAAATACTTCAGTGTGTTGCCTCAGCATTCAGCATACAAAATATCATGGAGCCTGTGGGGAAGAAGGAAATGCTGTGGAGTGACCATGAGTTGGGCACTTCACTTATTCAAGCCTCATTTGCTAATATCTGAAATTTCTGGATGAAAATGTTCCATCTATTCCTAAAATACTGAACTATGCTGAATCACATTTTCAAAGGTATAAGTACCAAGGAAATATGAAGGCATAAATGTAGAAAAATATAAGTATCATAAAGTATTCAGTAATGGTTATTTCTTCCATTTTCTTCTTTTCAATTAAATTTTATTGTTTTAAAGATTTATTTTTTATATATTTATGCATACAAGAACTGGGGTGTAGGCCAGAGGTGCAGGGGAGTTGGGAATGAGAGGATTCACCAGAGACAAAGTGGGGAGCACTTTGTCTCCCCGGGGATTTACTGAAATACCCTGCTTAAGGGAGCAGCAGGCAAGACAGCAGAGGTCTGCTGTGCCATGTGGCTTAGCTCCCCGAACTGGGATCGAACTCATGCTGCAGTGGCTCGCAGCAGCTTAATAGCGCTGAGACTTTAACCCCTGAACCACCAAGGTGACCCTCAATTAAATTTAAAAAAAATGTTTTGTGATCATTGTACATTTATATGCATTTGCATGAAATAGCAGCGATTTAATGTAGCATTTATCCATTTCCTCCCAATGAAAACATCTTTCAAAACTATAGTATGGGCCTCCCTTGGTGGCGCAGCTGTTGAGCTCTGGGCTGCAAAGCTGCCCGCAGCCTCTGCAGCGCTAGTTCGATCCCCGGAGGCCAGCGAGGGCCCCACATGGCGAGCTGACTTCTCCTGCCACGCCCGCTGCTCTCCTCAGCAGTGTATTTCGTCAGTCTGTCTGTTCTGTTCCCCGGTCTGGCTCTGGTTAATTCTCTCACCCTCCCATGTTTCTGAATGTACTCAGTGCTTGTATAAATAAATAAATAAATCTTAAAAAAAAAAAAACTATAGTATAACATTGCAGATTGTTGACATCTATATAATTCATTGATCTTACTCATATTTCTGCAACTTTACTTATACCTGTGTGAGTGGGCTTTTTTGTGTATTTGGTTCTAGGGAATGTTATCACATGTATAGGTTTATGTATCTACAACCACAGTTAATATACAGAACATTTACATCACCACAAGGATCCTGGCATTGCCCTTGTATAATCACATCTCTCTCTTTAACACCTCCCCAATCTTAGCAACCATTAATTTGCTCTCCATTTTTATAACTGTGTCATTTCAAGACTTACATAAGTGAATCATGCAGTGTGTAACCTTTGAGAATTAGTGTTTTACACTCAACATAATTATAGATGTCTGAAGATTCATCCAAGTTGTTACATCTATCAATAATTTGTTCCTTTTTAGTTGAGTTTTATTCTATAGTATGCATGTAACACAATTTAACATTTCAACCATAGAAGGCTATCTGGGCTACTTCCAGTTTATGACTATTCAAAATAAAGCTGCAATCAACATTGTGTACAAGTTTTGTGTGAACATAAATTTTATTTATCTGGGGGTAAATGTCTGGGACTATAATTGCCAGGTGGTCAGGTATTTGCATGATTAGTTTTATAAGAAACAGCAACCTGAACCCCAGTGTGGCTGTAACTGTTTTACACACCGGTCTGCAATGTATAAGTGATTCAGTTTCTCTGCATTTTTCCTATCAATTTATATTTTATTCATTATGATAAGTAATGATATTTCATCATGGTTTTAATTTACATTTCCCTAATGGTTAATGATGTTAAACAGTTTTTCTTGTATTTATTTGATCTGTATGTCAAGTTGGTGATATTTCTGTTTATGTCTTTTGTACATTTTCAAGTTAGATTGTTATTTTTTTCTGAGTTTTGAGAATTCTTTATATTCAGAATTTCTGATTATTTATCAGATATGGTTTGCATATGTTCTTTCCGAGTCTTTGTAATTTGCGTTTTTGTCCACTTAATAGGGCCTTTCATAGAGCAATTTTTTTAATTTTTGATTAAGTCAAATTTGGGGGCTTATATAGTACTTCATGGAAATTCTAAGAAATCTTTGCCCAGGACTAAATCATGAAGATTTTCTCCTATCTATTTTTCTGAATTTTTTATGCTTATATCTTATGTTTAACCATATACTTTCTCTTATTTTTCTTTCGGTAATTTAGTATGTACATAAATTTGCAGAAGTAAAGTGTCTCGAAGACTAGGATCCCATATATGCACAGGAGATGATGGGGATTGTTGACAGGCAAACATGCATGTATTATTGAAGTTGAGATGACAAGAAAAGGTAAATCATTTTACTGATAAAAACTGACTTAATTTCCCAGAAGTTATAGCCAGACTTTTCTGAAGATTGAAAAAAAATGTCCAAGTCGTATTTCAATTCCATTACTCTTCTTCTAACTTCCTGAATCAGATGGAAAAGCAATAAAGATAGAAAAATTTCTCTGTTGGGACTGAAAAACAGAAATATAAAAAAACATTCAAATGTACCCCTCTTTGCAAAATCCATTTGCTATCTGAAAAAGACTTGAATTGCTGGAACATGATCTGATGCATTTCTGAAGAATAAATCATTACTAAATTTGTATATAGTATGTAGGTACCATTAACATGCTCAGCAAAATAAGCCAGAAAAAAAAAAAAAAAGAAAAATACCGGATGGTCTCTCTCATAGCAGGAATTTACAAAACCTAAAAAAGGGACCAGGAAAAAGACTAATTATAATAAAGTAAAAATCAAAATTAACAAGCATCTATAAAGTAGAGACACACTACGGGGGCAAGGGAGAAGGGTAGGGATCAGGGTCAAAACAAGGGGGGTGGGAATTTTATGGGGACTATAATCAAGATGAAAATGCATACATTGTGCAAAAATGAAAAATGATGCAAAATATATAAAATTAAAAAAAGATCAATCATTTGTTTAAAATGCTACTACTCTTTGATTCAGGTACCACACACACCAAAAAAAGAATAATTTGGGTATGAAAGTAAAACTTAATAAAACTAGAATGAAATTATAATCTTGTGATACTACATAATGAACTAGGAAACAAAGTAATTTAGTGCACACACAAATAATGACTGAATGGCATAAAATTCACAGGGTAATTGAAATGTCTGAGGCTTGCATTGGAAAGGAAAATTATCTCAATACCTCATTTCTGTTGGGTAAATATAATTGAAGTTATTGGTCATATAGTATCTTAGGAGTCAAGGATCTCAGGAAATGCAAGACATTTTTTGCACAGTGGCTGCTCCATTTTACATTCCTAGCAGCACTGTGTGAGAATTCAGATACCTTCACATCATCACCAACACTGAGTTTTGATTCTAGCCATCCTAGTGGGTGTGAAGTGGTATCTCCTAGGGTTTTGGTAAGTATTTCTCCGATAGTGAAAAAGAACATTTTTAGTAATATAGAGATAGCATATCTAGCATATCTAGTGACATAGAGTATTTTTTCATATACTTACTGGTCATTCATCTAATTTGCTTGGAGAAATATCTATTCATATCCTTTTCCATTCTTAACTGAGCTGTCTCTTATTGTTGATTTTTAAAAGTCTTTATATATTGTAGATACAAATACCTTATCAGATATATAACTTACAGGTATATATTCTCTGTCTTTTCACTTTTTCAATGGTTACCTGTAGTGCATAAAGGTTTTTTTTTAATTTTGATGAAGTCCAATATTTCTTTTGTTCTTAAGTTTTGGTGTCATATCTAAGAATCCTTTGCCAAAGTCATGAATATTTACCCTAAAATTTTTGTGTTTTTTTAGTTTTAACTTTCACATTTAGGTTTTTGACCCGTGATAGTTAACTATTAAATATGCAGTGAGGTAAGTGTTCAACTTCATTTTGGCACCCTTGTTAAAGAACACTTAGCCACTGTTGTATGAATGGACTTATTTCTGAACTCTCAATTCCATTGTGTTGAGGGTGTGTGTGGTATGTGTAAATATATCCTTGTACTAGTACCACTCTGTCTTAAATACTGTCACTTTACAATAATTTAAAAACCAAGAGGTGTGAATCTTCTTACCTGTTCTTCTTCAGCATTTTTTTTTTTTGGCTTTTCTGGTTCCCTTAAAATTTAATATGAATTTTAAAATCAGCTTTTCTATTTCTACAAGGAATTGAGCTGGTATTCTGACAGAGATTTCAATGAATCAGTAGGTCAGTTTGGGGCTATTGACACTTTAAGTATGTTGAATTTTCTAACCCATGGAGATGGAATATTCTCCCATTTATTCAGATCTTTTAAATTTTATTTCAACATTTTATGATTTTCAGAATATATTATAGTGTTTTTGTTAATTTTTAGCATTTTATTCTTCTTGATACTGTTATTAATGCAATTGTAATTATCCTTTAGTACTCTCAAAAGTCAAAGTATTGATATAATAATAGCATTGAAGAATTTCTCTATTTGTATATCAAAAAAATGAGATAAAGTGAACTTTCTGTCCCCTGTTATTTTAGAAATTTTGCATACTAAAAATGCAATCTCTAGGATACAATTTCTTTTTTTTTTGAAATAAAGATATTCAGCTGCTTGAATTGTTTTGAAAATGGTATACATAAATGCCAAGAATAAATTAGTTATTTAAGCATAGGAATTCTCTATTCTTTTTCAAATTTATAATTACTGGCTTCATTGTAACTAAGTGTAATATCTTTACAACTTTTGTCAATGTGGTTACATGTGTTAATAAATCCACTTGTTATTTCCATCTATCTAATATTATCCTCCATTTTACCGTAGCATAATGTGAACACAATCTTCCACCATTGCCCATTTAGAAGGAACTTTCAAACTGTAGGGGCTTTTATTTATGTATATATTGTAACTTATTGATGCTATTAAACATTATAGCAGCTCACATTTATAAATATCAAATTATGATTTTACTAATCAGTTAGCAATAAGGTAGAGGGGTGATTAAAATACTTTTTTATTGGGCCTCCCCAGTGGCGCAGCGGTTAAGCGCTGGGTTGCGAAGCTGCCGCAGCCTCTGCAGCGCCAGTTCGATCCCCGGCTGCTGGCGAGGGTCCCACATGGCACACAGACCTCCCCTGCCGCGCCCGCTGCTCCCCTCAGCAGTGTATTTCGTCAGTCTGCCTGTTCTGTTCCCCACTCTGGCTCTGATGAATTCTGTCACCCTCCTGTGCTTCTGACTGTACCCAGTGCTTTGTATAAATAAATAAATCTTTTAAAAAATAAATTAAAAAAAATCTTTTTTATTTGCAATTTTACCATATTTAGTAATGTAGAGTTTTAGGTTAATATGGAAAGTATACCCACAAATTTTACCAGCTTCTAGTATCAGGATACTCTATCTTTTATATAGGACAGGAGGAAGAATAAATCCAGCTGTTTTGGAGGATTAGCGCTCAAGTTCCTTGCTTAGGCAGAGATATATAACCAGACTGGCTGCATTATTTAAAACATTGAGATATAAAGAAAAAATTGGGTGAGCCTATACTAGAAAACTAGGTCCATGATATCTGATGATTAAGATTGCACTACAGATAAATGAAATAAAGTGAGAAAGAAGATAATAAGCAATAATCACATTTACATTCACAATTCTGCTTCTGACAATGTCTCTCCCATTGACCTTCCTTTGCCCTTTCCATCCCTATCAAGGGCAATTTAGAATAACAATGTGTTCAGAAAATAAGATAGGCCAATAATGGACACAAATATTCTGGCTCTGTGTGTGTGTATATTTATATAGCATTAAATTGAGAATTTGGTTGTAGTAATATTTAATGAGTGAAAATATCCAAAGCTCTCCCCAAATTGAATCTGTTGGCCATAGTCCTCTATTTGGTTATTGAACTTGGAGGAAAGAATTCAGTCTCAAACTTTATTCTAATGTTTTTATTGGCTCACTTGTAAAATGAGGTAACAGTGACTTACTTCTCTGGATCTGTTATAACTCAAAAACTTGGAAAAAACAATGAAAAATATTTAAGTAGATGAAGCTATGTGTGCATGATTTCCTTTTCATTACATGAGAATAACCCTGATGAATCCCAGAGAATTAAGTGCTATGCAAATTCCCTCTCATATAACTTAAGTTGAAGAAAAACTATGCAAGTTACATGAAGGAAGCAGAATGAGCTGCAGGCCAACATGACTTCATTGCAAAGTGACCTAATGTACTAATGTGGCAGAACAAAGAAAGTGTGTGAATGGGGGCAACAGCCACAACCTGGAGAAATGACATAAAGGAAGGGAAAAGGAGAAACAGAGCAGCCAATTTTGGCATCCCTGAGTCACACACTATGTTGGAAAAGAAGGAATCTTAATACATGGACTTGGATCATTCCGGTCCCAATGATAAAGCTGACCCAGTTGTGGAAATAAATGAATGAAGGCTGTTAGATGCCTCTGATACCGCTCCTAAATTTTTACTTTTTGATCCTCTGAGGTCTTCCCTTAGCGTTTTTTTTCATGGAACAAATGCACTATTAATGCTAAATAATGTATTGTAGTTTATGTGATAGCTCTAACTATTGAAATAAAATGTAGGCATCTTGATTACATAAAGCTCCAAGCTTATGTAAGTTGAGTCTGTGAGAGATCTTGCCTCAGATACTGACAAAGCTAAATTTCGGAACCATTAGGGAAAATACAAGACTTTAAATTGTGGCCAATTATTCAAATTGGAGCCAGTATTTGAGATCTCTTGGGAGACAACCAGTTGGTGTTTCCCCAAGGGACACATATCTGCATCAACAGGCATATTTAGTATTCTAATATCCACATTTATCATTGCATTATTATTTCCAAATCTCATCTTATGTTGAAGACCTAAGAGACTAAATATCAAAAAATAAAGAGCCAAGAGACTATTTACTTGGACTTAGATTTACTTAACTTAGATGTTATTCCTAAATTTACAGAAACAAAACAAAATGTATATGCCAACTGCATACTCCAGTGTTTAATTTTTTTTAAAAGACAAAATCAAACTGGTGAAGACGAAGACAGGAGACTCAATAAACATGCTCATGATTCTGTCTGTGCAAGAGATAGTCCAAGGGGGAGCAGAATGAAGGGACATGACCAACAGCCTAAGTAGCCATTGCTACAAAGATAGTGGAAAATCAGAAGATGTAAGAAAGGAACACATTTTAGGAGAAAGTGGCTATTGTAGACAATAGCCAATAGGTCAAATAACAGAATTATTCTGGGAACAAGAATTAGGAACAGAAAAGTTAGCACAAGTCAACATGAAATTTAGAGTGGAGGGAGCAATAGTCTGAAAAGTGACTTGAAAAAGATTCAGACTTTCTCTCAAGACATGAGATGTACAAAATAAATCATACCACAAGGGAAGGGCTACATGGTAAGGTGGTTTCCTCAGGGGAGAACAAAGGACTCCAGAATGGAAAATTCATGGAAATTATTTTCAAAGTTAATTTAAAACTCAATGCTTTATCATAAAATAAGTAAAGAAATAGTTGTAGAAGATTCCTAAAATAGAATGGAATGGGAAGGAAATCATGGGAGAAAATAGATGACTGGGGAGAATGACATTAAGGGTAGTTAATTACAAAACAGGATGGTTCTGCTGTGTGGCAAAATTTCCTAAAATAATTGATATTCCAAGTTCCTACTGGATTTAGGGAGAAAATAGAGGCATCACTCTCTTTTTTGGGAAATATCACCCTTGACTGTGTTTCTGAAAGAAACTTACTCAGGTAAGAAGGCATACAATGGGGTTAGAGATTAAAAGTCTGATCAGGAATCCTAAATAGCAGTGGACTTATTCCTTTGTTGAATGAAAGCAGTAACTGAAATCAACATTCTTATAAACCTTGTGCCTTGAAAATTTTAGCAGCTCTGGTTGCTGAATGCCAAGGAAAGAAAAAAAGACAGACTTAAGTGGTGACAGCTTATTCTAAAGGAACTAATGGAGTCAGTAGAATTTTTTTAGGAAGTTGGATAAATTTATAGCTTTCAAAGTTTTGAAAAATCATTAGACTATCTAAATTTTTCCGAGCCAGAACTTGTTTATCCAGTGCTTCTCTGTATTTTCTGCCTCCTCCTCTCTAAAATACTATTTGATATAGGCAGGAGCTTTATCTATCTTGTTCATTCACTCATATATTTCTAGTGCCTAGAATGGTGCTTGGGTTATTAGGTTATACCTAATGCTTGCTTTTGAATAAAGTTTTGAAAAGTTCTGTCATGTTACCAGGTTCAATTGCCACCCTGATTTCCTCTATTATAATGTTGAAGAAGAAGGAATAATAAAATGTCCACAAAATTGATGATTTTCTAAAATCACAATTTACAGTACAGTTTAACAAAGTAATCTAATTTTGGACACTCATTTTACCTGGAGATTTTCAGCTATTTAACTCATAAAGGTTGTTAATAAGTTTTGTAGCTGAAGGGAAGGATATTAAGAAAAGTTTAATACTTTACCCTGTATCAAATGATTGTTTGTGGAATAAGATATATTTTAACATATGAATCTCAACTGATAAAGAAAAGGAGGAAGAGGAGGAGAGAACAAGGAGGAGAAGGGGGAAGAGGAACAAGACAGAAGGAAAATTGGACAGTAGAACAACTGAAACTTCTTGGCATTAATACTTTACCTCCTTATAATTTTCAGAATTAGGAAGTGATAAACTATTCCTATTTCAGTCCAAATTGATATCCATAGACTTCTTGTGATTTTGCCAAGTGATTCATAGCTAAAAGTGAGTGGAGCTGGGATTTAAATTTAGATATTTTCAATTCCAAACTCCATATTCTTCTGATTATGGGGAAAAGGCATAATACATCCTGCCCCGAGTTGATTTTCAGAAAACTATTTGGGTTGGTTCCGGAAGTCTCAGTAAACTGAGGGGCATGGTGTTCCTTCTTTTTCATAAGACACCACATTTCAGCTATCTAAAGTTATACTGTTTGCATTTGCATGTTAATACACTAAAAATTACAATGAAATTTTGATCAATAAGCTATTGTACCGTATGCATATAATTACCCTCTTGGGAAATTATTCCCTCTCACATTGGAGAACCTGTCAGAGAAGGATTGTATAAATACACAAGAAAGACTTTTTCCCTTTTGCTTTCCGCCTCTACAGAACCATGGGAGTCTAAAGAAATCCACCCTGAAATTAACTTTAGGAGTGAATCAAAATGAGTGGGGCAGAAAAGAGTATGGTATAACATTAAGTGCATTATTCATGAAACATGTATTTGCATTACTGCACTTCCAGTTAATAAAGGCAAAGCAATTTCAATGGAGTGTCTACTCTAAACTTTTCACATCTCTTCATGTCTTTCTTGAGATTCCACGCTGTTTCATTGATTCATGTCATTACCAACAATAATCACTGTAGACGCTAATAAAGGTTTCTATCATCTGATTATAGAGTAAGTGATGCATACAATAGCAGCAGATAAAAAAATAAAAAGCTACAGAAACCAAAATTAGCTTTGTAGGCAGGAAATAAAAGAGAGAAACAATTCATCAACAAAGACTCATCAGGACCTTTTGCTGTGACACGATGTTTTACAAAAGTTGAGTGAATTTGATATGAGAACAAACTTTAAAAATGCTGCCTTTGTTTTTAGTTTTTCAAATACCATATTCTTAAGACTCATCTAGGAAATTCTGGATGCCCAGCCTTTGGCTGGCCCTAAAGAAAAATGAATATTATATGTCTATGCAGGGTAATTTCCTCTGTTGCAGAGAATTGAGTTTTAGCTGTTTGGAAAAGAAAAAAATAGGGACACATATGCTCTTTGTCTATTCTTCTCTGCTCTTAATCTTGAATGTCTGACCTATTTGGTTCACTCGTTTCAGGAATAATGATTTTTTTTTCTCACAGCAGAATGCTCTCTTGACATGACCAAAGAAGAGAAACAATGGCAATTGTGGAAGTTTTAACTCTTCTAACACAAGTTACTACAATAACAATTTATTTCTAATCTTTTACTTTCTGTCAAGAAGCGAGTGACATCTGGACACTGTGATGTATGGGTCCATCATCCTTTGCTTGTGAGTATGGGGAGGGAGAAATGTGAGTTCCAATCAGGAAGCCAGTGGTACAAGGATGACTCAAACTGATTTTGACCTCCTGACATATATTTGAGTGTTTGTGCACTGGTGTATGTCTATGTCATAGACAGTAAACATGAGTCAGGAGAAATTTTATTTCTTTATGCCTTTTTTTTTGGGGGGGGGGGTAAGAGGACTGGGCTGTAGGCCAGAGATGCCAGGGCAGGAGGAGTAAGAGGATTCACCAGAGACAAAGGGGGAGCAGAACATTCATATCTACTAAAATATACTGCTAAGTGGAGCAGTGGGTGCGACAGGAGAGGTCTGCTGCTCCATACGTGGGATAGCTCCCTGGCAGGGATCAAACTCAGGCCTTACTGTAATAGTGCTGAGACGTACCCCCTAGGCCACCAGGAAGGCCCAGGAGAAATTTTAAAACACAGATCTCACCAGTGGGGAACAATTTAGCAGAGACTTAGGCATTGGTATTAGTATACTTTAATGGATTTCTAAGAGTTTTCCATTCTGTTTACTAGTACCATGAACTGCCTTATAAGAGATATTAAACATAACAAAAGCTGAAAATTTTGATTCAGCCACCGCAGATATTTTAAAAATACTCATTATAAATCCTTCCAAACAAATCCTTTCCTTTTTTTCTCTTATATACTACTGTCTTTGAACTTCTCAATACTGCTTTTTTCTATGCATGCTAATAGGAATACAGTGTTTTGATATGGGAATGTTGCTTATGAAAGAACTCTTAGAAATGTATAAAAGAAGAGACAATCCTTCTTCCTTTCAAGTTTCAGGGGAAACATCGTTCTGAGTTATAAAACTAGTTCAAGAAATCTCACCTAAGGTGACAAATCAATATTGATCTTTTTTTTTTTAACCTCTCCAGTATGGAGAATTTGAGGAAACTATTGCTATTACATTTGTTTTCTGTTTTTCTAAAACTTTCCTTGAATGTGCAGTCTATATAGCATTTTTTTGAACATAATAAATTGTTACTTTGATCGAGGGAGAAGTAAAAAATGCAGCTGTCATTGTAGTCTATTGTACTTACTACTGTAGAGTAGTAATATTTTAATTGATATACTCTAATGCAAAAATTTTATAAAATCATTCATCAAAACAACTCATTCACACTTTTGAGTTGTACTAACATCTATAAAGATATATCACTTCTTGAAGTTCCTTATTTAGAAGAGTATTTGAGGGTTATCTCATTTAAAATAATAGAATACTAGCGCAATAAAAAACAAAAAAGATTAATAGCATACTGCAACTATATAATTTTGTCAGACTCCTTAAAATCATCTAATCTATTACTCTAACTTCATCTCTCATTTTGTGAAATCATTTATAAAATCTCACAGCAAGTTAGGCAACACTGGAATTTAAGTTTCTGGATTTATATATTTTTAAAGATTTATTTATTTATGCGTACAAGAACTGGGGTATAGGCCAGAGGTGCGGGGGATGAGAGGATTCACCAGAGACAGAGCGGTGAGCCAAACAGGCAGATCTACTGAAATACTTGTTGAGGGTAGCAGCAGGTGAGACAGGAGAGGTCTGCTGCACCATGTGGGTTAGGTCCCTGGCTGGCCAGGGATAGAACTCCTGCAGTGACTGGTGATAGCTTGATAGCACTGTCTTTAACCACTGCACCACCAGGGAGGTCCATGTTTCTAAATTTCTAAGCTAGCTTCTTAGCCCAATCCACATGACCAGATGTAAGGGGACAGGAACAACATGGAGCAGGTTTTCTATGATCCCAGCAGATGGGGTAAGGGAGGAGCCAGAGTCCTGAAGCCCTCGGTGGCTTTTCAGGCTTTCATTGGGATTTACCAGGTACACAGCAGGCAGGGGTGCTGGGGGGCCGAGAGGCTGGCAGGCCTCCCAACCCCCAGCAAGTCTTCACTCTGGGCTCTCCAATTATCTCTGCTGCTCTGCTCTCTTGCTTCTCTGCTTCCTCTGGCGTCCCCGTTGATGCCACCCTTAAAAGCCCAATCTTAGCCCAGGTGAATCCCATCGACAGACGCCCACACCCTATTCCAGGTGCCCGCCATCAGGCATGCATTCAGGACCACAGGGTTTCGTCATCTGTCCTAATGGCGGGAGGTCAGAAAAGCCTGATCCTTTTACCTTACCCTACAATCCACCCCCTCAGGGTTTTCTGCCAGACAGTCTATACAAGTTATATACAAGTTTCTCTTGGCGAATATGAACACTGCAGCCATGGCCCACAAAAGCAAATGAAATACATCACAATATAACAAAATACAACAGAACACAAATTAGTCCAGGCAGGGCACCAACCTAGTGGCAAAAGACAATTATTGGCACCAGCAGATGATCCACCACTTCTGCTGTCAAAGGCTCTGCTCATGCAAGGGAGGGGAACCACTCACAACATCTACCATCACACACCAGGAGTCATCAGGCTTCCTGGCCTTCTCTGGCTGTGGTCTCGGCCACAAGCCCCACATGGCATCCACCCCCAGGATGCACTCACTCTGAGATTGGCGATTCTATACTGTTGGGGGTAATCGCCAACCCTCAGGGTTTCTGTCTGCGGTCACTCCAACACTTGGCTTTCATAGCCACCAATGCGACACACAGACCCCTTTACTCAGGCCGACCCATTGCACAAGCACATGGGTCAGGGATCCAAACTTCACATGCAGCCTCTCTTGGCGCCCCTCTTCAGCTGTGGGCTCCACCACAAGCCACGTTCCCCACCCATCCCCCAAGAACGGGTTCCTCAGCACCTCATCCTCACTCAACCGTGAGCAGGGCATCACCCACAGGTGATTTTAAGAGACTCACTGGCCTTTAACAACACATATTCAAGCTGCTTAACAGCCGCTCAGGGCTTCTCAATCTTAGCACCAGCTTTTGCCTTCTCAGTTGGCTTTTCTCCTCCGCCTAGCTGCTGGGCACACACAGGCTGCTTTTGGCCACCAAGGCCCACTGGCTACCCCCAGATTCCCATCTCCTGGGGTGTTGTAGGGTAAGGAAAAATGTCAGGCTTTTCTGCCCTCCCTCCATCAGGATAGATGATGGATCCTTGTGGTCCTGAATGCATGCCTGATGGCGGGCACCTGGAGTAGGGTGTGGGCATAGGTAGATGGGATTCACCTGGGCTAAGACTGGGCTTTTAAGGGCGGCGTCATGGGGATGCCAGAAGAAGCCAAAAGAGAAGTTTGGAAAGCAGCATCAGAAGCCGAGAGAGAGAGAACGCCGGAGAGCCCAGATAGAGTGAAGACTTGCTGGGGGCCTGCCAGCCTCCCGGCCCCCCAGCACCCCTGCCTGCTGTGTATCGGGTAAATCCCAATAAAAATCTGCAAAAAGCCACTGAGGACTCTGACTCCTCCTTTACCCCATCTGCTGGATTAGATAACCTGCTCGGTGGTCAGTCCTGCCCATACAGGTGTAAAAACAATAGCATCCTCCACCAGAGTCCCAAAAACATATCAAACTAGCCAAGGTCCCTCCACCTTCTGGCAGGATTGTCAGTCCAAGTCCATAGTCTAAGTCCATCCATTGGCTTTTTCCTTGTATCAGCACTGGTGAGCTCCGAATCGTGGTCCTGTCTTCCCCAACGATTCTTGCTGCCTCAGGGGTCGTTGGCTAGTCCTCTCAGGCGTCTCCTCCTCCAGGCGTGGTCTCATCCTGTAGCTCCTGGACCTTGTCCACCTTCTGTGCCACCATGGTGCCTCCAGCACTGTCACAGGCCCAGTCTGCTACTCCTGAGGTCTTCGGAGGGCTCCAGACCCATCTGCGGGGATCATCCTGCCGACTATGCCAAATGTAAGGGCAGGAAGGGCACGGAGCAGGATTTTTATGACCCAAGTAGATGGGGTGAAGGAAGAGAGAGTCCAGGAGCCCTCGGTGGCTTTTGCAGGCTTTTATTGGGATTTACCAGGCACATGGCAGGCAGGGAGGCCAGGGGGCCAGGAGGCTGGTAGGCCTCTGTAAGGGCAGGAAGGACACTGAGCAGGTTTTCTGATCCAGCAGACTGGGTAAAGGAGGAGTCAGAGTCCTCAGTGGTTTTTGCAGGTCTTTTATTGGGATTTACCCGGTACAAGGCAGGAGTGCTGGGGGGCCGGGAGGCTGGCAGGCCTCACTCTATCTGGGCTCTCCGGTGATCTCTCTCTCAGCTTCTCTTTTGGCTTTTTCTGCTTCTGCTCGCATCCGTGTGATGCCACCCTTAAAAGCACAGTCTCAGCCCAGGTGAATCCCATCTACCTATGCCCACACCCTACTCCAGGTGCCCGCCATCAGGCATGCATTCAGGACAAGGATCCATCATCTATCCTGATGGCAGGAGGGCAGAAAAGCCTGACATTTTTCCTTACCCTACAGCCTCCCAGCCCCCAGCAAGTCTTCACTCTGTCTGGCCTCTCTGGCTTTCTCTCATGTTCTCTCTGCTTCTCCGCTTCTGCTTCTCTTCTGCTGGTGTCCCCATGACGCCACCCTTAAAAGCCCAGTCTTAGCCCAGGTGAATCCCCTCTACATATGCCCAATCCCTACTCCAGGTGCCCGCCATCAGGAATGAATTCTGGACCACAGGATTCCGTCATCTAATGGCGGGAGGGCAGAAAAGCCTGATAATTTTTACCTTACCCTACACCAGACTTAAGGAATTATCATGATGAATGTAGAATAAATGCTATAATTTAGAGCTTCCTGTTTAAATCTTTCCTCCTATCTTTGATCTGTTATGAGATCTCATCCTATCTGAAAACCTGGTATGACTGTAGGGTAAGGTAAAAAGTATCAGGCTTTTCTGTCCTCCCACCATTAGGATAGATGACGGAACCCCACGGTCCTGAATGCAGGCCTGATGGGGGGCACCTGGAGTAGGGTGTGGGCATGCATAGATGGGATTCACCTGGGCTGAGACTGGGCTTTTAGGGATGGCGTCGCGGGGATGCCAGCAGAAGCCGAGAGAGAAGCAGAACGAATGGAAGAGTAGAGAGCAGAGATCACCAGAGAATGCTGGAGAGCACAGACAGAGTGAAGACTTGCTGGGGGCTGGGAAGACTGCCAGCCTCCCGGCCCCTCTGCCTGCCATGTGCCTGGTAAACCTAAATAAAAAAACCTACAAAAGCCACTGAGGACTTTGACTCCTCCTTTACCGGGTCTGCTGGATCAGGAAACCTGCACTGTGTCCATTCCTGCCCCTACAATGATCCCGTGGCAGGCCTATACCTCATAGTTATAATTAAATCATGCTTAGGGACTATGTTGTGCTATGATATGTAAGACATTTATACCAAGTCAAATTCAGAAAGTTTAAGAATGGAGATTTATATTGTAATGATTTCTAGCGTTTCCTTTTAGAATCTGTTCTGGGTATTATTGCCAGTGACTACACTAAAATTTTTACCAAAACTCAGGCCCATTATCTCAGTTTGATTGGTAGTACTTATTTTGACTAATCAAAAGCAGTGTAAAAAGTCAGGAGACATTAGTATTGTTCCCAAATCTATCACTTAGGCTTTACTAGCATTTACCTTCACCAAGAGTTACTAACATTAGCAATAAAATGGAGCTAATCATAGCACTTGCTTACTGAATTATTAGCATCAAATGAAATCAGGTGTTTGAAAGTTTTCTGAAGTCCAAAAATGTAAACAAGTATAGGTTGATGGCTACCTGGGCTGAACTCAGCTTACAGATGGCACAGAAGCAACAGAAAAGTTGAAGTGCTAAGCTCTAACACACATGTGCGAGTGCACACACACACACATTCACTGAGAGATCCTTGGAGAAGAAAACATGTTTGCTTTCAAGTGGGTGTTTGAGAACAGATTGTAGCTAGGGCAGTACAGAAAGAGCAAAGACTAAAGAAAAAGTTTCTCGATGCTATCCCTAAGGGAATGGATAGCTACAATCCAATAAACATAAGATTGAATGTTGAATGTTAATGCAGCTATCAGAAATAACAAATCTACATGTAACTACATATAACTTGAAAAACATAGCTTTGGGTTTAAAACACTTATCTATAGCATAATACTGTCTAAACTCATACATACACAAAAAATGTTATAAATATATGCATGTGGTTTGAAAAAATGTATAATCAACTGAATTTCTCTGGGAAGAAGAGCAATGCCATCTAGGGTGAGTTTTGAAAAGAGAAAATGATAAAGCAGAGCAAAGGAGGAGACTTAAATGTCCTATGCTGATAATGTTTCATGAAAAAGGGTATACAGTAAATGGATCAGATCGCCCCCCCCACCCCACCCCCGTCATTAGCATCTGTGATCAACACCTGTGTTGTTATACACATGCCTGATGGCGGCACCTATAGTGTGGTATGGGCATGCGTAAGTGGACACACCTGAGCCAAGAGAATGAGTATATAAGGGCAGTGTCACAGTGCGGGGGACGTGCACAGCAGCAGAGGCAATGCAGAATGCAGTAGAAACCAGGGAAGAGACCACAAGAGAATGCCAGAGAGCTAAGAAAGAATAAAGATTCAACAGGGGCCAGGAGGCCTGTTAGCCTGCTGGGCCCCAGGCCCCACTGCCTGCCCTTCACCTGATAGACTCACTACAAATGGTGCAGAAAGATCATTAAAAGCCTGAAAAAGCCACTGAGGACTCCAGGACTACTCTTTTACCTGTCTGTCTGGACTTACAGAAAACCTGCTCTGTGCCTTTCTGGCACAACAAAGGGAATATTCTCTTCAATCCACCAGCCTGATGAAGAAAAAGAAAGGAGGAGCAAGAAAATGGAGAGCAATGGAGAAGGAGGAAGTGATGCTCAAAGCGAGGCTATGCCTCAACTGTCTTCACTGCTGGTGCAGGCAAGCACCTCTGATGGTCCCAGAGCAACCACCCTCGTAACACATTTTTTTTTAAAAACTATTTATTTATGCATACAAGAGGCGGGGTACAGGCCAGAGGTGTGGGGGGGGGTGAGAGGATTCACTAGAGACAGAGTAGGGAACAGGCAGATTGACTGAAATATAGTGCTGAGGGGAGCAGCGGGTGAGACGGGAGAGGTCTGCTGCACCATGTGGGTAGCTCTCTGGCTGGGGCTTGAACTCGTGCTGCAGAGGTTGTGGTTAGCTTCATAGGTTGCATCTTAACCCCTTGCGCCACCAGGGAGGCCCATAACACATAATCTTTAACAAGCACAAACTAATAACAAGTACAAAATTGTCATTTTACTTGTTAAATTTGCATTTATATACACACATGTATACACACACTTGTGCACACATATACATGCACATGTATTGGTAATATCCACTTATGTCTTTATTGTCTGGTTAGATAATAAAAATATAATGAAGAAACTATAGTCTGACTCCATTGTTGGCATTTTACTGCTAGCAGCTCTCAAGGCTCACCACTCCTGTTCCCCTTCTTGACTCACATATAGACAAACCAATTTAAAAAAGAGTTCACATGCATGCCCTTGGTCTAGGAGGAAAATTCAAACCAAGCAAACCTGGCCTTTATACCAGACCACTCACCATGGCCTCACACCCTAAATCTGATGAAAGTCAGAGCCAGTTTCCTGTTCTCAAATTACTTCTAAACTTCTCCGTTAACTCTCCAGAGAAAGTCTGACTATGTAAGAATTGCCTTTATACACTTAGTACAACTGTGAGTGGCATCATCAGTAGTAACAATGAGAGAAAATTTGAGTGGAGTCAATCCTACCTGACTTCAGGACAACCACAAATCAAAAGGAAAAGTCAAATATAAGGAGGCAATACTTCGCAGTCATTCACATGGTCATTTTTTTCTACATATTTTATTTTATATAATTCTTACATCATTTTTAATTTTTGCACAATGTATGCATTTTCATTTTGTTATATTCCCCACATAATTCCCACCCCCCTTATTTTGACCCTAATCCCTCCTCTCCCCCCACCCAACCGCCCCCTTTAGTGTGTCCCTGGTTTATAGTTGCTTGTTCAATTTGGTTTTTTCTTTATTATAATTAGTCTTTTCCCTCGTCCCTTTTTTAGGTTTTCTAAATTCCTGCTATGAGTGAGACCATCCGATATTTTAATTTTTCTTTCAGGCTTATTTCGCTGAGCAACATGGATGGAGCTGGAAGGGATCATGCTCAGCAAAATAAGCCACATGGCCATTCTAATGATGCTCTGGGCCTGGGAGCCAACATATAGTTAAAGAAAAGTTGCAAAAAAGAGATGCATCCGTTACCTTTGTCCTTCTTCCTGAAATTACCATTAAAACTGGAGCAAAAGAAAAACAATTTTATAACCTTACTCTATTCATTTTGAATAAAAATAGTACTTAAGCAAAATAAGTCTTTTCTAAGCCATAGGGAATATATTACTATGGTAACTTGATTCCCAACAAAAATAGCACACTGATCTTGACATATTCATAGGATTAGTTTTTCTTCATATGCCACACTGATATGTAGATAAGACCTGCAAAGTCTGTAAGCAGAACACCTGAGCAACAATTTACTGCAAACTCACAATGAGGTTACACAAAACTTCACCCTCAATGTCACATGCAAAATAATTGGAAACTCCTTTTAGACTGTGCATTTTATATGTTAATAGGAGACACAAAGCACAGTTGCTTTTTCAGTTCATACCAGCAGCAAAGAAGCCGTAGTCCATATTTTAAAGTCAGTGGCAACTGTCTACATTTCTTGGGAGTCAAAAACAAAAAATTAAAAATCAAACACCAAAACCAAAATATCTTTCATCTTTCTAAACCAACTATTTAAAAGGAATTTTAAAACTAAATTTACATTTGTTTCCAAATAAATGTGGAAAGTTATTTTATGTCTTTCTGATACATTTGAGCAACATTCCTATATGTTTGTGTGTATGTATACACATTTTTCCATTTTGATTTGGATTATGCTCCATTTTGAAGACATTTCAGTTTAGTATCTCAGCATCACTGTGAGCTCAGCGGGAAACCTGCACAGTAAAAAATATTCAGCAAGTACCTTATCTTTTGTCCAGTTAGCTCACCTTTCCCCACTACAGGTGGGCTCTCCCCAGAGTTGATTGTCTGAATTGTTGAGTAAGTACTGATACATCTTTCCCCCACCCCAGGTGTCTTAACTCTATAACTTAAAACCCTATAACTGCTCTACAGTTTGAATAGGACTTTTACAGTCAACTCTATTTAAAAAAAAATAACTCTAGGTATCTTCATTGTTATTTTTGTTGCTATTGCACAAGTGTTTTTTTCAGGTCAATCATCCTGCCCGTCAAAGCTGAACAATAGGATTGCTTAGGGTTTCACTTGACATGAACACAGAGTTGACAACTTTGAGAGTGATGGTCATGTCTGTCAATTTCAAGGAATGAAATTTCTTCCACTTTAAAACTCCTTCCTACTTTAAAACGAGCCTTTAAAATATCTTTGAGAACACCTGCACCCCTATGTTTATAGCAGCACTATTTACAATAGCTAAGCTTTGGAAACAGCCCAAATGCCCAAAAATAGATGACTGGATCAAGAAGATGTGGTACATATATACCATGGAATATTACTCAGCATTCAGAAAAGATAAACACATGCAATTTGCAGCAACATGGATGGCGCTGGAAGGGATCATGCTCAGCGAAATAAGCCAGAAAGAAAAAGAAAAATACTGGATGGTCTCACTCATAGCAGGAATCTAGAAAACTTAAATAAGGGACCAGGAAAATGAATAACTATAAGAAAGTGAAAATCAAAATCAACAAAAAACTATGAACCAGAGATACTTTTTGGGGGGTAGGGGCCAGGAGGGGCGGGATTGGGGTCAGAATGGGGCATTTGCAATTGTATGGGGGAATATAAAAATAAAATTTATAAAAAAAAAAATAAAATATCTTTGAGTGGTCAAAAAGACAGATATTAGCTGATTTTTCAGACTGAGATTGGTGCATAGGGATATTGAGATTTTCCTAATTATCTCACAGCTGATGATGATAATCAAAGGCTCAGCTCATTAGACTTCCCAGTAGCAGTCTTTTTAAAATATATAACACTGTCTCTCTCTTTGCCCCCAGCCCTTAAGTTTTAATTTATTTACTCAGTCTTTTTACCTTTAATATTCTAATCTCACTTTGAACTTCATCAGTAATATAGAAGTTCCTATGAAAAAATGATCCAATACCTTTGTATACAGAGGAATGAAAGAAAAGATTGAAGAGAAAAAGTTTGCTAAGGGATATAGTTTTGAAACAGTGCTGGGGGGAAGAGGTGAGCGTGATGCTATAGAGGGGCTACAGCCTCAAAAGGACAGTGCCCAACAGAGGTCTGTAGGTTTTCACCTGCACACACAATTGCAAGACTACTCAGGTGCAGAGAATAACAGTGGAATCTGTTGAACAAACAGGGAAAACAAAGAGTTTCTAAGGCCACAAGTGGCCAGCTTTCTTGCCTCAGTTAATGTCCACAGTGTCCAGAAGTCCCAAACAAAAGGTTGCTCATTCAAGATGGCACCATCCCACCCACAAGGATGTGGAACTTGTGGAAGCTAACAGGCAGCAGTCTCCAGCAACTCATCTCAGCTGAAGGCACTCACAGGTGGGGCCACTGATATAATGCCACAGCAGCACAGCAACAACTGAAGGTCAGGAAGGGGAGCACCAGACACTGGATCACAGAGCAATGGAGGTAACGGTATTGGGAGCAGTTCACAGCTCTCAGGGGTGACCCGAACACAGAGTACTGGTCACCCACTGTAGGAGCAGGAAGGACATGGAGCAGGTTCTTTATGACCCAAGCAGACGGGGTAAAGGAGGACTGAGTCCTGGAGCCCTCAGTGGCTTTTCAGGTTTTTTATTTAGATTTACCTGGCACACGGCAGGCAGGGGTGCTGGGGGGCCGGGAGGCTGGCAGTCCTCCCAGCCCCCAGCAAGTCTTTACTCTTTCTCGGCTCTCTGGTGATCTCTGCTGCTCTCGTGGTCCTGCTTCTCTTCTGCTGGCATCCCCGTGATGCCACCCTTAAAAGCCCAGTCTTAGGGGCCTCCTCTGGTGGTGCAGGCGGTTGAGTACCGTGCTATGAAGTTGTTCGCAGTCTCTACAGCGCAAGTTTGATCCCCGGGCCGGCAAGGGTCCCACATGGTGCGGCAGACCTCTCCTGTCATGCCCGCTGCTCTCCTCCTAGGCAGTGTATTTCGTCAGTCGGCCTGTTCTGTTCCCAGCTCTGTCTCTGGTGAATCCTTTCACCCTCCCGCGCATCTGACCTGTACCCTGGTTCTTGTGTAAAAATAAATAAATCTTTAAAAAAAAAAAAAAAAAGCCCAGTCTTAGCCCAGGTGAATCCCATCTATATATGCCCACACCCTATTCCAGGTTCCCGCCATCAGGCATGCATTTGGGACCACAGGGTACTGGCATCTGTCCTAATGGTGGGAGGGCAGAAAAGCCTGATATTTT
This sequence comes from Talpa europaea, assembly GCF_964194135.1. NCBI lineage: Eukaryota > Metazoa > Chordata > Mammalia > Eulipotyphla > Talpidae > Talpa > Talpa europaea. The sequence goes on from NC_140072.1 coordinate 84,886,349, forward strand.
TTACCTTACCCTACACCCACCAACAGTGCCAGGCAGCACTGGCCAATAGTGCCCATCACCACAGATCACTAGGAGGCTGCGGTGTCAGAAAAACCAGCATTAACAGCCAACATTTGTTGGCTCATACCCACAACAAACAGTCTTTGAGACGCCAGGCCCAGGCGTTTGGTGCTCCTTTCAGGCAATGTCAGAGGCCGACTGGAGGCAGGTGCCCCTCTTCTTCCTTTGGAGTTCTTCAGAGAATAGGTACAGAGTCCTTTTCAAGCACAATGTCTGAGAGCCCAAGTGTCCAGAGAGTCCCAAGCTGGTGCCTACCCTGCCTTATATCCTCTTTCAGAGTCCTCCACCAACAAGTCTGATTGGACCATTTTCAGTCCTACATGGCTGATTGGTGCTATAGGTTATAACTTATAGCCTATAGCACCAATCAGCTAAGAACTTGCACTTGATTGGTCCATTCTATGTTCCATACACCAAATCCATGAGCTGGAGGGAGCCACAACATTGGAGCTGGCTTTGTGGGGCCCCATGCTCCTTCCTGCAGCCTCAAACCAGGGGCAGCGTGCCCTGGGGTGGTGTAATAGAGGATCCATCTGCCATCACTACTGACCTTTGCCTGCAGCCTGAGCCCTAGTTGAGCCACTGGTGGAGAGTGGTAAAATGCCCATGTTCCACTATCACTTCCACTGCCTGAAAGCAGCTTCTGGGGCCAGACAGAAAAGAATCAGTCTTGCTCAGCAGCTTGTGCTGCAGGGCCTGGTTTCAGTATCAATTTCGTGTTTACTCTGAGTTTTTCCTTATCAGAATCTGATCTCAAACAGGGAAACTCATTTTTACCTTAAAAAATAAACATCTGATAACAAATTCAAGTCACACTCTAACTTCTCATCAAAGGTATACTATCTTCACAATATTTTCTTAAGCTTTTGTAATTAGAATTTCAGATTGCTTCAAAAAGAGGGGGATGTTAGCAGGATGAAATATTTGGAAAGAAGGAAATAGTGTCTCTGCTGGTCTCTGAAAACATAACCAGCAGGAATTTTCTTAATCTGCCTTTCCCTCTTTTCTGTTTTAGATTTGATGGCTTTAGTCTCTACCAGTCTAGAGGATAACCTCAAACACCATTTCACCTTCACACCTTTCAGCTGTGTGAAGTCACATAACAAGTTTAATCAAAAGCAATCTTAAAAATCAGCAATTACACCTAAATGCTTTATTTTGAACTAATTTCAAAAAGTACAAATTTAAGATTCAGTTTCTAATTTTTTTTATTTCTGCTTGAGATTATTTTTTAAAAGCTAAAATAATTAGAAACTGAAAGCATTTGATTGAATAACTGAAAAGCAACAACTCAATCCAACTAATTCACTTTGTGACAGAATTACCTGCAACTGTGGCTCTCAATCCTGGATGCTCATTGTTGCTTTGGGGAAGTACTGATTTATTATTTTTTCCCTATAAATTGTTTTTCTGGCTACCTGTATTTTCAAAAGTTCTTCAGGTAATTCTAATGTGTAATTAGACCCAACAAGCACACATCTAGACATTTCAATAATAATATTTTTATAGCCTAAATTATCTGGAGGATAGTCAAAATATTTTTCCCAATGTTTTAAGTCTAAAACACTCACATTTGTAAAAGTTTAAATAAAAAAGCTTTATGCAGAAGTTAAAAACCAAACTTTAGAATTTTTGTGACTAAACTTTAATAAAAATAATTTTATCTACTCCATCCTGCATTTATTCTATCAAAAAAAAATTCAAAGGAATTAGGTGAGTTATGTCTGAACAAATGACAGCACTTTTAAAAAAATTGCAAGGAAAACAAATAATTAATTTTGGTTTTAACAACATTAATATTAATGGAAAGCTATTACAATTTAACTAATACTTTAGAAGACTAGAAATCAAGAGCATCAAATGATGCTAAAAGAAAAATTTTTAAAAGTATTTTTAATTCTGAACTTATCAGATTTTTAAGTTAGGTGATCATGTATCACAGGTGAGATGATGTCTTATTTGGTTGTAATTTGCATTTCCCTGATGATGAGCAATATTGAGCATCTTTACAAGAGAATTATCAGAGATAGAGATTTACAATTCACAATCATCAAAGAGACAATTCACAAAGAAGACATAAAAATCCTTAACTTACAAGTAACTGATACCAGAGCTTTAAAAGACATGAAACAAAAATGGAAAGAAATGAACTAGAACGTAACCACATTTTTCAATGAAGAAGATGTTTAGCTGCTCCCCTGCCCCTAGCAGGGTAACCTCTTTGACCTGATAGGAAATACCTTAAGTGGTGCTCTCTTCCTTGCCTTTTGGGTATTTCAGATAAAGCAGTGTCTAGGGGAACAACCCAAGACTTTGACCCCATCTTCTAAACATAATAAAATCCATACCATTACCCACGATATTTGTTCATCTTCTCATCACATTGGTGAAACCCTGTTCTACTGGGAATGCCCCACTTGTTATGAGTACTGAGTAAACCTTATTCTAATTTATTGACGATGGTATGTGTCAGCTCCCTTGACATTCAAGTAAGTTAAGGATTTTTATAATCATACCTGCCTCTGGAGAGACTGATAAGAAAAGTTTTCAACATTCCTCTCTCAAGAATTGATTTAAAAATAAATACTCAAATAATTGATAAGAACACTGAAGAATTAAACAATACTCTCCACCAATTTGATTTCATTGACATTATAAGCCATTTTATCCAACAAAAGTGGAACATATGTTATTTGCTCATGAGTATGAAAAATTTACCAAGATAGCCCACATGATGAATATAAAATATCATATTAATATCAAAGGGTTAAAATTACACATAGTATGTCCGATGACCATAACAAAATTAAGTAGAAACTAACAGCAATAAGATATACAGAAACTATCCAAGATTGCATAATACAAGCTTAATATAAAAATCAACTTGTATATTTGCTATCAATGATAATTAAAAAACTAAGTTGAAAAAAATCAGCCATTTGTGATAGCTTCCATCATCAACAAATACTTTGTGAAAAAGAATCTCTCAAAATGCATACCAATCTATAGTTGTAAAAATTAGTTGCAGCCACTAGAGGTCAGACATCTAAATCTGCAATATGATCTTCCAATTTTAAAGTCTTCCAGTTTAGAATTCTATATTCTGATTTGCTCTGCCTGGGTAGATAAATGTTTTATGCTCCAGTTAATCTAACCTCTAAAATTCCTAGAAGAAAGGTGATTCAGAAACATAGAAAGATGAAGTGTTATCAGTATGGTGATTTTCTAATGATTTGCTAAAAATAAAATAAAATTAGTAACTATTAGATTATAATAATTTTATATACATTATTTCATTTAACCACTGGTTTATTTTTGGTCTATTAGGAATTGCAGGGCTATTATGCCATTCATCCATGGCCACAAATATCTTGATTTTTTAAGTGGAATCTATGTGTTCTTATATTTGGACTGACTTATCACAACGTCTGTCTTTGCATATTTGACAGAGGATGAGCATGTGGGCTCTGAAGCCAACTCTCAAAATACCATGCATATTCTGCTTGTAGATTACTGAGCTATCACATATAAATTCCGATTACTCTGAGGTTGCCATACTAGAGAGGACACATGGGCCTAGTCTTACTGATAGTTTCAACTTTGCTATTCTTCCAGTCATTCTTGCCAATGTGCCAGACATGTAAGAGAAGACACCACCTTAGAAAGCTTGTCCAGTCTGAGGTGTTCCAGGGCAGTAGGCAGTCAATGGAATGACACCAGTCACTCTGATCTCCTCAGATGCCATCACAGACAAGAAGTGACAGGAAGGTATATAGGCAAATCCCACTGTACAACACTGGAATCCTTGACATTCATAGAAACCACAAGTGGTTGTTATTTTGTGCCACTAGTTTGGAGTTATGTATTAGGCCAGATAACTAGACCACCCAGAGAAATCAGCTGAGCTCCCTCCCTTCAGATGGGCCTGTATCAAAACAGAAATATCCACAATGTAGGAAAACCTGGATAAATGATTTGTTTATTCTTCTTATTGGGTCACTAACCATTACCTTTGTAAGAATAGGGTAGAAAGGGAAAAACAGAGAAAAAGCTGCCGTGTGGTAAAAATTATGTGCTGATAGCTATTCAAATAAAACTTTAAAATTGACAATCTGTTTCAAAATTGAAGTTTCCAAAATATTCTCTCAGGATGAAATAATTCATTTACTACTTCTATGGTTTTAGAATAAGTTCCTTATTATAAACCCAGCAATATCAAGCCTCACCCAAAATAATGATTTTCCTGCTACATTTTATTTTGTGTGTGAATTTCAAACATTGCTTATTACTTGAGTATATATTATAATGAATATGTTATTGTTATTATTTAAACCAATGTCTGTATACTTAATTGTTTACTTAAACTGAAAATGATTTGCTAAAGGCAAAAATGTCAACTATATGGAATTGTTTCTATGAAATCTAAAAGCTGAGTTAGAGCATCAAAGTTTCTCTTCCCATTTAAAGGCCACAGCTTCCATAACTACCATAACCTTTCTTTTTCTGAATAAGAAGCATAGAATTAGTTTCTATGTCCACTGAATAATTTTTCTCCCCAGAACTTTTTCTAGCAAGGTCACCTTTCTTGTTCATTATACACTAGGAAACTGTGTATACCACCATGCAGGCCACACATAAAGACAAGGCCTGAGGGCCTGTGATGCTTCTAATGTCACCTTTTCTACAAGTGTGGGCATCTCTAAGAATAAGAATAAAAATATAAAAACTGTTGCAAATTTTTTAATATAAAAATAATATAAGGGCTTTCTACTTACGTTCTCCACAGTGCTAACACGGTACCCTAAGACGGGTTTGCATGTAAAAATATTGAAGTAAATAAAAACCCTCATCAGATGTACACGTCTTAGAGAAGGAAAATTTGAGCTAAGAAAGCAGGAATTCTTATGATATATGGAGAAAGGAAGAAGAAGGAATCTCTAACAGTAACATACTGCATCTCTGCAACTAGAAATTAATCATATAAGATCATTATCTGGAGAGCTGGAAAAGGGTCATTTGTTTGAGAGCAGAATATAGTCAACATCTTCGAGAAAAACTTATGATTAAGAAAATGAAAAGTAACCCACATTTGGTTGACATTTTTCCTGGAAAGAAACACAGGAAACTTTTCACTTGTGGAGAGAAATATAGACTGTGTATCACAAATGCTGACATAGAGGATGAAGAGAATTTGAGGAAAATGCTAACATGGGCAACAGAAGTGAGGTCTAAACATCAGGTTAAACAATTTTTGTTTCAGAGAGAAAGGGTTCAAAGTGTGATAAATTGATGATTATGAATTAAGGAGTTATCATAATTTAAGCCATTCCTTGAGTAGACAAAACGTGCCAGGTGGGATGTTGAAATTTTAGTATTGTAAGGAATTTTAGTATTGTGAGAGTTCTTTTAATTGCAGCAATTATCTATCTCTTCTTCATACAGTTTGATCTGAAAGAATATTTAAAGTTTTTTTTTGTGAGTGAAAGACAAATGATGAGTAAGGTCATTTCTCCAAAACATAGTAGTCTAGATTCAAATAATAAATGAAAAGCACAATGTTAATAGTATCAAGCACACCAAAGGTGAGAAATAAGGACTGAATAAAAGTGAGGGGGAAGCTATGAGTGACAATCAAACTGTGAAAATGATTATTTCCAATTATTATGGAATAATAATATTATTATTAGTTTGAAGTAGAAACTTCTGATTTCTCATTTCACTATTTCATTCTTATTAGCACTATTCTATGTCAGTATAGAACATAAAAATAAACCTCATTAAAAAATGAAGCAATTCATTTTACAGTCACACTCATAGAAAAACAAGGCTGTGGATTTGGACATTATTTATTGTCAACCTGAGCCATCTTTGCTTTGGGGATGAGTGTGGTGTGGTAACACACATTTGAAGAGGTTGAAGTCAGGTCCTTAAATCATATTCAGTGCTGTAAACCAATGTTGCCTCAATAAGAGATAATATATACGCGATCCTATTTCTCATAATTTTGACATTTTGAAATGTGCGTAAAATTTTTAAGATTTTCATGTTTACTTTGTATTAATTATTATTTCATCAAAATATAATAGCTGGTATGTGTGTGTGCTTCTGAAAACAATGTATACTGCACTTTCTCCACTAGATGTCTCCAGAGAAATACAAGTAAATATTTCTAATATGAGTTGCTTCTAATAAGCACCCAGTTTTAGTTTTCAAAGAATCTAGTTCAACTAGGGACAACTATATCCACTGACTACTTAGTATGAGAGTAAAATCTGTCACTTGATAGATTTTTATAGGAAATGAAAATCTAAACTTATGAAGAAAAATGACATTCACATTTATCACAGAAAGCCTTCTGTACTGCTTTTAACTGAATTGACATTAAAGAGACACCCTTTTATGTTTATTTTGGGCTGAAGTTAGTTGTCATCTCTTTCTCTGAATATGATTTCATTATTTTAGATATGTTAGGCCAGAGCATACCCAAAAGACCCATGGAAGCAAGTAAATGAAACCCACTGGAAATATATGAGAAAGATGGCTCAGGGAGTTCCAATTCTTGTAGGCTTTATAATGTGTTGCCCACAAGTACTGAGTCTCTGTGACTTCTTTAAGTTGGCCATCGATTAACTTTATTTTAGTTATATGAATATTTTAAAGAGGAAAAAAATCACAACATTTATTTTTTGATTAATTTGGATTTCTTCTGTTGACTGAGTTCAGCATAATCTAATAGTATGAAGAAAAAATTTCCCTCACTGAAGGAAAATGAAGATCACAGCATCTTTGCCAGAACTTTAATTTACAAGACTACAAACCCAGGTACTGAGAAAGATTGAAACCCTCTCTCCCCAAAGTACTTGAACCTGAGGAGTGCTGCCCCCAAGAATGTGTGGCATTAACTTCAGGACCTTATAGTATTTTACAATATCTATTACCTGTAGCTTGCAAATAAGCCAGTAAGAAAGAAAAGTGAAATTCAAGAAATGGTAACCACCTACAGACCATGTATTTAAAAGAATATGGTTTGAAATAACTTGGGATAAATTCCTCTAGGCCATTCAAAACCATTCTGGTTTTAAAAATCTGCTTTTGGTTTGAGTATACAGGTTTGTTGAATCCATAGACTTTGTCCTAACCTTAAGGGTGAGGGCATGTTTAAGGTCGGTGACAGCCTGCTCTTATATTACAATGACTTTACAGTCATAAGCTTTGCTACTAAAATCTACCAGATAATTCCAAAACTGCCAGTAAATTAGCATCTGATAGCTGGAAACAAATGTCTCAGTCTTTCAGACATTTTTCTTTACATAATAAACCTTTTTTTTTTTTTTTTCGTTAATGACTAAGATTTCCGGGTCAGATCTTGTAACCCTGAACGTAAGATTTAATTACCAACATTTCAATCTGCCTCCAAACTGCTAAGAAAATTACGCAGCAAACCCTGAGGCAGGTTTGTTTCATAAGGCAGAAGAATAAGGGTATAGTGTTGAGAGAGGGACAGAGACACAGAGAGAAAAAGAGAGAGCGCACGCACACAAGAGGGGGAGATTTGACTACTTCTCTGAAAGTAGAAATTGTGTCCTTCTAAGGATTTTTCAATCTTTTTTCTATAGCTTAGACAATCTTTTCTTCCATTCTCTGGCACTGCTTTTTTTCCTTCACCCTATTCCAAACTGCCAGTTACAGATCAGGGTTTAATGATTAGCCTCCTGAAAGCCAGGATTCTGGCTACCACAGTTGCTTGGAATTTCTCCTACTATATATTATCATATAATATTATACTTTTGGGCTGGGTTCAGCTTTTCAAGTTGTAGTGCTATAATGTTTTTATATTTTCCCGAAAGTTTCCTTCTCATGGAATGTTCTCCGATCTCCAGATGTGTACGATCTGGTCCTCATTTTCAAAATCTTCTTTGATGGCACTGCTCATCCAAAGTGTAAATATTTGTTAAGGACTAGCATTTGTTAATTTCTGTGGGACTTGTATACAAGTTCTAAATATGATACTAAGGCTATTATTTGAAAGTCTGAAAAGAAAGATTTAAGAACCTGCTTTTTATAGTATAGCATCTATCATGCTTTTTACAAAAAGTAAATCATAATCTCCAGTCAAAAGGTAGTCAATTTTTGAAATATCAGTACATTTCTATTCTCACTATTCATCTCAGGCAATTATTTGTCCATTTAGGCCACTGAAGGAATCAGGATGAATGGAAGCCATTGACTCCAGTGGAAAAAGCCAGGGTCACAAACAAGTAGGTCAAATTTGTTCTTGCAAATGATTAATGTATTTTCAACTTATTAAGACAATCTTAAGAAAGCAAGGAATGATTGATTCTGTCTCTACCCCTATATTCATTATCAAATTTATCTGTTATCATTTTGGACTTTATTTAAAGGGCTCTTTTATTCTGGATACATACTAACCAAATCTCCCTCTTTCATTCTATGTACCTCATTCCTTCCTTTCCAATCAAATGTCATTGGATTTGAGCAGATTTCTGCTTCATTACAGAAAAGCACATTAAGAGTTAGAGTTGTCCAAGATGAAAAGGGCTGCATTAATAGTAGTGAGTAATACCAGTAATGAGTCACTATTTACAGTGGTGATCTCAGAGAGATAGCTGTAAGATACTTTTTGATTGAAAAGTATTAAAATACAAATATTTTTCTATAACCCAAAATCCCATTGTTATGATTGGAAAATCAGTAATCTGTTATACATTATACTGTCTGACCAGTCTAGAACTGAATATTTTATGTAACTGTGTCATTGATCAATAGTTTTCTAACAACTAATTTATTGATATTAAGTAGAATTTATTTTCATTAAAAAAGTTTCTTTCACCCTACTCAATAAGCAATTGTACAACATAAAAGTAATAGAAACCTATTATATAAAGCAAACCAGAGACACAGATGAGGTTAGAATAATTCCTTTCAGAGAAATATAAATAATAGAACTATTCTTTTCTTTTGATAGGGACTAGAAAAAGAATTTACTTTTTATGCCATCTTCTCTCCAGTTCTCCTTTCATATTGCTTTTACATTTTCTATGCTTTAATACCAACACTTTCAAATTGAGAAGAGCCTTCTGAAACATATTTCAAAATACATCATTCCATTGTGTGCTTTCTTAAGAAATGAGCAACAAGTTGTAGAATTATTTTAGTGCCCCAAGGTAATATCATATAATAAGCTTAATATAATTCTTCTGCTACTTGGAATCTTCTCTGGCTCAGTCCACCCTCCCCCTAAAAGACCTTCCAATTGGACAACATGGAGAAGCCACATAAAATTACTCTGCACTGCTGATGGGGAAACACACTGATAGACATTATAGAAGGAACACCTGTAACAAGATGTATTGGTAATGTGCTTTGACATTACACAATGCATAACTTGTGTATTAAAGGAGACTCTTGGAAGTTATTGTTTATTCTTTTTTTTAATATACCAGCAATTTCTTTTTTTATTTTTAAAGATATATTTATTTATACAAGCACTGGGTACAGTCAGAAGCGTGGAGGGTGAGAGAATTCACCAGAGCCAGAGCGGAGAGCAGAACAGGCAGACTGGTGAAGTACACTGCTGAGGGGAGCAGCGGGCGGCAGGAGAGGTCTGCGCGCCATGCGAGACCCTCCTCCCGTGGCCGGGGAGCAGCAAGGGATTGAACCGGCGCCGTGGAGGCTTTGGGCAGCTTCACAACCCAGCGCTCAACCGCTGTGCCACCGGGGAGGCCCTATTGTTTATTCTTGACTTCTAACATTCAGATTTCTTTTATACAAAGGTCTGAACATTTAACACACATAGGGAGTGGTGAAAATGCATGTTTACTTGCCTAGGAATCATAGTATTGCATGAAGACTTCAGATACTCTTGATAAAATCACACAGAGAAGGATTCTGGTATTTTCTCTGTTTTTCAATACGCATTTGGTTATTCTATTACAGTGAGATTAGTAATACTTGTTTCCAGTAGGGGCTGCTTTTGTTCAGTGGTTATCAGTAGATGTGCTGACTGGAGAAGTTCAACATTACATGAAGTATGTAATGAAAAAGTAATAAAATACAAATATTTTCCTTGCCTGCTTCATTTCAAATGTTAGGGAATCTTGCCAGAAGTAGATTTATGTTAACTCTAGCTAGTTCTTGAAATTTAAAAACGTAAAATGGGAGATGTCTCCTCCAGTTTAGGAAAAATCTGATCTCTCCTGCATGATTTGCCAGCAAGTCAGAAGTCTTACATATTTTGTGCCAATTTTAAATCAATTGAACATGTTTTAATCAAAAAACAGTACTCCCTTGTAATTATCAAACTTGCATCTACCTCTGTTTCCTTATGAAAAGAGTAACTTTTAGTTCTGATGTGAATTGAATGTGACAAGGTATGATAACATCAAATAAGGATCTTATTGAGGAGCAACATACACTCTGAAAAGACAGATTGCAGATTCTCTAAAACTCAAACAGAATCATTTTCATAAATACTTTGAAATTACAAAAGAATAAAACTGAACTATGAACATGTAGTGAGTCATCTATTAAACATCAAGAAATATAAATGACATAAAAATAAATATCTTCTTCCTAAGAAGAAGTAAAAGCATCTCAATGTGTTCAGTAAACATAACCAACAAAAGCAGATCTTAGCTGGCAACTTAAAGTTACTGATGTTTTCTGGAAAGAGTTCAGTTTCCCAAGTTGATGTAGTTAGTGCTCCCTCCCACAACTCTGACATGTATATAAACTCTGAGCTCTCCAAAGCCTACTGCCAGATCTCTTCGTGACTAACTGCAACAGAGACCAAAGATGATTCCTTTCTTAACAATATTTTCTCTACTCTTGCTGGTTGTTGTTAACCCTGCAAATGCCAATGGTCATTATGACAAGATCTTGGCTCATAGCCGTATCAGGGGCCGGGACCAGGGGTAAGTCAGTGGTTTGGTTTTACAAACCTTATTTTCACCCTTAGTATGTCATATGTATAAGTACATAAAGTTCTTTATATATCTCAGGATTTTTTCTACTTCTAACAAAGTATTCAGAGAAAGGACAATGTGAGTAGTCTGTGTTTTATGTGTGTATTTTAAACCTTCAGAATTGCTGTCAAAATAACTTGTATATAACTGCTTTTAAGAAACATTCTATGATTTTAATCCAATTAACAATATTTAGCAGGCATTGTTTTATGATTTAGCTTATCTTCTGTTTCCTTCCAAAAATGTGGAAAGAGACTTTCAAAATTAAAGAATCTATGGTTAGAGGCTCTTATTAAACAACTTTGAAATATTTAATAAGTTAGAAAAAATTTTCATTTAAATTACATATAAAAACCAAGCAAGGGGTACTGCAACTAGTTTTCTGAATTACTTGACTCTTAAATTTAGCATTCTGTAAAATTATAAAATCAATTAATATATAATAAAATGAATTCAACTACATTTAGCATTTTAAAAGTTATCAAACATAATTAAGAAACTTACCCAGCCATTTGTAATTCTTTCTAAGTGGATCTTGGCACTTTTTCCTATGTCTTAGGGGGATTTTCATAAAGCTCAAAACCTCCCTTGCTCACAGTACAAATAAGACTTTCATCTCTTAAAAAAGTGAAAAAAATCACTTAAAATTCTGGCAGAAGATGTTCTGATCTATTATTTCCATCCAAAGAAATAAGTTTCCTTTGTACAGCCATATCATTTAAATTAATTTTAGAACTTGTGTGATTATCTAGATAATTACAAAGCATTGTGTCTTTGGACACAATAAAATTCGTCTCTTTGGCTTTTTACTTTCCCATTGTTCCAGAGAGCAGAAAAGCCATCCCCACACTCAAAATGAACATATGTTTGGTTTTAAAAAGGTCAGTGGGTTATTTACTATTAAAAATAATAAGATTCATTAAAATAAAATTATGTTAAACTTAATGCTACCTGAATATTCCTACTAGCTTGACTGAGAAACACAGACTTTTTACTCTCAAGAATGTGTTTTCTTTCCCTAACTCTCTCTATGTTGCCCATAAACTAGATTTTCCAATGATTCAGTAGAATTGGGTCAAGAATCATATTTGTGCAAGAACGGAATTACATCTTTAAAAACCAAATCTACATATTAACTATTTTTTTTAACCACTGATCTGTAAAGATGGAAAGCCAGTCATCATTAAGATATTAACTCTTTCCTCCCATCCATCTTCCAGCCCAAATGTCTGTGCCCTTCAGCAGATTTTGGGCACCAAAAAGAAATACTTCAGCACTTGTAGGAACTGGTATCAAGGTGCCATCTGTGGAAAGAAAACGTAAGTATCACCTTTTTCTTAATGAGCCATTTCCAAAAAGAACATCATGATACCCATGCCTTTCCTTGGGCATATGAACCATTCTTGAAAATATGCTCCCAAATTCTGAACTTTGAAAAAAAGAATGTATCACATGCATAGATATAGAATGTCTCCCCATATTTCTCTTTACACTAGTGGAACTGTCATTATCCCCGAGTCTGTGTGTCATGGAGACCCAAATGAGGCAAAGCACATAACAATGGAATTTGGCATAGAAGGAATATGAGCTATTGATTGATTCTGTCATTTCACTCCTGATTTGGTTGTCTTTTATCTTAGGCAAATTAATTAACTTGTTGCCTCTGTTTACTCATTTCATGTGAAAAATGATCCAGAGGAACAAGTTGAAGTGAAATATTAGGATATGGAGAGCAAAAATTAAATGTTTGCCGACAGTCATTTGGCAATTATTGAAAGTATACCAGTTGACCTCACTATTTCTTCAAAGTTTAGATTGGAAAGGACATTTCATCTCTTCATTTAATTCTGTCATTCCATTCCAAATGGCCAGATCCCTAGGGTTCCACAAAGACTATCACGGAAGCCCGACACTATCTTTACTTTCTCAATAGCCAAAAAATTTACTGTTTTTTTACATTAGCTATATATTTTGCCAATCATGTTAACATTGGAAAACATATTGTATTACTTAGTAGAGAAGCTTATTAAATGATTTCATCAAGAAAATTGGTGGAAAAAGCACAATTCTAGGCATATAAAAGTTGAGAATTATTCATGTGATCCTATTTCTTTATTGTCAAAGAAAAGTGCCAAGTCACAGATAGAACAGTTCATTAAGCCAAAATGCTAAGCAGTGCAATCACAGTCAAGAAAACAATGGGAAAGGCTTCCTGTTCATTTGGACCCCACCCTCAGTGAAGTATGCCTTGTCAACTAAATTGAACAAGATAAAGCAATCATCATTAAGGTCCAGTTATCAACATAGGTGGAAGGATTGGGGGACTATTAACAACTTTTTCCTAATAATATTAATACAAATAATACATATGGTAACAGCCTCTTAGAGTTTTCTTGACCTATGAGATAGGGATTTAATACATACAGATTACTGAAGGTAAAATGAATGAAAAAATGTGAAATTGTTAAGTAACTCTAATAATATCCATTGCCCCTAAATTTAAACTACTTAAATGAAGATAGATAGATAGATAGATAGATAGATAGATAGATAATAGGAAATGGAGTTGTGACCATGTGTGTATTTTAAATGAACAGAATTATCTTATTCCAAATAAGAATCATGTACTCAAGGCATATAACCTTAGCTGGACCTTTCTTCTCCATAGCATCCATGTCAAAGACACCACAGAACTTGGCTTCCTCTCCCTTCTCATTTACTTAATAGGATTTCAGTTGATGTTACTGTTTGACCTGAACATTTTTCCTATTAGTTTGAAGACAATTCCTAGATTTGTGAGTTATTCGCATAATTACAACATAATTCAGTGGTTACGGTGATCTTGCCCACTTTATAGACTGGCACTAGTTGAGAACTGCAAAGCTTTGGGTTTTCCTTCTTTTGTTCTTTATATTCTTGGCTACCAGTGGGGCATATTGGAAATGTCCATGAACTACTTAAGAAAGGACCCGCTCTCTGACATATTTAGTGGAAATCTTTATTGTCTCTCTATTGGAGACTAGCAAAGTATGACATAATCTTACTTTAACTTTCCAAATATGTTAGAGATGCCAAGGCTTGTACAGAGCATATGCCAAGATTCTTTCTTGCTTTCCATTAAAAAAAACAAAAATCCTGCTTTGAAACCAGGTTTTTACTAGAAATATAAGTGGGTTTTTTTGTTTTAGATTTATTTATTTATGCATACAAGAGCTGGGGTACAGGCCAGAGGTGTGGGGGGTAAGAGGATTCACCAGAGACAGAGTGGGGAACAGAACAGGCAGATTGACTGAAGTACACTGCTGAGGGGAGCAGCAGGTGAGTCAGATGAGGTCTGCTGTGCCATGTGGGTTGCTCCCTGGCTAGCCGGGAATAGAACTCATGCTGCAGTGGCTGTGGATAGCTTCATAGTTTGCGTCTTAACCCTTGCACCACCAGGGAGACCCAAGAAGTATAAGTGTTATCTTTGTTAAATTATAATGGCTTATTTTCACATAAATAACTTTCTTCTCATAAACACATTTATGTCTATACTCTGCAGTAAGTGTAAAGGCAAGTTACAAATTTCAAATAACAAAAGAAATCAATAATATTGACAAGAAGAAAGCCTGATTTGCCACCTACATGCAACTATAAAACTTCCCAAAGACATCTTGTGGACTTAATGTATCAGTTGACAGAAGTGCTTGTCTTCTAGCTTTGAATGGTTGCTTTGGGGATTTAGTGGAAATAATGGGGTAGGTCTAGTGAAAATTATAAAATGTTCTGTTTAAGATATTTTAGTTTGGTTTAGTGATAATGTATGTTGTAGCATTTCTTTTTAAAATGCCAGTAACATTTTCAGTTAACATTTCCAAGAGATTTTAGATAAGAAGAATACATTTCTCACACTATTATTTATGGGCTTATTCACTCCTTTCAGGTTCTACTGACTGTACAGAACTTTGAGTTTTGTGTAGCATAAATGTTCTCCTGAGAAAACTATTTAAAAATATCAGCTAAGATAACTAAGATAAGTATTGTTCAACTGTCAGCCAAAATTGCAATAGACTGTTTTGGAATTTTATTCTATGTAGTGTATTAATTCCCTGCATTAAGGCTGGTCCTTGGGTTATAGCAATAGGTATTATGGTATTTTTTGTTATATTAATAGCTTCACCTTCTATCACTGTTTAACCATTATCATGTAACTGCAGTATTATTATCATATTATGTAAAAATAATGTATCTAATTTCTGTATTATTTGCAGTACATGCCAAAGTTAAGATATAAGCACTTCATAATCTCTTGTATCCAAATATTCAAATTTATTTATATGGGAATCTGTAAATGAAATTGTTTTTGATCTCAAATTAGGATTTGCATAAGGTTCTCATATACTTTGCATACATTTTCAATACCAACTATTCTTGGAAAATTATTTTATATTAGAGAACAATTGAAATGACATTTCCCACTTACTTTGTCCATGTCCTCTTATGACTATTGTTAAGCCAATATTTCATGACAAGATTTTTTCTCATCCATGTTTTCATATTTTACTATATATGTACATTCAAAGCAACATTACATTGTGCTTTTAAAATTTACAATTAGAACAGAGCTAAACAAGAATCAAAGATCAAAAACATGGATAGCCAATTAATAGACCTGGCTGAAATTTAAAAGCTTATTTACCTTTAATGATATAAGAATATTTCTTACATCACTAAAAATTTGACTTTTCAAAAATTTATTCTCACTATAAATTTTATTATACTGAGAGAGTGTATTATTTTTATATTTAACAATATTTATCTTAAATATAGTCAGTCTTTTTTTCATTGACATTTCTTGAGCAAAATTATCACAACTAGATAACAAGAAAGAAAATACTGCCTGAATTAAATCCTGTATGTTTTAATCACTAAATTACAAGTTACTCTTTAAGTAATTCTCTTAATTTATGTGACATGAATTTCTCAATCAAAACTACAAAATGGTCTGTATTTCCTCATTTCACAATAATCCTATCAGTAGGTATTGTAGCCACTATATCCACTGTTTTCAATAGCTGGGGAAACTGAGACCCAAAGTTATTAAATGACCTGCTCAAGGTCACATATCTACCAAGGAGTAGAAGTGGAAATCAAACTCCATTCTTCTGGTTCAAGATATAGAAACTTGCCATGAAGCTACAGAGAAAGATCAAAATAATCTAAATACCATTGTGTCATTAAGAATGTTTATTCTACATTCTCAATAAATCATTGCAATAAGTGATTTTTTTAAAGTATGTTTCAAACTGTTTCCATCCTTCATTAAAAACTTTTCTTCCAATGTATAGGACTGTGTTATATGAATGTTGCCCTGGATATATGAGAATGGAAGGAAAGAAAGGCTGTCCAGCAGGTAAAATTTCAATTAATTAATTAAAAGATGAATTTTTCTTATATAAGAAAAAAAGTTGAGGTATCTCGATTTGCAGAGAAGTCAATTGTGTTTATGTGTGTATGTGTGTATTTAGCCCCATGATAAATCCAAAATATACCATTTGTTGTTACTCATGATAAAGCTTTCAAACATACTTGTGCAGTGGATGCTAGACCATATAACAGAAGCCTAGTCATAAATTTAAGCTAGTTCAAATTTCAAGAAAGAAAATTCCCTCTAAAAAATTCTTTTCTTTGAAATTGTCTAGAAAGATGAAGCTGATTAGTTAGCAAAGCCTAATCCTCTCTAATTGAATAGCTCTGGTCTTATAACTTTCTTCATATTGAAAGTTAGTTTATTATAACTCTGTTTACCAGAGAAAAAAAATAGTTCATCTATTTCCTCTTTGAAATAAGTTTTTCGGATATTTCACACCAATCATCGCACCTTTCCTCCAGTTACCTTATCTTCTCTAACAAAATCTTCTCTCCAGACTAATCATCCCCAATTATTCTAATGTGACATACATATTGGAGTCCCCACCATTATGAACACAAACTCACAAAAATCCTCTATCCCAGTTATCTTTTGTCTGAATTTAATCCCAGACTGGTATCTACAATCCATGTGGATCTGAGCAGGTAAGAGATTATCAAGACAAATACCTCAATTTGGGGGGCTCCTGAACTTTGGTTAATATCATTGGTAACCATGTCATGCCATTAGTTCATACAGAATTTGTGTTCAATTAAAATTGATTGTAAATCTTTTTCACATGAATACTATCAAGTCAAGTTTTTATTTAGGATTTTTTTTCCAGCTTAAACATGACTTACACTGTACCTCATTACAGTTAGCCTGTTCATTTTGACTCATTTTCCCGATTCTTTGGGGGTATTTTTAAATCCTGATTTTATAATTATAAATTAAATGTGTCACTTAGTCTTGGTATAGTCACAAATGTAATAACCATTTCTCCTATGATATTATCATAATTACCATTAACTTTCAAATCAGACAGGGTAAGAAAAATAAGTTGACTGTACCTACCCTCTGGTTGGCACTCATACAGTAATATTCTTTCTTAAGTTCAGGGAAAATACTCTAGAAATGTTAGACACTTTAACCTATCTGCTCCTAAAATTATGATGAAAATAGCATAGCAGGTCTACTTATTTCATCTTTGGAATCTAACTATGAAATTTAAAACCCTCTACCTAGCAGTATTATGCTATTTAGTAACTTTAGACCAACATAAAAGAAAATATTGCTGTTTCCATTCTATATGAAAGGTAAAGGTATATGAAATATAAGCTGGATGATATTTTAAATTTACTTTCCTTTAACACAGTGGGTATATGAAATAACTTTTCAGTAGAAATTGATTCTTTAGCACTCAAAGGCAATTTACACATAATGATGAGTTATAGAATTTTATTGCTAAAATTATCAATTAAATGTGTTGGGAAACCTAATGGAAGATTGAGAAATATTTTTGAAGTATAACCCTAAGCACTTATTCATCTCTTGATTCTTTCAGTCATGCCTATTGACCATGTTTATGGTACGCTGGGCATTGTGGGAGCAACCACAACACAGCACTATTCTGATGTCTCCAAACTGAGGGACGAGATTGAAGGAAAAGGATCATTCACCTATTTTGCACCGAGTAATGAGGCTTGGGACAACTTGGATTCTGTAATTCATTATTTCTATTAATATAATAATTTCTGTTGTTATTGTTATTTCATTTGAATTGATTTATTAACCTGGAAATTAATAGAAATTTTATATCTTTCTATTACACATTTATGAGTATACAAAAAAGGATGGGTAACTGAGTATTAGTAAAACATTTTAATACATCCATAAATGGAATAACTCCCCAGAAGGTTCACAGATTAGCAGAAAACACAAACCAACAGTGAAGTGAACAGGCACCATTATTCTATTTTACTCCTTTCTCTTTCTATTTTGGAGAAATATGTTTAATTTTAGATTCCATGTCTAGTGTAAACTTAAGACTAGTGGCATTTAAAATTTATTATAAACTACATTATACAAGTATAAATAACAATTCTGATTATATGTCAGTATATATAGTTATTTAGGCACAGATATGTGTGGATATTTAAATGAAGGGTTCTAACAATACATTTGATTTTCAGACATTTTTTGCATATTAAGATTTCTAATGAATGGAATATGGCTCAATTTCTAAACCCATAAAAGTGATACAGAAATTACATAGACAGTGGAACACTATCTATTAATAGTTATTAAAAAAAGATAAACACTTACCATTTGCAACAACACGGATTCAACTGGAGGGTATTATGCTAAGTGAAATAAGTCAGAAGGAGGAAGACAAATACCCATGGTTTCATGTATGTGTGGAAGATAGAGAAATAAAACCAAACATCAGATAAAACCAAAGCAAATAACAAACCCTAGAACTCTAACCAGAATTGAGGTTACCAGAAAGAGGAGATTAAAGTATGGTAAAGGCACAATGGTGAAGTGTTAAGGTTGCCTTAGTGGTGAATGTAGTAACATGCACTTGAAATGTATGTCTTATACCTTTAAAAATATACAGTGTTGTAAGTTTGTGCTACCTCAAAAAAAATTTAATAATGAAATGAAAATTATTAAAACAAAAAATTTAAAGAGAGAAGTATTCTTCCTTTGATAAGATATGATAGTTGATATGAAGATGGCCTGTTAATTATCACTAGATTTAAATAATATTTAGTAAAATGTCTTCCTGGTTTGCTTTGCTAACTCTGTTTCTTTGCTTTAAGAATGGGTCTCATTAAAGTCTCTTCCAGGAACTATACTATGTCTCTATGTATACTACTGATGATTTCAGCTATCACTTTAGTTCATATAACAAGAAATCTGTTTCTTGTACTTACTCTCTTTGGGCACACCATTTGCATCTTTTAAAAAAAGATTATGTAAAACATTTTCTTTCTCTCCACAAACAACTGCTTTTCTGCTTCTTATTTCCCCATAATTGGCAATACCAACCTCAGTTATGAAACTTGAAAACTTTGAATTATCCTGACCTCATTTCTCTCCATTTCTTTCAAATTACTATTAGTCACCCATGTCTCATGTTTCATCCACCTAATTCTCTGATTTCTGCTGTGCGTTATTACCAACTTAACCTTCTTAAAGCCAAGTCTCATCATTATATTCCAATGCCACAAAATTTTCAGTGGCTCCCCATTACAAGTTTCTTTTTGTTTTACTCAAACAAAATTTTCCATTTTACTGCCCCACATAACTTTCTAAATTTCTTATGTTAACCCATAACAGTATATGCTAACCAAACTGGTTGAATGCTTTAGTTTATTATGGAATAAATATAAAATTCTCATTAAACACAAATGTTATATAAAAACATGATGCCATTTTTATTTTATCCCTCAAAATATTTTATGTATCTAATAATTTCAGATCCCCCTAAACTTTTCATTTGCATAAAGATGACACTTGACCAGTATATTTATTTAATGATTTTGTTTTATCTCTAAAAATTTCCAAGCATTCTATATGAACTCTAATGGAACTCTAATGGAGTACCTAAACGTAGAAAATTTCTTAATCGATTGAAAATATTATTTGTGTCAATTTGATTTGATCATCTGGTTAATCTAATGAGAAAGTTATTAGTAGAAATAGCATCATTATAAAAATTGTAATAATTAATCACAATAAAAAAAATAATTAATCACAATAAAATAAACATCTATCATTTCTTTTTTTTTCTAGGATATTCGTAGAGGTTTGGAGAACAACGTAAATGTTGAGTTATTGAATGCTTTACATAGCCATATGGTTAATAAGAGAATGTTGACCAAGGACTTAAAAAATGGCATGATTGTTCCTTCAATGTATAACAATCTGGGACTTTTCATTAACCACTATCCTAATGGGGTAAGTTTTATTCATTAAAAAAGTATATTTCTGAGTAATATCCCCCTTAATTTTATCTACATATTTTGTATAATTTTCACAGAAATAATAAAACATCAATGAATATGTGTCATATTATGATTTTCTCCCACATTTAAGACATGTGGATTTCTAATTCAGTGACTGATTCTACGAAAGAGTGATTGTGAGGAAGAAATTAAAGTAACAATTGAGAATCAACAGTAGATCTTCTACAAAACGAAATTTTAGTAGGTGATATGCTTGAAAAATATCAGAAAAAATTAAGTAAAAATTTATCAAAGAAAATTTATCAAAGCATAATCAGAGGATGAGTATTCCTTTAATTACATTTTGCCTATTGTACTAATTTGGGTTCTTGCATGTTTGGATAGAAGTCTTTGTGAGAAATTTCCAACAGGGTCAGAGGGAATCTGCCAGGACACTAAGGGTCACTAATCAAGTAACATTTAGGAAGTTGCTGGAATTGCACCATTTATATTCATACAATGATTATTTGTTTCTCTGTCTAGAACATATTTAGGACTAATTTCACTTCTTTATGCAATTCATTGTATTACACTAGAAATAGTTCAAGACTTCTATAAAAAAAAAGAGTGAAAGCAATAATTTGAATGAAAAAATCTTTTACTTTTGTTTCTCTATATGGTATGTGTTACTGGATGCGGGTTTGCAACGGGTTTCATTTCCTTTTAGTTTCCTTTTAAGAAATAATGATATTACTTTCATTCTCAACATTTACACTCAGAATGTTGGTTCCTTCAAGTTGCATTTACCATTATAAATGAAAAATAGGGCATGGGTTGGTAATCTCAGCAGTCAATGGATAGTTCTAAATTCTGCACTTCCATTTCTTCAAATAATTACAGGTTGTCACTGTTAACTGTGCTCGAATCATCCATGGGAACCAGATTGCAACAAATGGCGTTGTACATGTTATTGACCGTGTCCTTACACAAATTGGCACCTCAATTCAAGACTACATTGAAGCAGAAGATGATCTCTCATCTTTTAGGGTATGTTCAACTAGTAACAGCAGATTGTCTTATATCATTGAGAGTCTTTCTCTTTCCCTGTTAGAATCTAAAAACAATAAAAATTCTACTAAACAAATCTTGCAGGAATGTAACAAATATATATTTTGAAAATGGAAATTTTATACAGCAAAGACCATCTCCTCATATGAAAAATTACTTATGTGAATGTGATAAATGAAAACTAGTTATGTGACTGTAGTGTATATAGTATATTTAGAATCTGTCCATCTAAGTTATTACATGTACTGCTGGCTATTGCTACAATCACATGAACATTGGCAGAATTCCCATTATTACAAACATAGTTTGAGGCAACTTGGAAAAGACATAGTTAGCTATGCCAAAAAGTAGTGTTTTAAAGATCTAACAAAAGCAAATTTCTACAGTTTCTATAGAATCAGCTCCCTCATGACAGCCTAGGCTAAGAATGTTATAATTTTCTTTTGGATTTTCAATGTGAGTGCCTTTAAAAAGCACATTTGTTTTTCAGGCAGCCGCCATCACATCAGATATACTGGAGAGCCTTGGAAGAGATGGTCACTTCACTCTCTTTGCTCCTACCAATGAGGCTTTTGAGAAACTTCCACGAGGTGTCCTAGAAAGAATCATGGGAGATAAAGTGGCTTCTGAAGGTACTAAAATGTCTTCCTCTGTGAGAAACCTCCCAGAATGCCAAGAAAAGGAAATAAATTACCCAATATTATCAACCTTGATAATAAAGACAGACTCCTATTCTGAGGTGGAATATAAAAAATATTAAAAAAACAAAATCATTGAAATTAGGCAGAGAAACTGAATAATTTATTTAATACTTAATATAATTAAACAAAAATATTTTAAATACCATATATTTTGTACAACTTGCAAGTGAATAAGTAGCAGATATTAAAAAGGTAAGTTAGCAAGTGTTAAAAAGAAATACTAGAGCAAAATTTAATATATACACATTATGCAATGTTTCTCATTCTAAATTTATGCCGAAATGAATAATGGATTTGAGAAAATTATGTGATTATCTTGGACAATTACTTGACCTGAAAGTTTGCTCTTATTATTTTGTCTTTCAGCTCTCATGAAGTACCACATTTTAAACACTCTTCAGTGTTCTGAGGCAATTATGGGAGGAGCAGTCTTTGAGACCTTGGAAGGAAACACAATTGAGATAGGATGTGATGGTGACAGCATAACAGTAAATGGAATAAAAATGGTGAACAAAAAAGACATTGTGACAAATAATGGTGTCATCCACCTGATTGATCAGGTCCTAATTCCTGATTCTGGTGAGCAAAAAACAAGTTTCATATTCTTTTGTTTAATACTATTTACTAACAATGACTCATCCAGAATGAGTCCATGAAAAAAAAATGCACAGTGTAAGAAATGAAATGTGATACATAAACACAAAATAAGTAGTGAGATGAGTACTAATAGGTCACTTAAGTAGTCATGGTCATTCCACATATGGCATTTTGACTTTCCAGGGTTTCTAACATGTAATATTTATAAAAGATTCTAACACCTAATATTTACATTATTTTTAAAAGTTCTTTTTTAAATATTTATTTATTTATGCATATAAGAGCTCTGGGGTGTAGGCCAGAGGTGCAGGGGCTGGAGGGTGAGAGGATTCATCAGAGACAGAGTGGAGAACAGAACAGGTGGATCTACTGAGATACACTGCTGAGGGGAGCAACAGGTAAGACAGGACAGGTCTGCTGCATCATGTGGGTCACTTTCCTGGCCAGGGATCGAACTCATGCTGCAGTGGCTGGGGATGGTTTCATAGTGCTTAGACTTAACCCCTTGTGCTACCAGGGAGGCCCCTATAAAGATTCTTACAATGCCAGTTTTCCTGAAAACAGAAGAAATAATGTAACCAAATGACCAACTTTGGAAATGTAAAAGCTAGAACAATCACATGAGTAGAGAAATCAGGAAGTACTAATAAAAATCAAAGAAAACAAAAAGTAAGACAGAAAGATATTTTTATTCTGAAATTCTTTGGCCTTAGCAATCTGCAAAAAAAAAAAAAAAAAGGAACTAAAATTCTCTTGCTAGAGAAAGATGAGATACCTTATCACATTGCCAGTGCTGCAAATAGCTTCTAGAAAATAGTCAAGAAGTGGCTTATTAATTTCATGATGACAATAGTAACAGTGATGACATTGTTAAAATGGTGTTGGTTTATTTTACAGCCAAACAAGTTATTGAGCTGGCTGGAAATCAGCAAACCACTTTCACAGACCTTGTGGCCCAATTAGGCTTGGCATCTGCTCTGAAGCCAGATGGAGAATACACTTTGCTAGCACCTATGAATAATGCATTTTCTGGTATGTATTGGATACTCTCACTCCTGCTTCCCCCTCACACACATTTTTCTCCACCATAATTGTTTTCAAAAAGAAATAATAGATATTTCACAGTATTGATTCGTTTCTGCATTACTTACAATTCTGCAATATAATGTTAGCACCATGTAATCCCACTAAAATGAATTTCATTTCAAAATATTTCTTTTTAAAAGATAAGATTAAAAGTTGTGATAAGTGGTGTTGAATTATTTTGTGAATCTAACCATATTTCCATCGTAAATAATAGATATATTAGTAGAGCTTAAAAAATAAATACAATTTATTCAATACCAACATTATAATACCTAGGAATAAATAGATGCATTTTGAATGTAAAAATTTGAAAACAAGGTGTCAAAATATAAGTAACAAAAATGAGACAATTTACACTTCCATATTATGATGTGAACTGCTTTAAGTATTTTACTTAGTAACTGCTATTCAAGGGTCATATTTAGATTGAAACAACCAGCCACTTTTTCCAGAAAAATGATTTCTTAAAGACATATTTCTTAAAGACATATTACACAAAAATTGGCAACTAAAGAAATAAATATCCCCTCTTCAATATTTTTCCAAATACTAAATTATTTAGAAATAATTAATAACTATGGGTGTCTTGGTGGTGGGTATGGTATAGTAGCATACATCTGAACAGATGTAATCCTATATTTCTGAATTGTAAACAGTATTGTAAACCAAAGTTACCTCAATAGTAACATATTCAAAAATCTGAAAAAAGGAAGTTATTAATAAAAAAGTCAAATTCTGGCACATATTATATTCCCTTTTTGCAGTAATAAATATACCCACAGTGCTGACACTAATCTGCTTTTAAGAGAGTGTGTTTTGATTCTCTCTCCAGTTTTAAAGATGGTTTTACAAATGATTCACCAGCAATCTTTGATGTAACTAATGAATATCAGAAAAAATCTTGGCCAGCATTAGAGTTTAACATTTGCCAATGACCATATAAAGCTATGTATCCCTCACAGAGATGAAACCCATTGTTTGGACTGCTTTCAATTAATTTGTAGTAATTTTATACAAAAAGTCATAGGGTTTCCAATTGGTGCATAGACTTTCTAGACTTGAGCATCTAGCAGGCACATATATTATGAGTGTAGGATGTATAATACCAATAGTATTAAGGATTTTCCATTTTCATTATTTTCTCTTTCCTAGAGAAACTTTAATGCTTTCTAAATAAAACAATAACCTTCCTTAATTTATTTATAGATGATACATTGAGCATGGACCAGCGCCTTCTAAAATTAATTCTACAGAATCACATCTTGAAAGTAAAAGTTGGTCTTAATGAGCTTTACAATGGACAAAAACTTGAGACCATTGGAGGCAAACAGCTCAGAGTCTTTGTGTATCGTACAGTAAGTGAATCAATCAATCAAAATATGCTTATAGCTCTCCATGTGAAATGACACGTGCTTCTCAACAAATGCCATTACACAAATATTTTCCAGAGTTTTGGTAATATGGTTTTATTAGTAAATATTGGCAAGAACATCAGAAAATTGAGTCATTTGTGTGAAAAGACTGGAGGAAAGTATGCTATGTTATAATAATTCAGATATTTTATTTGTTAATTTATAAATAACTATGTTCTAAATCATTCATTATTTCAATTCCAGAAATCACCAAAACTCCTCTAAATTCAGTTAATGATTTAGAGAGTACTTGTGGTTTATAGGGTAATTTTTATATTGAATCAAACATGTAGGATGATTTTCTTATTGTAAGATCACCATTCAGAAACTGAATCTCTTTGAAATAACTGTCAAGATAAACTTTCATAGACATAAAGATTTTTGAGCCCTACAAAATCATTCTAATTTACTTTTATCTGAGGGAAAGTTTTTAGAAAATACTGTTTATAAGAATTAGAGTGTACCTAGCAATGCTCTTCAGTTTCTGTCCTAGTAACATTGCAGCTATGACCTAAACATTTCGTAAAATATAAGGCATTACCTAGCATAGAATATGACACACAGCAGTTGCTTGATATAGTTTCAGAATTCCAAGACACACATTTTAAATGATGCAGGAAATGTGTTCTACTCTAAATCACACACACACACACACACACACACACACACTTGTTCAAAAATGCTGTAATTAAAGCATTTGTTTTACCTAAAATTGATAGGATTACATAGTTAAGAACACAGTAAATATCTATGAAGATCACAAGAGGCACTGAGGTCAGGAAGATCCCACAGAATTAAAGCATTAAAATTTTGTGAAGAGGGTACAGAAGAATGATTAGACCTAGAGAGGAATGACAGAAATCGTAGTAGTGGAGTGAATAGATTTTTATTTACTAACAAAACTAGCTGCCTTAGTAGTGGGAAATCAGCTAAGTTAGAAGTGTGAGGTCAGATTGTTCAAGATCTTAAAATAGAGAGGAAAGAAGCTGCTTCGGCTGTTTTTACAAGTCAAGTGATCTCCTCAAAGAGCCTATCCAGAAATCTGTGTATTGGGTAGCTACTTCCACACAAGAAATTTCAAGTTTGGAAATGGAAAGCTGCATGTTTCTTTCTTTATTGACTAGGCTGTCTGCATTGAAAATTCATGTATGGTGAGAGGAAGCAAGCAAGGAAGAAATGGTGCCATTCACATATTCCGAGAGATCATCAAACCAGCAGAGAAATCCCTCCATGAAAAATTAAAACAGGATAAGCGCTTTAGGTATGACTATTAGTTTCACCTCCACAGAATTAATGGCACCTATTGGCATATTTTTGTTTCACGGTTAGCAGTACCAAAGGCATTATATTCAGTATTTCTGAGGATAGAGTTTAGAATAAGAAATTTAAATGTTTTCAAACTCCATATGTTTAAGAGTATTTATTTTGCTTCATGGTACACCATAATATAATCCAGTAAGTTGAAAAAATCAAGTAGACTGAACTACTACTTGTAAATTTCTTTTTTAAAAAAGGTTTATCTATTCATGCAAACAAAAACCAGGGTACGGGCCAGATGTGCAGGAGGGTGAGAGGATTCACCAGAGATAGAGCAGGGAACAGAACAGGCAGACTGACTGAAATACACTCCTCAGGGGAGCAGCGGATAAGACAGAAGTCTGCTGTGCCATGTAGGTATCTCACCAGCCAGCCAGGATAGAACCTGTGCTGCAGAGGCTGCAGACAGCTTCACAGTGCTTCACCAACCACCTTTGCCACCAGGGGAGTCCCTGCTTATAAATTTCTATATAAATTATTTTTTAGGGCCTCCCTGGTGGCACAAGGGGTTAAAACGCAATCTGTGAGGCCGTCTGCAGCCACTGTAGCACGAGTTTGATCCCTGGCCAGGGAGCTGCCCACATGGCGCAGCAGACCTCTCCTGGCTTGCCTGCTGCTCCCCTCAGCAATGTGTTTCAGTCAATCTACCTATTCTGTTCCCTACTCTGTCTCTGGTGGATCCTCCCACCCCCCACACCTCTGGTTTGTACCCCAGTTCTTGTATGCATAAGTAGATAATTCTAAAAAAATTAAAAATAAATTATTTTTTTTAAAAATTGATCACACACATGGTTATTTTGTTAGAAATGTTTATGGGATAAAGGAGTTTGAAAACTTTTAAAATTGTATTGTATGTTTAAATTTTCCCATAATAAAACTTGCTGAACAGTTAAACTGCACTTAAATGAAAATATATGAGCAGTTTTTTAGTGATTTCCACAATGCAAGAATTCTAGTTTATTCCATGAATTGTAGGTGAGCACACCTAAATCTAAAACTAATAAAATGAATATATATCATTCCTGTTTAGCATCTTCCTCAGCCTACTTGAAGCTGCAGACTTGAAAGCGCTCCTGACACAACCTGGAGATTGGACCTTATTTGTGCCAACCAATGATGCCTTTAAGGGAATGACTAATGAAGAAAAGGAAATTCTGATCCGTGAGTAGAAGTTATTTACCCCATAATTTCACAATCTCATTTCTTCCACCAGAGTTCTTACCCAGATGATAGCCTCAAATTGCCCCCTCTTTCATATTCATGGCAAACCTAGGTTTCCTTTAGTTCCATTTGTTATATGTGGAGGGTCACTTATTATTCTTAATTACTGCTTACCATCATGTTATTGGGCAATATGTTCAATTGTTATTTCTATTAAAGGCCTCACAATTAGTTGACAAAGATGGAAATAGTCACAATTTCAAAAATAATTAAATATTTTCTCTCCCAGTAAGTTGGTTAATATTTTGACTAAACTGATTGAAATGACTATATATTTTGATAGAGCATTGATAATCAACTGAGGGAACAATAGCATAATGAGAAATTATACTGTGGAAAAATGACTAATGACACAGAAATGTATTTTCTTACTCCTCAAAGTATCAAAATGTCAAAAAATATGACCTGTTATTTGATAAACAAATGAATATATATCTTTCCTCCAGGGGACAAAAATGCGCTTCAAAATATCATCCTTTACCACCTGACACCAGGAGTTTTCATTGGAAAGGGATTCGAACCTGGTGTTACTAACATTCTGAAGACCATACAAGGAAGCAAAATCTACCTGAAAGGAGTAAGTTCTCTGGAATGAATTTATGATAATTTTCATCATCATTCAATTACTTTAATATTCATTTTTCATTAAATTTCTCATTACATTACCTCTGTTTTGATAGGTAAATGATACACTTTTGGTGAATGAATTGACATCAAAAGAATCTGACATCATGACAACAAATGGTGTTATTCATGTTGTTGATAAACTGCTCTACCCAGCAGGTTGGTAATTATTGAACTAATTAGTGAATGAAGTAAGTTTCTATAAAAACTAGATTTTTATTTTACACTTTCTTACTGATATATATTTAATTTTCTTCTTCATAGACACACCTGTTGGAAATTATCAGTTGCTGGAAGTACTTAATAAACTGATCAAAGACATCCAAATTAAGGTACAGAATGTTACTAAATTCATTCCTAACATGTTGAACAGATATTACAAGTTTAACATAAGAGACTAGAAATGTAAACATTAATAAGTATATGTGTACTGACTTTGGATTGTTCCTCATTGATTATATACCACTGACCCACCTATCAAGAAATAGTACCTTTCCTTATTGTTTTATTCACCAAATAGCTATTAAAAAGTTATATGGGTCCAACTAATATATTAAGTGCTATGGGAAAGATCAAGCTGAGTCAGATATGGCCCTTTGTTTAAAAAAGTCTACCGTTGAGTGGAATAGATAAGATATGTACCTAGAAAACTATAATATTTTTCTCATCAAATATCATTGCTGCCAATATAATAGAAAAAATATAGTATTTACTTACAAAAAGAAGTCACTATTCATAGTAGTATTTAAAGGCAAGAGTATATATTTTTTCTTCACCTGTATAGGGTAGAAGTATCAGAAAGCATATGATATATCATTTAATAAATATATATATATATAACTTTGGATAAACTGTTCTATAATTTTTAAGGTTGAATAACAAATCTACTAATTTTTATACCATCTGGCCTAATAACAGGAAATCAAAAGATGATTTATCTAAATACTTCATTTCTATTACGTGTAGTGGTAGTTTTACTATTTTTATTTTAGTAAGAATTGAAGTGGTGATTTTGTTAATAAAACTACTATATTTGATGTAACTAAATATAAGTATCTACTTCCAGTTTGTTCGAGATAGCACCTTCAAAGAAATACCCATGACTGTCTACAGTAAGTACATAATGATTATTTGTCACATATACATGGCAAGATGTAAAAATAAAAACCCAATAATTATCTTTGTATTTATAAACAGAGATAATTGATAATCTGGTATATAGAATTCCAAACAATGGCAAGCCTTGTCCTACTTGAAACAAAGCTTGAGATCTGAATGAGAATTCTCAATCTTGGTCTTACCCTTTAACTCCAATGAACTACTTCCCCACTCACTGGAAAAATAGGAATGATAAGATAAGAGAATGGCAGCCAAATACAATAGCTAGTTTGAAAAAGAGGGAGGGAGAAAAAGACTTACAAGATACAAAAAGGAAAAAATAGCAGAACAGCACTTCATAGTTAGCTGAAAATGCAAATGTGTGGACACAAAAATCACATTACCAAAGGACTTGTCAATGATTTCGCCCTCGAGCACTCAGCCATCTAATGTAGGATGGGAGATGGTGTGCCAGAAAATCCTAATGTTTATGAGTTGGTTGTTCGAAAACCCTCCATATCCAAAATCAAATGAAGAAATAAAAAATTTGCTGGTGATAAAACTTAAAGTTTCTAGATTCCAATGTACTTTGTCTCTGATGCTACCAGATTATCAAAATTTAACCACTACTCCTTAACAATGGTAAAGAAATTTCATTTCTCATAAACGTAATATTTGTGATATTTCTTTTCCAATTGGGGCTTTTTCTTCCTATGCCCTTTTCTCTTTCTTTAATTATCATTTTTTCTGCAGAAATTATTTTCATTTTGTTTTGACTCTACAACTAGACTCTCAAAACGTATCAGTAACTAAAGTCTATTTCAATTCCTACATTTATCCTGGTTAGAAAAATATCCTATTTTATACCATGAGCGTCTGTTATTTAATGAAAAGAGATTTAATTAAGATTTACACTGGAAAAGAGTGAGACAATGGAAGGAGCAAAACAAAATGTCTGCTGTGCTTACTGATTTCAATTATGTAATGATAACATACATAATTACAGTATTGTGCCGGCTCTGCACAGTTCTCTAGGTTTAGCTGAAATAGTTATGATTCAACATAGTATAAATTCAATAAGGAATAATGCAGTCTTGTTAATGATATATTTTATAACAAATTAAAGAATTCTTATGGGCTCTATTCATCAGAAATGTTATGTTAAATTTCTCTAAAAATTATGTAAATCAGCACCACATTTCTTTTCCTTTCCTACTTTAGCCAGGGTAGGTCCACCACCATCCATTTATGCCAATGCATTAATTTGCTTACAATGAGCCAAAATATTATGACTCCATTATTTTCCTCTGTGAAAATTTGATCCTCACTCACAGAGGATGTTACATTGTGTGAAATTATTATAGTCCAATGGATCGCACCAACCTGCTTTAGAGCCTGTGACACAACTCTGAGATTTATAATCCAATATCAGATATTTAACTCCTCTCCAGATGAGTACACTTATTTAGAAGCATACTTAAAAAAGAGGTAGAGACTAATTACACCAAAGATTTCACTTTTACAGTCCTTTATGCAATTTCTTGAAATTGCAATGTCCTTGAAATACATTATTCTTGTTCCCCCAAATACCATACATTTTTAAATTCTATGGAGAAAATGCTCTTTGGCATATGTTTTCAAATTGATAATATTTGAGGTAAATAGCAGCATTTAATACTCAGCCTGAAATCTGTCAAAGTCTTCAGAAAAGCAAAACTGAAACAAAACTACCAACCAACTAAATATCATTAACTTCTCTAACATGAGGTGGAAATTTAAGATGAAAAGTAATTAATCCATTTTGATAGCAGAAGCTAAGATCTCTGAATTTTAACTTTCATGGATAGATCACTCTGTGGCAAGACCACTTACAAAACTCAATAATTGGCCACAAAGATCTGATATATTTCAGGTTTCATAATTTAAGATCTCAAGATATAATACCAGCTATGACTAAGATATAGTCATCACTAAGGCTTAGAAACCATCTTAATTTAAAAAGTTGACATAGTTAAACATCCCAGAAACCTGAGAATGTGACAGAAAGGCAAACTGTGCCACAATATGCTATGACTTTGCAGTTCATTATCTTACAGAACCACTTTTAATGATTTTAATTAGAAATGACAGTAGTTCTGGTTGTAAGAGACCAGAGGCATCTTTCCAGTTAATCTGCATAGCCAAAAGCCAACCAATAATTAAAATAATGACTATTATTTTAAAGAAAATGTGCATATTATATCTTAATTGGGTATATGCCATGCCTTCAAAATGCATACATTATTTAAAAAATGGCAATGATAACAAAACAGAAATAAAAATATTTTAGCCTCTAACTGAGATGTATATCATATCATGTTTTTGTTGCATAGAGCTCATGACTGGCTGGCTAATATATTCCTTTCTATATCCCTACTATCAAATGCATGAAAGCGTTTTGAATATTTTTGTCTTCTATTTAAGAAAGAATCCAACGATGCATTTTAAGATATTATGAATCACATGATATTAATCATGTTTATTTGTCTCTGTTGCAATACAGCCATTATTTTCAAGAAGTACAAAAGAAGGTAAAGAGCTTTAGTGGTGCAGTTCAGAATGATAGATTTCTAGATAGAATTCTTCACTTAGTGAGTATATAGTTCACTGGAACAAACCCAAGTCCCTGGACTTCAGAGTTCACCATCTGGACATGAGAAGACACTAGATAATGTATCATGAATAGTTCCTGGATTTGCCTGCCAGAATATATCACATCTGATACCTCAGTGGGTATCAGATCAAAAAATAGGACACTGGATCAGGGTGTCTTCATGGAAACATCATTTATGTTCCACTTTCTATACTTTCAGCAACTAAAATTATAACCAAAGTTGTAGAACCAAAAATTAAAGTGATTGAAGACAGTCTTCAGCCTATTATCAAAACTGAAGGTAAAAATTAATGTTATACATGGCTCCTTTTATTATGGAAAAAAACTTAATAGACTGACTTCTATGAATGTATCTACATTATTTTTTGAAACTAACAACCTAAATATTTCTTTACCAAGGGCATGCTCATGTGACTGCAGAATGCAGAATGCAAATTGTTTAGCAGAGTCATAGTGCATTCCTAATACTTTCAGTACATTTGCTTGATACTTGATTTCATTTGAGCCTGATAGACCAATGTAACAGCACTAGTATCCAGATACTCACTAAGCAAATAAATCTTGAGCTTTTTTTAAATGACACTTCTACTTCTTTTGGAGAGTGTACTATTTGTGAAGTTTTGCTTCTGATCTCTTTTATTATTATTGCAAGTTCTTCACAAAAAGTGAAGGCATTTTTCATTCAACCACCTAAGAGAACATAGAAGTTGTTCATTGAGAAAAGTCTTTAAAATTATAGCAACACATGATTTTTTTTTTAATTAGACCACCGGAAACAAAAGTAAATATATGGTCAGTGAATCAAATCTTAGACTCCTTAATCCCTGCCCTAAACATATATATATATATATTTATGAGATTAGATATTCTTATATACATATATATCATATATATGAGATTAGATATCCTTATATACATATATAGTTATATATAATATATATGTACAATAGGTATGTATACTTCTCCCTTTATGCTTCGGACTAAAACATTAGTCACCTTTCTTTCTGTCCCTATTGTCTGTTAGCCAATTCCTACATCTGTGTCACCACCTTCATTTAATATATTTTAATTAGCAAGAACAGACCTTAAGAATGTTTTACTTCCATGTAAAAGCATTTTAATGCTGCAATTTACCACAAAAAAAGAGCAGGCTATCATCTTTATTATGTAAAAATGGTAGATGCAATCTTCTAAAAAAGGAACAGATTATTCCTCACTTGTACTGCTTCTCAATTGACTCTCAAAAAACTATTACTGTAATTATCTTTGATTTTGGAATTCTCATTCCATAAAGATTCTGTGAATGAGATGATGATTCCAACTTTTTGAATAATTTAGACTATTCTTTTAAAAGTGAGTTATAACTTAAAAGGAGACACACATGAAAGATTATTTCCTCTCTAATTAGTTATCTATATTTTTATTCATTGAGACCTAAAATTGATGTAATCTTTGAAATCTGTTTATTTTTGTTAACACATACCCATGATCATTTGTTTTTATATATTAGTGAAGGGAATTTGGTGTTTTTAAGAAAAATTAAATCAAATATTTTGTTGAGAAAATGTTGATCATTTTAATAAAAAAATATAAGATGATCCTTTTAATATTTTTGTACTTTTGCTAAAAAGTAGACAGCATAAAATTTTGTATAATCACTTATACACAGCATCCAAAATCAAAATCATTCACGTTATTGTTCTCATTTTAAAAGTATCCTCTCTTTTCTTTTAGGCTTCTTTATTCAATTCACTTATTTTTCTCATCTCTGTTAGCAGGATTCTATCATATTAATCATTCTTCAACTAGGAACACAGTGGAGTTGAAACTCTACTTGAGTTCTTCCTAGAAAGGGAACAGGAATGAAAAATGGAGGCATGTCACCTATGTGTTAGAAACTCATCTGTTCAAAAGTTCAGAAGATTTAATTCTGTGTCACATACTGAATGAAACATATATTTGTTTGTCCATCCATCTCCAACACTGGCACTTGTTCTCATTCTTCAAACTTTTGCAACATCATTTTGCAACATCATTGATGACTCTTAATTATTACTAAATAAATTAGACTGCAAAACACAATTTTTAATATTTTTCTTATAAAAACATAACCAAATTTTATAATTAAGAATAAATCAGCTGAAATTCAATTCAACAAGTACTTATAGAGTACTTATCATGCTAGGTACTCTCCTAGCTGCTGGGAATAAATGTGAAAGAAATTTTTGATAAAAACACCTGCTTTCATATAGCATAAGGAGAAAGGATATTTCTGGAATTTCAGTTTTAGTTCTACTAAAGAAATGTCAACTTGGATATCTTGTTAAGTCATTTCCTGTTCTTAAAGTCCTTAGCTGTATTTTCTTTTTGATATTACTACAACTTAAAACCCTGTACATTTTGATACTAAGTAACCCTTTGCCCCAGAGATCAAATATTATAGTGTTTGAGAAAATTATACTCTTGTTTTCATTATTATAGATTGTGCTACACTATTTAATTCTGAGTAATGGTGTGTACATTCGCAATTTCTGGACAAGCAAATAAATTTTAAAGATAAGCAAATATTTTTGACATTAAACTATTGAAGTGCATTACAGTATGAGTTAAATGTACTGAACCTTATTTTTTCTTCTATTAAATAGTTTTGATTAACTAATATAGTGATCAGCTTTCTAACAGTCAAAATGATTTTCTCTGTGAACAAAAGCATTTTACAAGTTAAATACAACATTTGTTTACCTTTTACATTTGAAGGACTATTTATTAATTAGTAAATATTTGCATCATTTGCATATAGAAGGTAAGTATGCAAATCCATTTTTTCCATAAAACCTGAAATTGAGTGTCTTAAAGGTAGGTATAAATTTGGTTTTTTTTTTTTTAATGCTTGGCTTTATGTCCATTAGATTTAAAATGTAAGATACTAACTGATTAGAAACAAATTAAAAAAAACTTAATAAGGTAAGCATAATGGATGTAATCAGTATGGTAAATTTAGAGCTATATTATTTATCAGTAGACTATGTCAAATTTACATATATTATAATATGATTTACAAAGTAAAGTCATACATATTTGTGTGATTATACATTACGATTATGAATGCATAGATAGAATTTACACATCAATTGAAGCTAAAACAGATGAATGTTATTTTAGTAGCACATCTATAGACTGAGTCATTATTCTCATAAATACCCTCTAACTTGAAAACAACCGAAAATGTTTGAAACTGATTTTATAAAGCCTAAAACCACTTTGACATTTGAATAACACTAAATATTGAAATAAATGTCTTGTTCTAGTAATAGTAAAGGACTGCTTTTACATGATAACTTGTCTCCTAAAGCAATGCATCAGGACCCACAATCACAAAGATCAAAACTGAAGGTGAACCTAAATTCAGACTGATTAAAGAAGGCAAAATAGTAACTGAAGTGACCCATGGACATGCATTGTTTATTTCCCAGAATCTAGTCAGGTTCACTGTGATTACTTTGAAAAAGTGTTAATTTAATATACTGAATGTTTGATGTTTCCTCTTGACTTGCTATGTTTTATGTAAACTGTTATGGACTTTTTATTTGGCAAGTTAAATATGGCTTATGTTTTAGTAGATCAAATTGGAATTTACCAAACCATTAAGTCACCAGGTCCAACAAAACTGTCATCATTCTGCATACGCAAGTAATGATCATGGAATACAAAGATAACAATGATGCCCATACCAAAAAACACATTGAACTTAGAAGACAAAGTGGCCATTGTATAACACTGAGTAATAAACCATAGCCTGGACTCATTACAAGGCTTCTATTGTAATGAAGTAATATTCTCACCAAATAATCTTTCCAGTCAGAAAACAAGGTAACAAACCAGAGTTACTTTGCCAGCTAACTTCTCTCACCCAAGAGCCAGGACATAACTGCTACCTTTAATCTGAATTTATTTGAGACTGGTCCCCAAAATGATTAAGATTGAATAGTAAATGGTATTGCTTTGAAAAATGTATTTTAAATTTCTAGTTTGTGGCAACTTAGACACCATAAGAAGATAAAAAAAAATGCATTTTTTCATCCTCTGCATTCAGAGCCAATTATTAAGAAATACACAAAAATCATTGATGGAATACCTGTGGAAATAACTGAAAAAGAGACAAGGGAAGAGCGAATCATTACAGGTGATCTTTAATTTCATCTGTGGAACTCTGCCTGGATTATAAAAATCAAACAATAGTTAATCCCAAAATAACTCTAAGAGTCATTAGAGAATAACTAAGTCTTTTTCATGGTGATACTAAAGTGACTTCATTTCTATTTGGGCAAAAATAATATTCCAAATATACAATCTATGTTTTTTTTTCTGAATTAGAAATTAGTAGGCAAAACTATCCATGTATTTTATTTTGTATATGCATACATTATATAGTACTCTGTCTTCTCTTGGCTATTTATTTATTTATATATTTATTTTTTGTGGGACCCTCGCTGGTGGCTGGGGATCAAACTGGCGCTGCAGAAGCTACGGGCAGCCTCACAACCCAGCACTCAATCGCTGTGCCACCAGGGGAGGCCCATTCTCTTGGCTATTTATTAATGAGCTAATGACTTCTAGAAGAAAAGCCTTTCCCTTTGGTGATTTTCCATTAGTCTTAAGGTTTACACATAGACACCCCAAAATAAATGCAAGTTTGTTTACTAATTTCAGTAAAGTTCTGTATCAGTTTCCCACAAATAAATTACCTTAAAATTTTGAATTGGATAATCGGTAAGTAATTGATCAAATGATTTATTGGAACATTGTGTATACATTCATTTATATAATGCTTATATATTTTTTCATATTATAATGAGAGTTGTATTGTTGTGACACAGATTATTAATAGTGAATTGACCACATTACTTTCATATCTTTTTTCTTCTGCCCAAGGAAAATGTAATATGAAATCATCTAATGAGTCTGCAATCACATTAAAAGTTTTTTTAATATGCAACATTCTTATTATTCAAAATTTAAAATAATATACAACAGTATCCAGGTAGTATGAAAACTAACTTCTACCCCTGCCCCCTTCCACTTAATTTTGCTTCCCTTACCTACCTTATTGGGAACCACTTTATTAGTTTCTTTTATCTTCTTTCATTATTTATGAAAATATAAACAAATAAGAAGATATATCCCACTCAAAATGCACCTCTTTCATAGATCTTACAGATCTTTCCTTACATATACTATCAGGGCAACCTTGCTTTTATCTCAACTACATGAGATTCTCTTAAGTGGAGGTGCTACCATTTATTAACTAATCCCAACTGTCTTTTGCTAATACAAACATTACAATGAATACCTGTACTTACATTTTTTTTTTTTTGTGGGACCCTCACCAGTGGCCGGGGATCGAACTGGTGCTGCAGAGGCTGCGGGCAGCCTCGCAACCCAGCGCTCAACCGCTGCGCCACCAGGGGAGGCCCATCATTTATTTTTTAAAAAGAGTTATTTTTAAAATTTAATAACATTTTAAGTTTCTTAAAATTTTTATTGAATTTAACACTGGTTTATAAAATACAAGTTTCAGATTTACATGTTTGTAAATCATTATCTGTATATACTACATTATTTGCCACCAGAATTATTTTTACTTTTGCAGACAATATTTGCCAGAAATCTTCATTTTCCTTCCTGGAAACTATAATTCAAAACAATAGAGGTTTTTTTTTTTTCCTCCCCTACCACACATTGATCATCATTTGCTATGAGTCATTTATCTTCCAGAATAATTACTCACTGATGTCAACTTAAAATGCTTCAGTGTGGAAGCAGTCTAATGTATGCTGCTGTTGTGTAACTGTATGTATTTTACTAAAACCCAAGGAGCTGTATACTAACAATGACTGAATTGTATGGAAATCATACCTCAATAAAGCTGCTAAAAGTGAAAGAATAAAAGGGAATTTTCAAGTTAAAGAACAAAAATAAAGTAAAATTCTTAACATTTGGTTCTTTGCAGAGGAAGTTTGCCTAATCTATTCTAGATCTTATTAAATTGTCTTTCTTCTAGGACCTGAAATAAAATACACTAGAATCACTGCTGGTGGTGGTGGAGAAACAGAAGAAACTCTGAAGAAATTATTTCAAGAAGGTCAGTATGACTAGAAAAAGATTATGAATTCAGCTAAGCTATCTGTATCAAAGTCTAAAATAATCTTTGAGAGCTTTTACATGTTTTTTACTTCATGTCATTCCTTTGTTCACATGCCATACCAAATCAGTAATTTGGAATGAAATTACTGATTTCAAAATGGAATGAAAGTCAATGACAGTTCATATTGATTGTTTTATTATACATCTGTTACATATTTTCAATAGCATTATAAAAAAATTGGCTTATCAGAACAAAAAAAAAAAACACAAAAAACAAGAAAGAACAGAATGTTGGTCTGGAATTCATTACTGAGCAGATGACACTATATATCACATCATATTTTCTGTCTTTTTCTTATCTAAACCAATCTGCTATAAACATGTATCCTCTCAGAGGTCACCAAGGTCACCAAATTCATTGAAGGTGGTGATGGTCATTTATATGAAGATGAAGAAATTAAAAGACTGCTTCAGGGAGGTTAGTAAAAGGGAAACAACTAACCTCTTAACAGGTTCTGGTGAATTGAGTTATTCAACTTTTTAAAGACTGAGAATTCAGGCTTTTCTTTTAATTAGGTTAAAAAAGACACCATCAAGTGCTGTTCTAAGAGATTAATTGTTCAATGGTAGTTATGAAGAAATAATTGCTACTTTAAACAGTCTTTAAAAAGTTCTTTGGTTTACAGCTTGGGGAGCAATGAATATATATATATATATATACATACATATTGCTTTGATACAGATAATTGTAAAGATGTTTTAAGTATATAAAATGGGAATATTTTTAAATTGGTAGCTAAAAGAAGACCGAATTGAAATACTTTTTATGTTTAAAAAAAATGTATTCACTGCTCTCACAACAATAATAAAAGGCATGTTTATGGAATCTTGAAGTGCATAGATCTAGCAGAAAAAATATTTCTTTAGTAATTTTCTTTGCCAAAACTACATTCTTAAGAATGGGCGTCTATTTCATCTAACATTTTGAGTGACAATCCATACCTGGAGATGTAAATTATTTTGCACATGAAATTAATCTTAGTCTTTAAGTATGGAATGTTCTCTGTCTATGGCATTAAAATGACCTACTTTTAAAAGCAATGGAGAAAAAAAAGAATTCAAAATCTTACACAAACTCTAAATGGTAATTATTTGAAGATATAATAAGTGTTATTATATATAAAATATATAAAACATAATTTGGGCTATTGGCATTTGAATGAATAAATAATGTAGTTATTTTATTAACTACAAATATCTAGATGGCAAATTGTTTTAGAGAAATAAGCATTTTAATTATTTAGAAAAGCCAAAAATACTCCTTGAAATGACCTACAAACTGAGAAATACAACTGAAGTTTGGCATTTATTCAAAGTATGATCCAGGTAACTTTTCTGATTAAAATCATAAAAGTTATGTATCCATGTCCAAAACATATATAAATTATCCTTGGGAACATGTGTAATTTTGGCAATTATTAATTCTTTATTTCAATACAGATAAAATTCTTCAACTGTGTTGAGACTACGTAATGATCATAAAAATCATTTTTATTCAACTGGTAGTTGAATTTCCTCAGTAGAAAGATATGTATATGAAAGGCACAAAACTTTCCTTTAGGAGCATATAGCCCACCCAAAGCGATAATAAACTCCGAATTTCCTGTAAAATTAAACAGACTTTATTCATCTTCTCCCAAATTTTTAACTCTGCCAGAATAACAGGGAGTTGATAAAATTGAATTCTGTTTTTCTTCATTCCTTACCATAGTAAACAGCTTTGTAGAATGGCAGTGCTTTTAGAGAATGATCAATTAGTAGCCACACCTGTTTGTATTGCTTTTTCATTTAGGCTTCAACCTCAGGTAAGTATATTTTCCTCACTTTTAAATAAGTCCCTGTTAACAAGCTCATAATAAACAGTGAACTGAATTGCTTCAGTCAAGAGAAGATATACCTGCTTCAAGTTAATAATATGTGGTATTCTATTTTCAGCTAATAGACTCTGTAACCTGTTTCTATGAAGCATCAATTTCCACAATATCACATCAAAAATATTTATCAAAACATTTTCAAAGTTTTTCATCTCAGCAGTGTAGCTACTAATCTCTGACATTAATTGGACATGCTAATTTTCATTTTTCCAGCTCTGTAAAACCATTGGGCCATCACTGAGTCACAAACATACTTTTGTTGAGATCCTCAGATGCATCAACTCACAAAAAAGCTGGTGCGAATAAAGATCATGTCATGCAAGTCTGGCTTTTTTTTTTTCTTCTGCAAGTATAGATAATTGAATATATCCAAATTATGTGTTTTTACTCAAAATTTGATATTTTCTGCCAGAGCAGATAATACTGTTGTACAGAGTACATTTTGATAAATTGACTGTATTTCTAGTCATTTAAATCATGACTATTATCATGTCTAAGTAGTCCTTCTGGTGATAATACTGCAATTTGTCAGTGAAATATCTCAGAAAACTTAAAATAATGCCACGAAGTGAGTTTTTATGCTTATCTTAAGTAGAACTCCATTTACTGAAACTGGTAACGTAATTAAGATACCATTGGGCTTTGGAAAAAGGAAGAAAAGAAAGTAATTTTGGAAGATTTTGACATATCTACCAAGAAAATATTTAAAGACCTATGCTATAAATAAAGAGAATAAGGGGCCTCCCTGGTGGCTCCGGAGGTTTAGCGCAGCGCTGTGAGGCTGTCGGTGGCCTTTGCGGCTCAAGTTGGATCGCCAGCAGCCAGGGAGTAAGCCACCTGGCGCAGCAGACCTCTCCTGTCTCGCCTGAAGCTCCCCTCAGCAGTGTATTTCAGTACATCTGCCTGTTCTGCTCCCTGCTCTCTCTGTTGAATCTTCTCACCCCCCACAACTCTGACCTGTACCCCACTTCTAAAAAAATAAAGAGAGTAAGGAATCTGGTTGTCAGTATAGTTTCCAATGTTGGTTCCAACACAAATTGACTTACGTTGACCCTTTCTGCTTTGGTTTCTTCATCTGAAAAGTAGGGACAACAATGTTACCTACATCTAAATGAGATAATATATGAAAATGCTTTGGACTAATGCTCAACCCATATAAGAGCTTGGTAATGTTAGCTACTGTCAATATTATGGTTAATGAACATTAATATGGTCAATAAACTCACATTTTACATCCTAACTTAAATTCTAGAGTAATAGTCAAGTAAAAATGCAAAATCTGGCAAAGAATTGGGCTGAAACACTCTGCCGGTTTCAGAAGGCCAGTGATAGGAGAGAGGCACTGGTGTGGGTTACTCTTGATTATCTTCCTACATGTTGCTTCTCTAATTGAGACCTGCTACAACTCCTTCATTCTGAGACCGCAGAGAGTCACTGAAAACAAGTCTGATTTTCTTCACTTTACTCACACTATCTTGTAAAGATGTTTATTTGTTACAATGAATATGTCTTATTTTGATATTATCATATAAAGTAATAATAAATTAACAATTAGTTAATTGAATGCTCATTATTAGAAAGGGCCAGTATAGACAGCAAAGAACTCTTTAAATCTATTTTTAATGTTAATGTTCCTTTTTTCTTTTAACTTGGTATCACACAATCAAAATGGTGATAATTTAATGCCTGATTTTTATGGGATTTCAGAGAATTGAAAGTTTATTCTTGATAGAAATTTTCATTTGTTGAGGATAGATGATATATGAAAAGCAAGAAGTAAAAATGGGGAGGAAGAATAAAGGTAAGCAGAAAAATTAAGTTGTTGCCAAAAAATGTATATTCATTTAAAAAATGCATTTATTATTTGATCTCAAGTGCCCAGTAATAGAATAAAAATGTGAATTTAGGCCTACTAGGGGATCTTATTGATGAGTCCAAATAAAAGTAAGGGAATTGGGAAGTATTTTTTAACTATAACAACAGAAACCTGCATAGTTATTAATACACATGAAATTATTAAATATGAAAGTGTTATTGTAACTAGTTAATTTTTAAAATGGTCTTATAAGAACAAAATTTGGGGTTATGTTAGCATATATTTCATTGATTGCTTATTATATTCCTA
Organism: Talpa europaea; assembly: GCF_964194135.1. Classification (NCBI taxonomy): domain Eukaryota; kingdom Metazoa; phylum Chordata; class Mammalia; order Eulipotyphla; family Talpidae; genus Talpa; species Talpa europaea. The sequence continues at coordinate 84,928,716 of NC_140072.1, forward strand.
GAGTTCCTAGGTCAGTGATATTTTGTTGTCCTCATATAATGTAAGGGTATAATTAACTATAAGGATAATTTTACAGAAACAGAAGTCTGATACTTCAAAAGAAAATCTACATCTTAAAATGATGGTTATATGAAACTATACTTTTCTGCCTAACAACGGTCTCTTGTCTAATGTTAGTCATAATTTCAAAGTATTTATAATCATAACTATTTAATTTTAGATACACCTTTGAGAAAGATGGAAGTCAACAAAAGAGTTCAAGGTAAATGTGCTATAATAATGGCTATAATAATGTGCAGATATGATTTAAGTTTTTATATTAAGAGAAACCAAAAAAATGGAGAGTTTTTAATATTTTATTGAAAGTTGTCAGAAAGAAAAGTTGGCCTCTTTTGAAGCAAAGTATTTTATGATAGGAATCAGGAAATAAATTTTGTTATGCATTATTAGGAAAATCTATCATTAACAAATGTCAAAGGAAAAGTAATTATATTCATTATGTATCTTATAATCATGAATTATATTGAGGCAAACTGCTAAACATATTGAACCATTGAGACAGACTCAAGTAAAGTAAAAAGTATCTTTAAATACCAGAGTTGAACAAAAGTAAGTTGCAGGTAGATTTGAACTGTGTGCACATAGAGAAAAATATCAGTGTTACTATGTACAAAATTTTATATAAATATATAGATGCCATCCATATATATATCTATATATATAGAAATATATATCTATATATATAGAAATATATCACCAATTCACTACAATTTTCTTTGTGACTATAATATGTGCATTTCCTAATCTCCCACTTAGGTTCCTTACATTTATACATTCAAAAAATTAAAGGTGTCTCTCATGGAACTTCTAACAAATTACAGGTTGAATTTCTAATATAATTAGAAGGGTCTATGAAAGCATTTTGGACATCTCTGTCTTTGGGCCAATGCAATATAGGTATTTGAATGAAGGAATTAATTGTACAAATATTTATAACTGAAGGTTTTACAAAAATTCTTCTTAACATTCAAATTCATCCAAATTTTCCAAAGAACTAAAGTCATTAAAATTATTTTCAAATACTTTTGTTCAAGAGAAACCCTGATTTCATCACCATAAACTGAGAATATTATTAAGAAAACATAATCCAACATTTATTACAATAAGAAATGGTGTATTTTTATATATACGACTATGCATGGAAAATCATATTCTTAAATTACATTATTCTAATGTTTCATAACATTTGCAATCTTTTGTTCTCTATCCTTCCTAATCAGGATCTAGAAGACGTTCAAGGGAAGGTCGTTCTCAATGAAAATCCAGGAACCAGACAACAAATTTATTAAAACCCTAAATCAGTAACCTGATCTGAAAGGGAAATTATGAGAGCCACTTTGACTTCTGGAAATGAACCATCAGCACAAAAAAGCAATCATGAAATAATTCTGAATGCAAATTTAATTTTTTTTTTCTGAATGCAAAACATGAGGGAAATTATAGGGTTAGCCTTTTGGGGGATAGGACCTGAGGAAAATACAACACTTTTTTTAGGCTTTTACATCTTACCATTAAAATTTTTGGCTAATTTTGTAATCCCTCAAGAAAATCCTTGTGAAATCTTAATGATGAATTGTTATCCCATCGAGAATACCGAGCCTTGAATTTATATAATGATTTTTTAAAATGCATGCAAGCAGTTACCTCTCCATGCGAAGTTATAAAAAATGGGTGCTCACTATTAAAAAATCAAACTTTCACAACAAAAGGCTTTACACATTTCTAATACAATGTGGGTTTACCAGTAAATTATGTTATTTCTACAACTAATTTTGTACTCCTGAAATATTTGCCATATGCTTCTTTGCAATACATATTTTTATCTCAAACATTTCAATGAAGCCATTTTTCAGGTATAAAGAGAATTACTTCAAATTGGGTAATTCAAAAAACTCAAGGTTTACATTAATAAGTTTGGACTTGGGAACAGGACTTTATACCTCTTTTTGTTTTTTAAATAACAAATACTTATTAAAGGAAATTGAATAAATTTAGCGTTTCTTGTTTTTCTTTAATTATTCTTCCATAAAGAATCAAAGCACAATGAAACAATCATTAATCAACTGAAAACCTAATGTAACACTTAATGTGTGGTTAAAGAGATTAATCAAACAATTATTTTCCTCAAAGGGCAGAGACAAATCATCAATAATTCAGAATTCATCATGAGTTATAATAAAATAAATAGTAACTCACAAACACAAATACATCAATTAATTATTCCTAGGTTCTTGCTAGACATAAGAGGCACAGAGATAACTTTAACTACTAAGACTTGAAATAATGTAAGAGTCTACTACATGGCAAAGGAGAAGCAGAAAACTATTTGCTGAAAATGATAAAGAGACTGGTTCAATTTACTTAGATCTCACAAAATAACATCCTTAGCTTGGACTAAATGAAATAAGAGAAGTGAAGGAATAGAATACATACTGATGAGAAACTGAGCAGTGATAGTTTGCCAAGATTATACCACGCTTTGGAAGGCAGTCATTGAGAGACTGAAGGCTAAACAGAAGATAACAGGCTAGAACATACATGTCTAGCTTGGATGGGAGGTTCAGTAGTGAAGTATCACTAAATTCCCTGAAAGCATTTTTTGTTTGTTTGTTTGTTTGAGGAGCAATTGGGATAAGGAAGTGAAATATAAAAATCTAACAGTAGGGCCTCCCTGGTGGTGCAGCGATTGAGAACTGGGCTGCGACTCCGCAGCGCCAGTTCGATCCCCGGGCACTGGCGAGGGTCCCACAAGGCGCGCAGACCTCTCCTGCCGCCCGCTGCTCCCCTCAGCGGTGTAATTCGGTCCATCTGCCTGTTCTGTTCCCCGCTCTGGCTCTGGTGAATTCTCTCACCCTCCCGCGCTTCTGACTGTACCCAGTGCTTGTATAAACAAATAAAATTAAAAAAAAAAAAAAGAAACCATTAAAAAAAAAATCTAACAGTAATGCTTTCTGAAATTTTCCACGATGTGTTCTACTCTATTTAGCATTTAGACTTCCTGAAAAAGAACCAAATGTTCTACCAACTCAGTACTCATACAGAGGATCCTGGGGCTTCAATCTCAACTGGACAGGATGTGGAGTGACTTTACCAAAACGATTTAGAGGAAATGATTACACAGGTGGTACCGCAAGAATATATTAAAATATCATTGACGCAGATGGCTATTCCAAACAGAGCATGTTATTTGACCCTCTAGGAGAATCACAAGTTATTTATATAGAACAAATAGTAGATAAATTCATGCATTTAGCTCCTTCAGGATTTTAATTTGATGATGAACTAGATGTTCAAGAGTTGGACTTTAAACATGGTAATTCTAACTACAGGAGTGAGGTTGAAGTCTTTTTAAATGCTGTTAACTTTGAAGCCCTGTTGTTTTTTTTTTTTTAACCAGAGAAGGAAAAGGAACTCAGTATTGGCTAGAACACATACAAAAAACTAGCATATCTCTCTGGTAAAGGAAAGATTCTTTCAAGTGACACATGTAAATATGTTTTAAAATAAAATTTAAAGAGGAATTATTAATTATTAAACATTTTAATTATTAAAACTATCACATGCTTGTTACAAAATATATTTTTATCTCAAACATTTCAAGAAAACAATTTTTCAAGTATAAAGAGAATTATAATAATATAAATAAAAATTAAAAATATATGAAAATAAAGAAGTCTAAAACCCTAAAGTGGAGATTTAAAATAAATAAACATCATTCTTACTCAATTCCTATTGAGATATTTTCTAAAAATTGAAGAAGCAGTGCAAAATGTGCTTCTACAGACAATATTTAATCTTTTAAGCTTCTGAAGAGTTTTGTTATCTCCAGTTTTATAGGAGAAAATGAAACTCAGTAGTTTACTTTTATTTCTTGTTTTGCCCTGCACTCTTAAATGAGACCATCAATCAACTTATCACATGTCCATTTCCCAACAAGTACAAGCTCAGGCATGGCAAACACTGGTTTTCACAATAGTGCTGCCAGACTTCAGCTGATGTCAGCTCTTTTTCTAACCATCCTTTGCTTAAGTGGCATATGGTAAGTTTGAGTACACTGAATTTAAGACTGTGGTTTCAGCAGAAATCTCTATAAAGCAATATTTTCAAAGTTAAGGTCTAAAGAACTTGCACATCTGGATCAACTAGATGTTATTTTAAAATGTAGATATGGGTCCACCTAAAAAAACAGCTAATTGTTTGGGCAAACTTCCCCATTAACTCTTACTAAAAGTTATTTTTTTCTTTTTTAACAGCTTTATTGAAGTGAAATTGGATTATACTACAAACATTTTAGTTATGGCAAGTTATAAACCTATATAAATCCATCACCACAATTAACACTGTGAACATATCCATCACCTTCCAAAGTTTCCTCATGCCTCTTATAATTCCCACCTTCCTGCCTCCCTACCTCTCCATTCCCTAATCCCCAAATACCCACAAATCTAACTTATCTCACTACAAGTAACTACATTGTCTGTTTTTCATATAAATTGAATCATATTGTATGTATGACTTCTTTCCCTTTCTCTTGGATTAATATGGAGGCGTGGAATTGCAAGACTATATGGAAGGTACATGATTAACATTTAAGGGAACTGCCAAACCATACTCTAACAGAATTCTAGTATTTTGCATCCCCACCAGTAATATGCAAGAGTTCCAACTTCTCTTGACAATACTTGACATGGTCATTCTTTTTAATTTAGGGATGGCTTACAATGTTTACAATATTTTGTCACCTAAACATAAAATAACATCTCTCAGATTATATATGTCTTCCTTAATTGCCTTACCAATAATTTATAGTTAATTGTACAGGTGTTACATATCTTTTTTTTTTTAAAGATTTATTTATTTATGCATCCAAGAGCTGGGATACAGGCCAGAGACGATGTGGTGAGAGGATACACCAGAGAGAGTGTGGAGCAGAATAGGCTGACTGACAAAATACACTGCTGAGGGGAGCAGCAGGCAAGACAGGAGAGGTCTGCTGCGCCATGTGTGTAGCTCCCTGGCTGGTCAGGGATAGAGCTAGTGCTGCAGAGGCTGGGGATTGCTTCACAGTGTGGTGCTTAACCCCTTGGGCCACCCAGGAGGCCCAGTTACATATCTTTTGTAAATTCTCCTTAAGTACCTAAATTTTTTTGACAGCATTATAAATGGCATTGTTTCTTTATCTAAATTGCTGGTTGTTTAGTTTTTTTGTGTGCTGATCTTGATTCTATAAACTTGTTAAATCCACTTGTTACTAGAACCTGTTAGTTCTAGTCTTGTTACCAGAACTTATTAGTTTAAGTAATCTTTTTGTTGATTACCTCATATTTCTATACAGATAATTATGTCTGAAAATAAAGACAATTTCACTTCTTTCTTTGCAAATTTGATGCTTTTGCTATTTTCTTGTCTTATTTTATGAGATAATATGGGGTCGAATTTTTACAGGATATGAATAGTAAAATAATGTCAAATAGAAGTTATAAGAGGGCCTCCCCTGGTGGCGCAGGGCTCAGCCTCCTGGTTGAGCACAGCACTGTGAAGCTGTCCACAGCCTCTGCAGTGCCGGTTCGATCCCGGCCACCCAGTGAGAGTCCCACATGGCACTGCAGACCTCTCCTGTCTCGCCTGCTGCTCCCCTCAGCAGTGTATTTTGTCAGTCTGCCTGTTCTGTTCCCCGCTCTGTCTCTGGTGAATCCTCTCACCCTCCCACGCATCTGGCCTGTACTCTGGTTCTTTTATAAATAAATAAATAAATCTTTAAAAAAAAAGAAGTTATGAGTGAGCATTCTTATTCTTCATGATCTTAGAAAAGAGCCATTCAGTATTTCAGTTTTAAGTATGTTTATGTTGAAGTTAACATCACTACTTGTCTCCTAGATATCAATTATCAGGTTGAAAAAAAAGTGCTTTTTTTTCAAACTTTACTTAGAATTCTTTTTCAGGAAAAAAAGTTGCATCTCAACTTTTGCCATTTATAATGCCATCAAAAAAATTTAGGTACTTAAGGAGAATTTACAAAAGATATGTAACTGGACCTCCCTGGTGGCGCAAGGGGTTAAGCACTCTGAAGCAAGCCTCTGCAGCACGAGTTCGCTCCCCAGAAGCCAGGGAGCTACCTACATGTTGCAGCAGACCTTTCCTGTTTTGCCCGCTGCTCCCCTCAGCAGTGTATTTCATCAGTCTGCCTGTTCTGCTCCCTACTCTGTCTCTGGTGAATCCTCTCACTCCTTGCATTTCAAATGATTTTTCTACATTTATTGAGATAATAATAATGTGGGTTTTCTTTTTAGTTTATTAATATGGTGCATTATATGGAATTAATTTTGAATGTTAAATCCACCCCATTCATTTCATTCATTCTGGGGTGAATTCTACTTGGTCATGTTATATTCATTATGCAAAAGTTCGTTAAGAGTGTTTATAAGTATGTTCATGAAGTATATTGGTCTTTAATAATAGGTGTTTTTTGTTTTGTTTTGTTTTGTTTTTTTTTTGGTCTAAGTTTGGGATCATGGTTATGCAGGCTCCACAAGATGAGTTGGGAAAAATTCTCTTCAGTTTTTAGAAAGTGTTTGTGTTGAGTTGATACTTTCCTTAAACGTTTGGTAGAATTCCCAATAGGACCTATAGACTTGGAGTTTTCATTGAAGGATGGATTTTAACTACAAATTCATATTCCTTAATGTAGGGCTATCCAGATTATCATTTTTCTTCAGTGAAATTTGGTCCTGTGTCTTTCAAGAATCTTGTCCATTTCACACAATTTTCAATTTGTTGGCCTAATTTTGTTCAAAATACTCCACAATTTTTTTTTAAATCTCTAGTGTCATGACTCAACAAAAACAAAGTAAATAATCCAGTCAAGAAATGGGCAGAAGAACTTAAAAGACATTTCTCCAAAGAGGAAATGCAAATGGCCAACAGGCATATGAAAAAATGTTCAGCATCCCTTATAATCAGGGAAATGCAAATCAAAACCACATTGAGATACCACCTTACACCAGTGAGAATGGCACATATCAAAAAACAAGCAACAGCAGGAAGAGGAAGGAGTAGGGTCAAAATAAGGGGGAGTGCAATTGTATGGGGAATATAACCAAAATTAAAATGCATACATTGTGCAAAAATGAAAAAGATGTAAGAATTATATAAAATAAAATATTTAAATAATAAAAATAAATAAATAAATAAAATAAACCTTTTAAACAAACAAACAAAAAAAACAAGCAACGACAAATGTTGGCGAGGATGTGGTGAAAAGGACCCCTCCTGCATTGCTGGTGGGAGTGTAAACTGATCCAACCACTATGGAAAGCTGTGTGGAGATTCCTCAGTCTACTAAAAATGAAGATATCATATGACCTAGCAATTCCACTCCTAGGTTCTACCCAAAGGACACGAAAACACTGATTCAAAGAACACCTGTACCCCTATGTTTATTGCAGCACTATTTACAATAGGTAAAACCTGGAAACAACCCAAATGCCCAAAAATAGATGGCTGGATCAAGAAGATGTGGCACATATACACAATGGAATATTGAGCAATCAAAAAAAAAATAAACTCATACCATTCGCAGCAACGTGGATGGAGCTAGAAGGAATCATGCTCAGTGAAATAAGCCAGAAAGAAAAAGAAAAATATCGCATGGTTTCACTTATAGCAGGAATATAGGGGAACCAAATAAGACATCAGTGTAAAAAAATAACAACAGTGCAAAACACAATAAAGCAAAAATGGACCATTATAAATCAGAGATACCCTGCAGAGGAGGAGGGGGGAGAGGGATCAAAGGGAGGGAGGGAGGAGCACAGGGGACTGAGGTGATGGTGCACGGGTGCATTGGTGAAGGAAACTCTATGGGGACCACACCTGAGGGGGTGGGGGGAATCAAATATTGTTTAAAAATGAACAATTATGTAAAAAATAAAAAATCAATTTATTTAAAAAATTAAATAAAAAATTAAATAAAAATCTCTAGTGTAAACTCCCCTGCCCACCTGTGACTATGCAGGTACTTCTCTTCACCAACCTTCCCCCTTTGCAAAGCAGCAGAGGCAGCTCTCCTCCAAGACTGTCTGCCTGTGACTATGCAGGTGTTTCTTTTCACAAACCTATCCCTTTCAGGGGCAGCTCTTTCTGCCTGCTGTGTCTGTGCAAGCATCCTTTACATTTTTTTAATAATAAACCTGCCCTTTTAGATATAATTTTAAAAGATTAAAATAAAAATAAATAAAAACCTTGAGTGTTATCACATCTTTCAGTCCCAGTTTTGGTAATTTGTGTCTTCTCTGTTGTTTTTTCCTAAACAACCTAGCTAGTTGTCAATAAATTTTATTTTTTCAAAGATTATGCTTTGGTCTTACAGATTTCCTCTTTTGAGTGCCTTTTTTTTCAATTTTATTAATTATACTCCTACGTTTTTATTGGTTTTCTTCTGCTATATTTGATTTTAATTTGATCTTAGTTTTCTAGTTTCAAGATAGTTTCAAGATAGAAGCTGAAACCTTGACTTAAGAATATTCCTTTTACCGATTTCAGTATTCAGCAGTATAAATTCCCTCACTAAGTATTGCTCAGTTGTATCTGACAAACTTCTACATATTTTAATGTCCATTCAATTCAAATTACTTTCTAATTTTCTTCCTAAATATTTTGAAAGTATGTTATTTTTTAAAGATTGAAATAGTAACAAAGATTTTATCTGCTTACACATTTAATAACTATTTCTTGTGCTATTTCCTTTATGTACACTTGGATATGAATAGAAATCCATATTTCTATCTGGTATCATTTTATATTTCTTTTAGTGCAAAATCTCCTAAAATGAATTGTTTAATTTTTTTCCATCTGAGAAAATATCATTATTTTTAACCATTGTGATTAAATAATTTTTTGCTGACTGTGCAAATCTAAGTTGATAGCTTTTACTTACAGTATACTAAAGACATTGTTCCACTATTTTCTTTCTTGTTTTCACTTCCTCTAATGTTACATGGCCTTTCTCCCTCTTTATCCCTGATGTAAGATTTTGTTTTTATCACTGATTTTGAATCTGATTGTGATGTGTATTGGGTAAATTTCCTTGTTTCCTTTTTCCTAGGATGTTTTGTTTCTAGCATCTGTGGGATTGAATTTGAATTTTTCAATCATTACTTCTTCAATAATTTGTTCTCCCTCCTTTCTGGGGTTCTGATTAGACAACTATTAGGCTACTTTAAAGTTTTTGTATAGATCTGCTGTGTATCTTTATTTTATTTATTCTCTTCTCTGTATGTTCATTTTAGAGTTTCTATTTTTTATGTTTTTGTGGTTACTAACCCTTTCTTCTGCAATATATACTTGACATGATCCCATCCACTACATTGTTCATTTCAGATATTGCAGTTTTCATCTCTAGAATTCAACTTGGCACTTTGTATATTGTCCATGTCTCTCTACAACTTTTTGAACATTTGGAATATAATTAAAGTAACTGTTTCAATGTTCTCTGCTGTTTTTAAAAGTTGTGCAGTTCTGGGTGAGTCAGTTTAATTGACTGAATTGTCTCCTCATTATTCACCATATATTCCTGTTTCTTTGCCTGCCTTGTAATTCTTCAATGGTTGTCAGACATTTAATTTTTTCCTTGTTTGTGTTGGATATTTTGTATCACTCTGAATAGTCTTAAACTTTTTTCTAGGATGTAGTTAAGTTACTTGGAAAAAATGTGATCCGTTGAGGTATTGCTTTAAAGATTTGTTTGGCAGGACCAGATGTTTGTATAATCTGAGGCTAATTTTTCCATACTATTTAGGGATAACTCTTTTGGAGGCTATTCTCAATTTCCAATGAACTATGAAAGTTTTCTAACCTGGGGGAGACAGGTACTATTCCAGATCCTGTGTGCATGGAGGTACTGCTCCCTCTAATCCTTGCTGGTGGTTCGTTTTCTGCCCTCTATTAGTTTTCTCACATGCAGGTGCTGACCAGTCCACTGTTGAATACTCAAGTGGGTGCTCTCAAGATCTGTGGAGTTCTCCTTCTATGCAGTTCTCTCCTCTGTTCTGTAAACTCTACCTTTCTTAGTCTCCCTTCATCCAGCTCTATGTTTTAGTTAGGTTCCACCTGGATTCTCCTTTACTGCACTTTAGCCTGAAAAGTCTCTCAGCACAGATATCTGGGTGTTAACAGAGCTCATCTCACCTGTTTCCTGTCTCTCAGGCATCACTATTATTAGTTAGCCAATGTGATTCTTGAAAATTTTTTTTTGAAAAATTGTTTCAGTTGGGAGTGTAATAAAGTTCCTACTCTCCCATTTTTCCTACTAGTGCAAGGTCCTGTCTCATTTCATTTAGTCATATTAACTCCATTTCAGAACAGTGAACTACAACTTTAAGTAGAAGCAGCTAACTGGAAAATGCTAATCACAAGGAGTACCAACTGGAAAATGTTGATGGGATGCACACAAATCTCATCATTAACAGAAAAAGAATAAAGATGAAATATCTTAGAACTCTTACCATTGCTAAATACTAATATGAAATTGTCCAAAGGTAGTTGGACAAAATAGTAGTTGAATTTTTGTAGGATAAGGAAAAAATCTCAGGCTTTTCTGCCCTCCCGCCATCAGGCATGGATGATGGATCCTTGCAGTCCTGAATGCATGCCTGATGGCGGGCACCTGGAGTAGGGTGTGGGCATAGGTAGATGGGATTCACCTGGGCTAAGACTGGGCTTATAAGGGCGGTGTCATGGGGATGCCAGCAGAAGCAGAAGCTGAGAAGGAAGAGAGAAGCAGAGAACACCAGCCCAGATAGAGTGAGGATTTGCTGGGGGTTGGGAGGACAGCCAGACTCCCGGCCCCCCAGCACCCCTGGCTGCTGTGTACCGGGTAAATCCCAATAAAAAGCCTACAAAAACCACTGAGGACTCTGACTCCTCCTTTACCCGGTCTGCTGGATCATAGAAAACCTGCACTGTGTCTGTCCAGCCCTTTACAATTGGCATAAGTTGGCAAGGTGATCCATGCAGACGGGCATTGGAGCCCTCCGAAGACCTGGAGGGACTAAGAAGTAACAGACTGTTTCCCTGTGACGATGCTGGAGGCATCATGGTGGCACAGGAGATGGGCAAGGTCCGGAAGCTACAGGACGAGATCTTGCGTGAAGGAGATGCTCAAGAGGACCAGCCAACGACCCCTGGGGCAGCAAAAATCATCGGTGAAGAGAGGACCATGATTCTGAGCTCACCAGTGCTGATGCAGGGAGAGGCCAACAGACTTGGACTAATGGACATGGAATGACAATCCCGCCAGAAGGCGGAGGACCTTGGCAGGTTATGTTTTTTTGAGAATCTGGGGGTGGCCAGTGGGCCTTGATGGCCAAAAGCAGCCTGTGTATGCCCAGCAGCCAGGCAGAGGAGAAAAGGCAACTGAGAAGGCAAAAGCTGGTGCTGATGCTAAGTTGAGAAGCCCTGAGCGGCTGTTAAGCACTAAGTAAGCTGAGGGGCCAGTGAGTCTCGTAAAATCACCTGTGGGTGATGCCCTGCTCGTTGTCGAGTGAGGGTGAGGAGCTGAGGAACCCAGTCCTTGGGGGACGGGTGGGGAACATGGCTTCGGTGGAGCCCAAGCTGAATGTAGAGTTTGGATCCAAGGATCCCCGACCCATGTGCTTGTGCATCGGGTTGGCCTGAGTGCAGGGGTCTGCGAGTCGCATTGGTGGCTATGAAGGCCGAAAGTTGGAGCGACTGCAGACAGAAACCCTGAGGGTTGGCGATTACCCCCAACAGAATAGAATCGCCAATCCCAGAGTGAGTGCATCCTGGGGGTGGATGCTGTGTGTGGTTTGTAGCCGAGACTACAGCCAGAGAAGGCCAGGAAGCCTGACGGCTCCTGGTGTGTTACAGTAGATGCCGTGAGTGATTCCCCTCCCTTGTGTGAGCAGTGCCTTCGGCAGCAGATTTGGTGGCTCATCTGCTGGTACCAATAATTGTCTTGCCACTAGGTTGGTGCCCTGCCTGGACTTATTTGTGTTCTGTTGTATTCTGTTATATTGTGATGTATTTGCTTTTGTGGGCCATGGCTGCATTGTTTATGTTTGCTAAGAAAATTGTAAATATAAAAACTATATGGCAAAAAAGCCTGACATTTTTCCTTACCCTACAATTTTATTTGTTGAAATTTCTTTTTATATTCTCTTATATTCCTTTGAACATATATTTCTTTTTATCTGTAAACTTTAAAATATTTTTAAAAATTTTAAGCACTTATTTTTATTGAAAATAGGCTCATTGTCTTCCTTTCTGTGGGGTCTTTGAAAGATCTTACATAACTGATAAATATTCATCAATAAGATTTCTCCACCATGATGAGAAATGACTAGTAATTTCTGACCAGCAAGGTTTCCAAAAACAATACTTGGAAAATTAAACCAAATGTGAATAATGATGTAAATGATTTTTGTTTTCAGCAACCAAACAATGAATTAATGTGTTTCCTAACTTGTCTGAAATCACACCAAACACTAAACAGAAAAATCTGAAAGCTAAAGTTAACTAAGGAACTTCATGAAAAATAAATCAAACAATTCCATAATTACAACTTTCAAGTAGTTGACAAGAACAAACTTGAAAAGAAATATACAATGGGAATAGAAAAAAAAAAAAACTGGACAGAAACAGGATAATAAGCAATGTGTAAATTAGAGTTCAATAAATTTTTCCCTGAAGTTCATGAAATACCACCAATACTTGAGTTTCAAGCCACTTTGAACCACAATATGTTTGATTTTTCTCTTACTACAAATTATCATTTCTCTCCCCCTTCATATTGATAGTACTCATTCAGGGACAGCCACAGATTGTTTTTACCATATATAGCTATATTTTTACATTTGTAGGTATAAAATTTCCCTGCAGTATTCAATACCTTATTAGTCTCAATGTGAACAGATTTTCAGATAAAAAATCCTAAATCCTACCAGCAATGTAGGAGAGTTCCTTTTTCACCACTTCCTTGCCAACATTTGTTGCTTGTTTTTTTGATATGTGCCATTCTTATTGGTGTGAGGTGGTATCTCAGTGTGGTTTTGATTTGCATTTCCCTGATAAGGATGTTGAACATTTGGAGAAATGTCTTTTGAGTTCTTCTGCCCATGTCTTGACTGGATTGTTTATTTTGTTTTTGTTGAGTTGTGTGAGTTCTTTGTATATCTTGTGATCAGTCCCTTATCAGTTGAATGGAGTGCAAATTTTTTTTTCCCCAATCAGTGGGATGTCTCTCTGTTTTGGTTAATGTCTCTTTGGCTGTACAGAAGCATTTCAGTTTGATGTAATCCCAGGTGTTTATCTTTGCCTTCACTATCACTGCTTTGGGTTATGAACCCTCTTTTAAAAAAAAAAATTATTCATTCATTTATTTATTTATACAAGAACCAGGACATAAACCAGATTCGCGGGAGGGTAAGAGGATTCACCAGAGACAGAGTGGGGAACAGAACAGGCAGACTGACGAAATACACTGCTGAGGGGAGCAGTGGGTGAGACAGGAGAGGTCTACCGTGCCATGTGAGACCCTCGCCAGGCGGCTGGGATCGAACCGGCACTGCTGAGGCTGCGGACAGCTTCAGAGCGCTGCACTCAACTGCCTACGCCACCAGTGGAGGCTCTGGGTGATGAGTCTTTAAAGATGTTTCTGAGATGTATGTCTTGTAGTGTTTTACCTATATTTTCTTCTATATATATTTCATTGTTGGTGGGAGTGCAAACTGGTCCAACCACTGTGGAAAGCTGTCTGGGGGGGTCCTCAGTCTACTAAAAATGGAGCTACCATACGATCCGGCAATTCCACTATTAGGGATCTACCCAAAGGACATGAAAACACTGATTCAAAAGAACACCTGTACACGTATGTTTATTGCAGCACTATTTACAATAGGTAAAACATGGAAACAACCCAAATGCCCAAAAATAGATGACTGGATCAAGAAGATGTGGTATGTAGACACAATGGAATATTACTCAGCAATCAAAAAAGATAAACTCATGCCATTTGCAGCAATGTGGATGGAGCTAGAAGGAATTATGCTCAGTGAAATAAGCCAGAAGGAAAAAGAAAAATATCGGATGGTTTCACTTACAACAGGAATATAGGGGAACCAAATAAGATATCAGTAAAAAATAATAACAGTACAAAACACAACAAAGCAAAAACAGACAACTATAAATCTAAGACATACTGCAGGGGAGGTGAAGGGAGAGGGGTGAGAGGGAGGGAAGGAGAAGCACAGTGGACTGTGGTGATGGTGCACGGGTGCCCTGGGGAAGGAAATTCTATGGGAACTCAATCTGAGGGGGGGGGGAAGCAAATATTGTCTAAGAATGTAAAAAATGATATATGTGAAAATAAATAAAAATCCTTAATCCTTAGCTACCTTCCTGTTCCTAACATGCCTTAACACACGGTAGAAAAATATAGCAGTTAATCTGCTGCCTTCCCTCAAATACAAAAAGTGACATAACCTTAACAGTAATTATGCATAATAGATTATGGTGGTGGACTACGGGGGATGTGGTGATAGGTACCCAATGGAGGTGATAGCTGATGGTGAAAATCCAAATGTCACCACAATCAAAAAATAAACTAATTAGTAAAAAATTTATTCTCCAAACAGGAGTAGCTGTAAATACAGCTAGAGTATGAACTAAAGGTTAGACAAAGTGACCAAATCCAGCCTACTTCCTGCTTTTGTAAATAAAATTTTATTGGAATAAAGGCACATACATTTGGTTATTACTGTTATGGCTTCTGTCAGGCAACAAGGACTGAATTAAAGAATTGTGATAGAGGGGCCTCTCTGGCGGCACAGGGATTTAAAGCAAAAGCTATCAAGCTATTGCCAGCAGCTGCAGCACAAGTTTGATTCCCAGCCCAAGTTTGAGTTAACCCACATGGCATAGCAGACCTCTCCTGCCTCGCCCACAGCTCACCTCAGCAGTGTATTTCAGTAGATCTGCCTGTTCTGCTCCCTACTCTCTCTGGTGAATCCTCTCACCCCAACACCTTTGGTTTATAGCCCAGTTCTTGTATGCATAAAAAAAAAATGATTGTGATAGAAATTCAATGGAGCTACAGCCCTAAAACTCATAGTAACTACTTGACTTTCACATAAAACAAAGTGCCAACTTTGTCAATGCTCCAAATTAGGGGATCTCACATATTATACTCATAATTTTTTGCCTGGCTGGATTCTTATACAGTAAATATGCAGATATCAGTCCCTTTTCTACAAATGTAAGCTCTGCTTTGAAGAGATTGCATAGTAGTTGATGACTTATTTATGTCCATTTCTGGTAATCAGGAATTCTCATATGCTTTCAACACTAGAGAAGGAATTATTAAAATAAGCTCAATTCTATATAGTTTCCATATACTCAGTAATACAGCTGAAATGATCATTTCTTTTTAGGAACTACTATCTAACATTGGATGTAACAGTGATGGGGGCTGAGGGAGTAATATTCAGGTCTCTGTTTAGAAAGATCACCAAATTTGAAATATTAATTTTAGATCAGGCATCCTTTGTATGAACTTTTAAAGACTCCAACGCAAATGTCCAAGAAATAGAATTTATTTTTCTTATAACTGTCTATTTCTAGCCATTCTGTATGAGGGCAAAAAATTTAACCTTAGTTAATTATAATTATTCTCAAGACATTTAGATTTGAACGCAATTATTTTTCTGCTACTGAATTTGCAGATAGCAACAAGAAGAGTCTCTAGTTCCATCTGGGATATTCAGCAGTGTCAGGTTTGCAGAAAAAGCACTAAGCTGCTTGTGCACACATGAAAACTGAAAATAATGGCTACTTTGATGCAGTTGAATATATTTGATGCTCATCTCTCATCAGCATAGCCTGAGGTGTGTACATTTCCACCTTGTTTCTAACCATGTGATTTCTGCCAGTGGTGCTGCACTAGTCCATGCACTCTCCTGGAACAAAGTTTTATATTCGTATTCATGCTACAGCAAGAAACTCAGAATTTTCTGTCTCATGTGCCAAGCACCAAAACCATGACAAAACCATCTCCAAAAGACACTCAAAATATAGTACTAAATTTGAAAACAGAAACCTAAGAGCCATAATACAAAATTGTGGTGGAAGCATATGGCATTATTACTGACATATTCTTTCTTTTACATATCCCATAGCTTGCATTACATAAAACAATAATGTCTACTTATCCAGACAGATATGTTTTAGTTACGTTGTGTTCCATTGTCTTACACAATAACTGGCATAGCTAATACAATCACAGAATGATATAAAATAAAAGTAATAAAGTGTAACCTTCCTGACTGGATTTACATTGTCAACTAGGAACCTCTTAGTACCTCCTACAAGAAAGCCAGTAGTCCCAAACACAAGAAATGAACTTCGGATACAGGAAATTCAATACCTACCTCTGATTCTTAGATCATTTTCTCAAATCTGCATTGAATCCTGCACTGAACAAATCCAGCTTCCTTGCTCAATACTTCTCACAGCCTCCCCCATACTGTGCCAATCATCTTGAGTTTCTGTTCTAATAAATGTTTCCATCTTTTCATTCATGACTTGGTTTACTTAATATCCATTTTCCTCAATAAAAACATACCGAGAAACAACTTTCCTTATCATAAATATATGCAATCCTCACCCAGACTATCTGACAGTTTCATTAAAAACAAAAAAGTTATATAGCAATAAGAATGATTTTTAAAAGTAGATTCCATTTATTTGGCACTCATTAAATGACAGAACTTTGTATATAAATGCTGACAATTATATGAAATAGAGATAATATTTATCTGTATTTTAGAAAAAAACTGGACCACAGTCAGTTTAAGTAACTTGCCCAGATTAGCAAAGGACAGAAATAGAGTTTGAATCCACACAGTATGACTTTCTAGTCTGAGCACTTATTCTCTTACTCCTATGATGGACTACTTGCAAAGTATATATGCTTTGAGCAAAAAACAACCAAATTCCAACAACAGAAATTAAGAAGTGGGTGAAAGGACTTTGTCAGGCTACAGCAGTATTCTCATTCTCAGGAGATGTCCCTACACAAGGAACAGAGGCAGATCCTGGATGTTAAGGAAAGTTACTCTGTGGGACTTTATCTACTTTATATGAAAAAAAAAACTGAAAGTGATAGTAAAAAGTAAATGCGAAGATAAAAGTTTATATGTTTATCTTACTTTTCAGTAGTGCATTATTATTTTTATTTAAACCATGAGTTATTAGAGGTCAAGGATTTAACTCAAATATTAATAGTGCCCTGCATGGATTAATATCATTTTCTTAGTCATTAAGATTAGTTTCTAAATGTTAAAGTTATTCAACTTCTGTTTATAGGAAGTTGAAACTAAGAGTAACAAGGTACTCTTCAAGGATTTCAATCTTCAAGAATTTTAGCACAAAGATATGGAAACAACCTAAATTCCCAAAAACAGATGAATGGATCAAGAAAATGTGGTATATATACACAATGGAATGCTATCCAGCAATCAAAAAAGATAAAAACTCATGCCATTCACAGCATTTCTGGACTGGTGATTTCATCATGCCTTCCTTGTATGTTGCTCTTTTTACACAAAGAGTTCAAATTTGATTTTTAGGTCCCTCATGATGCATGTATCCATTCAAATGGAAAATCAGTGATATCAAAAGATAAAAACAGCATATTTTCAATTTACTTAATTTGGGTATGCAAATTTTGATTTTCATTATTTTTCTTGTTTTGTTTTTAAAGATTTATTTATTTATGCATACAAGAACCGGGGTATAGGTCAGAGGTATGAGGGGTGAGAGGATTCACCAGAGACAGAGTGGGGAACAGAACAGGCAGATTGACTGAAATACACTGCTGAGGGTAGCAGAGGGCGACTGAAGAGGTCTTCTGCACCATGTCGGCAGCTCCCTGGCCAGGAATCAAACTCATGCTGCAGACAACTTCATAGTGCTGTGACTCAACCCCTTGTGCCACCAAAGAGGCCCTATTTTTCTTGCTTAAAGATATTCTTTTCCTAACATTATTTCTTCTTAGTAGAAATGTGGCTAAAATATCTGATAACATCATTAGCTAGTGAGTACCCATACAGGCACTTAAGCTGTCTTGATGATAAGACTAATTACTCATCTTGCTCTCTAGTTACTGAATCTCTTTCCTCAGATTTCAATAAACCTAGCCTTGGGTCCCATTAATATCCTTTGTATACTTATGATTTATTTTATGGACCATAACAATAATCTCCAAACTGGCGTTCTACTAGAGTTTCTTTGTCATATTTTGTGTGAAGAAAAACAACTTATTTTTATTTTTAAACTCCAAATCTTAACAGTATCATTCCATTGTCAGCAACTTGAAACAATTTCACTCTACTATAGAAGAAAAACTGGGCCTCCCTGTTGGCGCAAGGGGTTAAGAATAACCTATGAAGCAATTCACAGCCACTGTAGCACAAGTTCTATTCCTGGCCATGGAGCTACCCACATGGTGCAGCAGACCTCTCCTGACTCACCTGCTGCTCCCCGCAGCAGTATATTTCAGTCAGTCTGCCTGTTCTGTTCCCCACTCTGTCTCTGGTGAATCCTCTTACCCTTCACATCTCTGGCCTGTACCCCAATTCTTGTTGCATAAATAAATAAATCTTTAATATAGAATAAAAACAAACTAATAAAAGGGATATAAAATGCCATTTTACACTAATATAACCTCACATTAAACCTTGATAAATACCGGATATACTAATTCATTACTCCTGACATATTTTTAGATATGCCTGGTATAATATTGACCACATTTCTTTCCTTCTCATATTGAAATCTCAACTCAAATCCCAACTGGCCATGGTGCCTATCTTAATTTTCCCAGTCAATCATCCCTTTCTCTTCTAATCTCACATTCTGCATTGGGTGGAACCTCTTTTCTGCCTCACATTCGAACCACTCTTGTGTTACTGCCACATTAATTTGTATTCTTTCCTATAACATTTTGAACTTTAGAAAACATCTTATTTCATCTTGATATACCTATGACTCTTTTTTTTTTTCATTTCTTTTTTTTTTTTATAAATTTTATTGTTATATTCCCCATACAATTGCAGCCCCCCATTCTGAAGTCTCTTTGAAGGAATACTTAAAACCTGTAACCTCTCAGACATTTTCCTGTGACTAATAACCACCAACAGATGTATGCAGAACAACAGCTTGAGAAATACACTGAGACCGTTTTTTTCCTCTCTTAGTGTCTTGTTTACAACCTTTTTGTCTAGGAATGACTATTAAAGATGGAGAGAAATTGAACTGACTTATTATTGGAACACTATAATTTGACTTAGAAGAAATTGTTAGGAAATATTTAATAAAATCTTGAACAAACAAATGCATTTATTTCTATCATTATTTATTAAATATTATCTACTTAAAAAATACACCTGATTAAGAGTCATAGGTCATAGGTATATGGAATAGGTCATAGGGAATATAACAATAAAATTCATAGGTATATCCCCAGAATGGGGATATATTTTTAAGTAGATAATATTTAATAAATAATGATAGAAATAAATGCATTTGTTTGTTCAAGATTTTATTAAATATTTCCTAACAATTTCTTCTAAGTCAAATTATAGTGTTCCAATAATAAGTCAGTTCAATTTCTCTCCATCTTTAATAGTCATTCCTAGACAAAAAGGTTGTAAACAAGACACTAAGAGAGGAAAAAAACGGTCTCAGTGTATTTCTCAAGCTGTTGTTCTGCATACATCTGTTGGTGGTTATTAGTCACAGGAAAATGTCTGAGAGGTTACAGGTTTTAAGTATTCCTTCAAAGAGACTTCAGATTAACTAGCCATCATTAGATTCTGTGTAAACTGGCCCTCTTCATGCAGAAGAATTTGGCTTCCTGCTCTGAGTCTATCTGCTCATTCTGTGCATTGGTAAAGTGAGAAAGCCCATTTTCAATGCCAGGTTGAACATGTTCTGGAAATTCCAGATACCCTTTTTTCTTTCCTTCAAAAAGAATACTTCACACAGAAACATCATCTGGAAATAACTGCATATTTTTGCTCTTTTGGAGGCTTGAGAGATTATTTAACTCTTAACAATATATTATTAATAAACATTTGTATTTGGCAAAAATGATGGCCCATTATGAAACCAATCTCACTGACACAGATGCAATCACAAATATAAACACCTGGTAATTCATGAGCCTACAGCATTTTATTCCACAAATGCTGCAATTTTTATTTATTCATAGGTATGATAATAAATATTTGTTACATCTATACACAGATCATGAACAAATACATGAACACAGAATTCAGAATGATAATAACATAGCATGCCATTTGGCTCAATATTATGAATCACTACAATACGAGTTGGAAAATTAATTGTTTTAAGTGGTGTCATGCTGTCCTCTATAAAAGAAAAATGAAAACTAATGAGAAAGCTCTTGAGGAAATCCAGGTGAGAAATTTTGTAACTTGAACAACAGTTCAGCAATCAATGAAGGTGAAGAGAAAGTTGTATTTCAAAGGTAGAAATTATAGAATTGGTGAAGGGTTAGGAATAAGTTTGAAGGAGAGAAAGGAAACAAGGATATAGCCCCAGGATTCTGACAGGAAAACTGGCCATATTATATAGTAACTTTTAATAAAATAGGGAAGTCCCCGGTGGCACAGCGGGTTGAGCGCAGTGCTTTGAAGCCATCCACAGCTTCTGCAGCTTGAGTTAGATCCCCAGCCAGGGAGATACCCACATGGCATGGCAGACCTCACCTGTCTCATCCACTGCTCCCCTCAGCAGTGTTTTCCATCCATCTGCCTGCTGCCTGTTCTGCTCCCTGCTCTGTCTCTGATGAATCCTCTCACCCTCCCATGCCTCTGACCTGTACCCCAGTTCTTGTATAAATAAATCTTTTTTAAAAAGGTGGGGAAGTACAGAGTGAAAAAAAGTCAACATCAAAGTCAAGAGATCAATTTTGGACTTAATACATCTTGGGATCTTTATTAACATATCAGTAGACATATAAAATAAATTTTTAGACACAGAAAATGGAATTCAGAGATGATACTCGAGAGTAGATATAAATTATACTGTATTACCCTGTTGATTTTTTTAAATTATAAAATGGATTTGATTAGGAGACAAGTTAGAGACAAGAAAGAAGGGCTATGCATTCTGAAGAATTTCAGTATCTGGAGATTAGTTGGAAGAGGAGGAGGTAGGAAAGGAAACAGTGACAATAAAGAAAGAAGAGAAACCAAAATCACCATTTCAAGGGAAGTAAGTATCTAAAGAAGAACAGAGTAGAAACTCGTGTTGATCAATGGTAGGACAATAAGAAGGAAGATGGCAGAAGTAAGCTCACAGAACATTCCAACAGTGAAGCTCTTGTGCCTTACCTTGGAATGGGCAATCCAAGAGTGAATTGACAATCAGTAAGAGAATTAAGACAGAAGAAATTCCAAATATGATTATATCTTTGTTTAAAATCATCCCTAAATGTTCAGGAGAAATGCTGAAGTTCTTACTGTAACTCCTCAAATCTTCCCTATGGTAAAGAAAAAAAAAAATTCTGCATCGTTATCTATCATAAAATATCTACATCTGCCATGCATGAGCTGCCTCAAGAGACTGGAGTCAGCAGAACACCAGTTTGGTGACTGTGAAGAACCCTCTGGAAATAAACAAAGGCAAAGGCAGTGTCTACAAGCCCACAGGTGGAGGCTCTTGCCATGTGTTCAAATTCCAAGAAGGAGCATGATCATATCCTCACAATCAAAGGGTACTTTTAGAATACGAGATTCATAAAGTTTGATCTTTACATCTTCTCAAATACAGATAGCTCTCGCTCAATTATCTCTGTACAATCGAGTCCTTTGACATTATAAACAATGCTTCTCCTTTACCAATTAACTAAGTTTGTTAGAAACCAACCTCCTTTAGCTAACTGTAAATGTTAGAAATTAACTAGATGTCTTCTTTCCTTTGGAAAGTGAAAATTATATATACTCTTTCTGTGTATGTAACTTACCTATAGAAATCAACGCCCAAAATTCTGAAGGAGCTGAGCAGTCACTCAGAGAAATCTGATATTGCTCTCCTAAATCAGGTCCTCAAATTGGTTCTGAGTAGACTCTTTTATTACATTTTGAATTGATTTTACAGCAGTGATTACTTCAGAACATAGCCCCTACCTTCTGAACAGCTGCCACTTCTTTTACATGTACCATTTCTCCAAACTACATTAACATACGCAGTACATTCTCTCTCCTTCATACTTTTGCATATGCTTAGAGTGCATATTTGCTTGGAATGTTCTTTTAAATAAATAATACCAAACTGCACCCATAAAAATATATACTCTCACATAAAAACCCCTTTTTTATCTAGTTGTTTATATTTGTTGGAGGACACCCCGCATAGTGAGCAGAAGGGCCTTGACCCGAGTCCCTAAGGCATGTGTAAACACATGTGTCTCGGAGGAAAACCTCTGAGTGACAGGACTTGGTGTTGAGAGCCTGGAAAGTGACCTGCGTGGAGTCAGGCTTCTACATCTCCACAGTCTGAGAATAACAAAATGGAAAGACCCTGTGCAGTGAGCAGAAGGGCCTTGACCCAAGTCCCTAAGGCATGTGAAAACATATGTGTCTCAGAGGAAAACGTCTGGGTGACAGGACCTGGTGTTGAGAGCCGGGAAGTGACCTGCATACATCTCCACAGTTTGAGAATAACAAAAATAATGAGCGAACTTCCCAGGCTCTGGCTAGGGGGCGATAAGATTATGTGCATGAGAACTAACCACCTGGTACCCTACTGTCTGAAGTAAACAGATAATAGTAAGAAAATAGACTAATCACTCATACATGTTATCATTATATGGTATGCTTTGATGTTACACCTGCTGCAATTAAAATAGCATTTAATGAGCACTAAGACAATAAATGATTTACTGCATGCTAGATATTACAGTCCCCCATGTCTGATTTCCCTCACTGTCGTGTCCCAAGTCTTGGACTCACTAGAAGTCCACAACATTCATCTTTCAACTCTCAATTCAAATGTCAACTCCTCTGGTAAACTTTCCTTAACTTGCCAGATTGTCTTTGTTTCTAGACCATAGTAGATTTTACTAATCATAGTTTTCATTCCACCATCTCATATCATTGATTTTCTTATAAGAATTGGAAGACAACAGAAGGTTCTGGAAAGAAAGATAAGAGGTTCATGAACCTTGTAATCCCAGAATATAGCATAATGCCTAAAAAGTGCACAAAATAGCTTCTAGAAGGAAACTTGGAAAGAGTATTGGTGGGGCAGTGGAGAGGAATGACAACTTATAGATGTTCCCCAGGAAAATCTTAATTCTAATATGCCAACATGTTTCAGAACTACTGAACTGGATTAATATCCATTCCTTGGAAGAAAAAGGAAAAAAAGGACTTTTTTTGTTGTGTTCATAGGTCTGAAATCACATCTAATTAAAAGAACACTCTGTTTTTCTCAACATAACATATGTTAAGAATTGCAGATGTCAAATTTTGGCAGATTTGCAATAAACTTACCAAACAAAATTTAAAATGTACTACTTGAACCAGATAGAACATTGGAGAAAAAAATAAAAGTAACATTAATGACAACCATATTTTCTTCAAAATAAAGTACACATTTAAAAAAATTGTACAAAATAAACTGCACATTTGAAGAAAATTGCCTAGTCCATGTGAAATAATCACTGCCAGTATTGATGTGGTTTATTTTTTGGTCTTACCTTTAAAACAAACAAACAAATGTTAAAAGGTTCTTCATTACTTACATAATATGGCAAAATACCAACAAAAATATCCTTCAGCAGAGTTTTATGTATACATTTTCAAGACTGATTAGATGGTCAAGAAATGTATCAATTCACCTTGTTTCCCTACTCAAGCCATGCATTCCTATCTTCTTTCTCTTCAAACAGCAGATAACACAACTACTTGCCTGCTGCGAATATATTCTGAATTTATTTCTTATATTCAAGAGTGCCATGAGAGGGGGAAAAAAAAGAAAGAGTATATTCTATTTCTTATTCTGCTATCTTTTGATTGTTCTATAGGCCCCAAACTTACAGAGCTTGATTTTCATTTTCGGAACAATTTGTCATAATTTTTCATGTTTGTTGAGTAGTTGATCTCCAAAAGGACATGTCATCTTGACATAAGAAAACTTAAAACCATAGTAAAACACTAAAAAGCTTTCATGTTTCTTAGATAATGTAATTCTGGAGCTGTAAATTTTAAAGTCAAGCCAATTGATATTTACATCTGCTTTCTTCCCAATTTTGAAATGTCTACATCTTTGCCTCCATTTTTTGTTCCTCTCTTTATTATTGAGGTTATTTCCTTTATTTATCCATGTGTCCCTCTGTTTCCATGATATCAAAACCTTTACCCAATTCCCCTTTACCCAATTCCCCTTTACCCAATTCTCTCAGCCTCAGCTTTCATCCTATTTCTAAATCAAGATAATTATTAGGTGAAAAATGAATTGAGGGGCCTATCTTCTAATTCCCCTCAAAACCATTGTATTATCTAAGCTGGAATAGTCACATTTAAAAAGTCAACATTGAACTCAATTTAATTTTCATAGACACTAGGAGAGTAAGGGGAAAGAGTTAAAAAAATAGAGAAACAGACTAGACAAGAGTAAAACTTATGATAAGTTTGACAGTGGTTTTAAACTATGATATATTTCCTATATGCAGAGGTAATATCTAGGCTCTGGGTCTTTCTCCATTCTTTTAAAAAATTAATCACATTGCTTTTTAACATCCTGAATTTAATGAGTCATCACTAACAACAAAAAAATCATTACATTCTTAGATTTTCCCTTTGGGATCAAGACATAAAAAACACTTGATAGCATCTGTACAGGCTCACATATTAATTGCTCCCAAGGTTCATAGGCCATGGGATAGTCCACTCAGGCCAAACTCTGACAACAGTGTTAACAATCTTCAGTGATTTGGGAATATACAAGTGAGAAAAAGAAACAAAAAGTGAAAAGTCTGGAAACTACATCATGGAAGCCAACACCAATTTGTGGAATGTCTGGGTTTAACACAGGATCATATTCAAAAAGAAACATAACCTGCAAGAGTATACAATGCAAAGGTACATCATAAATTATCTGGAAGAACATAGCTTTTACATATCCTTTTTCTAGAAAAAAGAGACAATTTTGTGACTGTTTACAAGTTAATCGGGGATAACTACCTAAATGAAAAAGCCATTCTTTTTTCTTTTATATATTTTTTACATCATTTTTCATTTTCGTATAATATATGCATTTTCATCTTAGTTATATTCCCCATACAATTCCCACCCCCATTATTTTGACCCTAATCCCTCCTCTCCTCACCCCCCCCATAGTGTGTCTCTGGTTTATAGTTAGTTGTTGTTGATTTTGATTTTTACTTTACTATAAATAGTCATTTTCCTGGTCCCTTATTTAGATTTTCTAAGTTCCTGCTATGAGTGAGACCATTCGGTATTTTTCTTTTTCTTTTGGCTTATTTTGCTGAGCATGATCCAGCTCTATCCATTTTGCTACAAATTGCATGAGTTTATCTTTTTTGATTGCTGAATAATATTCCATTGAGTATATGTACCACATCTTCTTGATCCAGACATCTATTTTTGGGCATTTTTGTTGTTTCCATAGCTTAACTATTGTAGATAGTGCTGCTATAAACATAGGGGTACAGGTGCCCTTTTGAATTAATGATTCCGTGTCCTCTGGGTAAATACCTAGGAGTGGAATTATTGGATCATATGGAAGTTCCATCTTTAGCAGGTTGAGGAATCTCCACACAACTTTCCATAAAAAATCCACTCCTGAACAGAAAGGAGGTTCATTTATCAGCATAGATTTAAGGGGAAAGAAAAGGCATCATCAGGGTATTGGAGGAGTTCAGAATATCACAGGGATTATCACAAAGAAAGTTTCCTGTTTCTCAGGACTGCTTACAACTTTAAAAAGTATTTGCTTATACCTTGTACATTATAATTGTCAGTTATATTAATCCTACACATAATTTATTCATAATAGTAATAGTTTGCATATCAATATTCACTTGTTTGCCATCATAATTATTCTCTTGTTCTTTATTCTCTCCTGCTCATTCATATTTTCAATTTTTTTATTTTTGCTTAAAAATCCAATCCCTTTAGCTTTTTTTTTTTTTGGTTCAGTATGGATGCTGACATATTCTCTCAATCTTTGTATGGAAATGTTTTATTCCACCTTCATTTTGAAAGATATATTAGGAAGGTATGGAATTATGATTTGGTAATTTGTTTTCAGCAACTTAATTGCCATTATATTATCTACTGGTTTTCAAACTTCCTGTTGGGATATTGGTTATTTTTGTTCCTTTGATACTAACATGTCTCTTTTGTTCTGATTGCTTTTAAGATTTTTTCTTTATTTTCAATATTTTATTACTTTATAGTCTTGTATGATCATTTTTTAATCTACTCTGCATTCCCTGAGCTTTTAAAATATGTACATTGATATATTCCATTTTTTTTTAAATTGACTCTTCATTCTTCAATATTGCTTCTGTCCTACTCATCCTCTCTTTTATTAAACTTCATTTAAACCTTTACATTATTCAGGCCTCCCTGGTGGCACAAAGGGTTAAGATACAACCTATGAAGCTATCTGCAGCCACCACAGAGTGAGTTCGATCCCCAGCCAGGGAGCTACCTACATGGGGCAGCAGATCTCTCCTGACTCACCCACTGCTCCCCTCAGCAGTATATTTCAGTCATTCCTCCTGTTCTGTTTCCACACTCTGTCTCTGGTGAATCTTCTCCCCCTACCCCCCACCTCTGACCTGTACTGCAGTTCTTGCATGCATAAATAAACAAATCTTTAGGGCCTCCCCAGTGGGGCAGCTGTTGAGCGCTGGGTTGCAAAGCTGCCTGCAGCCTCTGCAGCACAAGTTCAATGCCCGCCCACCAGGTGAGGGTCCCACATGGTGCGCAGACCTCTCCTGCCGCCTGCTGCTCCCCTCAGCAGTGTGTTTCGTTAGTCAGCCTGTTCTGTTCCCTGCTCTGGCTCTGGTGAATTCTCTCACCCTCCCACGCTTCTGACTGTACCCAGTGCTTGTGTAAATAAATAAATAAATAAATAAATAAATAAATAAATAAATCTTTAAAAATAAATAAATATTTGCATTATTCTAGCACATCAGACAATTTACTTGTTCAGTGGTCCCCATTTTACTTTCTGTGCATTAATTCAGATATGTTCTATTGTTCTCTTTTCAACATTATTACCCTTGTCTTCTAATGCATCCTATCTACTGCTAAACTCATACTGGGTTATTAATTTTAATATCACTGTTTTTCTTAGTTGTAGAATATCAAATTGATACATTCTAGATAATTTTCTGATGCTACTTTTATATTTCACCTATTTTTACAATTTTTTCTCTATTTTCTTAAACATATAAATCATTACAATGTTACTGACTGCTAAGTACAGCATCTGGAATAACTATATCTTTATTATCAACTATTTTTATTTTTATTTTAGTCATATTTTTGTAACTATGTGCTACAAATCTTTGCTTGCAGGTTAATCATAGTGTACAAAAGAACCTGAGGCTTCAGATGTTATCTTCCAATGATGTCTCCCATTTTCTTTTTTAAAGATTTATTTATTTATACAAGAACCGGGGTACAGTCAGAAGCGCGGGAGGGTGAGAGAATTCACCAGAGCCAGAGCGAGGAACAGAACAGGCAGACTGACAAAACACGCTGCTGACGGGAGCAGCGCGTGCGGCAGGAGAGGTCTGAGACCCATGTGGGACCCTCGCAGGAGGCCGGGGATGAACCAGCGCTGCACAGGCTGCAGGCAGGCAGCTTCACAGCCCAGTGCTCAACCACTGCGCCACCAGGGGAGACCCTCCCATTTTCTTTATTAAGAAAATATTTTCAGTTACTGATATAAATGAAATCTGAGAATAAGCTTGCTCTGGATTTCTCTAGATATTTTGTTTGAGTCAATCTACTTCTAGGTGAAATCGGCTGCTGTAGTATATATCTCTGTGGCTTTACACTGAGAATATGGCAGGTATCCAGCTCATCAGTCTTGAAATTCTGAAAAAGACTGAGCTCTTAGTATTAAAATTTGCAGCCCAGCTTTCCAACTTCTTGTCTATATGGTTTCAAAATCTGGCAAATGTTTTGAGGTGGGGATCAGCAATAAGTTCAGTCAGCTTCTTCCTCCTTGTAGAGGTAGCTTCTTAAACTGTAAAATTTTCAGAGTTTTCATTCTGCCTTTTTAGAACTCCTTAGCTTTCTCCTACATATCCCTCTAGGCAGTAAATGCCCCCTAAATATCAGTTTCAAGTTTCCAAATTGTCACTGTAGCTTAGCATGACAAGAATTGCTATTTTAGTTTCTTCCATTTACCCACCCAACATAAACTTTGTCAAGATTAAGTCCAATCATTTGTTTTCCCAGAGAATCAGCAAATATCCCCATGGTTGAGGGAATAGAAAGGTTTACTACTCTCTGTAACACGTTTCAATTAGTGCTTATTCCTTCTAAATTTCTCTATGGCGTAGGATTTATGTAATTTATCCAACCTTTTCTTGTTTTAATAGAAACTTTGACTGCAATTAACTGTTGTAACTTATCCAAAAGTAAAAATTTTCTCTACTTGTTATTTAAGCTTCAAAATTGTGTTGAATTTGACTATGCAATTTGTATTATCAAAATAAGCTATTAAAAATTATTTTTAGTGGTCTGAATATTGAATTGCATTTTATCATATATGTAATAATAAACTTCAAGATTCTGACATATCTCTCTTATAAGGGTGCCCCATATACCCTCTGCTGTTAGTAATAAACTTTTCAATTTAAACTACATATTTATACTGGAAAGACTCTCAGTTATTGAGATTTTATCAGTTAATAACAGCCAGAAGGAAAACAAAGAAGATTTACAGTGTACCTGTAAGGATGAAGATAGTGTAAGGAATGAGAGGAAATTTGTGGGCTTCAGTGTTCACAGTATTAAGAAACAAAGTCAAATACTCTCTAGAATTGATATAAAACTAAGAGGTGCACAACAAATCAAATACATGTTAGGTCTCAATGAGGAAAAAATAGATTCACAAGAGTAAGTAAGAGAGCAAGAATAATTAACAATTTAGCATTAATTTGGAAACATGTACAAAAATAAAATAAAAGAGAGAAAAAATAACATGAAGTTGAGATCTATTTGTTATAATTATAGTGTCTACCATGTAGGCAACTGCTCAAAATTAGGACTATGTTACAATTCAAATAAACACCTATTCTGATTATATTTCACCTCCGTGACTTTTTGAATGGTACACATGAATGGTTCAGAGTATTCTATTTTCTTGTTTTTGTCAAAATGTGTTTTTGTAGTGGTAATGAATATAGCTGACATAAAGCAAACTAGAGATGACCATATGTCTAAAAGGTAAATCTTCCTATCATCATTCTTTCCAACTTCCTGTGATGCCTTCCAACAAGATACTATGTGTAATTGAGCATACTTATCTATCATCTATCTACCTCCCTATAATCTGTTCATTATATACATCAAAGACAGCACACATTAAACTTATTTCTTGTGTGAATCTTTGGTTTTTAAAATAGCACCATATTCTGAAGAGCTTCCATATTGGTATTTTAGGGCTATTTCACTGTTTTTAAGAGTATCGTACTCTACCAGCTCAGCTAGTCAAACACTGCATCATTCTTTCTAAAGTCTCCTAAATTCTGTAGAAACATTTTTTCTTTAACAGAAGTTATCGCCATAGTTTGCAGTGAATACAAATTTTTTTATTAAAGAAGAAAAAAGACAGACTTGTTGGGATATTGAAAATATCTTAAATTATTCTATGACTGACTTCCTTTGTTTACCATGAACCATAGACCTTTCCAAAATGTTCAGAAGAGGTTTTCCCAAGACATGTCACTTTGATATGTGGATTATTTTGAACTGAGGTCAATGGAGATCCTACAGGCTTACCAGTCCTTTAACTACCTAAAAGAATGAAAATTGGTGGTATTACCCAGAATCACAATTTTATGAGAAACAACCTTTCTATCTATATGACTGGAAAACATTTAACTTCAGGGCATCTGGACTTCATCAAATGATTCATCCCTCTCTTGATCATGCAAGTCCCCCTCCTTTCTTTTTGAAACCCCAGGCCTCTATTCCATTCCTTACCTCAGGATCTGTACATAGCCTCATTTTCCCTGATTAACTTTACAATCTGCACCCACATTTATTCTCTATAAATATGTAATTAAATCTCTCCTTTTCTGCTACTTTTTTTTTTTTAAAGTTGTAAACCCCCCCAGATCTGGGTTGGTCATTAAGTTCTTTTTTTTTTTTTAAGATTTATTTATTTATTTATACAAGCACTGGGTACAGTCAGAAGCACGGGAGGGTGAGAGAATTCACCAGAGCCAGAGCGGGGAGCAGAGCAGGCAGAAGGACCGAAGCACACTGCTGAGGGGAGCAGCAGGCGGCAGGAGAGGTCTGCGAGCCATGTGGGACCCTCCTCCAGTGGCAGGGGATTAAACCGGCACTGCAGCTTCGCAACCCAGTGCTCAACCGCTGCGCCACCGGGGAAGCCCTCTGTTACTTATTTATCTGATGTTAATTTGATTGATCTACCAACCTGACAAGAACTTTGAGGGGTTGGGAAACTAATTCTGCACTCCTACAATCATATATAATGTCAATAATTTAATACATTTTCAAAATTGGCATTATATACTTTAGCTGTACTTTATTAGTTCAAATTTTGAGATCATCTTTTTGAATAATGTGTGACTGTCTTTCAGTTTTGAAAATACTCTGCTCTCAAAAGAATCAAGAGAAATCCAAGAAGTAATTATTGGGTTAAACGGACAACTGTGTAGCAGGCCAGTTCCCCAACTGAGAGACCGTTACTGATTTCACATCCATTAACTGTGAGAGGCTTTACAAATATCATTTGCATGTGTGCACAGTCTCATGGGAATTTGGTCTCTGACTTGACCGGTTTGGGAAGCTGACAAGCACAGATTCTTTAAGAAAAGAGCATCCAAACTAAACTGTAATCCTTCCAGGCTAGTCATCCACTTACAAAAGAAAGCCAAATCTCTGGTCACTGTGTTGGGATAGGAAAAAGTCATCATATAAGGAGCTGCAAATCACATTCTGTTTGATTCATATAAAAAGCTGTGATTACACTCTGAAATGTGTGAAATAAATATCAGTTAACTAAAAAAGTGAGAAAGAAAATCATAAGCAAAGTCAGTTCATGGTCTTTTCTCATCAGGTCAAAGAAGTATAAAATTATAATTAGTAGCCTTTGCATGATGTATTTTGAGCTCACAAAGTCAAACAAGTACTGATTCAATTAACGATCTGGAAGATTTTTACTCCACATGTATAATATATCCACAAAGAAAATTCAACAATTTGTACATTAACAAATTACATATGTTCACACAAGCTACCATTATCAGGATAAGATATATGAATGATTGACTCTGAAGGGGGAAGGTGTTCCCCATGAGAAAGCAGCATAACCAAAGGAGGAAATGATCTAGCCTGTAGAAATCTGTGTGAAGAGACTTCAGTTCCTGCTTTGTTTCACAGTGTGCAACGTTTAATATCTTTGGCGCTTGACCCTGTTTTCATAAAAAGAAACACGAAACATTCTAAAACCAATCTCCTCCAGGAAAAGGTTGATTTACAAGTCTGTGAATGAAGTCAAACTTTACCATATGAACCGTTCTAACATCTTTGTGATCAGAGTTCTTACACAGCTCAGGGCTGAGTTAAGAGTCCACAAGTAGAAAGCCACAGACACCAGTCACATGGTAAGGGCCATGGTTAGCTTGTACATAACAGCATAATTTGGCCAAACACAGAATGTATGTTAGGATTTTTTTTAAACATATTGTTGATATAAAACATTATATTCATCTCAGGTATATAGCAATGATTTGATATCTGCATATATGATAAAATTATCACCACAATAAGTCTAGTTAACATTGATCACCACACATAGTTACATTTTTTTCTTGTAATGAGAACTTTTATAATCTACTCTCTTAGCAACTTTCAAAAACACTATAAAGTATTAGCTATAGTCACTGTGTAATACATTCCATTCCATGATTTATTTATTTTATAACTGAAAGTTTGTACATTTTGTCCCCCTTCAACCATTTCATACACTCCCTGCCTCTGACTCAGGCAACTACCATTCTTTTCTCTCTATCTGTGCTTAGTTTGGTGTTTTGTTTGTCTGGTTAGATTCTACATATGAGTGAGATCATCTAGCATTTGTCTTTCTCTGTCTTATTTCATTTAAGATAATGCCGTCAAGATTCATTCACATTGCAAATGGCAAGATTTCTTTCATTTTTATGGTCTTCTATTGTGTTTATATATCTGTCTACATACATATAGACATCACACGTTCTTTATTCTGTCATCCATCTATGGACACAGATTGTTTCCATATCTTTACTACTGTAAATAAAGTGGCAATGAATGTGGGGGTATAAATACCTTTTGGAATAAGTATTTTTCCTCTCAGTGGATAAATGCACAGATGTAGAGTTGCTGAACTATATGCTTCAGTTGTTGAATAGAAGTTGTGCTCAAAAACAAAGTTTTTAAAAGCCTCAGAGAATAGTGAAATAAATTAGACATTAAAATCTGATTTTTTGGTTTCAATTCTAGATCCCATGTGTCTATTTCTCAGAGTTGCTGATCTTAATTATCTTCTATAAGCCAAGTTTCTTTATTTTTGATTTGAGATAATGCTACCCATCTCAGAATTGTCATAAACATTAGATCAGGTACCATACAAAGTGCTGACTATGTTCTCTCAGATACACTAAGCTTTCAGAAATATTAACTTAGCTTTCTGTTTGTCCTAAATGAAATTGGAGTATTATAGAATAGGAGAGATGAATAAACTCACAGGGAAATAGGAAAATACACATTAATTAGTGGGTAATTGCCATTTTGTTTCACTTTTCACTTATATTTTGTTGCTACTACCTTTTTTTCCAGATTATTAGCAACTCTTACCATTAGAACATCTTCTGACCCTATATTACTTCTCTCTAATACATCCTCTATACATTAACATATTCTTTTTTAAAAAGATTTATTTTTTTTTATTTATACAATAGCTGGGGTACAGGCCAGAGACACGGGAGGGTGAGAGGATTCACAAGAGGCAGAGAGGGGAGCAGAAAAGGCAGACTGACAAAATACACTGCTGAGGGGAGCAGTGGATGAGAAAGGAGAGGTCCACCACGCCATGTTGGAATCTCCCTGGCCAGCCCGGAATTGAACCCACACTGCAGAGGCTGCGGACAGCTTCACAGTGCTGCGCTCAACCACCTGCACCACCAGGGAGGCCCTAAAATATTCATTTTTAAAACAGCAGCATTGTACCTTCCAGGATCACATAAAAATCTCTAACAGACTTTTGTTGCTCAACACTCCAAAACCAAAATCAAAAACTAGATTTTAAAGATATCATAGCATTGATTCTAGTCCAAGATGGTGGCATGAGAGCCTCCTGAACTCCCCTCCTCCCACAGACGCAATAAATCTACAGCTATACACAGAGTTATTCTCTGTAAAAAATGTACAGAAACCAGCTTTACTCTTACATATCAGGTGACTGAGAAAATACCACATAGCACATATCAAAATAGGTAGGAAATGCTGAGGTACACACCTGCCAGAAACCCCATCTGAGACAAAGTATCAACTAATTCAGAGGGAAATCCTAATTCCCAGGTATTCCCCAAAGAGTAAAGGGCTTGGACCACATTTGGCAGCCCAACTTTTAAGATTCTCACCTAAGGGATGGGCCCCCCAAACACCTACCTCTGATCATCAACAGGGTTTGTGTCAATAAGGCACTTAGGGCAATAACCCAAAAAAGCCTAAACAGCTCTTATTTATTTGTTTGCTTGTTTTTTATTTATTTATAATGCTGTGCCATTATTTTACAACACTGTATATGTTTCAGGAATATAAATTCAGAATTTGATAAGTGTATGTACCACATGTCATACACCACCAAAGTTTTAGTGCCATGGACCATAATCAAATTAACTCCCCCTAACTGCCCATGGACAGATGACTGAATAAAGGTATAATATATATACTCACAATGGAATCAGCCATAAAAATAAATAAGATCTTTCCATTTTCAATAATATGGATGAAACCTAAATGATTATACTAAGCACAGTAAGTCAAAAGGAGTAACAAAAATACAAGATGATTTCACTCATATGTGAATTATAAAGAAACAAAGCAAATAAACATACAAAGCACAGTAAAAACAACTCTTAAACTCTGACAATGAAGTGATGGTAACCAGAGGGAAAGGGAAAGTAGTGGGAAACAGTTCTTAGTGGACTTTCTGCAGCTGTACTCCCAGAGCTCAGCATACAGAGATTAAACAAAAAATGCCCACTCCAAATCTTACCTTGAAATAGTCCATTTTGCATACTTTAAAAGCTAGTACCCAAGGACCTCCCCTGGTGGCACAGGCGCTTGAGCGCAGCACTGTGAAGCTGTCCACAGCCTCTGCAGCGGCAGTCTGATCCGGCCGGCAAGGGTCCCACATGGCGCGGCAGACCTCTCTTGCCTCGCCCACTGCTCCCCTCAGCAGTGTGTTTCATCAGTCTGCCTGTTTTGCTCCCCTCTCTGTCTCTGGTGAATCCTCACACCCTCCCGCGCATCTGGCCTGTACCCCAGTTCTTGTATAAATACATAAATAAATCTTAAAAAAAAAAAAAAAAGCTAGTACAATAACCTGGAAACTGAGATTTTCCCCATAGGGCAAGGAAAGCAGCGGGCACTATCCCTGTCTTCTTTTTTATTTTTTTTTTTAACCCTGACCAGATACTTTATTTCTCTACACCATGATCTTGGACTTCATGCTTCCAGGAACTCTTGACGATGTCTTCTCTTATAGATGTCTGTATCTTTTACTACCATCCCTGTCTTCTTAATAACGCCCCTATCGCCAATATCTCCTTGAAGGAGGCTTTACACACCTGAGACACTCTTGCTTTTGTGTCTACCACCAAAAGGATGGGTTGTTGGATCATCTGGAGATCTAACTTCCTTTCTGATAGTCTAAGGGAATTACATTCACACATCCCATAGGACTGTAGCAAAAAAAAGAAACAGTTGTTACAAATATAGGAGCACTCCCTTAGCCCTGTAGCTGAATGGATAAAAAAAGACCCACTTTATGCTGCTTACAAGAGACTCACTTCAGCTCTAAGATACTCTTAGGCTGAAAGTGAGAGAACAGAGAAAGACACTCCATGCAAATAGAGACCAAAAATTAACAGCAGTAACTATACTCCCATCAGACAAAATAGACTTTACACAAAGACTATACATAGTAAGAGACAAACAAGAGTTATATAGTGATAAATGGGTCAATCCAACCAAAGGATATATTATTGATAAATAGTTATGAATCCAATGTAAAGACACTTCAATATATAGGCAAAGTATTAACAGACTTGAAAGAATAAATAGATAGCAAATAGAAAAATAGTAATAAATATTGCAGTACAATAATAGTTATGTATGTGAGGATGTGTTGATGAACCTGATGGGAGGAATATGTCACAATGAATACATATATCAAATCAAGATGTATACTTTAAATATCTCACAAGGGCCACCCTGGTGGTGCAAGGGGTTAAGTCTCAGCACTATGAAGCTATCTGCAGCCACTGC
The DNA here is from genome assembly GCF_964194135.1 of Talpa europaea. Lineage (NCBI taxonomy): Eukaryota > Metazoa > Chordata > Mammalia > Eulipotyphla > Talpidae > Talpa > Talpa europaea. The sequence continues at coordinate 84,964,655 of NC_140072.1, forward strand.
AGCACAAGTTTGATCTCCAGCCAGGGAGCTGACCTATAGTGCAGCAGACCTCTTCTATCTCACCCACTGCTCCCCTCAGGACTGTATTTCAGTCAATCCACCTGTTCTGTTTCCCACTCTATCTCTGATGAATCCTCTCACCCACCCCTCACACCTCTGGCCTGTACCCCAGTTCTTGAATGCAAAAATAAATCTTTTTAAAAATCTCACAATTCTATTTGCCAAATCTACCACCAGTAAAGCTAAAAAAAAAAAAAAACTTAAAAAAAAACAAATACATGAATCTTCAAATATATCAATAGGGTAGCAGAGCTAAGACATTCCAGAGACAAGTAGAAAGCAGCCTGAAACTCAAGATCCATAAACAACTTAAAAAATTTTCTGAATTAGCATCAAGGTGGTGTTTCATGGCCTGCTTTGAAGCTCCAGATACAGTTAATCCTCCGTACTTACACATACACAGAGCACATGGTGAGTGATAACACAGAGAGCATTAAAAGATAACATTTAGAAAACTAACAAAGTATAAATGCCCTTAAAACATAAATATCATGACCAAAAATGGGATGGAAATTTAAGACAGTAGACAAAGATACAACTAAGACCACTAAGTTAAATTCCAGGGTGAAAGCAGAAGCTGTAAGAATTTTACTTTTATTTGGTAGAACAGGACTAAAACCACAGTGAGAATCAGGTCCAGTGATTGATACTCAAGTCTAAAGTCAGACTTTCTTCACTAAAAGATGAGGGCCAATGTGGTCAGGTTGTTCTCAGGACAATGATGTAAATCAATCTACAGATCTGAACTAGATGAAGCACATGACTGGGACACGGGCCAAATACCCACTAACTGAGCATCTGTTTCTATAATACCATCAAAAAAATCACTTCCAGATGGAGAATGAAGTCCGCAATATAAGACTAAGTTCTAAGATCAATATAGATAAGGATGAGCTCAAAGAGAGAGCAGGATGGAAGAAAAACATTTCACATGAAATAGACCTTCACACAACCAAATACCAAGACATGTAAAGGAAGTTAATGCTAAGAAATAAAAAATCAACAGTGAGAATTTCATGTATCCCAAGTAGAAATAAAATACCAACCAGAATTTGGGATCTTCAAATAGCTAACATTTTTTTTAAAAGATTTATTTATTCATACATACAAGAACCAGGGTACAGGCCAGACGCGTGGGAGGGTGAGAGGATTCACCAGAGACAGAGTGGGGAACAAGCAGACTGACGGAATACACTGCTGAGGGGAGCAGCAGGAGAGACAGGAGAGGTCTACCGCACCATGTGGGATTATCGCCGACCAGCTGGGATCGAACTGGCGCTGCAAAGGCTGCTGACAGCTTCATAGCACTGCGCTTAACCGCCTGCACCACCAGAGGAGGCCCAGCTGAAGTTTTTTTTTTTAAGATTTATTTATTTATGCATACAAGAACTGGGATACAGGCCAGAGGTGTGGGGGATGAGAGGATTCACCAGAGACAGAGTGGGGAGCAGAACAGGCAGATTGACTGAAACATACTGCTGAGGGGAGCAGCAAGCGAGTCAGGAGAGGTCTGCTGCGCCATGTGGGTAGCTCCCTGGCTGGCTGGTGATCAAATTCGTGCTGCAGTGGCTGCAGATAGCTTCATAGGTTGCATCTTAAGCCCTTGTGCCACCAGGGAGGCACTGAAATTTTGTTTTGTTTTGTTTTTAAACTAATTATATAATAAAAATAAGCACAAATAAAATACAAGTAAGTGAATATGTAAAAAAAAAGCACAAATCAAACACAAGCAATTGAAATGTAAAAATATAATTTTTAAATAAGAATAGTTATTAAATGGATGAAAATGAGTCAGGGTGTAAGAAATAACTGCTTAGAGATTTAAGGGTTTTTGAGGAGTGATGCATATGTTCTAAAATTATCAATAGATTTTAGCGACAGTTGCACAAGTTTACAAATGTAACCAGAAACTGTTGAATTGTAACTTCAATTGGAAAAAAAAAAATATGTGTATATTTTAGCTCAGCAAGGCTTCTTAAAATCATTAACGTAAAAAATATTTTCAATAGAAAATTATAGCTCCATCATAACAATTCTCATATTTCATCCATTCTAAGATGCACATATTCTTCACAGTTTAACATCGTTGAAGTCAAGATATATCTTATAACAAAGATAACCTATAATCATTAAGTAGCCCCTGTGAATGAAATTGTCACTGCTTCAAGTCTTACTTATGTGCACTTGCATATACCTGTTCATTCAGTTATGTGCTTTGTTTCATATGACTTCCATCTAAAATATTTTCAAAGTATTAATTTATGATTATTCCTAAGAAGTTAGGATCAGTGAAACAGTAGGGGGGGATAAAGTTTGACATTGAGACAAATATCATTTGTGAACTATTTCAACATCTAGTTGGGAAGAGTAGTGATAATTTTTTTTTTAAGATTTATTTATTTATTTATACAAACACTGGGTACAGTCAGAAGCGCGGGAGGGTGAGAGAATTCACCAGAGCCAGAGCAGGGAACAGAACAGGCAGACTAACGAAACACACTGCTGAGGGGAGCCGTGGGTGTGGCAGGAGAGGTCTGTGTGCCATGCGGGACCCTCGCTGGCGTCTGGGGATCCAATCGGCGCTGCAGAGACTGTGGGCAGCTTCGCAGCCCAGCGCTCAACTGCTGCACCACCAGGGGAGGCCCTGATAATAATTTTGTGTGTGTGAAATAAACAACAAAAAAAAAATCCTTTAAAGATTGTAAATAAAGGAAATATCTGTCAGTTAGAAACTTCATCTTACTTTGATTGCAAGCAATAACAGGAGAAAGTGTCAGATCCTAGAAAAAGGTATACTTATTGCAAAGCTAACAAAACTTAAACTATAGAGCCTTCACTTGCACAAACCTCTTCCAAGACTCTTTTCCTATTTTTTTTTTCATAAAGAGGGATCCCAATAGCAGGTCCTCCAAAACTTGAATCAAGTCCCGCCCTCAGAAGAGGTGACAAAATTTTTCAAAGCACAGTTGACTGAGGTGATGCTTTCATGGATCAAGAAGACATGTTATCAAGTTGACAGTGATCAGTTTCACAGCCACTTCTGTGAAATTTCTTCTCATGCCATGTAACTCAATTGAAGGAAAAATGCAATTATAGATTTTATTAAGTAAGAAAAACTAGTAAAACCCCATTCTCCTTTCACATGGCCCAAAATTATACTAACACTGTTGAAAGGCTAATGAGATCAGATCAAGCTCCTGAATTACAGCATATCACTGTGATTCCATTCAAAATTGATGTTCAAAAGGTTTTATCATAGTTAATTTTAAACTGCAAAACAATTCCTGTGAGGTGGAACTTTTCCCAAAGAAACACACACACACACACACACACACACACACACCCCAAAGGCGGAAAGGAGAAAATAAAAGAAGGGGGTGGGGAAAGAAACAGAAGAAGGAGAGGCAAAGGAGAAGAAAGAGAGTTAGTGATTGAGGGCCGACTAATTGTTATCTGGAATAGCTATCAAGTATCTCTATATGTGAATTCTTAATTTACCAAATATGTAAATACTTAATGCATTTCAAAATGTGCATGTAATGATAGACTAACCAAAATCAGTGATTTAGTTTTTAATACCGGTGACATTACTGGACATTTGTAACAAACCCGCAGATGTCATCAGGAGTAGTTACATTTGTGTTGGAGAGCTGACATCAATTTCATTCCTATTCCACCTTACAGTAACAAGTTAGCTTCCAAATTTGTAGTTCTGCCAAAGTGACTTCAGATCTAGGTACTCTAGACCATTTTAGCGAAGAAAAGATATGTACTCTTTTTGTCAAGAGTTCTGAGTTGATCAAGCCCAAGTTGATGGTGTTGGTATGAATTATGAAGGGGATGTTCTTACTGCTGCTTGGAGGGATGTTATAACTTATTCTCGGTGCCCAAGTTTCCCCACTTTTGACCATTTATTTATTTACTCAAATTCTAGGTCTCATCCTCTTTTTCAAAGGTTAATAATTTTGTGAGACTGAAGTTAAAGGAAGCTCTAATTTCTCCAAGGTGTTGTTGGGGCTCCCATTGCTATCCTGGGCCTTAAGGTAAGAGAGTAATATTCAATTACATTTTCACCAAGATTATTTTTCACTTAAAATTATGATTATAAATTCCTTTTTATACCATTAAAATGTTCCTTTTTAAATATATAATTTGTAGTCCAAGTCCAACCCTTCTGATTCAATCACCATTTTAGTATAAGTAGTCAAATTGGCAATAGTATCTTCTATGTGGTTTGGACAAAATCCTTTTTTCCCCAATTTTCTACTTATATCATCAATTAATCATGTTTTTGAGAGATTTTCAAAAAACTCATATAAATGTTTCCAGTAATTTTGATTGGAACAGACTTTTCCTAATTTGAGGTCAGAATTTTTTTTTTTCCCACAAAAAAAAAAAAAGCCACAATTTAAGCATAGCAGTAACTATGTCAAACAGGCAAAAAGCTATGTTCTATTAGTTGCATCAAAACACATGCAATCTATTTTTACAGCCAATGAAAATCATGATTTATTTTCCATACTAATATCATAGTAAACATTTCAAAATAAAAGAAGAAAAATTGGAATACACTTAGCCAAATAATCTATACACAGAGGGAAAATCAGAAATATGTTATCTTTAAAAGTCTTGGGGAAATGGAATCTTTCAAGGATTTCTTTACCTAAGATATTATAACAGAGAAAACCAAAACAGCACAAAATGAATACATCTTAATTATTTATAGCTAAAACCTTTTGGATATGGATGTCACTTCTTGTAGAATCACTGGGAAATTGTGGGGTAGAACTTGAAATGTAAAAGGAAGAGTTTGAGCATAAACCCGAGTGTCTCACTCAGCAATGAAACACAACTCAGGCAGCCACAAGTGTTTACCAGATGACCAGGAGTGTCTGATGACAGTCCCTGGTCAGTCCATCCCATGGTTTACTGGTTGCTTTTTGTGTGTGTGTGTGTGTGTGTATGTGTACTTTTACACAATGAATGCACTTTCCCCAAACTTGCCCACCCATAAAGACTTTTTTTTTTTTTACTTTATTCTTCAAAGATCATCTTTACTCCAAAATAAGGATGTGGGATTTATGCTGTTGTGTTCTTCTGATTATCTTACATTTTATGATTTTTTTTCCCTACTTCATAAAAGTTGCCTCCAGGATACATCACTTACACAGTTGATTGCTGTTAAAGATAACTTAAATCCATATCTAGTGATTTGGAGTGAGTTAGGGCAAGTAATAATATGTGCATACAGATACATTTCCTAAACTCACCATTACCGGTGCCACAAAAAAAAATTATTACTGTAGTGAAGAAAAAGGAAACATTTATTGAGGAGTTTTCTAAAGAAGATTCTGTGCTGATTGGAAAAAGACTATAGAATAGAAATGTATCTAGTTTTTGAAGGTGAGGACAAAAAAAAAATCCCTAATGTTTAAATGGTTTCAGTCAGTTGGTACAATAGATAAAAGTACAAAAATTCCTGCAGAATTGGTCAGAATACACAGGAGTCATGAATACTCAAACAGTGCTGGGGTTTTCATCTTTGCTGTTCTAGATAACACATTTCTGCAATGTCTTATTCTATTCCTTCATCCAATTTTATGGCACTTTTTAATGTTCACCTGTATCATACCTTGAAATGATTGCAGAGATCAAATTACATTATGCCTTTGAAGAACACAGCATGTGGGTGTTTACAGAATGCTAATTTTTTTCTTATAGGGAAATTTGTTAGACTTAATGGACCAAAATCACACTGTAGTTTCAGGGCAGGTATTACCCTCTCTAAAACCTCAAGTTTCTTTCATCTTCATACTGTTTTTTTAATCCATTTTGTCCTTACAGATGAAGACCTTGGCAGAAATAGCATGAGGACAAAAGCAAAAAGCCCAGCACATGTCAACAAGTTAGAGGTTGTGGAACCACTGGAGAGCAGCAACCTAGCCAGCCTATCAGATACTGCTGAACACCATCAGTCATTGAAATTTGGTTTCCATCAGATATGAAAAGCCTCCATGCAACTGTGTCACCACATCCCTAAAGTCTTTGAAAGTGAGCACAAATTTTAACTCCCCATCAGGAATATTAGGATTCAAAGATTATACAGAAAGGGAAAGACAGTTACTGGATGATCTCACTATTCTCGTAGAGTATAAGTAACTAAAGAAAGAAAACTGACAAAATAAAAATAAAATATATTAGTTACCAGAGGGAATAGTAGGGAGGGAGAAGAAAGGTGAGGGAAGTTGAGAAGATTGTGATATTAGAGCTTTGGTGGAGGGTGAATGAAGCAGGTGCACATGTGGAGGTGTGAAGTTTTACTGCCAAAATTAAACAGCTCATCAAATTAGTGGCAAATCAATAAATCTTGGGGAAAAATACTAAAGGAAGCTCTTTGAGTGGAAGTAAAAGGATACCAACTAGTGTCTTAAAAACATAAGAAGGTGGGTCTCCTCTGGTGGCACAGTGATTGAGCGCTGGGTTGAGAAGCTGCCCATAGCCTCTGCAGTGCTGGTTCCATTCCCGGCCTCCAGTGAGGGTCCCACATGACACGACAGACCTCTCCTGCCATGCCCGCTGCTCCCCTCAGGAGTGTATTTTGTCGGTCTGCCTATTCTGTCCCCCACTCTGGCTCTGGTGAATTCTCTCACCCTCCCGCGCTTCTGACTGTACCCAGTGCTTGTATAAATAAATAAATAAATCTTTTAAAATAAAAAAAAACCAAAAACATAAGAAGATAGCATAGAACTCACTGGTAATGTTAAATATAGAAAGTTAGTTTACAATTTACTTACAATTCTAGTTTAAAAGTTAAAACACAAATTTAGTAAAAACAATCATAACTACAATAATCTGTAACTGGTTATTAAATATTAAAATTATGTAGGGGCCTCCCTGGTGGCACAGGGTTTAAAGTCTCAGCGCTATCAAGCCATTGCCAGCCACTGCTGCATGAGTTCGATCCCTACACAGGGAGCACATGGCATAGCAGACCTCTCCTGTTTCACCTTTGCTCCCCTCAGCAGTGTATTTCAGTAGATTTGTCTATTCTGCTCCCCACTCTGTCTCTGGTGAATTTCCACACCCCCGGCACCTCTGGCCCACAGCCCAGTTCTCGTATGCATAAATAAGTAAAAAGGCCTCCCTGGTGGCGCAGCGGTTGAGCGCTGGCTTGCGAAGCTGCCCGCAGCCTCTGCAGCGCCGTTTCCATCCCCGGCTGCTCCCCGGCCACCAGAGGAGGGTCCCACGTGGCGCGCAGACTTCTCCTGCCTCCCGCTGCTCCCCTCAGCAGTGTGCTTCGGTCCTTCTGCCTGCTCTGCTCCCTGCTCTGGCTCTGGTGAATTCTCTCACCCTCCCGCGCTTCTCCCTGTACCCAGTGCTTGTATAAGCAAAGCAAACAAACAGACAAATAAATAAATAAAACATGCCTCTATTAAAAAAAAAAGTAAAAAAAAATCTTAAAATAAATAAATAAACAAATAAATAAATAAAACTATGTAAACTGTAGCATCAATAAACATATATGAAGGGCAAAAGTTAAAATATAAATTTCGTAGCTCTGGGGGCCTTCCTGGTGGTGCAAGGGGTTAAGACACAGCACTATAGCGCTACCTGCAGTGACTGCAGCATAAATTTGATCCTGGGCCACGGAGGTGACACATGGCAAAGCAGACCTCTTCTGTCATGTCCGCTGCTCCCCTCAGCAGTGCATTTCAGTCAGTCTGGCTGTTCTGTTCCCCACTCTGTCTCTGGTGGGTAAGAATCCTCTTACCCACCACATCTCTGGCCTGTACCCCAGCTCTTGTATGCATAAATAAATAAATCTTTTTAAAAAATAGTAGCTATGAAGTTATTTTAAAAAAAGGTGTTAAATGTTTGCTTTGGCAGCACATACACTAAAAAAATTTTAAAAAGATAAAGTGTTTTAAAAAGGATTGGGAAACAATGGATCGGTGCTTTCATTATCAGCAGTTCATTGTTTTTGAACCCAAAAAGCTAGCCCTACAGAACTAATCATCAACTGCAAATGGAAAATAATGACATTTGTGGAGAACAAAAATGGTCCAAATAGTGTCCTCTGATGCACACTTTGTCGGGAAGTGACTAGATAATACATTATGTCACACAAAGAAATGGACAAAAGAGGAAACATGGAACCAGGACTTGGGGAGAAGAAGTAAGGGATGCCCCCAAGTAATGATGAATGAAGAACTAGGGTAATAGCCTTTCAGTGTATCTGTTCAGTCTGGAATAGAAAAATGAGGGCTCCAGATAGAAACTCTTCTTGATGGATGAAATAGGTTAATACCATGTGCATGTAAGTAGCTGAGGAACCCCACTTCAGAAATCTTGCAGAACCATTTTTTATGGATAATACTTAGCAAAGAAAAGACAGATGTTAATTTCATGCAACATAATTTTTGTTCAAGAAAAGTAATACTAGTCAAGCATTTAATGCCGAATAATTGCATATATCCATAATATTACAAACTATGAATGCTGAAGTTAAAACTAAATTTGCACACCTCATCAAACTTACTAATTACTAAATACTACTTGCTAAATACCCTTATAATTAGCTTCTCAAAACACAATCCCTAGCCTAAAATAGATTTATTGGGTAGTATTACTAAACTGAGACAAAAATAAATAATTTTGCAAAGGGCCGAAGTTTGAAAAAAAGGATTTTCTCATGCAAAATTTTTGTCGTTCGAGTAGTCTGAAAGAAAAGTGGCAAAAAATCCAGTTTCACAAAGATATATATGGGAATATGTGATAAAGGACAAGAAGGGGACAAGATTTAAAGATGCAAAAGCTGTAGCCTTAATAAAATCACAAACAATATAGCCTGGAAGACATATATCTTTTATGCAGAAAGAAAAAAACAAAACAAAACAGAACAGAACAGAACAAAAAAAAAACAGACATTGAAGCATCTGAGCTAAACTCCAAAGCTGTAGAATTCATTCTTTGGTCCAGATGATGACTGGAACTTGAAAGATTTTAAGCAAAGAAGACGGATGGGATCCATTTAAGCACCACATTCTCTTAGAAGTTCTGTCTGGCTCCTAAATTATTCTTTGTTCCCTTGGTAATACAGTAAATGTTGAACTATAATTACAGATTAACTGGGCTATGTTTTGAGCCATTAATCTTTGTTAATTTTTACTGTACATACACAACACAGATTAAGCAAGAAAGAAATTCTTCCAGACCCAGGGATAAAGGGGTAGAATATGGGTCAAACAGCAGACCCAAAAATTACAAAAAAAGCATCTGAGAGGCAATAAACAGGCCTGCAGAAGGATGATGTTTCTGAGACTATCTTTGTAGATGCCACTGAGTTCATAATCCTAGGGAGAATGGAAAGTGGTCATACCCTAACCCAGCAGAACAGAGGCTCAAAATCACTGATTAATTTTTGCATTAGTTCCAGATGCATTAAATCAAATCTTTTGAAAGCATAGTTCACTCCTCCTTTAGACTATAAATTCCAAGAAAGTAAAGATTATATCTACATTAATCATTGTTGTGTTTCTAAGATTAATTTTAGCACATCATGTGTCCTCCAAAATGCTGTTTGTCTGAAACTATAATAATAGATGTTCCTTTTTAAAAAATATTTCTAGAAGCAATGTGAATAGACTAGAAAAGGATAATATGAGTTAAGTGATTTGGGCATGTGTTGAAGATGAGATTCTCAATGAAAAGACTAAGCAGAGGTATTTGGCAAATATCTGGAAGATAAAATTAACAATTCAAAATATTAAGTGAAGGCCTGAGAAAGTCAAATTTAATTATCATGAACCAGTGATAATTAGTGAGCTATATTAAAGCAGGAAGAAAATTTCTCAACAATCATGAACTCACTAAGTTAGTCATGAACGTGGTTTAGGTTACCATGGCATAGGTGTATATTAGATATATTATAATGTCATGTTCATATGTCAGAAGGGCATTTTGGCCTTGAAATGCAATAAAACATAAGTCAGAAAGATAATATAGAACTGAATTATTCAACATGGTAGTTATAGCTACCTTTGAGTAATTTCAATTAAATTAATTAAAAATAAATATAAAAAATCAGTTGCTCTGTGGCATTGGCATATTTCAAGTGTTCAATAACCATATGTTGCTAGTGGCTTCCATGGTGGACAAAACAAAGAACATGTACACTTCTATGGTCACATCCTTGACATTGGCCTCATCTAGCCCTGCCTAGATAATCTGAGAAATTATGAATCCCAACATTTCAATATCTAATCAATCATTCTCTCACTCCACCTTCCCTCATTCCCTCACTTCCTAGCATATCTCTTTTTTTTGGATTTATTAAATCCCATATAATATCCTCCTTCCCCATTTTCCTACCCTATGGAGACCCTTCTCATATTATTTCATTTGCAGTCTCCATTCAGCCCAGACTCCATGATCTATCATTCTTTATAATACCTTTAGTGTTCTCACATTTCCATCCTTATCCAGAAACTGCCTGTAAGCTTTCATTCATATTATATCAATATCAAAAAAATACCTTTTGCTTCACCATTGGGTTGTTCAATGCTACCAGAATAAACACACTGTATTTTGTGAGATGGCTGTGGACCTTAGCCAGGCCTCCAGCCCTGCTAACCACTCTTCCTGACCAAATTCCATTCCACTGTTGTTCAGTGACTGTAATACATCTTTATACCACTTCTTAAGTCTGTAACTCCACCACCTGCACCTCTGTAAGTGAGAGATTTTGCCTCCTAATTATCCTAGAAAACCAAGACCCTTAAGCATAATTGCCCTGAATTTCTTGCTTATAATTATTTATCACTGCAGCAAAATTCTCTTTATTTTCCTCCAGGCACAGGAAAAAAAAGGTATTTTTAATTTGTTGCTAAAGCGTATTTCTATTTTTTTAATAATATATGTATATATGTATTTATAACTTTTATTGAGATAATGTTGGTTTACAACACTATATGTGATTTAAAACTATAGGTTCATGCATCTTCAGATGTATGCTACTGCAACACACCGACTACTAAAGCACTAATAGACTATAGTTTAATGGACCCCCTTACACAATGCCCCAAATACCCCAAAAATGCCCCTCATGTAGCTTCCATTCTACACTCAGATGTCTAGGGTTGGTTTGTTTTGGTTTATTTTTGTCTGCTACTTTGTTTCTTTATATTCTATATATGAATGAACTCATCCAATGTCTTTTTCCTTCTGACTTATTTCACGTATTTCTATCAGTGTTGTTGCAAATAGTAAGCTTTTATCTTTTCTTGTAGATGAGTAGTATTCCACTGTATATATGTACTACATCTTCTTAATTTACTCACCTGTCCTTAAGTACTTAGTTGTTTCCATAACTTGGCTATTGTAATAGTGCTGTGATGAATATAGGATTGCACATATACCTTTGAATTAGTGTTTTTGCATTCTTTGGGTCAATACTTGGGAGTGAAATTGCTGAATCATATACTACATCTATGTTTTAATATTTTGAGAAAATCCATACAGTTTTCCCTAACTGGCTGACCAGACTATATTCCCACCAACATGTATAAGAGTCCTTTTTTCTCCACATCCTTGACAATATTCGTGCTTTCTGGTCATTTTTGATAAGAGCCATTTTCAGGGACTTGAGGTAGTATCTCATTGTGGTTTTGATTTGCATTTCCCTGATGATAAGTGCTGATGAACATTTTTTTCACAAGCCTGTCTGCCATCTGTATGTCTTTTACAATAAATCATTACAGTGAAGCGGAAGGATACAAAATCGACATACAAACATCTATTGCATGCTTATACTCAAGCAATGAACTAGTAAAGAAAATGTCAAGAACAAAATCCTATTTACAATTGCATAAAAAGAATTGTAAAATAATGGCCCTCCCTGGTGGTGCAAGAGGTTGAGACGCGGCCTGTGGGGCTGTCTGCAGCCTCTACAGCATGAGTTTGATTCCCTGACTGGCAGGGAAGCAGCCCACATGGTGCAGCAGACCTCTCCTGACTCACCCGCTGCTCCCCTCAGGAGTGTACTTCGGTTGATTTGCCTGTTCTGCTCCCCATGTTCTGCTCCCCTCTCTGTCTCTGGTGAATCTTCTCACTCCCCACACCTCTGGTCCATGCCCCAGCTCTTGTATGTATAAATAATTAAATCTTTTTAAAAAAAGAATTGTAAAATAACAAATGTGGTGATAGACCTATACAACAAATTAAAAGAGATTGTTAAAAAAAAATGACACAAAGAAATGGAAAGACAATCTATGCTCATGGATTGTAAAAATTCTCATTGTTAAAACAGCTATTTTACTAACGCAACATATAGGCTCAATTCAATGGCATTCTTCAAAGAAAAAGAGAAAACCTTACTGAAATTTATATGGAACCAGAAAAGTGAGAGCAATTATGACAAAAAGAAAACAGAATGTAGGTCTCCAGACTTCAAATTGTTCTACAAAGCTACAGTAATCAAAACAGTTGGGTATTGGGATAAAAATAGACACTGTCAAATGGAATAGAATTGAGATCCTAGAAATAAGCTCACACTTATTTGCATAGTTAATCTGTGACAAATAGCCATGAGCATACAATGGAGGAAGGAAAGTCTCTTCAACATATGTTGTTGGGAAAACTGGACAGCAACATGGAAAAGATTGAAACTAGACCACTATCTTATACCATACATAAAAATTAACAAAAATAGGTTAAAAACATGTATGGAAGACTTGACAATATAAAATGCATCTGCCAAATACTGCATGATATTTACTTTGGTGATATCTTTGGGAACTTGACTCTAATATTAAGAGAAACAAAAGCAAAAAAAAAAAATGGAACTATATCAAACTAAAAAGATCCTGAACAATGAAAGAAACTACAATTAAAAGGAAAAGACACCCTAACAAACAGGAGAAAAATTTGTAACTCATATATACTACAAGGGACTAATGCCAACCTGGACATATAATCATTCATTCTTTCTTACATTTTCATCTTTTTTTTCTATGAGCATCTTCGCTAAAGTCTGTAAATATTTCTACTTTATAATAAATAAATACCCTTTTGACCTATGTAGTTTTCCTTTTTATCTGATATTTCTCATACATTTTTCTTTCAAAACCAATATTCGTATATAATAGTCCATATTTAACAGTTTCTTTCCCCTCATTCATCAACTTCTGCTTCCACTGAGACAGTGACACACATTGGTAATAAGTATTCTTTTTAATTTGTAGACCTTCAGCAATGAATAATAGATATGACTTCACCAATAATTAAAATGATATAATGCTACTTGATTTCTTTATATTATTTAATCTTAAGTCCTCTGATCACTTTGTTTTCATAATGCTACTCATCATAAGACTGTTTCTCATCCTATATGTTCTCTCCTAACATTCTGATAATTTTTTTTCAGTTACCATCAAGATCCAGTTTTATCCTATACATAATATTATGTATATATCTTCATTTCTGCACTCAACTTCCATGGTTTCAATAACTTTGCAAATTTTTTTGTTTGAAATTATTTTTTGTTTCTTCCATTGGGTCATCAGTCCTTAAAGTTGGTATGCCGTGAGTCTATTCATCCCTAGCACAGAGAACAGAGCTAATGAAAAGCTTGTTGAATGAGTGAAATTGATTTAATAAAGTGGAATAGCTTGATAATAATGGGACTCTACTAGAAGTTTTTGAGTGGAAAAGTTAAATAATTTAACAAATATTTTGTTAAAACTTATAAAAGAAATATCTGAGTGACAGTCAGAAAAAGCAGTATCAGATATAGGAGACAGAACAAAAGATAAGAAATTCCCAAGAATCAAGTAATAGCAATTTTCCTCTAACAAGACCAGAAAACAGACTGTGGTAACTTCCCAAAAAGGATATTGTTTAATCTCCCCAACTTTTCAATATGTTTCCTTACACACCAAAAGGGATCCTGTAAATGATTAAGTCAAGGACTTTGAGATGGGGAGATTATCCTCTACACCAAGGTGGATCCAATATAATCTCAAAAGTCATTGTAAGAGAAAGCCAAGTGCATCAGAATGAGAGAGAATACATGATATTAGAAGCCGAGGACAAGGATGCAGGGCCAAGTGCCAAGGAATGCAAGCATCTCTAGAAGAAGGAAAAGGTAAGGAAAAAATCATCCCTATAGGAGCTCAGGCCTAGTGGCTGAATCTACATTGCTGAATTCCAGAAGTGTAAGAGGGCAAATTTTCATTACTTGAAGCTGGTAAATTTGTGATGTTTTATTACAACAGCAATAAGAAACCAATACACAGAACCTGAGAAAATAAAATGGGACTCTCCGACCCGCAGAGACGAGGGAAACAACAAACCAAAACGCCCAACAAGAAAAACGGATGCAGCAAGCGGGACTGTGAGTGGAAAGGAACTATTTCAGCCACCACACCCCGTGAACGGGAGCTGAGGCGAACCCTGCAGGACCCACCGCGGAGGTGAGCTCCACGCGCAATTAAAGAGAGCCCCGCCCACCAGGAGGAGACCAGCACCAGCACACAGCCCCGGCCGCCCGGTAAGCTTGCGCGAAAGCGGCGCTCGGATTGCAGCTGCCCAGGCCCCTGCGCCTGCGACCTAGGCTTGCGGGGAGACGGCGGAGGCCCTCCCTGAGTGAGCAGGAACAAGGTGCCCAGGCAGGGGAGCGGGATTCAAAAGGCGCCATTCCCGCGCCACTGATCTGGGCTACAGTCCGCGTCCTGGAACTGAGGGCTTTGGAACTGAGACCCGGGCGGAGGCCCTCCCTGAGTGAGCAGGAACAAGGCGCCCAGGCAGGGGAGCGGGACTCAAAAGGCGCCATTCCCGTGCCACTGATCTGGGCTACAGCCCGCGTCCTGGAACTGAGGGCTTTGGAACTGAGACCCGGGGCACGAAATTAGGGGCGTGGGTTCCCCACGTCGGTGGGGCACAAGGCAGACACAGCACCCCAAAGCCGTTGAGGTGTACCCTACCATCCCCGCTCTGCTCCCTGTCCCACGGGGTGGAAAATCAGCTCCCCAAGGGCTCTAGGAGAGATCTCTGGTGCCACCTAGCGACTTGACCCCAGCACAGGCTACTGAAGGAGCTAGTGGCCAGCTGGGGAGTTAGCCCACACCGGGCCCCTTCTGAACAAGTAGTCTGAGCCCACAGGGAGAGCGAGCACCCACAGCCGGGGCAGACCAGGCGCGCAGAAGAGTGTGCCTGAGACCAGAAGCGCAGGGAGTGTGTCCCACATCACCATTTTAGAACAGGGACATTTCTTCAGTAAAAACTACCTGCAGAAGGCTTCCTCAGGAGCCAGAGGTGAGCGGGGGAAGTTCGCCCACGCCAGACCCCCTCTGGCCTGCAGTCCAAGCCCAGAGGGGAGCAGGAACCCACCGCCGGGGCACACCAGGCGCACAGGGGAGTGTGTCCCCACATCGGCATTTTAGAACAGGGACCTTTCTCCAGTAAAGGCTGCTTGAAACTGACAGATGACTCCTGGAAGAACCAGAGGGGAACAGAGAAGCCCACCCAAGATGCCGGCAAGTCCCAACAACACAGTGTCCCAACGCATACGGCAAATTAGAAAACAGACAGTAGGGAGGAGAAGAACCACACGCAACCTAGCAACTCTCCAGAGAAAAAGCACACCACAAAAAGAAAGCCAGCCCCCAGATTGCAACGACAATAACTTGGAAGAATTTCTGAGCCTTCCAGAAAGAGAATTTAAAATTGCCGTGATTAAAAAACTGACAGAAGTCATAAAGGAAAACAATGATAAGGGAAAAATAATCAACGATCAGAAGAATGCAATTGAGTCCCTAGAGAGGGAAAACAATGGTCAGAAGAAAGAAATTGAGTCCCTAAAGAGGGAAGTAAAAGAAATGCAGGAGATCAAAGAATTAATGGAAGAACTAAAGAATTCTGGGAAAAGCAATGAAAGCAGAATAGATGAAATGGAAGAATGAATAAGTAATCTTGAAGACACAGAAATAAAAAGAACCAAAACAGAAAAGGAAAGAGAAGTACGAAGGAAAAAGAACGAAGAAAGACTTCGGGAACTATCTGACTCCATGAGGAAAGGAAATATAAGAGTTATAGGAATACCAGAAGGAGAGGAGAGAGATGTAGGAACAGAGAAAATATTCAAAGAGATAATTGAAGAGAACTTCCCAAATGTGAAGAAGGAGCTGAAAATTGATATACAAGAAGCAAGAAGAACACCAAACTTCCACGACGAAAGGAAAAATACAGCAAGACACATAATAGTAAAGCTCCCAAGAATCCAGGACAAGGAAAAAATAATGAAGCTGGCAAGAGGGAAGAAACAGATAACATTCAAAGGAAAACCAATCAGGCTGACATCAGACTTCTCCGAAGAAACACTACGGGCAAGGAGAGAGTGGAGGGACATAGTCAACAGACTCCAAGAAAACAGATGCCAACCAAGAATACTCTATCCCGCAAAGCTCTCCTTCCTCTTTGAAGAAAGAATATGGACCTTCCCAGACAAACAGAAACTCCGGAATTTCATTGCAACTAAACCCCCACTCCAAAAAATACTACAAGGAGTCCTAAAGCCAGAACCTCAGAGCGACGAATAACAATGAAAGAAGGCCAAAAAAAAAAAAGTTATTAAAAGAATAAATAAATAAAATCAAAGGAAAGACAAACACAATGGCAAATACAGATGTTAACATATCAATATTAACTCTAAATGTAAATGGACTAAACTCTTCAATAAAAAGACACAGAGTTGCAGCCTGGATTAAGAAACAAAACCCAACCTTTTGCTGTCTCCAGGAAACACATTTAGCTACAAAAGATAAAAATAGGCTCAAAGTTAAAGGATGGAAAACAATCCTACAAGCAAATGGACCAAAAAAGAAAGCAGGAACAGCTATACTTATATCAGATAAAACAGATTTCAAACTCAAAAAGATAAAAAGAGACCCCAATGGTCACTACATTATGATCAAGGGGACAATACTTCAAGAAGAAATAACACTCATTAACATATACTCACCAAACGAAGGAGCACCAAAATATATCAGACAACTGTTGTCCTCTCTGAAAACAGACATCAGAGAAAACACATACGTAGTGGGAGACTTCAACACACCACTATCAACAATGGATAGATCAACAAGACAAAAAATAAGTAAAGAAACCAAAGCTCTAAATAAAGACCTAGAGCAATTGGGCTTAACAGACATCTATAGAACACTAAACCCCAAAAAAATGGAGTATACATTTTTCTCAAGCGCACACGGATCATTCTCCAGGATTGATCACATACTGGGGCACAAGACAAACATCAACAGATACACCAAGATTGAAATCATATCAACCATCTTTTCTGACCATGAAGGCATCAAACTAGAAATAAACCATAAAAAGAAGGCAAGGAACTTTCCTACCTCATGGAGATTAAAAACCACACTACTGGAAGACCATTGGACTAAGGAGGAGATCAAAGAAGAAATTAAAAAATTTTTTGAATTGAACGACAAGGAGGACACCAATATCCTAAATGTATGGGATGCAGCAAAAGCAGTAATAAGAGGAAAATATATAGCAATAGAAGCTCACATCAAGAAACAAGAAAGAACGCAAAGAAACAACCTAATCTCGAAGCTCAAAGATCTAGAAAAAGAACAACAAAAAAACCCCAAAACCAGTAGAAGAAAAGAAATAATAAAAACCAAAGCAGAAATAAATGAAATTGAAACTAAAAAAACAATCCAAAAGATCAATGAAACCAAGAGCTGGTTCTTTGAAAAAATCAATAAAATAGACAAACCCCTAGCCAGGCTCACAAAGGAAAAAAGGGAGAAAGCACAAATAAACAGGATCATCAATGAAAGAGGAGAAATCACAACGGACACAGCAGAAATCAAAAGAATAATCAGTAACTACTATGAACAGTTATATGGAAACAAGTTTAACAATCTAGAGGAGATGGACAAATTCCTACAACTCTACAATCACCCAAAGCTAGATAAAGAAGAAATAGAACACCTAAACAGACCAATTACAATTAGCGAAATTGAAATGGTAATCAAAAACCTCCCCAAAAACAAAAGCCCAGGACCTGATGGATTTACAAATGAATTCTACCAAACATTCAGAGACGAATTAGTGCCTATCCTTCACAAACTCTTCCAAAAAATTGAGAAGGAAGGGACAATACCAAACACGTTCTATGAAGCCAACATTACACTAATACCAAAACCGAACAAGGACAACACAAAAAAGGAAAACTACAGGCCAATCTCCCTAATGAACACTGATGCAAAAATCCTCAATAAAATTTTAGCTATCAGAATCCAACAATGTATCCATAAGATAATTCACCACGACCAAGTTGGATTCATTCCAGGGGCACAAGGATGGTTTAACATCCGAAAATCAATCAACGTTATCCAACACATCAACAAAAAGAAATATAAAAACCATATGATAATATCAATAGATGCTGAGAAAGCTTTCGACAAAGTGCAACACCCATTCATGATAAAAGCCCTTGAAATTCTTGGGATACAAGGAACATACCTCAACATCATAAAGGCCATCTATGACAAGCCAACAGCCAGTATCATTCTCAATGGTGAAAAGCTGAAAGCAATTCCATTAAGATCTGGAACAAGACAAGGATGTCCACTCTCACCATTGCTTTTCAATATAATACTGGAAGTCCTAGCCAGGGCAATACGACAAGAGAAAGACATCCAAGGAATCCAAATAGGAAAAGAAGAAGTCAAACTATCACTATTTGCATACGATATGATATTATACATAGAGAACCCCAAAAACTCCACAGAAAAGCTAATTCAACTCATCAATCAGTTCAGTAAAGTGGCAGGATACAAAATCAACACGCAAAAGTCAGTAGCCTTCCTATACACAAACAATAAATCTGAAGAAGAAGAAATCAAAAAGACCATCCCTTTTGTTATTGAAACAAAAAAAATCAAATATTTGGGAGTAAATCTAACAAAAGAGGTAAAGGACCTATACAAAGAAAACTATAAAACACTGTTAAAAGAAATAGAAGAAGACACAAAGAAATGGAAAGACATCCCCTGCTCATGGATTGGAAGAATAAACATTATTAAAATGGCCATCCTTCCAAAAGCAATATACAGATTCAATGCTATTCCAATCAAAATTTCAATGTCATTCTTCAAAGAAATAGAACAATTATTGATGAAATTCATATGGAATCACAAAAAACCCCGAATAGCCAAAGCTCTCCTGAAAAAAAAAGAAGGGAATGGAGGCATCAGACTCCCAGACTTCAAACTATACTACAAAGCCATAATCATCAAAACCGCATGGTATTGGAACAAGAACAGACATACAGACCAATGGAATCGAATAGAAAATCCAGAAATAAACCCACAGGTTTATGGTCAACTAATCTTTGACAAAGGAGCAAAGACTATGCATTGGAGCAAAGAAAGTTTGTTCAATAAATGGTGCTGGGAAAACTGGGTCGCTACATGCAAAAGAATGAAGCTTGACCACCACCTCACACCATACACAAAAATCAACTCAAAATGGATTAAAGAACTAGACATAAGACCTGAAACCATAAAATATATAGAAGGAAATATAGGCGAAACACTACGTGATTTGCACATCAAAGACATCTTTACAGACACATCACCCAAAGCAGTGATAGTGAAGGCAAAGATAAACAGCTGGGACTATATCAAATTAAAGAGCTTTTGCACAGCAAAAGAGACAATAACAAAAACAAAGAGAATCCCCACCAACTGGGAGAACATTTTTGCACCCAACACTAATGATAAAGGACTGATCACAAAAATCGGCAAAGAGCTCATGAGACTCAACAACAACAAAGAAAATAATCCAGTCAAAAAATGGGCAGAAGAGCTTAAAAGAAACTTCTCTGAAGAGGAAATGCAAATGGCCAACAGGCATATGAAAAAATGTTCAACATCACTTGTCATCAGGGAAATGCAAATCAAAACTACCATGAGATACCATCTTACACCAGTGAGAATGGCACATATTAAAAAAACTAGCAACAACAAATGTTGGCGAGGGTGTGGAGAAAAAGGAACTCTTCTGCACTGTTGGTGGGAGTGCAAACTGGTCCAACCACTGTGGAAAGCTGTGTGGAGATTTCTGGACCTACTAAACATAGAGCTTCCATATGACCCAGCAATTCCACTCCTAGGTATTTACCCAAAGGACACAGAAACATCAATTCCAAAGAACACCTGCACCCCTATGTTTATAGCAGCACTGTTTACAATAGCTAAGCTTTGGAAACAACCCAAATGCCCAAAAATAGATGACTGGATCAAGAAGATGTGGTACATATATACCATGGAATATTACTCAGCATTCAAAAAAGATAAACACATGCAATTTGCTGCAACATGGATGGCGCTGGAAGGGATCATGCTCAGCGAAATAAGCCAAAAAGAAAAAGAAAAATACCGGATGGTCTCACTCATAGCAGGAATCTAGAAAACTTAAATAAGGGACCAGGAAAATGAATAACTATAAGAAAGTGAAAATCAAAATCAACAAAAAACTATGAACCAGAGACACTTTTAGGGGGGCGGGGGCGGGAGGGGAGGGATTGGGGTCAGAATGGGGGGCTGCAATTGTATGGGGAATATAACAATAAAATTTATAAAAAAAAAAAAAAAAAAAAGAAAAGAAAATGGGAAATTGAAAAAAGAAATAGTAGGTGTAAACCATATGGATGAAAAAAAACTTTTAGTAAATGAAATGAAAACTAGACATTTGAGAAAAAAATATCATCAAGACTTTTTATCACAAGAGAATTGTTTATGTTTAAAAGAAGAAAATAAAAGTAGAAAAGAAATTATTGAAGATTTTGAAAAGAAGCTTAGAGAGGATGAGTTGCTAATGAAGTCAGGAAAGAATACAGTAATAAGCACAAGTCCCCAAGTCTAGTTTTGTGGCCATCATTGTCAATCTCCATCTTTTGTACTTTACAGAAGAATTTCAGTAAGTCTTAGAGTGACCCACTTATTGATGAGAATACAGGACTTGCATCCAAGTCTTCCTGGTACAAAGTCCATGTTCCTAACCCTTCAAAAAAAAGTAAAGGTTAGTGCTATTGTCAAGTTATAGCTTCTGTTGTTTGAGATGAAAGGGAAGAAAGTGAAAATGGATGAAGAAACAGATATACTTTGGACATAAGAGGATGAAGATGAATGTACTTAAAATAAGGAAAAAAAAACTGATGTTTTTAGTGAGTCAAATTTAAAGTTATTAGGTAAGATCAAAATCTTTGCCCACAGAATCACAATATTCGGTCAATATGTGATTTTATACACAATTTTAATAACTGCTAAATGATCAAGTTTCAATTTTACTAAATTTCTGTGCTGTTCCCTTAAAAGATTAAAAAACAAAAGGAAAACATAACATGCCAGTGTATTCAAGTTGAGTCTTAATCAAAATACATTACATTTCTAGTAATTTTCAGTGTACTAGCTATTTTCTCACATCTCAAAGTGGTAGATTTTGCTCGGTAAGAGAAAGTCCAACAGACTTTGCAGAACACCATGTAAATTGACTTATCTGAATGGTATTCTGTGCTTCTAATTTGGGAAGGTGCTTTGTTTAACAATTTGTCTGCATCCAAAAAAGGAAAAGAGTACAATATGAATCGAGTAAGTACAGAGAATCAGCCATTAGTGTGCTGACATTTTCGCTAAGAATTTTTAATCGTATATTTATACTTTCTTAAATATCTATGAACCATTTTAATTTTAAACAATTAGATCAGAGCCATTAAACAAATATGAAGTGTGTGTATTTAGGCCAAGTTATGAAGATAATTTAAAATGCAAATCAACGACTTAAAATGACCTAAGTTGGGAAACATTTCAAGTGAGTGGGCCAGCCTGGGTGGTTGCATAGAAGCAATAAACAACATAAATTAAAAATTTCAAATAAAATGTTGGATAGCAGAATCAAAATTTTTACTGAAGTGGAAAGAACAGTACCATCATTTTAAGAAGTACAATTGTGATGTAGATAACAAAAGTGAAATAATATTCCAGAGTTTATAGGAAAAGGAAAAGTTTATTATAACATAAATGGAGAATGGAGAAAAGAAGTACAAAGAAAGTATGACAAGTGTCCCTGCAGGAAAATAGGACTAAACCAAATAAATAAATAAATAAATAAATAAATAAATAAATAAATAAAATGGTTTTACACAACTTAATTCCCTGACGAGCCACTGACTTTCTTTTTGCTTATTTTTTTTAAATTATTTTATTTTATATAATCCTTACATCATTTTTCATTTTTGCACAATGTACGCATTTTCATTTTGGTTATAGTCCCCATACAGTTCCCACCCCCCTTATTCTGACCCTAATCCCTCTTCTCCTTCCCACCCCCCTCCCGCCCCGCCGAGTAGTGTGTCTCTGGTCTATAGTTACTTGTTTTTGATCCATTGCCAGAGCCAACAACAAATGCTATTAGGCTTTCTGCTACACAGGTGTCACTGGAGACTGCACTTAGAGTTCCCTTTAAGCAAAGGGACTAAAATACCCTTCTGAACATGAAAGATCTCTGATGGCTGAAGCTTCTGATTCTTCAACCGAGATAAATCAAACCACTGTTTTCTTGATGTCTGATTCTGCCTTGGTCTGAGATTTCCTAGTTATTCTGAGTACCACAAGAGGAAAAGCCACAACAAAGAATTAAAAACAATGAGAAGAAAAGGAATATAGTGGGAGAGATATAGCAGGATCATACCTAGGTGATTTGAACCCAGAACAGATAATTAGAAAATTTATAGGAAAAAATACAGGGAATCAAGTTTAAAAACACAGATGCCTCCAGAACAAGTCAATGGATTTTCCACAAAGGAAAGAGAGTTGGCTGCATCATTCTTACTAAAGCCATTGTTTTCTTCCTCCAAAGCTTAGCTTGTTACAGGAGGCTATTTCTTATTTCACTTTTATCATAAAAATAAGACATCTTTTTGGCTCATATCCTTATTTTTATCTAAAATTTTCCATATCAAACTTATCTTTTGTGGTCACGGATTTTTTTTCTAGTGGTTTCCCATGCTTCATCTCAGAGTTTTATGAACCCATCATGCAAACCCTTATGTAATTTAGCCTGAAATCTAAATAATCCTCTTCACCCATTTTGCTCATCTTAGAATCTTTGCATACCCTAGATATAGAGAAGTTTTCTACATGCATATACTGAAGTCATTTTATGAAATTCTCCCACTTGTATTATTACTGTAATGAAAATATTACAGTAATATTTATATTCGCTCAAGTCAGTGTTAGGCCATAACTTGGCCTAAATACACACCAGATTTTTTTTCATCTCAATGTTATTGAATTTTCCCCTGTCTTGACTGCTTCTTATAATAGACTATACATAAGATCTTTGCTTTGCAATGTGTAATTCCACATGCAACATGTTTTGGATCTTGATAAATGACACATAATGCCAAGGCTGCATGTCTTTGATTCTCAAATTTTAATTTACTGAGAAGCAACTACCCAAGCAGAAGTAGTGTTAAGCATTCCAGGATAATATGATATAGTCTTTATTCGCAAGTGATTGAAATCACATCAAAGAAGAGAAAATTGCAGGTCAAAAATGGAATCTTTATGTGAAGTTGAAACAAAGAAAAGAAGTATTGATAGATCTGAAATCAATGCAAATTTGTGTATATAGTTTTCCATCATAATGAATAGGCAGTGGGAGGAGGGGAGAGCAATGAAAAAAGAAAAATGGCACAGACATGTATGATTTGTAGCATAAGGCTATGAGTCTTCTGCTCTGTATATTAAAATAATATATATAAGCAAAGTATTTGAAGCAGCTCTTCCCAAGCAATTCTGTTAGCCAAAGGTAAACTGTATAGAATGCCCCAAACTGGAAAAGGCATACAAATAGAAAGGAACATGAGAAATAAGATGGAATGCAAAATTTCCAAAATTATCATTCTATCCTATGAAGAGTTGAAATTAGGTAAATATGCCCAGACTGCAAAGATGGACATGTTGAGCTGTGCCCACTCCCCCCTCTCTATTCCCTTGTAACTCTAGATAAATACCCCTGCCCTCTGCCAATATCAGGACGGTAGTCTTTCAGACACTAGTCTACTGCCCTCCTCAATTTGTCAACAAATTAAACTACTTTTCTTTTCAAATTCTTTTTCCTTTTATTGGCTAAGGGAACCAAGAGTGGCCAGAACTCCAGTATAATTCTACCTTAATAATGAAAAGAATAATGTTTTTATAAGTAGGGCTTGCTATCTGCTGCAATGTTCTAAATGCTTCACATGTGACAACTAATTTAACCTCTACAACAACCCTATAAAATACATAGTATTAATATTCCCACTGACAGATGAGCAAACTGTGTGCCCAAGGTTGGTCATAATTTAAACTAAAACTGTAGGACTCATGGTCCACGATTTTAAATATTATCTTACAGTGCCTCTAATTTGCAACTTGTTCTTGGCTTGAGCTGCATTCAGCCTATTTTAATCAACTTTTTCCCCATGATTTGAGTAGCATAAACACTACCACCTTCAAGTAAAAGGAAAAACTATATAGGCTCTAACAGAAAATGTAAACTGTGGTGTAATCCAATGTGAATAGTGATCTACTTTTTGGAGTAGGTGGGTTTGGAGTGTGGGGGTCCTTGGGTTCACTCTGGGAAAGATTTCACCAGAGCTCTCCTTTCAGCAGCACATGGCGAGTTTCCCAGGCGAGTTTCTCCACAAGACGGAGACGTTAATTATATTTGAAGAGGAGGTTTATTAGGAAAAAGGGACAGAAGAATAAAGGATACTTGCATAGACAAAAGCAGGCAGAAAGAGCTGCCCTGAAAGGTACAGGTTTGCTGAGAGAGGCCTGCATGGTTACAGGCGGCCTTGAGGGGCGCTGCCCCCATTGAGGGAGGTCAGTGAGGAGAAGCCCCAGCAGGTACAGGTCATGGGCAGGTAGGAAGTCTGCTGCCTTGAGGAGGGAGAGAGTTGGTGAAAAGGAGCACTTGCATAGTCACAGGTGGGTGGAAGGACTGCTGCCCCATGCCAGTGCAGAAACTGCTCTGATATAGTCTCTTTGGGAGGGGCTCACTCCTTTGTGGAGTGGCCTGTTTGCTGCTGATTTTGGATAACTATGTAGGATCAAAAGGGACTGGAGATTCCACAGTGCACCCAATCTCTATATCTTTACCCTCAGGTCTGTGTTCCAGACACTCCCTACATCAGCCTGGTACCTGCTTGGGCCTTATGCCTTTTGATAAGGCACTGGCACCTAAGGATCTTGATTTCTATAGGTGGGTTAATGGTCATGTTAATCCCCTCTAACCCCACCTGTGGGTCTCCTAATCCTAAACAGCCTGTTCAGCCACCATTTTGTTAGCTGCAGTTCTGCATTTCTATGCAAGGTCAGAACTGCCCCTTCATTTATCAGATCCAAACCTTACAAGGTGCCTTTCAAATCAACCAAGATCTTAAAGCTAGATCACTCTGGGAAGGCTATGCATTTCGAGATATGATTGGGAATGCCCTGGGGACTGAGGACTGATGCACAAACCTGTTCCCAACTTATACATCACGAGGTATGACCGGAAACCCCTGGGGGGCTGAGGATGAGGTCCAATGTATGACAAGGGACCCCAGAAACTGATCAGTGGAAAGCCTTGTTGATAAGATTGATACCAAGGCTGGGGATCTAGAACTTGATCTGTATTACAATATTGAGACATCAAGCAGATGAGAAGTGCCTGGAGGCAGACTCACGACCCTTGATGACAGAGCACTTTTTCTAGTCTCACCCCTCCCTTTTCTCTTTGTCTTCCTTCCTCTCACAACTGATGCTGTATAATTTGTCTATCAATAAATAGGCCAGGATCTTGCTCTTCAGCAGCATCCTGTATTATGTAGCCTGCTCCATGACTCCCATTTCTTTATCAGTGTGGTGTTGCCCAACACAACACCCACCTCCTTGTGAAAGTCAGGTTTCAGTCTCGTGGTGCCTCCTTTAGGTTTTCTATCCTTTCCTCCATCAAATAGCATGAAGGAAAATGGCAGGCATTACACTAATACATTTGATTGTAAAACAGCAGGTACAATTATTTCAAGGCAACATTTCCCTCTATCGTTGAGTTTCCACACTATTTGGGAAAGATTTACCAAGACTCAGTGGTAGTGAAAGGGGGAATTCCAGTCTGGAAAAGAGAGCTTGGATCCAGCAGCCTATTTAAAGAGGCAGATGTTGGGGCCTGTGCAGGATTTCCCAAGGAGATAACAAATGCAGACAACAGGGTAGAAAATTCAACAGGATGCCGGATGCAGCTAAACCTGTGAAAGCATTTCAACAGCAAACCAAGACCACAGGAATGCAGTGCTTCTCTCCTGAACAAAAGATGATTATACCTTAAGCACAAAAAGTCAAAGGTCCTAAATTGTAGGCCTTAACTTAAAATAGCATTTCTCTCCCATTAGAACATTAACAAACTGGAAATTTTGCAGGATACCATATATCAAGGGTGCCCTCATTAATGCAGATTAACAAACTGGATTATAATTAGCAAAAGAAAAAACAACATGAATAGAAAAAATACATAACAAAATATTAATGACAGCTATTTTTAAAAAGATATTTGGGGGAATTTTTATTAAAGATAGACAAATCCTCTAGTAAAATATAAGTTTCATAAAGGCTTGATTGTCTTGTTCGTTTTTCTGTCCTTGCCTAGAACATTGCCTGGCACAAAGATGTGTTCAATAAATATTTGCTGAATAATTAAATTAATTAACAATCAAATGAATTAATGTTGGCTGACCAAGAACCACAGAGTATTTCTTTCTTTCTTTTACATAAACCTTACGTATTTGTGGCTGAAATTATATGTGAATGAAAATGGCATGTTGACCCTAATGATCAGTCTTATTAAAAAAGCTGATATCAGCGTATTAAAAAAGTTTTCAGAGAGTTCAGACTTCTCTTTTCTTGACTGTTGCCTTTTTCTTTCCCCAAGTTCAATGTACATGACTTCTTTTTGCTTTACTACCTTTAGGCCTATTTTAACTTAAATATGGGAACTTGACCATAGCATTTCCCTCCCCCCAACCTCTCTCTCTCTCTCTCTCTCTCTCTTTCTCTCTCTCTCCTTCTACTAATTAACTAGGACTGGGCTCTTAGTCACTTCAGAGAAAAAATAATAATCAATTCATTCACAGACATATGTGTTTATTTGTTGAAATCTCTGGTTTCTCCTGCCAGACAAAAATGTCCTCCACCAAATGCTTCTTTCAGTTCACCCTGTTTAGAGACAGAGAAAACCTTCAAGAACCCATGTGCAATTAAGGAGCCATCCATCTGCCCATGAAAATAAGAAACTGAAAATTTTTCAGAGTAGTCATTAGAAACACCTTAAATCAGCACATCAATACATTTGACACTGTTCTCTCTAAACCCTAAAGTCGCTGATTAGAACCAAAGTTGTATGCTAGACCTAGTCTGCAGTTTTATTATAAACAATGT
The DNA here is from genome assembly GCF_964194135.1 of Talpa europaea. Taxonomy (NCBI): domain Eukaryota; kingdom Metazoa; phylum Chordata; class Mammalia; order Eulipotyphla; family Talpidae; genus Talpa; species Talpa europaea. Next base: position 84,992,263 of record NC_140072.1, read on the forward strand.
GTTGAATGTTCTATCATCTCAGAGGTTTCCTAGGGCCCTGCCAACCATGTCTTGGCAAGTCAAAGCTAGGCACACCAGGTAACACTCATTTGTTTCTGCTAATGCTGCATCTCCTGAGACAGGAAATGACTTAATATGGCCACTATAATTGGTGCAGTATTAAGTGAAGAGCCACACTCCCAGAATGGTGACCCTTTTTCTCTTCCTCCTCTCCCTTCCTTTCTGTCCCTTCTCACTCTTTCCTCCAAAATATTCTGCATGAATATTTAAATAGGATTGAACCTGAAAGTCATTGTTCATGTTCCTTTTGATTTTCTTTTTTAACATTTGGGTTAGTTTTTTTTTTTTTTTTTTAATACAACTAAATTAATATAAGCTGGTTAAATATTACCTAGATTTTAATATATAGTTCATTATATATACTGCTAGTTAATTATATAGTTTAATGGAGGAGGGAAGAGTTTAATTTTTCAGCATTTTTTTGTAGTTAAAATGCAGTAATTTATAAATTTACACTACTACTCCAATATTACTATCATAGCATCTCCCTTAGTCAAATTTGTCTCTTTATTTCCTTTCAAATTCTCCATGCTTTTGCATGGGTCTTCATCTTGAATAATTTGAAACCTGACAACTCTATCTTCCATGAAATATGCATGAGAAACTGAGTTATAACTTCATTTTCCACTATATTTTTAACATCTTTCTTCTATAAACAGTGCACTTCACAAGCTTGTTTCACTTTTTAGTATTCTTGGGAACTTTATCATCTGTATAATTAATTATGAATATATTTGTTTTGGTTATTTTACCAATTAACCAACAATTTATAAACCCTAAGGTTCAAAAGATTGAATATGTGTTTAACTACTTTAGTTAAATACCATGGGTATTTGGCCAAAGGTTATGCAGAACCCCAAGAAGGATATCTGGAGAGCATGGAAACTGGATGCAAAGAAACCCTATGGATGATTCTAACATAAGACACTCTGAGACATTTTTGAAAAATTGAGTTGACATCTCCAGTTTTATATCTCAATGTCTGTATATAGGTATCTAAATCATCATACTCCAAGTCACATTTCCCTGGGGGAAAAAAAAAAAAAAAAAGACTACTATGTAACATCTGGAGGAAAACTTAGGGAAACATGATAAAATACTAAAATTCCGCCAAGGAATTTGTGGAAAAACATTGTATACTTCAAAATATCTTCCTCTTTCTTACTGTTTGTGATCCTTGAAGCTGTCTGCATATTAATGCATCATTCACAAAGGCCTTAAATCAATTTCTTCTCAAGAAAATTAATTTCCATTAAATGTCAATCAGATAAGAAATTTTACCAATTCACTGTTTTCTTCCTCCCTTTCAAGGCAGTGATTGTGATAAAAGTCATAGAATGTTACAACAGAAGTTACCTTAAGCAAATCTAGGCTAGCACTTATTTTTAACTTTTTTTAAGATTTATTTTTATTTATTAATGTATACAAGGACTGGGGTGTAGACTAGAGGTGTGAGGGGTGAGAGGACTCAACAGAGACAGAGTGGGGAACAGAACAGGCAGATCTACTGAAACACACTGCTGAGGGGAGCAGTGGGTAAGACAGGAGAGGTCTGCTATGTCATGTGGGTTAGCTCCCTGGCTTGGGATCTAACTCAAGATGCAGTGGCTGGTGATACCTTGCCCTTGCGCCACCAGGAAGGCCCCTATTTTTAATTCTTATACACAGAAAAAAATTTCAGATAAAATTTTATCATATAATAAGCAGTTTCTAGCTATGAGTTCTCAATGTTTTATTGCTATAGATGGCCCCACACAGGTAAATTTCTTTAAAATTGTGGAGTTCAGTTCCAGGACAATAATGTTAATGAGCTTACAGAAACGGATTCCAGGTCCTGCTCTTTCAATTAGGTTTTACAACTACCACCAACTATAAATTTTTTTAAAAAATAGAATCTTTAATGTTGGAGGGCCTCCTTGGTGACACAGGGGCTAAAGACAATGCTATCAAGCTATCCGCAACCACTGCAGCACGAGTTTGATCCCTGGCCGGACAGGGAGCAACCCACATGGTGCGGCAGACCTCTCCTATCTTACCCGCTGCTCCCCTCAGCAGTGTATTTCAGTAGATCTACCTGTTCTGGTCCCCACTCTGTCTCTGGTGAATCCTCTCACCCCCTCCCACACCTCTGGCCTGCATCCCAGCTCTTGTATGCATACATAAATACATCTTTTAAAAAAAACAACATTTAATGTTGTAATGTGATGTAAGAAACTACAATGAGATAAAATAACACACCAAAATCCTTGTCAGGAAAAACCTTATATTTATTTGGAAGAAAGATCTGTACTTGAATAAGTCAATTGTGATGGGAAGGACTATCTGCCTAATGAAAGGCTGTGATAAAGTTGCTCGGTATAGGAAAGGGTGAAAGATACCAGGTTCTGAGGAAAATATCTGGAAAAAATTATAATAAAGGAGCCAGTGAGATTAACCAAAGACAGAACAGTGAAGAACACCAGTGGTGTTATGATGGAGGTGAGAATTTGGAGAAATTATTTAATGAAGGGAAAATTTTTGGTGTAAGATAGGTGTCCATTCTCTCTCCTATAAATCTTCATTTACCTCTATACTGAACACTTAAGGTTTTGTTTTAGTGCATTTGAAATAAAGAGACATGGAAATGTCCTTAGCCAGCTTTGTGAGGACTGAAAATCTACCCTTGTGATTGCAGAAATGCAAGGTTGAGGATAGGACTTTAATTTGGATTGCAGAATAAGGAAAAATTATCTGATTAATCATCAAAATATATTCCCTTTGTACATTAATTTTGTTGCACAAATACTCTACCCATTTAAACTTTCCATAGACTACACATATACCCTCCCCTTAAAAAAACAAAAAAAACAAATCCTATACTACTATATTTGTTATTAAATTAGTTAAGCAATGCCAGTTAAGGTAGCCACGTGGGGGGCCCATGTAGGTAAACCAAGCCCATAAATGTTTCAAGGTTACCACATCAAAATACTAAGAACAGGGCCTCCCCGGTGGCACAGCAGGTTGAGCACAGCACTGTGAAGCTGTCCGCAGCCTCTGCAGCGCCAGTTCGATTCCTGGCCGGCCAGGGAGAATCCCACATGGCGAGGCAGACCTCTCCTGTTTTGCCCGCTGCTCTGCTCAGCAGTGCTTTCAGTCTGTAGGCCTGTTCTGCTCCCTGCTCTGTCTCTGGTGAATCCTCTCACTCTCCCGTGACTCTGGCCTGTACCCCAGCTCTTGTATAAATAAAAATAAATCTTTAAAAAATTAAAAACACTAAGAACAACCAATTACAAATTGCAAACAAGGTTTTAACCCACAGTCTGTTGCGTCGGGAAACACCGCACTGATAAAGAAACACAGGAGTAGTGGAGCAGGCTGCACAAAGCAGGATGCTGATCGAGAGCAAGGTCCTGGCCGTTTTTATTGATAGAAAAATCACACAGCATCAGCTACGTGGGGTAGGAGGACAAGAAGAAAAAGATGCATGAAACTAAGGAATATGATCCAGGGCTTGGGGAGACATGAATCTGCTGACCAGATAATTTCTTTTTTTTAAGATTTATTTATTTATACAAGCACTGGACACAGTCAGAAGCGCGGGAGAGTGAGAGAATTCACCAGAGCCAGAGCAGGGAGCAGAGCAGGCAGAAGGACCGAAGTACACTGCTGAGGGGAGCAGCGGGCGGCAGGAGAGGTCTGAGCGCCAGACCCTCCTCCGGTGGCCAGGGAGCAGCCGGGGATCGAACCGGCGCCAGGGAGCTTTGGGCAGCTTCGCAACCCAGCATTCAACCGCTGCGCCACCGGGGAGGCCCTGACCAGATAATTTTTATCAGCTTAACAACCAAGTGTTGTAATCGAAACCATACCTTAGCTCCGGGCCATGTTCTACTCTTATCAACAAGGCTTTCCACTGATCAGCTTCTGGAGTCCCTTGTCATATATAGGTCCTCGGCCCCCCACCCCGGGCATTCCCTGTCATACCTCTTGATGCATACCCTTCCCAGAGTGAGCAAGCTTTCTGCTCTCGGTTGATTTGAAAGGCTCCTTTTAAGGTTTGGCTCCTATGACTGATTGACCGGTTTCTGAAGGGCACTTCTGACCTTTTATAGGAATGCAGAACTGCAGGAAACAATAATGGTGACCAAACAGGCTGCTTAAGTCTAGCAGACCTAAAACAGTCAATCAAATAACTAAGTTTTTTACTCCTGCACTGTCTCTATATTGCCTTTTCCTCCACACCTGATGGTGAAGCACTATTTTCTATTGGTGCTGCACAGTTCAATGCAATTCAATCTTTGCTCAAATAAGTACTCAAAAATGTTTAATATGCATCAGTTATCTTTTTTTTTTTTTACTAAGAGTAGTGGTTATATATACTATGACCTATATGGACCGAATATTTAGAACAGTAGTGTAGGGTCATTTAATAATGTTCACATTAAAATGCACTCATGGCACCAAATTGGGTTAAATAATATCTTGGAGCTCATATGTGTTTAGTTAATCTAAATCATGGATGTTCTTTATATCTGTTATCATACATGATCTTTTAGCATGGCACTCAAAGACATAGTAAACATATTTGCATTTTACACAGTGCTCTCAATCATAAATTTCTATGGAACAGATTGGTTTGTATGGATATTACCTTGTCACATAAAAAGTAATTAAGATTGTTTAGCTCAGTTTTTTCTCAACATTTTTTATCTGTTTCATATCTGAAATCTACTAAGAGCTTTGAAAACATGATTTATTCTGTTAGAAAAGCTTAAATTTCTGTGCATAATGATATTAATGTTAAATAAGTCTGTATTTCAGATTCAGCAAGCATAATGATAATATTTTGCATTAATAAGTCTTCATATTTGCAAATCAAAACTACCATGAGATACCATCTTACACCAGTGAGAATGGCACATATTAAAAAAACTAGCAACAACAAATGTTGGCGAGGGTGTGGAGAAAAAGGAACTCTTCTGCACTGTTGGTGGGAGTGCAAACTGGTCCAACCACTGTGGAAAGCTGTATGGAGATTTCTGGACCTACTAAACATAGAGCTTCCATATGATCCAGCAATTCCACTCCTAGATATTTACCCAAAGGACACAGAAACATCAATTCCAAAGAGCACCTGCACCCCTATGTTTATAGCAGCACTGTTTACAATAGCTAAGCTTTGGAAACAACCCAAATGCCCAAAAATAGATGACTGGATCAAGAAGATGTGGTACATATATACCATGGAATATTACTCAGCATTCAAAAAAGATAAACACATGCAATTTGCAGCAACATGGATGGCGCTGGAAGGGATCATGCTCAGCAAAATAAGCCAAAAAGAAAAAGAAAAATACCGGATGGTCTCACTCATAGCAGGAATCTAGAAAACTTAAATAAGGGACCAGGAAAATGAATAACTATAAGAAAGTGAAAATCAAAATCAACAAAAAACTATGAACCAGAGACACTATTAGGGGGGCGGGGGTGGGAGGGGAGGGATTGGGGTCAGAATGGGGGGGCTGCAATTGTATGGGGAATATAACAATAAAATTTATTAAAAAAAAAAATAAGTCTTCATATTTTCCATTTTGGAATTGACCTTTTTCTAAAAACACAATTTAGATTTCATCATCAATTTCAAAATTGATGATTTTTCATTAAGAAACAAAAATATTTAGTAACTTTCAACTACACATATGCTTTCTAACCATAGTTACCAACAAAATTAGGTAGTAAATAATCAGTTAAAAAAATAATATATTGGAGCCTCCCTGGTGGTGCAAGGGGTTAAGATGCAACCTATGAAGTTATCCACAGCCACTGTAGCACGAGTTTGATCCCCGGCCAGGGAGCGACCCACATGGCGCGACAGACCTCTCCTGCCATGCCTGCTGCTCCCCTCAGCAGTGTATTTCGTCAGTCTGCCTGTTCTGCTCCCCGCTCTGGCTCTGGTGAATTCTCTCACCCTCCCATGCTTCTGACTGTGCCCAGCGCTTGTATAAATAAATAAATAAATAAATAAATAAATAAATAAATAAATAAATAAATCTTTAAAATAATAATAATAATATGATAAAACTCAATTGCAAGGTAATCATCTTCAGAATAGGAATAGGGATTATAATAATACTGCTTCTTAGATATCAAACATGTACTAGGAACCCCTCTAAGTAATTTTACTGATTATTTTCTTTAAGTCTCCAAACAACCCTAGAAATTAATTTTTCTCATGATGAAGTCATTGAGATACAGAGCTACTTGGATAATGTACCAAATATTACAAAGTAATAGATAACCAATTCTACCTCCAAAACGCAAAGGCTTCCAATGTGCAAACGTCATGAGGGTTTAGTTCAGTGAGTTTTGAAACAATCTAATTTTAGATTTGGTCTAATGAATTGAGAAAATATTGTTATATCTAAAACAAACAGATGCATCTGCATCTCCAAATTGTAGCTTACATGAAGAAATAATCTTGAATTTTGAAACTGCAAATCTGTTTAGTTTTTAGTTCCATGAACAAAGTGTTCATGGAAAAATGCTTGGAGCACAGCAAAACAAACAAGCAAACAATAACCCTAAAAATCTCCCCCTTCTATTGCTAGCTAATAATTGAGATAATATGCCAAGTGATTGACCATTTCTGTAGAACTCAAAATACAGTGTTTAATGGCATCTCTGCCAATTTAATTTCAGTAACTCATTTATAAAAGTCCTTTGGGATAAACTTTTTTCAAAAACATGTCTTAAAGTCAAACTAGAAAAACTTGTATAAATCCTTTTTTTAAAGCTGAAAGAATTTTTAAAGAGGACTTATTCAAATTAAAAGATGCTACTAAGGCAAACAAACTTTAGCTACACTTGTTTCTATGGTATCCACATACCTTTCTTTACACACATACACACAACTTACAATTCCCTTCCCTTTAATTTTTTACCATTTTCTTATTTTAAAACTCAACAAGATAATAACTAAGACATGGAAGTTAATAATATAATTTAAGCCAAGCATATTTTTGTATGAAAAAGCAGATAACTAAGGCAGTGCGAATATGCTTCATTATTTGAATTCTTTCTCTCTCAATTTTATTTTATCCTGCAAAGAGAGGGAGAAAGAAAACATACAGACACTTGTAGAATCTCTGGGATACTGATTTCATCTCCTCCTTATTTCCTGCAGAAATGGTGGCTTTGAAAGTGGCTCCCTCTCCAGCATCAATTAGTTATTTATAATGTGCCAGTGGTTCTCCTCTTACACTTAATATGGGGAAAGATACAAAATGAGCACTGTGCAAAATACTTGGCAAATAAAGCAAAGAAGCAATTTTGTTGGTTTTCCTCTAGTTTCTCCAACAGAAACTAAATAAAAATCACATTTTTTATAGTAATAGTCTTTAAAGCCTCAAGGTGAATAAAGATTTAGGAAAATGGAAAGATTCATAAATAAATCTACTAGATCTTATATTCATCTAAGGAAATGTTAAATACTGTCTTGGAATTATAAATAGTATCTGTCATAGAAGGTTTTTAACTATTTTGATGCTATCACAAAAGAAATAGAATAAAATAAAAAACCCACAATCCTTATACTTTTGAAATAATATAAAGTCAACAGAAATAATGAATAGATTTTCTGATAGACTAAAATAGATATCAATGAGTAGAAAAGATGGAACATATCTAATTAAATGGAAGTTAACTTGAAATAAATGTAAAATCAGTTAATAATAAAGAAAAATTATTGAAAGTCATGGAGATCTACTTATAAGCAAATTTGTCAGATTTGGGCATTTTAGTTGATGATTCTTCTATTAAAAGTCAATTATGGACTATATTAATAAAAATAGACTATATTAATAAAAATACAGACTGTCAGGAAGCATCAGAGAACACAACCTATGAAAAAAAGGAAATTATCACCTTATTCCATGTTTCTCTGATGAGTGTATTTAATTTAAAACAACTATGGACAAATAAAGATCTGTTGAAAGGCAAGCAACAAGAGGGTATGAGAATTCTATCATATGAAGTAAAGCTGAAGGATTAGGACACAGAGCTTAGACAAAAGAAGATTAGGGCAAATGTTGGAGAAGAGAGTAAGTTTTCTCTTTCTCTCACTATGTGAGTCAGGTCTGATTCTTCTCAAAATGACATCTGGGCCTCAAAGACAGAAAAATGTTCCAGAACTCAAAACTGTGTCCTTATGGAGTAGGTTGTCATGTTTGTCAGATCTCTTTTGCCCACAAGTGGGAAAAAAAAAATTAAGGAAAGAAGGACATAATGACCCACACACTTGAGAAAACCAATGGTGCTAGCTCTGGGCACAGTGCTTACGGAGATTCAAAGGCAACATCACGCTCTCCATTTCTGAGCTTTCAACTCTTATGTGTTTGGTTTCTTTCTAAGGCAAGCTTTTGATATAAGAGACCTAAGAGGACCACTGTCTACTCCAAGCTTGCCAGCACTTGAACTCCCAGGAAAAAGAAAGTAGTCCTTATTTCCATTTGTGAGTTATAATAGAGAAGGCTCCCAGGTGGCCACTTCTTGGACCAATACCTATAGACAGGGGGAGAGATGCTAGGAAAGACCTACCCTGGCTCATGTTCTGCTCCTAAAAGCAGAGCAATATGATTGACATCACAGAATCACTCTGAGTAGAAAAGAGGACACGTGGGACCTGTGTAGGCAAAAATAAACCAGCAGTAAAGCAAAACAAAATTAAATTAAAAGGGATGTTACCACAGCTATTTGGGATGGTAACAATTTTTTTCATCTTGAATATGTTTAAGCAGAAGTTTAAAAACAACCTCTCAGTGACAAATGGTCAATTTAGCCCTTGTCAGCTGTGGGACCTGGCAAGTCCTCCTCGTTTCTTGTTCAGTCAACAGGTGATCACTGAGCATGTACAACATGGCAGGCCATGTGGACATGACGCTGCACCAGACACATAAAATTCTCCTCCTGAAAAACTTACAACCTACAGTCTCTAAACTGTAAAAGATGCTATATTTTCTGCATAACATGAGTGCAATTAAAAAAAAAAGGTATGTGGAAACTATTATAAAAAAATATATGAATGCAATATATAAAGAAGCATAATTAGAATAACTAATATTTGTGCTGGGAGAGGTAGAAGGGAGTTAAAAGCAAACTTCATCTCTAAATGGATTTAATATACACAAGCCATGTACAGCCTGCCCTGTTCTACTTGATGCCCTGTGATCTAGTCCAAAACTAATTATTTCATTATTTCCAGAAATTATCAAGGGAGAAAAAGCCCCAGGGAGGCTTCTCAGTCAGGGATTAGGCCTAGACTATCTAGAAGACTATCTCATAGGCCATAAATACTATGATGTTGCTCTGGGTGAGTTCCACAGCAGGCTTCTCCCAGGCCTCCAAGAGTGGCACAAAGCAGGGCAACTTCTCAGAGTAGCCATAGTCTCTCAGCACCCACACTTCCAGAACACCAATGGCACTGGCCAGCTAAAGTAAACCTTGAAGGGCCTGGAACAACCTTGGGAAGAGTAAGTGCCCCTATCACCAGACACAGTTGACAGGGCTGAGAACAGCACTATCTTATCCACCAATGTGTCTCCAGTGCCTCACATATTTTTTCTTTTTTTTATTTTTATATTCCCTATATAATTGCAGCCCCAATTTTGACCCCAAACCCTCCTTTCCCCCACCCCCAAAGAGTGTCATTGGTTCATAGTTGTTTGTTGATTTTGATTTTTTCCTTTCTTATAGTTATTCTTTTTCCTGGTCCATATTTAGGTTTTCTAGATTCCTGTTATGAGTGAGACCATCTTTTTCTTTCTGGCTTATTTCGCTGAGCATGATCCCTTCCAGCTCCATCCATGTTGCTGCAAATTGCATGTGTTTATCTTTTTTGAATGCTGAGTAATATTTTCTGTGTGAATATCACTATTAGAGAAACATACTATAAGTCTAAATATCTTTTTTGGAAAATTCGTGAGTCACAGTCACTTCATTTTTCTACATCTCCACTTTCTAAACTGAGGGTCAAATGAAAATGAGTGTGAACTCATTCATAAACTCTAAAACACTAAATACATTTAAAGGATAAATAATGGAATATTGCTTCTTCTTACAGGTGGTGCTATTTCTTACAGGTGGCCTAATACTGACATTGTATTGCCTTGAATAAGTGCCAACCTTCCCATTGAAATCAACCTATTTAATGAAAGCAATTTAAAGTTTAAGAATTTGCTGTTTGGCGTTCCTGTTAGTGTAGGGGTTAAGTCTCAGCGCTATCAAGCTGTCACCAGCCACTGTGGCATGAGTTCAATTCCCAGCCAGGGAGCTAACCCACACGGCGCTGTGTTATCCACTGCTCCCCCAAGCAGTATATTTCAGTAAATCTGCCTATTTTGCTCCCCATTCTGTCTCTGGTGAATCTTTTCACCTCTGCACCTGTGGCCTACACCCAGTTCTTGTATGCATAAATAAATAAAAATAAATCTTAAAAAAAGAATTTGCCATTATCTATGAGATTCAAATACTTTTGTTTCATTTTGAATGAAAAAAAAAAAAGTGACCAAGTAACCTTGTATTTGAAAGAGAAAAGATTGATGGGAAAGGTTGTTTGGAAATGTGGAAAAATTAAGTTTCTTACCATTCTTTTAGACTTTACCTGATTATATCACTCATATTTTTTCCCCAGATACATACATGCTATAGTGACAGCTTCTGATCTATTGATATGAAATTTCAGGATTAAACAAAATATCTAAATCAGTCAGTGCTTGCCAAAGCCTGGTGCCTAAGCCACCAGACCAGGAATGTCAGTTTAGACCTGGGTTAGATTTGGTCCACATAAAACATCTTTAAACCAGCCATTGAAAACCGTGTGGCATTTCTTTTTAGTTCCTAAATAATAATGTCATACTTCCATTATAAGAATAAACCAAAAATTATCTGAAGAAATTTCATTCCATCTGAGGAAGGCAAATAGGACACAGACACCATGTCCAGATGGCTCAAAATGAAAATTTCCAGAAGCAATTGACACAATATTTACTTCAAAGGGGACATTTAAAATGAATGAAGAGCTCCACCCCTAGATAAGGACCATTGCTTTGGGATTGAAATGTCAATGAAATGACTGCTTTTTGTTTTTCTATTTTAAACATAAAATGAGTCCATGAATTTTTGAGGTAAAGAATTTTTTCAGATGTTCAGTGTTATTTGGGCATTAAAGATCAATAGAGTGGTACGTGAGATTTGTTTTGATTCCCATATTGAATACATTAGTAGTTGGCACTGAGAGGATTGGATGCCTTTTCAAAGATCTGCTTGTTTCTTCCTGTTTGTATTAATCTCCAATACCAACAGTTGTTCTTCTGGCAAGGATAAAGATATGTGTGTGTGTCTATATTTTATTTTATTGGAAGGACAACAAAATAAGAGAACCTCTAAAAGTATCTTTTAGGTTTTGATAGTTTCTGAAGTTCAGAGATTTCCAATAAGTGATCTTACTTTTTTTTTCTTTTGATAGAGAGCATCTGTTATCTCAGAGCTGTTTTCCGACACTTTTCCCAACATGGTACACATGGAACAAAGCTGAGAAGAGCTCTGCAAGGATGTGGCAACAAAACAGGAAACCCAGCAACTTGAGTAAAATTGTTGACCGATTTTTAAAGGAGGAAGCATACCTTTGCCAACAATTCTGCTAATAAGATCACCCAATTGTTCTGTATCACCTTACAGTTTTGTCTCCTCTTTCTCGTTTAAGATACATTATCAATAAATGCAAAACGGAGCTCTTTATGCTGCAGTGCAGTTTTCCACAAATAAAGACTGTCTGAACGAAGTTGGTCCCTTCCCATATGCTGGCTGGCTCTCTCTGGTCACACTTTCATACAATTCTGACCTATTTTTCCTACATATTCTGCATGGTGGGGGTAGGGGGTAAACAAACAGCTAGCCCACAAGTAAAGAATCCGTTCCTTATGATTCAAAGAATTTCTTTCAAAATTCAAAGGTTTAAGCTTCAAGGGGGAAAAGCAAAATGAGGCAATTGTGGCCAAAGAACGAGCATTTCATGTCAAAGGTATGTAGGCATGGACATTGTAGTTTTTGATATTTGTAACAGAAAAGAATGTACTTCCCTGGCTAATGTATCTGGAGAACTGCTCCTCCTGCAGAAGCACTGGTGAGCAGAGGCAACCAGACCTCCAGAATGGGCGGTTGAGGAATGGACCTTTGCTGGACACCTCTGGTTAGCACAGGAGAGCATTTAACTCTAAGTTTTGGTTTACATATCACAATGATTCCAATTTCCCCTGCTTTTACTGCTTCTCGATGTAATATTGGGATGGTTGATTTAGTACATCTTAATTTAGTATACAAAAATCTTTCTTCCTAAAACATGTTGGCTAATATCAGAACCTCTTTTTAAAAAAATGGTCCTTTTTTAATTCTGAAGAAAATAAACCTACAAAATTGAGAGTGTGATTTTCCCGAGGTTTGTTCTTACTTGCTCTCTCTCTCATACCTCCTCAAATCCTAACCACATGAAACTCAAAATTTCAACTGGCATTACCTCTAAATTATATCATACTATATTGGTTCATTTTTACAGAGAAGTAGACTTAGTTAATTCACACTCTTCAAAGTTGATTCTTGTAGTTTAAATATTTGTGAAAGATCTCTATTGAAGTTAATTTTAGGATATTTTTTATTTGTTTAGCTTTTTTTATGTAACTTTACAGTAAGTTAGTTTCATTGTTCCCTTGAGGGAAATGATGCTTATATTTTAAAGATGCTGGTCAAAAACTTCGAATTGTTTTCTTCCAGTTGACTGCTTCCAGAAATAGATTAAAATTCACAACAAACCCTCAAATGCCGCTATTCTTTTTTCATATTGAACATTACTTTAATCAAAAAAACCACATGCACTCTATCATAAAAGTTTGACCAAAAAAAGATACAAACATTAAAATGCTGATAATAAGTACTCATGTCTAATAGAATTTGGGGGAAAATGCATTATACACATACAGAGTTGGAGAGAAGAAGGGTTGGAGTAAGTCGCTTCTGTCATCATTTATGGGAAAAAAAGAAAATTTTAATTAGAGATTATTTAAAAATCTCATTAGAAATTATTTATGTAGGTGGTGCAGCGGTTGAGTGCTGGGTTGCGAAGCCGCCCGCAGCCTCTGAAGCACCGGTTCGATCCCTGGCTGCTGCCCGGCCACCGGCGGAGGGTCCCACATGGCGTGCAGACCTCTCCTGCCGCCCGCTGCTCCCCTCAGCAGTGTACTTCGGTCCTTCTGCCTGCTCTGCTCCCCGCTCTGGCTCTGGTGAATTCTCTCACCCTCCCGCGCTTCTGACTGTACCCAGTGCTTGTATAAATAAATAAAAATAAATCTTTTAAAAAAATTTAAAAAAAAGAAATTATTTATGTAATATCTGATTTAATTGGGCACCAAAACAGCTCTCTCTCACTGTAGTACTTCGGACGTTGAGGTTGAAAACTTTTAAGGAGAAAACCTTGCTCGTTTTCTTGCAACGTTAGAATAGACTCATTTCTTAAAATTCAAATAGAAGCCAACTAATTAGACAAGGTGCAAAACCAATGCTTTCATATATATATATTCAGCAAAGTTTGTGTGCAAACATTATTAAACAATTTGTAAGTGTCTGCCTTCCGTGGCTTTTGCACATATGTGTGCAATGTATACATGTGGCTGTAGCCAGAATGAAAACCATCTTTGTGTATTTACAAAGTTCCTTTTTAGTGAATCCAAGTTTAATAAAATGTCATATGCAGCAAAATATTAGGAAGGAGCCATTTAAAAATCAAAGGGTTCTATTTTCTCAGGTGCTTTCACAGGCAAGAAAAAGAGTTCTTTTTAAATGTTCAGAGATATACAGGATAGAGTCAAGAGTGCTTAAATAATCCCCAGCCTCTGATAATATCATCATGAACTGTAACTCTCTCCCAAAAATGCTGCTGGATGTAATTGCCAAAGGCAGACTACATTCAGAATGGATGTTTGTTCAGAATTCAGATAGTTTTATTTCTAAACGTAAAATAAGATAACAAAATATTGTGAATGTATGGGATCGAATAGCTCTTCATCAGTCGTCTCTTCATCAGTTGGTTTGAAGTTCCTGGATCATATGGAATTCTTGCCAACTTTGGACTCTTTATTGAACTAATTATTTTTCCTCATTTTTATAATTGCCATGATTTTGAGGGTTTTTTTCCTAGATAACACTGCATTATTCTTCCCAATATGTTTACATTGTCCCTCTGTCTCCTAATAATTCTCTGATCAGTCTAGTCATAAGCTACCATAAAAATTGTGATTAGTTCCTAACTATATCAGGAAAAAAAAAAAAACCTGTTTTCTTTGTTTATTTTAAGGCATTATTTAAATTTATAATTCATTTGCAATTTATAATTCATTATTGCCCTAATTAAAACATCAGATTTCCCCTACCTGTCCCTGCCCCCCACAAGATCACTGTGTTTAATCTAATCTGCCAAAGGAAGCATTCATCAGTCTCAGCTATGCAGGGTTCTCTCAGCAACATCCTCCCCTTCCCAGACATTCCCTTTACTAAAATGTCTGGCTCACCGCAGCTAAATACACCCATATGGTCAGCCCCAAAGATTGCCTTTAACAAACAGGCCAAATGAAACATTCAGAATGTCTGCACAGAGAGGACATTAGCATGTACTTTTCAGAAAATGACTGGAGTGTGGTTTTATTGGAAATTACGGTGCTAAAACAGAGAGATACAGAGAAAGACAATGCTTACACATGGTGTCCTGGTTTCCATAGAGACACCTCATTAATCCATTCTTTCCTTTCATAGCAATAAAATGTTTATATAGATCATATGACTACTCAAAATAAAGATTATAGTTCTTTGTCCCTTGCAAATAGATATGGCATGTGACCAAGTTTTGGTGAGTGGAACGTCTGCAACTTAACATGGAGAGGCCCGTTATCCCCTTCCTACTCCCTCCATTCTGCAACCAGGAAAGTGGAATTGAAAGGAAGTCATGGAAAAATCTTGGGATGTTGACAACAGTGTAGACATGGTGTAGCGCCATCTCATCACCATGAGATGAAATCTGGATCCCTGCTAACTTATTGGAATTGCTCTCCTCCACCTTTTACATGAGAGAGAAATAAAACTTTCATTTAATATACTTATGCTGGATCAGTGGACTATATAAGTAGTTGAACCTACTCTTTCTGTGAAAAGTCAGGTTTCACATGCTAGCTCTTAAACACCTAAGCGTCACAACATTAAATTCTGATAACCTTAAGTTTTTATTGTTCTACAAAACTGACTTTTACTTTTTGCCTATCCATCTGGACCTTATTATCAAAATCTCTAAAATCATTGCTCCAATGCCACCCACTGGGTTCTCTTATTATTATATACAAGGAATAAGTTGATGGAAACGTGCCTGGTGAAAGTTTGGGTGCTGGACCAGTTTTGGTTCACAAACATAACACAAAATCATGATTAGGGCTTCTACCAAGTTTTAATAGAGACAAAAGTCAAAGTCCTTGGATCTCAGCCAAGGCTAGGGATCATTCTCTTGCTATTTTGCCCTGATGTGTGAAGAGCTATCAGAAACCAAATATTAAATGTACATATTTGAGAAGTTTTTCTAGCTTATCGAACATCTCTGCTGCTTAAAAACTAGGCCCATGCCATGATTCACAAATAACTCTTGCTGAATCTGTAACTTCTCTCACTTCATGATTTGGGGATGAGGCAGATAG
Organism: Talpa europaea; assembly: GCF_964194135.1. NCBI lineage: Eukaryota > Metazoa > Chordata > Mammalia > Eulipotyphla > Talpidae > Talpa > Talpa europaea. The sequence continues at coordinate 85,008,081 of NC_140072.1, forward strand.
AGATTAAAACTTTATTCTTACTAATTTCTTGAACCCCTGCCAATTCTTACCTTTGGTTTACCAAGGGGCCAGGCAGTCATTATCATTAGTGTTCTATTTAATTATCAGACAGTGATTTTTGGTTGATTCTTCATGAAGCATCCAAGTGAAACAATGTTTCATAGAACACACTGTCTTGCTGTTGAAAGTGTTATCTAATCTAACCTCATAACCAGTACAAAAAGTTATTACAGCTAGTTGTTAGCTGTATGTTTGAGGATATTGCTTAACCTCTCCAAATTTTGGTTTCTCATAAGTGCAAAGAGTTTTACATTACACAGTTAGCATTGGTTCAATAATAGTAATTATTACATCCCATGATATTACTACTTGATATAGTTGCTGTTGTTAATAAGATACAGGATTGTATCTTGCTGACATCTTACAACAAAGCCTCCATCACATCTGAATGGTGTCAATACTTCAGTTACTCTATGGGTTAAAATGAAAACTCATTCTCTGTAATTTTAACCATCTGCTCTGGATCTTTCTGCAGGGCTTGGAGAATGAATCTACTCCATCCACATGATCCTGACTCTTCCCAGAAAAACGTTTTATTCCTCAGGCTGAATATTTCCAGTGACTCTAACATTCTCAGATATGATAGAGATTCAAGAATATTGCACAAAATTTGTCTCTCCTCTTCTCTGGATGATACCCAGTGTTCCATGTCCTTTTTTTTTTTTAAGATTCATTTTATTTATTTATACAAGCACTGGGTACAGTCAGAAGCGCGGGAGGGTGAGAGAATTCACCAGAGCCAGGGCGGAGAGCAGAACAAGCAGATTGACGAAGTACACTGCTAGGGGGAGCAGCAGGCGGCAGGAGAGTTCTGCGCCACCATGTGGGAACCTCGCCTGGCGGTGGGGATCGAACTGGAGCTGCAGAGGCTGCAGACAGCTTCGCAACCCAGTGCTAAAGCTGTGCCTCGCCCATTCCATGTTCTTCTTAAGTATAGACCCAAACCATATAGTTCAGACAGTGACCCGACTTGCACTTTTTATAGAGGGCAGTGAGTAAATACCTGCATCCTCTCAAAAAAAAAAAAAATCCCAATTTAGAGTGAAGTTTTATTCATTGTAGGGATGGCTTCATTGAAAGTTTCTTCCTCATTTTGCTCCCAATTCTACTTCATCTACGTTTAACCACTTTGGTATGATTTATGATTTATAGGAAAGAATTATTGAACAATCAAAGACCTTTATTTATGGATTCATTTTAGATGTTGGGTAAAGTTGGGCAATGTCTCATTTTCCTTATTTATGAAACTGCTCCCCTCCCTATTCCACTAGATTAATCCAAGATTCAAATGAAAATATGAATGATGAAATGTCATGTAAATGTTATACAGTATTGATAACAGTAAATCCAAAATTGTCTGTTCTCATTATTTTCCAACGTTTCAGTCTTTTGTTTATAAAATGGGAATCAAAACACAGAACAATTTGAGACTCAATAGAGTTAATATGTGTGCAATAACATCGATAGCACAGTTCCTGGAACATACTGGTCAACAAATGTTTGATGAGAACTTTGTAACTTATAGTGACTGATTCAGACATTCAAAATGACATAGCCATTATACCCACTTTGTGGTGTTTTACAGGAGTTAAGATACTCAATCTGAAAATAGGCCACCTGGAACTACTCACCTACATGACAAAAGAGTTAGATTCAACAAAGTACACTTGGTCACTCTAGATCAGGTTCTTCTACCATTTGCATATTCAGGGCCCTCAGTCATCCCCTCTTCAAAGAAATGAGAACAATAATTTTCAGGATAACACCTTTTTTTCAAGGCATAGCTCTTTGGTCATCTGGTGATCATAGGCTGTTTAAGCAAGATGTCAAAGCAACCACCTGCCAGCTCACAGTTTAATCTATCTGGGCTTTCTCAAATAGGTTCCAAGCTTAATGTTGGCTTAAAGTTGTACACAGATATCATCCTTTAAAATAGGTAAAATCTAGATATAAATTAAATATACAGTGAAAATAAAAATATCAACTTATTAATTTAAAACAATACAAAATTAGACATTCTTTTCTTTTTAAATACTATACTTCCATAATTCTTATTCCTTTGGGCTTTTATTTTCATGTACAAATTGTGTGTGCAATTAACTGAATGTATGATGAAAAGTCTACATTGAACTTCACTTATAAATTTAATATTCATACTTAAATCTTCCTCAATCAAACTTGAAGCAACACTTTAAAAGTAGTAATCCCCAAGTTATTCATTGAAACCTGGACAAAATAAACTTCATTGGAGAGTGCCTTCCAGAACCAGGTTTGATAGAATTTCCTGAGGACAGCCAACTATGCTAGGCCTGACAAGCAAACAGAAAGCTTGTTTTAGATCTGGAAAAACTCAGAACTGCAAGATTCAGAGAAGGAAAATGGTGGGTAAAACAAAAGTAAAGTAAAAAGGAGACAAAAATATGCAAAGGTACTAAGATTCTGAATTTATATACCTTATAAAGTAAATATACAAGTGCTTTTGCAAGTGACAATTTGTATATAAACATAAATTATGATTACAAACTTATTGAGTCATAGAAATTGAACACCAGAAGTGAACATAGAGACATTCTCTCATTACTGTTTTACAGACAAAAAAACTATTGCGAGAAAGGTTAAGAGTTTGATCTTTGCTCTCTGTCTGGTTTTCTAAGTAATAACATAGACATCACCTGGGACTCCCTGGTGGTACAAGGGGTTAAGTCTCAGCACTATGAAGATTTGGTAGGCACTGCAGCATGAGTTCAATCCCCAGCTAGGGAGCTGACCCACATGGTGCAGCAGACCCCTCCTATCTTGCCCGCTGCTCCCTTTAGTGCTATATTTCAGTCAGTCATCCTATTCTGCCCCCTACTCTGTCCCTGCTGAATCTTCTAACCCTCCTACACTTCTGGCCTATACCCCAGCTCTTGTATGTGTAAATAAATCTTAAAAAAATAATATTGACATCATTAAAATAGACATTATTTTTAAAGTTCAATAATCTGTGTTTTAATAGGAAGGTAAACAAAATTTGAATAGGAACTAATCCTCTGAGATTTGAAATCGATACCATATCATTATTATACCCTTTGAGGGTGGTCCAAAGGACCCAACAACTAGCTTCTCCCATTGGCTTCTGTGCATTTTCCATGGTTGAGTCTCTGATTTTCTCCCTCCCCTTTTACACTGCTCACATGGCATCTGATCTAGTCCTGCAGATTCGGCAGTTCTTCAGCAAAGGTCTTTGCCACAGTTTATGAGTGTGTAAACTGTTAATTTACTAGATAAAAAAAAAGGAAAAAGCTACAGGCTATACCACTAATGTTTCTCCTCAAAAGAAAGTATACAAGAATAGAGTATAAAGACTCAAAAGCATCACAAACTACAATCATTTTATTAAAGCATTATGAACTAAAAAACAGATTAAGTGGAGACTTTCTTTTCAAGGTTAAAAAGGATTCACATGAGTGTGAACACATATGATAAAAAAAGATGTGTAAATGTTAAAAACTGGAAAGGTACTTAAAAATGACATGGATATATTTAAAATTAGATTAAAATGACTCTTGGTTATTAAGTGGCAAATATCTGTGTCCTTAAATACTGAAATTTTTTGAAAATAGAATATTTTTAGAAATGATATGCTTTATATCGTCTATGATTCATGATATCATTTGGAATAATAGCATACTTGGACAATGACAACTAAGTCTGGTTATATTTTTATCAAACTAGGTGATACCATAATAAAAATTAGATTTGACATATGATTACTATAAATTTCTTTTCGTCCCCCCTCCACTTTATTTCTATTTAAACAACCATGGAAGGGCAAAATGAAAATGAGTAAACAGTTTACTCTAGAACACTTGTAGAAAATGTTTCTTAATGTGGCTACATTTTTTTTTCATTTTCCCCATGAAATGCAATAGTGATGTTGGATAAAGAACTACATATGTCAGTACTATTTCAGCCATTATGCCTGTAGGTATAATTAGATTTTCTTGCTTGAAATCCATGCTATTATGTGAATTCTTGGCATGGCATTGCTGTGAGCAATCATCACTGAATATCTACAATAGGCTTTTAATGAGACACATATTTATATTAGCACCACATTTTTTTCCAATTGCAGATACAGTCTCCTTTTTCAAGATTGAAAAAATTCAAACTCCCTCTAAACATCCTGTATGATCTTATGACACATCATATGTTGATAACAAATTTTAGATTTTCCTAAGTGTTCATAAATAGTCAACATATATCATGAGTAAGTGTGAATGACAGATTGCTTAGGAGTGTTTAAAAAGGTAATGAGGGCCCCCCTGGTGGCACAGCGGTTGAGCACTGGGTTGCAAAGCTGCCCGCAGCCTCTGTAGCACCAGTTCAATCCCTGGCCACCATGCGAGGGTCCCACATGGCGCACAGACCTCTCCTGCTGCCCGTTGCTCCCCTCAGCAATGAACTTCGTCCATCTGCCTGTTCTGCTCCCTGCTCTGGCTCTAGTGAATTCTCTCACCCTCCCATGCTTCTGACTGTGCCCAGTGCTTGTATAAATAAATAAATAAATAAATAAATCTTTTAAAATAAATAAATAAATGAAGCTCTTCTTAATATAAATAAATAAATAAAAGGTAATGTGTGTATATACATGTATATGTAATATATGTGTTTGTGTGTACAGACACGCGCACACACACACTGACTGCATCTCCCACTGGCTGTGTAAATTACAGGTCTTATTTTCATTAAAACAATTTCTTTATCTGTAAAATGGAAACAAATATATCAACTTCATAAGATTGGCATTCAGTATAAAATACTGTTTTCTAGTCTCCACCTCATCCTTGTACTCTGAACAAAATGGTCATAGTGTTCCCCTCAGTTTGACCAAACTTTAAACAGACTTTAGGACCCTAAACTCTCTTTTCTTAGATAATTTACTTTAAGAAATTTGCAATTGTGAATTCTTTATTTGCCCCAATAGATTTACATTGAAATGTAAATCTTCTTTCAGATGCACATCAGTTTTATAAGCCAGGAATCTCTCCCTAGAACCTGGGAGCACATTTGCTTGAAATGTAATCATGAAGAAAGAGGGGAACTTCCAGGACCAGTTCCACAGTACTAGAAAGACAAAAAGCTTAGACATTGCCTCTCCCTACTATCAAGCAAAAAGCTGAACAGACTGAAAACTTCATTACTCTTCTAGGACCCTTAAACTCTTAAAACACTTAAAACCCTTAAAAAAATCTGAGGACAAAGAACAAACCATACCTCTAAGACTGGGCAGACAGACAGGTAAGGAGACACAGTTAACTAGAGCAGAGATTCACAAGAGGAAACTGCCATGGGAATTAGCACCAAGATAGGAAAACCTGAACTCTAATGATGAATTGGTACAGGTTCTATGTGGATAAGTCTGACAGTTACAAACTCCAAGGAGACCCAATCATAGGGTGTCCTTTCTCCAATTTTGTAAGATTTACCTACATGAACTCAACCAGGTTCACTATCAGTATCAGAGAGAAATCCCCTTCATGCTTTTACAAGAAGAGGGGGAAATGAACCTTTTAGAAATATGCCACAGAACTCTGTTCTTAATAAGGGCTGACCTCAAAAGAGACTGGTTAACTAATCTGCTGGGGTATAATCAGAATCTAAGTGACCTGGGAGAAGAGAATACCCAATTTCAGCCCACTCTAGCCATCTTATCCCACCTAACCGCAAAGGGACACATACACACACACACACACACACACGTAAGTTCAAAGTCAAGACGCATATGCTTATTAAAAGACTGAGACCTAATCACAGGACTATAGAACACTTTACTCCTTCCACACCTCACCATCATATTATTAAGGGTTTAATAACAGCAATTCGTTTTGGTTGGTATATCATGTTGGGCTAACCAGAAAAATGATGACATACCAAAAAACCAAAAAATGCAATTTGAACAGACAGAGCAAACAGTAGAACCATATATGGCAGAGGTGTTAGAATTATCAGGCCAAGATTTTAAAACAACTATAATAAATGCGCCATGGGCTAAAAAGGACAAAGTAAACAGTGTGCAAGAACAGATGAGAAATTTTTGGGTAAAGGGTGGTTCTGTTAACAGCAGAGAGGGGTACCCTCAGACCCCCAAACTTGCATTCTGTAATGGGATCAAACCATCCATGCACACAAAGACAAAGCATATTTATTAGGAAAGAACTTTAATAGGGTTAGTGTGCATAAAGAAAGAAGAGAAGAAAGCACAATAGTTTTCCAATAAAATACCCAAAGTTACCCATCCCCTCATGGCTAAATGCCCAGTCAAACATGTTGGCCCAAAGTGGGGCCCCTGAAGCTTGAGAGATTGTCACAAGTCTAAGGTACCTTCTGGTGGGGACACAAGGAAGGCAGAGTTTGGGGCCAGGCAAGTCTGGGATGAATGGAGCAAAATTAAAGTACAAATTAAGGTAACAACTGCCACTGTCAGCCTCCCTACGTCTCTCATCTACATGTATCTTCCAAGTGTCTCTATATATATCTCTCCTCCATGAGTTTCTTCCAAGATAGAAAGTACAATGCCTAGAAGCAAACAAGCCCTTCTTCTCCACATATCTCTACACTGTGTGTCACCTAGCTCACCTACTAAAAATACACAGATAGACCAATCAAATACAATAGAGACTAGAAATAGGTGCACAGACCTATAACCAATTGATCTTTGACAAACGAACAATGATATTCCATTAGACAAAGAATCTTCAACAAATGGTGCTGAACAATTAGACATTCACTTGCAAACAAGATTAATGTAGACACAGACACTCTACCTTCACAGAAATTAACTCAAAATGGGTCATACACCTAAATGTAAAATGACAAACTATAAAATTCCTAGAAGTTAGCACAGGAAAAAACCTAGAAGACCTCGGGTATTGTGATAATTTTTTTTTTGATACGGTAACAGAAACATGATTCAGAGAAATGATTAATGGACTAGACTTTATTAAAATGAAAAATGTCTGATCTGCAAAAGACAATGTCGAGAAAATTAGGACACAAGTCACACACTGGAAGAAAGTATTTTCAATGGATAGATCTGATAAAAGACTTATTAAAAAATATACAAAGATCTCTTAAATCTCAACAATAAGAAAACAATCTGACTTAAAAATATCCACAGACCTTAACAGACATCTCATTAAAGATTTGTAGATGGCAAAGGAACTGACGAAAATAATCCCTTTGTCATATATAATCAGGGGAATGCAAATCATAACAACAATGAGATAGCACTGCACACATATTAGAATGAGCAAAATGCAGAAAATTGACAGCACCAAATGCTGGTGAGGATATAGAGCCACAGAAACTCTCATACATTGCTGGCAGGAATGCAAAATGGCACAGCCACTCTGGAGAAGAGTTAGGCAGTTTCTTAAAAAACTAAACATACTCTTAGAATAAAATCCAGCAATTATACTCTATAATAATTATCTAAAAAAACTAAAAAACGTGTACACAAAAACCTATGCAAGAATGCTTACAGCAGCTTAATTCATAATGTTCAAAACTTAGATGTTACCATGATGTCCCTCAATAAGTAAGTAAATAGGGCCTCCCTGGTGGCGCAGGTGGTTGAGCGCAGTGCTGTGAAGCTGTCCACAGCCTTTGCTGTGCGGATTCGATCCCAGCCAGCAGGGGAGATACCCACATGGTGTGGCAGACCTCTCCTGTCTCGCCTGCTGCTCCCCTCAGCTGTGTATTCTGGGACCCCCAAAGTCCTTCAAAAAATCCTGATCTAGGTCCTCCCCTGGTAGCACAGGAAGTGGAGCACAGCACTGTGAGGCTGTACGCAGCCTCTGCAGCACGGGTTCAATCCCGGTTGGCCAGGGAGATTCCCACATGTTGTGGCAGACCTCTCCTGTCTCGTTGCTGCTCCCCTCTGCAGTGTATTTCGTCAGTCTGCCTGTTCTGTTCCCTGCTCTGTCTCTGGTGAATGCTCTCTCACCCTCCTGCACATCTGGCTGGTTCTTGTATGTATAAATAATTAAATCTTTTAAAAAAATAAGTGAGTAGACAAATAAACTGGTAATAGGCTGATAATAAAACTCATATAAGTCAGTAATACATCCAGATAATAGAACATTCAATGCTGAAAAAAAAATCAAGTTATGAAATTACATGAAGGAACCTGAGATACATATTACCAAATTAAAGAAATTTATCTGAGAATGCTGTATGCTAGATAATTCTAATTAAATGACATCCTGAAAAAGGCAAATTACAGAGGCCATCAAAAAAGACCAGAGATTCCCAAGGTTTGGGGAGATGAAAGGTGGAGCACAGAAAACTTGAAGACAGTGAAAATTCTATGCATGATACTATAATGATGGAAATTTTGCAAATTTGTCCAAATCTATAGAATGCACAATGACAAAAGTCAACTGTAATGTAGATTATAGATTCTGGGTAATTATGATTTAACAATGTAATCCTATCAATTGTAATAAATGTACTACTCAGGCGGGAGGGGTTGATAATGAGAGAGACTAAGTGTACAGAGTTATTTGGGAAATTTTGTAACATCCTCTAAATTTTGCTGTGAACCTAAAAGTGCCTCCAAAAGAATAAGTTCAAAAAAAAAAAAAAAGAAGGAAGGAAGGCAGGCAGGCAGGCAGGCAAGGGTAGGAACCTCTTCTCTTCTTCTAGTCTATACTGGAGGGTAGTAGACTCACTTTAATAGCCCCAATTGAACAAGGATCGCCTAATCACATGGAAAACTCTCCACCCCTCCCACACCATATTCCAGTACTATGTTTCACTAACTCATTCCCATGCTTAACAAGTCTTCCACCCTTGGGCCTCCCCAATGGCGCAGCAGTTGAGCGCTGGGCTGTGAAGCTGCCCGCAGCCTCTGCAGCACTGATTCGATCCCCGGCTGCTGGTGAGGGTCCCACATGGCGTGCAGACCTCTCCTGTGGCACCCGCTACTCCCCTCAGCAGTGTACTTCGTCAGTCTGCCTGTTCTGCTCCCCGCTCTGTTTCTGGTGAATTCTCTCTCCCTCCTGCACTTCTGACTATACCCAGTGCTTGTATAAATAAATAAATAAATATTTAAAAAAAAAACTCTCCCACCCTTTTAGTGGGCATTAAATATCTATCTTCTTTTGCAATAGTCTTGAATAATGCCTTCCTTCACTTTAACTTGCATAGTGCAGTTTTTCATTGGCTACACTCAGAATTCTCCCTCCAAGGTTAGGGGTGACATAGCCTTTGCCTGTAGGCTCAGTATTGGTACAGGATCTGATATCAATTGAATCATGACTATGATGTAGGGACATTTTATTTAAAAAATTCATATATATAAGTAATAGGCTTACTTTGACCACAAATTTTTGTAACCCTGCTTCTGAAGTAACATCCCATTTTGTTTCCTTTCATGGGCTTTGTCTCTTATATTCTTTAAGATTTTCTGTGCTACAGCATTCCTATGACCCCATACCTCCAGTATTTTAGAACATTTCCATCTTTAAACCCAACCAGGAAGTAGATTCTTGTTTATAAGCCCTACATTTGCTATGTGACAGTTCCTATAGGGAGCTTTATATTTATGCCTAACATGAAGAGCCTCAGCAACCTAGTCTGCTGCCTGCCTATTTAGAAATATTAGACAGCTGCTGCCTGGATTAAGCTCTAAGATACATTGTCATATGCTCTGGAGTTGTTATGTGTCCTGCCTGACTGAACTCATTACTGAGATATTGTTAGATGCCTAAGTTCAAGGCCTAACTTATGAATGGGCATGCATTTCTAGAGTGTTCTGCCTGCTGGTCAAGGTAATCCCAAAGTTCCTCTCAGCTGATAACTGGAGGCCATGTTCTATGTGGAGACAAAATAACATCCCAATTGCTGAAACTAGAGATGAAAAGATAGGCTCAAGTGGCATCTGTGTTTTATTCTAAGCTACAGAGTATGCAAATTGTGCTTTAATATGTTTTGTTTAGTTTAAAATCAATTTAGGCATATTATTTTAGGATGAGTTGTGTTTATGGTTTTATATTCAATTTAGGAATATTATTTTCTTATTCAATATAGTCACATCAATTTAGAATAACATGTTTTGGAATTTCTATAAATATGCATAGAACTCTATGAAGGATAAAATGAAATTCCATAAAAAGCTTCTCAAATATTAAAAACTATTTAATTTGCAAAGAAAGTAGCAAATGCAGGAGAAACCAGCAGAGTGCCTCTGGGGCTCCCAGGAATCAAGCTGCAATATTGGACACAAATCTTTTCTTTCCATCTGGCCTACACCCTGAGGCATCAAGAGAGGAAACTCATTGAAAACAATAAAGGAAATAAAATCTCCATGGTATTTTCTTTGAATTTCTACTTCAATTAAGTCTGCCTTTTAAAGGGACAATTTCTTTTCAGTATCTCCCAGGTTGCAGAGACTTCCCAAGGATAGTCTTCATTTCTCCAGACAATCATCTATGGAAATTCTCTTGGGTACCAACTCATTACAAAACCAAAGACATTGCTTCTGTTCCACACACAGAGAGCACTGAACTTACAAATTATTTTAAAACAATTTGGTCATAGGCATCACCATACCAGTGCCGGTGGGGAACTCTTTTCTACAAAAATTCAGAAGGGTTCTTCTAAATAACCACCTCCCACCTCTACACAAACCAGCAAGAACATATAATCAAGATAAAGGAAAGAGTGAACTTCTATTATTTGCAGAGCCATTAAAAGGAAATCCTATTTTGAACTCAAATGGTATTCAGACATGCTAAGAATGATGGTAAAGAAGTAGAGCAGTGATTCTCGCTCAACGATTTTTATCCCTCCGGGGACATTTTTCAATGTCTAGAGCCTTTTTAATTATTACAACTGCAGGGATTGGGAAGGATTGCTACTGGGATCTAGTGGGTAGTGGCTAGTGATGTGGCTGAATATCCTACAATGTTCAGGGCAACTCTTTCAACAATGAATTATCTGTCTAAAATGTCAATAGTGCTGAGCTTGAACAATCCTGGATGAGGCAAATAGAAGTCTCATTGCCTTCTGAAAGAATTCACTCCCTGAGAGCATCCCAGAATCCAGTCCTGGAGAAAGCAGATAGTGTAGCTTGTACAGCTGAAATCTCAAATGAAAAAAAATCAATACGTCATCATGATTTGGAAACCTCTTCCTCAGAAAAATGTACCACAGGAATAAAAAGATGTCATGAACTTCCACTTTTCTCAACCATAAAGCTAACAGTGTTTCAAAAGCTTCCAGTTCTACTATGACAGAGTAGCCTCATGCACCCAGGTCTTCCATCTTTCAACTAAAATCCCTAGATGTAACTCAACAAACAAGTGTAGGAAGACCCTGATAGGAAGACGTAACATGCATAACTATCTAAAGATCTCAGAAGAGGAGCATGACAGAGTTTAGTTAGTTCCTAGGAGATTTTTGTTCCCTCCCTTCCATCCAGAAAGAGTTGCTTTAGATGCCTCCATCCTAGGACAGGCAGGAGACAGACTAAGCTCCAAAAAAGCCTGTTTTTCCTAACCAAAAGACTAAGAGAATAATGGCCTAAAATTCAGCAATTATATGCCTTACTCCAGCCAAATACCAACAAAAACCTTTTCTTCCCCACTCCTCTGACAGGTTCAGTGGGCAAAGTGGGGAACTGATCTTTTATTCCAAATAAATGTAATTTGGCTCCAAGCAGGAACTAGCCTTTTATTCTCCACCTCGCAGAAGCAAGAGGTGCTCCAACTTCTCGGCTGGGATCTTGTCAGGCATAAGCAGGAAACTAATTGTCCCTTCCCTACTAATTAAAAGCAAGGTGGGGGGTCACTCTAATTGCTCAGTCATTAGTTACTAACTGCAACTTTTATTTCACTGAGGTCAGAAAACACTATTTGGTGCTGATTTCTTAGAATATATTCAAGATTTTATAAATTTTATAGTATTATAAATTTTCTGGTTTTATAAATATTCTATGGCTGCTCAAAAAGAGTTGGAGTCTCTGGTTTTTTAATGCAAACTTACATATGAAATACAGGTCTGTAATCTTCTATTCACAATTCTTCTAAAACCCAGTAAATTCCAAAGTTAGGATTTTTAAAAACCTATTTAGTGGGGAAATCTGAACTAAATTGAATGGATTAGTGACAGAAACCTATTCTGAACTGACAGGCAGTTACTTTTGCTACAGAAATAGTAATACTTAATTATGGAGTTCTGTGCTAGGTGTCACCAGGGATGTGATATAATTTATAGAGTGGGATCAAGGGAAAGCTGCCCCAGGATGCGCAAAAGTATGACACAATATTATAAAACACTGTGGCTCCTTCTTTAAGATTTCTAGAGTGCATTTTATTTCAGAGTTTTATCTGCTGTTCTATGTCCTATAATGAGATAACTGGTATAACACCTACCTTGCTCCTTCCTAAGTGTTAGAGTTTTTAGGAGATATCATTTATCAAATAGAAAATGTCTAATTTTTTTAACTTGTCTTTCAAGGCCCCATACTATTTAATCCCTAGTTTTATTCCTCAGAACTTCCAAGTCAGAAGTAAACACTTAAAATAAAGCAGGACTAGGGCTTATTCTTGGAGAAGGTTAAAAGAGGAGCATGGGATAATGTGAAGTCTAATGACATGCACAAAAGATTAGAAACCTGAAGCAAGATTCCCCAATGGATTATAAAACAATGTTCCAGGTTGATGATGTTATTTTAAAACTCTTTATAAAGATAATATGGTCTAAACACTGAGCATAGAAAACACATGGAAGAAATATCAAAGGTTGCGGGATTGGTGATGGCAAGAACTTTGGAGACAAACTGGGGATCTGTAAATATGTCTCAGATTCTGATGTTGAAGCAAACTAAAATGAGATTGAGAAAGCACAAAATAAAATATGCACCAAATCACTTATAAATAACACCATGTTCTGAGTTTCCAGATGGTATGTTATTACTTACCCAATCATATCACCCTGCAATGTATTTTTTATTAAGTCTCACTTTGATTTTGGTCATTTACTTACATTTCATCTTTTGTATTAACATCTCTGTCTTATAATATTATGTTCTAGTTATATAGTCTGCCTGCTTCTCCAGGAAAATGACAGAATTTTCTAAAAGTATGATCCCAGTGGGAGCAAAGGAGGAAGAGGCCCGAAAGAACTATGGTGGAAATATTGAGACTTTGGTGGTAGGTGTGATATGATAACATACTCATAGAGATATGAACCTATATCCTAAACATAAATAGTGCTGTCAACCAACATTATTTCAATAAGTATTTTTAAAACTAAATAATTAAATAAATATGTAATTGAAACTTCTGAAACTCACCCAGTTTTCCACTATGAGGTTGCTTCAAAATACACATTCTCTCTCTCTCTCTCTCTCTCTCTCTCTCTCTCACCATAAAAATGTTAGGATTTGTTGTTCTTGTTTAAGTTCAACAAACTGGACAAAGCCTTAGCTGACCTAACTAAGAAAAAAGAGAGAAGACTCAGCAAAAATCAGAAATGAAAGAGGAAACATTACAACTGATACCAGAGAAATAAAAAAAGAATCATAAGAGACTGTTATGAGCAATTATGCACCAAAAAAATAGTATAACCTAAATGAAATGGATAAATTCCTAGAAATATACAACCTCCCAAGAGTACTCATAACAAATTAAAAAATCTGTACATAGCTAAAAAAAAATAAGGGGATTGAATCAGTAACCAAAACCTCCCCCCCCAAAAAAAAAAGGCCAGGACCAGATGGATTCACTGGAGAATTCTAACATTTAAAGAAAGTATTAAAGGCAATATTCTCATGCTCTTCTCAAAAACTGCAGAGCAGGAAACACTTTCAAATCCATTTTATGAGGCCAATATTACCCTGATATGGAAACCAGACAAAGATACTGTAAAAAAAGAAAAATACAAACCAATTGCCCTGATGAAGATTGATGCAAAACTCATCAACAAACACTAAAAAATCAGATTCAATAACACTTAAAGGGACCATACAGCATGGCCAAATGGGATTTATTCAGAGTGCAAAGAGTTTTAACATTTGAAAAGTAATCACAGTAAAAATCTCACATTAACAAAATGAAGGTCAAAAATCACATGATCATCTCAATGCAGGAAAAACATTTGACAAAATTCAATATATTTTGATGATTAAAAACAAAACTCTCAATGAAAGGAATAGGAGAAAAGTACCTCAACATACTGAGGATCATACAAGAAAAGCCCACTGCTGACATAACACTCAGTATTCAACAAATGAAAGCTTTTCCTCTAAGATCAAGAACAAAAAAAGGAAAGCCCACTCTTCGCAGATTCAACTAACTCAGGGTGAAAATATGTACCATGTAGTTAGGTCTATGATGGCTCTGTCTGTATTGAGTTAGTACAGATTTTTTTCTTGTCATTATTTTATAAAAAAAAAATAACAGCTACTTACATAGTGTTTATATTGTCTCATATTGTCTTAGGTATTATAAGTATCATTTTATGTAAGCAATGTGAACATCTGCGGAGTTTGGTATGCATGGACGTCCTAGAACCAATGAGGGATGACTGTACCACCAAGCTCCTGACCAAATGGGTTGGAAATAATTGCAGTTTAAAAATCTGCCACAGTAGAAAAGCAAACAAAGAGCTGATTACAGACTATAATAGAAAAAGAAATTCTAAACAGCCAAAATTAAGCCCCCAAGCAGCACCGCATTATTAAAGTCATATCTGTGCTAAAGAGCAGAATGGCAAATGCACAGACATGTGTCTCTTACACACTATTGCCCTTTTATGATGTCTACATTGGGAAGGGGAAAAGCAACCTCATTGTGGGCAGAACATAATGGTTACGAAAGACTATGCAGTCTAAAGATGTTTGGTTAAGAAAATGCTAGACTGTGGAGTCAGAACTTCAGTGATAAACTAAGTTTACCACAAACTTAGTTTGCTATGCTTTTTATGCTCTAATAATAGTTAATAGTACTAATGCATAAAAAAAGAGTTTTAAATGACATTTGCAAATATCCATATTTATACACAAAGAACACACAGAGTCATGAAGACAGAAATTATTTTCAGTCCTTATTGGCTTTCCATTGTTATGGGTAAAGCAATGACAGACTTCTTTTAAAGAGACCTCACTGATCTAGGATAAGAGTGGGGTGATGAATAGCAATTTTCTCTTAGAAACCCAAATCTGCTGATTTCACAAGCTAAAACCTTCATATGAAGTACTGTTTTCAAAGCTATGGGCGTCTCCTTTCATTTCTCACTAATCATTGTGAACACAGTGAAAAAAAGAAGCAAACCCTTGTTGATTTAGGGTTATTATTGCTCTATGTTCTCTGGGTCTATGAAATCATGTTTGCCTGCTTATGCTGTTCTAAATGGAGAAACATTTGTAGCAGCATTGGCCATACAACCAGCATAGGACAGAGAAGTAAATTAGCAATAAACTTAAGCAGATAGAGTATAACAGATACCTCACATAAACACAAAAATAACCAAACAAAACCAATGCAAATAAGACAGAAAGGTCATTGTATTAAATGAGTATAAAATGAACATAATAACTTCTAAGATATTCAACAGGGAAAACCACCTCTTATTGAAATGTTCCCCAAAAAAGACCCTTTATTTTGAAATTAACTAATAATTTTATTAATAAACTACCACTGTTGGGCCTCCCCTGGTGGCGCAGTGGTTGAACGCTGGGCTGCGAAGCTGTCCGCAGCCTCTGCAGCGCCGGTTCCATCCCGGCTGGCTGGCAAGGGTCCCACATGGCGCAACAGACTTCTCCTGCCACGCCCACTGCTCCCCTCAGCAGTGTATTTTGTCAAGTCTGCCTGTTCTATTCCCCACTCTGGTGAATTCTCTCACCCTCCCACACTTCTGACTGTACCCAGTGCTTGTATAAATAAATAAATAAATAAAAATCTTTTAAAAATAAATAAACTACCACTGTTTTACAAACGTGTTATTATTCTGACAATATAGGATTTCTCCCCTCATGTATGGTCACCATAGCTCTCCCACCACCAAAGTATCCATAGTCCTCCATCATAGTCTGCTGTGTTGCCCTCTGCTGTTTTACTCTTTAATATTCAGTATTATGATGGGAAAAACTAGCAAATGTTTGGTGTTTCTCTCTAGACAGAAAAATTTGACACTTGAGGTTCCTCCCAATAATATACTTATTTTATTTATTTATTTTTTAAAGATTTATTTATTTATGGGTACAAGAACTGGGGTGTAAGCCAGAGGTGAGGGAGGAGGAGGGTTCACCAGAGACAGAGTGGGGAGCACAACAGGCAGATATACTGAAATACACTGCTGAGGGGAGCAGTGGATGAGACAGGAGAGGTCTGCTGTGCCATGTGGGTTAGCTCCCTGGCCGGCTGGGGATGGAACTCATGCTTCTGTGTCTGTGGCTGGCTATAGCTTGGTAGCACTGTGTCTTTAACCCCTGTGCCACCAGGGAGGCCCCTATACTTATTTTAAAGCAGTGTTCACTCCAAGTTACTTCAATTCTCCAAATTAATTACTAATGTTAACTGAGACAAGTCACCCTTTAAGTAAATGCACTGTGCTTTAGCATTCCAAAAAATACAATTTTATATTTTAGAACACAAAATATCATATTGAAATCTTGTTTTTTAAGATGTCTCTAGTGCAGCAATTAGCAAAACATGTTTAAAGAAATGTAAAACCATTAAAGTTATCTTAAGGGTATTAAAATTTTGTGAATATTTTAAATAATATACATTTAAAGTACATGTTTATAATATCTGTTACTTTGTAATGAGAGGTTCATTAAATCAAATGACAATAAAAATTTGAAAAACCGCAGTTCATTGCAGTAGAGCTGCATATCCTCAGATCGAAAGTCAAGTCACAAGACATGCTATGAGAAGTATTAATGAAGTGCTGATGAATAAGTGTTATATGGTCACATATGGAAGGAATTCGGGACTTTTGGCTGAGGGATGACTGAGACATGTTTTTTGCTCTGTGTTGTAGAGCTCCAGGTGTTTGGCCATTCACCCCTCTTTGTGGAGCCTCTCCAGAGACCCGTATTTGGAAATGCACACATTGAAATCTTTTCTTTGGAAAACAATAGACTTATAATGGTCGTTAAAATCCTGGGTGTGGACAAGATGGTGTATTCATTTGCTAGCTGCCTTAAAAATAATAATACATGCTGAATATCTTAAACAATAGAAATTTATTGTCTCACAATGCTGGAGGGCAGAAGTCTTAGGCCAAGGTGTTTGCAGGGGCAGGCTCCCTATGAAAACTCGAGGGAGGGATCTGTTCCAGGCCACCCTCCTAGCTCCTGGTAGTTTCTTGACTTATGACTACATCACTCCAGTCTTCACGTGGTGTTCTTGTTGTGTGCATGCGTCCGTCCAAATTCCTCCTTCATATTTCACTCATCATAAACAGTTCTACTGTTAACTCACCGCAGTTTACCCTTTTCAGATTGTGTAATGGAAAAAAAACCACTAGCCCAAAAGAAAAGTTAGCAGAATTTCTTTGTGAGGCCTTTCTATTGTATATTAATGAACTGTTAAGATAGAAATCCTGATGCATGCAGTATTTCTATAAATATAGGTATATATATTTTACATATGTATTACATAGGTATGTATTTTATATGTAGTTATATGTGTATTTTTACATATATATGTATATGTGTATATTTCTCCAAGTAAAACTAAAACTAGTCTTTCCCTTTTTATTACTAACAATAGAAATCTCTAGGTTACATATGTACACACACACACACACACACACACTATCTTTTCAAAATATTCATTTTAGGGCCTCCCCAGTGGAGCAGCGGTTGAGTGCTGGGCTGCGAAGCTGCCCGCAGCCTCTGCAACACTGGTTTCGATCCCTGGCCACTGGCGAGGGTCCCACACACCTGCTGTGCCTTCTGCTCCCCTCAGTGTACTTTGTCAGTCTGCCTATTCTGCTCCCTGCTTTGGCTCTGGTGAATTCTCTCACCCTCTTGCGCTTCTGACTATACCCAGTGCTTGTATAAACAAACAAACAAACAAATAAATAAATAAAATCTTAAAAAAAATTCATTTTATGAAGCTTGACCACTACCTCACACCATACACAAAAATCAACTCAAAATGGATTAAAGAACTAGACATAAGACCTGAAACCATAAATACATAGAAGGAAATATAGGCAAAACACTACAGGATTTGCACATCAAAGACATCTTTACAGACACATCACCCAAAGCAGTGATAGTGAAGACAAAGATAAACAGCTGGGACTACATCAAATTAAAGAGCTTCTGCACAGCAAAAGAGACAATAACAAAAACAAAGAGAAACCCCACCAACTGGGAGAACATTTTTGCACCCAACACTAATGATAAAGGACTGATCACAAAAATCTGCAAAGAGCTGATGAGACTCAGCAACAACAAAGAAAATAATCCAGTCAAAAGATGGGCAGAAGAGCTAAAAAGAAACTTCTCTGAAGAGGAAATGCAAATGGCCAACAGGCATATGAAAAAATGTTCAACATCACTTGTCATCAGGGAAATGCAAATCAAAACTACCATGAGATACCATCTCACACCAGTGAGAATGGCACATATTAAAAAAACTAGCAACAACAAATGTTGGCGAGGTTGTGGAGAAAAAGGAACTCTCTGCACTGTTGGTGGGAGTGCAAACTGGTCCAACCACTATGGAGAGCTGTGTGGAGATTTCTGGACCTACTAAACATAGAGCTTCCATATGATCCAGCAATTCCACTCCTAGGTATTTACCCAAAGGACACAGAAACATCAATTCCAAAGAGCACCTGCACCCCTATGTTTATAGCAGCACTGTTTACAATAGCTAAGCTTTGGAAACAACCCAAATGCCCAAAAATAGATGACTGGATCAAGAAGATGTGGTACATATATACCATGGAATATTACTCAGCATTCAAAAAAGATAAACATATGCAATTTGCAGCAACATGGATGGCGCTGGAAGGGATCATGCTCAGCGAAATAAGCCAAAAAGAAAAAGAAAAATACCGGATGGTCTCACTCATAGCAGGAATCTAGAAAACTTAAATAAGGGACCAGGAAAATGAATATAAGAAAGTGAAAATCAAAATCAACAAAAAACTATGAACCAGAGACACTTTTTGGGGGGTGGGGGGCGGGAGGGGAAGGATTGGGGTCAGAATGGGGCGTTTGCAATTGTATGGGGGAATATAAAAATAAAATTTATTATTTAAAAAAAAATTCATTTTAGTTTTGTATCACATATATTGCCTTGTGCTATGTTTTGGTTATCCTAACAAGATTATAAGTCCCTAAAGAGTAGTAGTACAATACATATCAATTTTGTATCCTTGATATGGCTTAATTCAGTTCTCAATGCAAAATACACACTCAATAGAAACTTGATGGAATTAAATTGTTAACTACTTGCCAAAGAGAAATCCCCAATAATCATAATTGATAGTCATCCACTGAAAGAATACAAGATTAAAGTTAGTTCCCAAACTTTCTTTAACTGGAAAGTATATATAAAAGTCATGACTTCTCATCTTTGAGATATGCATTACACTTTGGTTTCTGCCTTGGTATCTGCCTGCTTTGCTCCTATGCCTTCTAGTGGCTCTTTCTTGGCTCCCTTTAGCAATTCATATCTCTGCCTCCACCTACCAAATGTTGGCATTCTTCAAGTTGCTAGGCTTTTTCTGACTCACATCTTCTTGGATAATATTCACACATTTCAGTTGTCAACTTCAAAGTACATTATGCTCAAATATATTCCTCCAGTCCTGACCTCTTTTCTCAAGACCAGAGACAAACATTTATTTACTGACACTGAAACTCATTATTGTGGCTAAAAACAAGAATTCTTTCTTCTGTAATGTATAGTTTGGGGGAAAAAAAAAAAAACAAGTATCCACTTGGTCATCTTTGTTTTGTTCTTCTTAACTACATCCAAAAATTGCTAAGTCTTAATAATTCTATCCCCATATGCTCTCTAGACTTTCCTTCCCTTTTATTAAAGTTGTTAATGTTGATCTGTTTCAGACACTCATTATGATTTCCAGAACAACTATAATATTTTATTTTTAATGCTTGACTGTCCTCCTCATTCTCTTGCTGTCCCAAATGTTTTTTCAAATTGCGATTGTATTCACTCTCCCTTTTGTCCTTTTAAACCTACTCTCTACCCTACTTTGCTCCCCCAGAAATTGAAATATGTGGATCACATCAAGGGTTCTTATTATCTACTTTCCTGATTGTGTATGCTAGTAAAGCTCAAAGGATAGGCAGAGTGAACTCAAGTTATTTATTGCCCTGGGCTCTTTACACAGCTCTCGCTCCAGATTTTCTCCTTTAGAGCCGTCACTGGTAAAACCCTGCTCCCAGGCCCAAGGTCTTGGATTTATTTTTATTTATTTTAATTTATTTTTATTTATTTTTATTTTTTTAAAGATTTATTTATTTATTTATTTATACAAGCACTGGGTACAGTCAGAAGCGCAAGAGGGTGAGAGAATTCACCAGAGCCAGAGCGGGGAGCAGAACAGGCAAAAGGACAGAAGTACAATGCTGAGGGGAGCAGTGGGCGCGGCAGGAGAGGTCTGCGCACCATGTGGGACCCTCGCCCTGCCCTGCAGAGGCTGCGGGCAGCTTCGCAGCCCAGCGCTCAACCGCTGCACCACAAGGGGAGGCCCGGATTTATTTTTATTTCCAGACATTCTGCCAACATCTTCTACAATCCCTTTATCAAACTTTCTTTGAATTAACTGATTTGAGTTTCCTATTTCCTAACTGATACACTTACCAAAATATTTATCAAAAACAAAACATCAGGTTTTACCCTCTAAAAAATCTTAAAGTTTCCCCCACTGTTTAAGCCCCAAACTCTTCTAGCCTAATATTCAAAGTCTTTCACAGTTTGCCCCACCTTTCCCTTCCCACTATAACTACTTGAGTTCCTACCATTAATCTATGTATTTTACCTGATTCACTTAAAAGTCATACCATTTGCATGTACTATGCCCAGAAGTTCCTTTCTCCTCCTTTTTCTGGTGAAATGCTATTACTTTTCAACACCCACTTAAAAATCCTCTTTCAGTCAATACTACTTAACTAAACTTATGCCTTGTTTCTTTGGTCTTCTAAAATCTATTGCACTATTAATTATTTTCTGGTTTAAAAGATTATAGTAGTTTGTTTTTTTAACTTTTTTAAATTTTTTTTATTTATTTATACAAGCACTGGGTATAGTCAGAAGCGCGGGAGGGTGAGAGAATTCACCAGAGCCAGAGCGGGGAACAGAACAGGCAGAATGAGGAAGAACACTGCTGAGGGGAGCAGCAGGTGAGTCAGGAGAGGTCTGCTGTGCCATATGGGTAACTCCCTGGCTGGGGATCAAACTCATGCTGCAGTGGCTGTGAATAGCTTTAGGGAGGCCCCTATTTTTTTTGACATGGTATTAAATGCACCAAAATAAAAGCTTTATACATAAATTTTTCTACAAGGAACTCTGTGACCTCCTAGAATGGATACTACACACAACTGTAGTTCTGCCGTCATTCAAAAAACACTATATACCCAATGAAATAGTAAAGTCTATGCTATTTACTACTCTCAGATAATGATGACATTAATAGGAAAATATATATAATAGAGCTTAAATAGAAGGTTTATATGTAGTACTTGGTAAGAGAAAAATAATCCATGATAAGCATAATTCTTAGAATCACATTTTAATTCAGTGGAGAGAAAGCCAAGACAAGCACAAAGGTCAGAGATACAGCCAATTTAGAATATTCATGCATGTGTTGACTCATAACTCTGGGAAGTGGGAAAGAAAGTCAAGCAATTCCCTCAAGAGAACCAAGTGATTTCTTCTTTAGATATATTGTGCTGAGAATACGGAATAAATGTTACCCAGTTTTTCCCATTATTAACATCCACATTTCTCTGATTCTCTGGGTCCACAGATAAATTTGAGTACAGATTATTAACAACTGAAAAAGATACTAACCTTTGAGGACTTGGTTTCTATCTTAGACCAGTGTTAAATCTAGGTCAAATAAGCAAGGATCAATGTGTGTGTGTGTGTGTGCACGCATGTGTACACATATAAAATATATACATGTGTATATATATGTGTGTATATATTTACATGTTTTTACAATCCTTATTTACAAATTTTTTACATTACTTGAATGTGAATGGTGAAATTGAAGTGTATCTATTCTACATTCAATGACTAAAGAAAAGACTTAAGAGAAAATTATGAATTTGAAGCTATAGAGTTATACTTAACTATAAAACCTTATAGCTATATAAACTCCAAAAACAGCCCACCCAAGTATTTAGGCCATAAGATGAAATACAATTAGAGAATAAAAAACAATGAGAGTACTGACAAAACTTTTTACCTTTTGTCAAACTATATGTCTTTATATATCTAATCAAAAATCCACTACTTAAAATCAGCCCTAAAGAAAGTAACATTTGCTGCCATGTATGCATGTGGTGCCTAGCTGGATATTTCACTTCTCAACTACATTTACATGCAGGGGAAATATTTAACATGAAGTGAAGGATGGTGGGGAAAAAAAAATATTAGCTAGTTACTCAAAACATCAAAGCTCATCTAGAATTTCCCTTGAATCAGGACTTTTTTTTTTTTTTTTTTTAAGTAAGGGACAGGGATCCAATGCTCTTTGGGAATGATGACAGTACAAAACCCAGACCAAGGCCTGGTAGAAGAAAACACACATGCCAACAGGGATCGTCCCCATTTTACCAATTCGTTTCATTGCCATCTCTAATTTTGTGGAATTCTTTCTTGCCTTTCTGTGCATTTCTCTTCCCATAATCACAGTCTCCACAACCCACAGCCCTTCCTTCTCTCCACACAAGCCACCACTAGCAGAGTACATGATTAGTTTGCAAGCAAACTCAGATGGTAAAATTGGAGGTGGCCTGTCATGCAAGTGGCCCAATTTATTTCCAGTTTTTGATAAACTTTTCAAAATAAGGATGACTATTTCTCAAAATAACAATGAATATAAAAATTCTGGGTCATTTCTACACACTTATTGGGAGCTCAATGAACTGCTGATTGGTAGTCATGCTTATTGCTGTGAGTTGGATTTAAAATCACATTACTCTGAAACCTGGCTTATAACTCCTCCTTGTAAATGTATAATTAAGGCGTCAATATGGAGTAGCCTTTGTTTTTTAAAAAGGACTCAAAGTATGTTTTAGTTTTAAAGTACATTTAATAATTTTATGAACATTTGTGATATTGGTTATCAAATATTTATCTTGAAAGATTTTTTTTTACTATATTTTAAATCTACACATGCTTGATTTAAACAGTTTCCTTCATGTTTCTGTAGAATATGACTCAGTAACAGAGCAAGAACTTCCACATGGTGTTAGTACTAGCATTCTCATTGGAGCGTAAAGTCACTCCAAGTTTAAGTTAAAAGAATACAATAACCAGAGGCACAAACTGTTTTGTTACTTCTTTTTCCACTAATCCAACAGAATGTGACTGTTTTATCAGAAAGGAATTCACTATTCAATTTTGCGGTCAATTATCCTTGTCTTTGTTTCCCTTAAAATGTCACTACTTAGATATTATGGCTATGAAACTAAAAGACATGTCCTGTTTTTTCACCATTAAAATATTAAAAAGCATTATGTTATCTTTGGAAGAAAATGTACTTTCTGTGAGCAGTAATTTTGTTTTAATTGAATCATTGATACATAGAGTTAAAAGTATAGATGAATATCCTGCTTTACATTGTTAGAGTTAAAATGGCCAGTTTGAATTTCTCATGTTACTTAATGATTTTCCCTTTGTCTATAAATGAGAAACTCATAAAAAGTTCTTCTGATTTCAGTCAAGATCAATATTATATTATCCAAAATCATCTTTGCATTATTTGAATATAAGAAAGGAAGAAAGTTATCATCTAAGCCTACCACCACATAAAAAAAAAATGTCAATTGCACACTGTATTGATAGAACTACAACATAGTAAAATCTAGTTAAATTGGATGATTTGCTGATATGAAAGTCACCAAAAAAGTAAATACCATCAGGATAGCGGGCAAAAAGGCTAGTCACATCATCCAAGATAGACAGGAATAAGCTTCTAAACCCCAAATTCATACCAGATGAGAATGAAGTATGTGAAACAATAGGTCTTTGCTTTACCTGAAAGTCCAGCTTTCAGTTTATAAGACCGAGCCTCATAAACATATTCTCTTTTTACATATGGTGAAATCATTCAGCACTTTGGCAACCGTAAATGTGAGTACCCCTGACTTACAAAAACTTGAGTTATATCACTTCACTTTTATGAAAGACCTACATTAGCACCTGTTTTCACTAACCAAAATAAATCTAAAGAGGATTTTTCCCTTTTATGACAAAAAGTGAAAAGTGATAATAGCATTCAACATTTGTTTTGCAGTAGCTGTTGTAGAGTCTGCATTTACTTTGAGCCGTGACTGGCACCACCAAACTCCTTCCCCAGGAACTCCTTTATACAATTTGTATATTTAGCATAGCATTTCTGCTTTCACTACATATTTGCATTATTTTAGGTTTTATGTATTATTTGATATGATTTGATCGATTATTTTTGGGAATATTGATCATTTTTCCATATAAATTAATGGTAATTGCTTCTACATTTTACACCACTTCAGTTTACAATAGGTTTCA
Organism: Talpa europaea; assembly: GCF_964194135.1. Classification (NCBI taxonomy): domain Eukaryota; kingdom Metazoa; phylum Chordata; class Mammalia; order Eulipotyphla; family Talpidae; genus Talpa; species Talpa europaea. The sequence continues at coordinate 85,032,905 of NC_140072.1, forward strand.
TGGAGATGTCCTACTTTCAAATAACAGGGAAGACCTTCTTCTAAGAGGTGTTTAAATGCACGTCTTAATAACAGAATTTTTCAACAAAAGTTGTGATTGCAGTGTGATACAGTACCCTTAGGCATGAACACAGTTCTCTTTGATGACACTCAGCCTCTCTAGACTGACCCATGTGTCTAATGGAAATCAGAACAAAACTGAGTTCTTCTAAGATTCATTTTATCAGGAGAGGAAAATGAGCAATAAACATGACAATGCCATGTTTTCACACTAAGAAAAGAAAGATAGATGGAAAAACATATTCACATTCTTTCCTCTGGCCTCATACATGAGTATCATGTCCCTTCTGTATTCTTCCCACTAAATATTGGGCACTTATTTTATGGTAGTACTTTTCTAGGAGCTTAAGAAAGAATGGGGTACAAAATAAAGACTCTGCTGACATGGAATTAACATTCTACTAGAAATATCCATGTCACAGTGAAAAAAAGTTGCTTGGAGAAAGACTCCACTTGCAACCTATTCTACCACATTCTATGTTTACCCAGGCTAATGGAATGTTGGGGAAGGGATAAGACTAATAGGAAAGCAATGAAAGTTACAGGAAGTAAAAACACGAGTGATGAGGGATTTTTTTCTCATAAAAAATTTAAGTCCTTCCCATGGGTTCATTTGCTCGCTTATGCTAGATATTTTTATCAACTTCAAAAAAGAACTGACCCATAATTTTACATAAAAAGTCACTGAAACGGGCAAGGTTATTTTCAAAACAATTACAGTGGATGCCACATTTTTTCTGTAGATTTTAACCAATCTTAAAATTATTGATAATCAATTATGATCCTGAAAAGTCCCTGTGGTCCCTCTTGAATGAAGTCAGAGGTTAGTAAATGATGTGCATGAATGAAGCTGTTAAGGTAGAAGACAAGGAGTGAGCTATATAAACAAACTCCCTCCAAAACCACTCAAACTTATTTTTTAAAAAAACATTATACGGGCTAATTTTGGTCCAAGGTTTGCCAAATTACAACCTCTTATTGTATTATCAAAAATCAAACTATAAATTATAAAAAATAGCAATAGTTGTTATTATTGTTCATAGGAAAATTGCTATGGCATAACTCTTATTTTTGCCATCCACAATCTCCTTTTGTAATCATAAACCACTTACCCTGCCAGGAAACCAATCTGTCCCCTATTTTCTGACCACTTGCTTTGAATGCCCCATCCACCTCTACAGAAGAGATTTGACCTGACAAAAACCCATCAAAGCTTTGTAATTCTCCAGAAAGGGTGGCTGGTTTTGTTATGAGCATATGACCCAGTAAGATTTAATGAGAGACTCTTCCAGTTATCTGGAGAAAACAGATTTGCATTTCTCATTTTGGATGTGAACAAGAGACATTGGGATTTCCAAAGTTTCCATCATCATAGGATCCTGAGAATAAGACCTGTCTGATAGTAAAACCAAGAAAATGTACTGTACCTTGAGCAAAGTTAGTGGACATTCAATACGTCTCAGGCAAATGAATGAACAGCATCTGAGTTTGCTTATCTGGGTTGCCCCCAATCTCCAGCAAGGCTCTACCTTTTAGATGCTGCCTACATTTTCATTCCTATGAAGTTTTATCCAGTGCTGAAAACTGGAACACTGAGCATACACTGAACACATATTGTTCAGTAGTTCTTCTCTAAGTATAAACTTTTGCAGGAGTTACTACTGTTTTGAAGGTCAAACTGCAGAAGCAGCCAGAGCCAGCTAGCAGCTGAACAGCTAGCTGACAACAATGGACCCAGAAGGAAATCCTGCCCTTAAGCACTCCTCTCCTTGTTCACTTAAAAGTACACCCAGTACAGGACACCCCCATCCAGTGAGAAGATGTTTAGGGCCATGAGCAACCTTCTCCATTGTTTGTCTAGCAAAAAATTTCTTAACCCTGCTTACTGAATCTGGTGATTGCACTAATGGGCTTATAATCAATAGTGGATCTTTCGGAATTGGTGACAATTTCAATTTAACATCTCTGTGGCAAAATTTCCTAAACTTTAAACTGAAAAGGATAGACTAGATTAGTCATTCTGAACTGATATACAGATAAGAATAAATATATGCTCTCAGGCACTGAAGGAGTTTAACAAAAATAACCTTTCAGATAAAAAGAAGCAATGGACTTTCTTTCTTAATGGATGTCTTTAATAAGATCTAAGAGTCATTTATTGAAAAAGTTTGTTAGCACTGAATTTGTTTCCCAGTGGCTGGATTTTCAGCATTTAGTAGCTTTTTAATAATTTTACTCTGTATTGCAGATGAAGAAAATGGAACCAGAAACTCTAAGATCTGAAATCTCAGGTCTCTAAGCAATTTTATTATCTTGCAAAACAGCTGCCTTATCAAAAAAAAAAAAAAATAACCTTTCACCAGTGGAAATTTTATTTAAATTTTGTTTTATTTTAAATATAATTACTCTTCTTAAATTTCCAAATGTTTATTTTAATATATAAGCAAACCTCAAGTAAAAAAACCATCCCAGAAAGATGGTCATGTTTATTCTCTAGTTTTAAGGAATCCTTAGAATATCATCCTTGCCCCAGGGGTTTTGAGAAATATGCAAACAGACTATGAAGAAACATCAACCATGAAAAGTCTGTTAATTTGCACTTCTGAACATTTGACTTTCAAGACACATCTTTAACAATTTACAAGTAAAAGGCAATATTAGTGGGTTTTCCTATAATTCAAGTTAAGAAAATATTATCCAATAAGTGTTCCTAGAGAATTCAACTAGGCCCCATTGTTCCCATCTTCTACTTAAATTCACTACCACTATTCACAAACCCCTCCACTTTCCCTCCTCTGGTTTAGACGCAGCCAATGAAGCTGTCCACAGCCTCTGCATGACGAGTTCGAACCCGGCTGGCCAGGGAGCTACCCACATGGCACAGCAGACCTCTCCTGACTCATCCGCTACTCCCCTCAGCAGTGTATTTCAGTCACTCTGCCTGTTCTGTTCCCTGCTCTGTCTCTGGTGAATCCTCTCACACACCTGGTCTGTATCCCAGCTCTTGTATGTATAAATAAATAAATCTTTTAAAAAAAACAGTATGCCTAAGCAGCTCTGCCTCTCCATATCAAGATGTAAATATATGTATCAAGTGTTTTAAAAAATCAACTTCCTACGTTTTTGCAAGTCAAAAGCATGTTTTGTCCATCTTATTTCAATTAAAGACTTTGGAAAAGAAGAAAAGGAGGGATGTTGAACAGATTCTTAACTCTGAGAACCTCACTTCAATGGGTCCAGCTCCAAGCTCACAGTATGAGTCCTGCCAGGCATGGTGCCACTCAAAAATCCTGAGGACATTCTGCTAACTTGAGGGGTAATTGTGGAAACAGCATGTTACAGAGACATTAAAAACTAACCCTGGATTTTCCAGTGTAATGTACATTTGCTGGAACATTTAACTCTCCTCAGCATAAGTCAGTGTGTTTATAGCCTTCAGTCTCACTGTTTGTAAATGGAAAGCTGAGCTCAGAATTCATAATCACTGATTAAGCTGCTGTTTTTTACCCAACATTGGAAGGGGTCGGGGGAACAGTGGGTTCTCTCATAGTGAACCATAAACACATGTTATGCTATGTGTAATAAATTCCCTAACATTGCACTTCTTTTGAAGGGAAGGATGAGAGATGTAATAAAATATTTTTAGCTAAAAGTTACAAGTCTTTCTAGTTGGCATAGCAAGTTAAAAAGGAAAAAAAAATCCCTGTAAGTACTGCACCATATGTATCCCATGATTTTATTTTAAGTGTTAAAATAAAAGTTTAGTTAAAGCTAAAAGGACTGCAGAGGTCACCTAATTCATTCATTTTCTATGCAAAAGATAACTGAAAGCAATTGAAGCCAAGTGATTTATTCAAAGTCAGATAGTGTAAATATTGACAATACATAGAATTTCTCAATTTCTAATGCATTACTGCATAAAGAACTGTATAGAATATATATTGATTCTGATGTTAACTACTAATCAGTGCGAACCATCATACAGATTGTGACATATCGATTTTGAATACATCTGAGTCCTATTTTTCACTGTCTTCCCCACTGTAGACCCAAACATTTAACCATTATGTGGATCTGGGACCCCATTCACTGGAACTACTTTACCCCACTTCCTGAAACAAGAATGAAGGACTTGTCCCACCACATAAGCTTTCCCATTTCCTTAATTTACTCTCTAAGCTTAAGAAACTTTGTTTTATTACAGTCTGAGGGAAAAGGAATCATTAGGAAGATAACATCTGAATTGCTGACCACCAGGTGATGGCGAAAGCAAGCTGTTGTCAACCAAGACCTCCAGATGCTTGTGTTGCAGCTTGTGGACATGCTGACCCTTGCCCATCCCCCCTCCTACTCCCTTGCAACTCTGGATAAATGCCCTGGCCCTCTGTCAAAGTGCAGGATGGTGGTCTTTAGACACGAATCTGCTGCCCTCCTCATTTTGTCAACAAATTCAACTACTTTTCTTCTCAAACTCTATTACCTTTTATTGGCTAAGGGAAATGGAAACTGGCATTTGATATCAATGCTATCAGATGTTATCAGATGTTATCTTCATTCACAAATGCCTTGACTCAACCAGAAAGCTCAAAAATATTTGTTATTAAATCTGATGGCTCAGTAGAGAATGAAAAGATCAGTGAGGAGCTAGGAGAAAGAGCAGTAGATCACAGTATAATAATCACTTTTTCTAGTTTCTGTAATTGATGTTTGTACACTTAGGGTCTTGCAGACACAGAAGGCCTGCCCCTCCCAGGAGCAGACAAGTCCTAGAAATAGAGGAGGTCTAGCCTGCAAGCCCATCATTCCTATGCAAACCAACCAATGCAGAGCCAACCACCAAACCACCTCCTTTGATGAGTTCTTACTGTCCGAGCCACCATCCCCCTAACCTAAATCCCACAAGGTCAAGTCCTAGATAGTTAAGTACCTATAATAATTTGAATGGAAATTATTCAAACAGCCAACCCTAAACCTACTTGTCCTCAATTTCCCATCACTTCCTTGACAAACCATAATAAAGGTTCTTGTCTATATTTGCCTTCAGGCCAACCTTGGAGTTTCCCCATGAGACCCTACATGGATTGATGTCACCCACTCTCTTGGTGACTGTAACAAACTGTCTTTTTATTGATCATCCTTTCCTGATCTGTTAGCCTCACCATAATTGAAGAATAATCAAACCAACAGTTTACAACATAGAAATAAAAGAGCAAGAAAATTAAACATGCCAAAATCCAAGATGAATTTGAAGGGAACAAGAGGAAATAAGAGATAATGACAAGAAAAGATAAGGTGGCAAAGGTCTGGCTTAGGACCTGGCAGAGTTCTAATTGTGGTATGACTTTGGTGCCCTCTTGCTCTAGTGTAACTGATAATGTTAAGGAAAAAGTTGATATGCTTATATAGTATATCGAGTTGCAATTTAAAAGAGACATGCAATCCATTTCTACTGAGTCAAATTTTAATTGACAACTGAAAACTATGTCTTCTCTGCTGAAAAGTAAAAGAAAAAATTTTCTACAAAACCCTTGTGCGTGAGTGTGTATGTGTGTGTGTAAAGTCTAATGTGTGTAATGTCTATTTCAATGGGTATTCTAATTCTTTTTCACCAATAATAGAAAACCTTAGTTTGAAGTTGAGCACTTAATAACCACCATAATGACAAATCCACAGCCTACATCTTTCTAAATGGCAAAAAACTGAAAAGTTTCTTCTAAAATCAAGAACATCACAAGAATGTCCACTCTCACCATTACCTTTCAATGTAATTGTGGCATTATTTGAAGTATAAGTTACATTCCATAAAATTTATCCACTGCAGGTATAATTTATTTTTTGCAAATGTACAGATTTGTTCATCCATCAGTGTAATATGGCTTTAGAATATTTTAACACTTCAAAATCCTCAAGCTCATCTGAAGTCAATTCTTATTCTCATCACTAGTCCTAGGATATCACTTATCTACTTTTTATCTCCGTAAATGTGCTTTTTGTGGATATTTCATATAAATGACATCATACATCTTTATGCATCTTTCTTAGCATAAATGGGTGTGATTCATCCATTTTGTAGTATGTATCTACCAGTATTTTGTTCTTTTTTATGGATAGACATTTTGCTAATAAATTCCTGAGTCACTGGACATTGGAAATATTTTCAAATTTTGTCTATTTTGCATGTTCTGCTCTATGAATATTTGTGGTCATCTTTGCATGCACATATGTTTTCATTAGATTCATAGAATGGATGATGGATTCTACGGTAGGTAGTTTATATATATAACTATTTATAAAATTGTTAAACTTTTCCAAACTGGCTGTACCATTTTATAATCCCACCAAGAATGAAGGTTTCTCTTTCCATGTGTCTTGAATACTCATTACTGTCTACTGCATTTAGCCCACTTATGTATATTAAGATTAAATTCACCATCTTCTTACTTTTTACCATTATTCCCTTTTTTTTCTTTCTATTTTAGTGTCAGAGTTTTTCTTAATTTCTTTCTACTCTATTTTCCCCCTTTGTAACAGATATACAATTATTTTTTATTCATTCTTTTTTTTTTAAGATTTATTTATTTATACAAGCACTGGGTACAGTCAGAAGTGCGGGAGGGTGAGAGAATTCACCAGAGCCAGAGCGGGGAACAGAATAGGCAGACTGACGAAATACACTGCTGAGGGGAGCAGCAGGCATGGCAGGAGAGGTCTGTCACACCATGTAGGACCCTCAACCACTGCACCGCCAGGGGAGGCCCTATTCATTCTTTCTTAAGTGTAACCATTGAACTTTTACCATGTATATTTATATCTTAGAGATTTCTGAAGCTGGCATTTTATTCCCACTCATGAACAACACAGGCACTTTAGACTATGTTAACGCATTAAAGGATTAGGAGACTCAAACAAAAACAAAAACATCCCTTCAAGGCATAGCATACAATCTCATTTCCTGTAAAATATAACAAAATTTCAACAAAAGGAGATCATGTCCTGTCCCTATCCTATTTAAAATATAATTTTTTTCTTTGTGTGTATATCACACTGAAGTATAACTGTCTTAATGATAAGGAATATATCGCCTTCATTTTTTCCTCAGAAATATGCAACACAAGACCCAGCACATAGTAGCATTTAGTGTAGTAAATAAATTTTTCAAATGAACAATTTTATTTTCCTTTACCTTCATGACTTTTTATTTTTTCATATTTCATGGACATAACCAGTTCTATCAAAAACTTTATTCTGCATGATTTTATATAGAAGTTTTAATAAAGTCAAGTCACAATTTGTGTTTCCTATGTATGTACCTTGACCTTTAATATTAATTGGTATTCTGAACTTTGACCCTAATTAATTCATCCAAACAATCTAAGTTCACTAAGTTTAATTTGAGAGAGGGAGAATTAAGGACTTTAATATGTATTATATCAAATTAAATCTGTGTCCTAAGGAGTTCCATGTGTTTAGGAAGCAAAGGAGGGGAAGATGATCTAAGTCTGGCTGAGCTAAATGAGCTGTGGTTATTTTTATGTTTATTCATATTATTTGGAAAGAAAAATGAAAAATATCACATGCTGTCTTAAACTTTTCCTGTGTTATTTTCTCAAAACTGCATCAATTCTTCTGTTGTCATCAGCTTTCAGGTTCAAAATTTTCCCAAACTCACCCACTGCAAGATTCATGGATTGTAGAGATCTACATTCTTCAAGACAGTCAGCATAGCATGCAGTGACCTCTGGTAAATTTGTAACCACTATATTCAAAATAAATGAATCGGTGAGTAAATGCAGATAAGGGAATAACTGGCTTTTTTTTTTTTTTAGCAACTCCTTCACTATAGTTTTAAATATATTGTTATTTAATTTTTCAAAGTATATTGTTTTGTTTAAAAATGAACATGCTTCTTTTGCTTACTTGTCTGGTTTTAGTGTGTTTATTTGTAGCCAAAAGTGAAACTGGTCTATTAAGAGGTCTATGAGAACATAAGTTAGTAAGCATTCTTCTTTCATTCTTACAAGTGGAATCAAGTGAACAATCACATTTTTGAAGAAAAAGTTGCAGGAATGGAAAAAAGAGGCCACTTGAAAGAAAGAAACAGACCCACAAGGTTGAAGAGGACCCCCAAAGCTCATTTGATTTGTGTATGCAGATGCACGCCAAATCACGTATCAGTCTCATCAGTCTATAGAGTGCATTTTGTTCTTAAATCAATCAGCAAAAGAAACTCCATTGCTATCATTCATAACAAAATCTAACTTTAAAAAAAGCCACCAGAAATGATACTCCAGTAATAAATCAAAAATTCCTCATTATGATAAAAGCTAAAAGTCACTGACACTGTGATAAATGCCTCATACAGATTGTTTCATTTAATCCTCATGGTCCTTGATGTAGGAGGAAAAGAGAAAAGTAAGGCCTACAGGAGCCCACAAAACTGACAGACCCAGGATATGACTCCAGAAAATCTGGCTTAAGGGTCTACGCTCATAATCATTATACTTTTTGCTTCTCTGTGCTATCACATAAATAATGTTCTCTATAGCCAATTGATAGTACTAGTAAACAAAAATGAAACAAAACTCCACTCTTAGGAATCTTCAATTTAAAAGGAATTTATATAATTTAAGATTTTTTTTAGTTAATTCCTATATTAAAAGGCAATAAAATGGGCTCCTGGTTTTGTAGGTTTTTGTAGCTCCTGGTTTATAGTTTTCTTTTCAATGCCAGTCCAATCTCCTTCTCTCTCTCTCTCTCTCTCTCTCTCTCTCTCTCTCTCTCTCTCTCTCTCTATCTCCCTCTCTCTCTCTCTCCGTCTCTCTCTGTCTCTCTCTCTCTTATACACACACACACACACACACACACACACTTTGCAATTTGTGCCTAATCTATTTAATATTACTCTTAAGCCAGGTCTTCCTACTTTCTTTAGTCATAGCAAAAAGGAAGATAAAAATACCTTTCTAGAACCATCCAAGAAGTAGGTGAAGCAAGAGTAAGAAAGCTTAGTGACTAAGAATTTGGGTTCCAGAGTCAGAATGTCTAGCGTCTAATTACTATTTGTGACACATCAGGCAAATATTTATTTTGTAAAGTGGGGGAGTGAAACAATTTCCAGTTGTTCTGAGAACCTACCTATGTAGTTTCTATAAAGCTTTTTACACTATGTATAACACACAGTAAGTGGGCAACTAATGGTAGATAATGATACTCATTCCTGTCTAGGAAAACACTTAGTCAAAAATTATTCCATAAATTTGTTGGTGGTGTGGTTTTTGACAGGTTCATTAAGGCAGTTACATGAAAAGCCATCTATTGTCCAAAACACTAATATCTAGTTTAATTTCCGTCTCATCACTCAGCAATTTCCGTCTCATCACTTAGCTTCTGGTAAATGCCCAACTCAAATTTCTAATCACTATACCTAGAAGCTATACATTCCTCTGAAATCTTCAGCTTAATTCCTGCATTAAACCAGATAACCATAAAACCACAAAATTGGAGCATATTATGCATCAGCTCATATTAAGCCATCAGCTCTCACATAGTCATTTCCAATTTTCACACAAATATTATCAATATATTGCTTATTTTGCCTTTTATGAAAACATCTACATGAAAAATTACTCTCTAGTCACTGAATCAAATTAAAAATACAAATAAATTTCATAAATTTCTAAGTTTCCCATTTTTGGGATAATGAGAACTCCGTAAAATGCTAGCTTGTAGGATGAAACTGAGTTAAATTTTGAGTTCAAATACAGTAACTTTCCATCAACAGATTTTCTTTGATTATATTAAATAGCTTTACATTTGTTAGATAATTTTTTTCATACTAGCCAGTTCAAAAGTGGTCCCTGCACCTCTGTCTATTGAAGCACAAGGTCGACCATGGTCTGTTTGTGACTTGGGTCTCATTCAACAGTTTAGCTCTCTGAATCATCTTGCCTGTCTGAATCATCGTGCCTATACACATTTCCACATACCCAGCTTTATCCAACAGCTTGTATTGTTTATTGCAAGCCCTGCTGAATCACTAAGGCCAAAGACTTTCTATAATCCAGTTTCCAACCCTGATTACTGGTCTTTTTGTAACTGATCCTTTTTGCCAGTAGGTTACTTCCCTTTTTGCATAAAAAAGCCTTGACGATTTGTCTATATTCAGTGTCACATTGTTCACCACCCAATTTCTCTTTAACTCATTCATGCTACTACATTGTGATTGCTATTTTCAAGATTACCAGTGAATTCCCACCTGTTAAATGCTCTCAAGGCAAGCGTCCACATCAGGGCCTTTGCAAAGGTACCTTCCTTTCCTTGGAGTGATTTAACCTTTATTACTTTCAAGTCCTTCTCAATCCCTCCTTCACAGTAAAAGTTATTCTGATGACCCAATTAAAAATTGTAATCTGTTTTTCATATTCCTACCCTCTTTGCATTTCTCTTTTTCTTTTCTCTGCTTCACTTTTAAAATTTTCTCCATATAATTTAATACTTTTTAACATACTATCTAATTTACTTAATACATTCATGGTCCATTTGGTCTTTCCTGGGACATATGAGGGATTCAATAATTATTTGTTCAATAAACATGGCAAGAATATCTACATTGATCAACATTCTTATTAGAGACAATAGAATGTACTCTGCTAATTTAAAGAAAATTGCTAATTCTCCTTATCTTTGACACAACTGAAGTAAAAGAACAGGATGATTTTTCAATATTTTTCAGAACTACATGATAAAATTTCCCCACTCAAAGAACAGCTGCTGCTTTTACCCTGTCCCATGATCAAAGAACAACCAAATAAAGACACTGTTTCCACTCTTTGGGTCCAAAAAGAAGCACATTCTTTTGTCACCATTCTTGCCAAAATAATCCATCTCTTCACATGTGACTGCCACCAGTGAAATGTCCCTTGGCTAAAACCTAGATCATAACACAACCATAGCAGAAGGGCTATCTGATAAATGTAACTTTTATCTTTCCAGTCCTTTATATTTGGTCTTTTTAAGGAGAGATACTCCAAGAGAGTGTGAATAGGTTGTGTAGTAAGCCCACTGCATTTTGTATCACAACCTACCTTTATGGACACTCAATATCAACAGCATCACTACCACCACACTTAAACATCCAAATAATAGCAATGTTTTGTTTAACCATAAGGCAACTTTCATATAAATGAAAATGTACTGACCTTCTCCTCAAATTAGGAGGTCTAAACTTTCATCAAACACTGCAACCTTTTCTGGATGATCAGTTCTCCGAAATTCAGTTGCATTCCTCTCTCACTCTCCTATAATTCCATATCCTGTAATTATTAAGATCATCACCAGGACTCTGTAAAATAACAGGGAAAGGGAGTAAATTTAACATTAATAAATACATATGTGACAGACTAGGAAGGAAAGAAATACCTTAATCTTCAGTACTATACCTCACTGGTTATATGCTACATAATTACAGTTTCCTTCCACTGAGGCACATTTCATGTTCCCTTTGCTCCCAGGCAGAACCAGGAAGGACTCCCAAAGGACACATATATGGATATATTATAAAGTAATACATGTGTAATATCTGCTCTTTTATCATATTGATTGTAAATATCTTTTCAATTTTTTCTTTTCCCTTTCTTTGACTTTTTTACTTCTAAGTTTTAAATTATTTGTGTCATCATATCTGATATTTCCCTTTGACTTCTTTTATATATCTTTTATAAATGATTTTATATAAATGTTTACATTCAGCACCTTTTTATTAATATAGTTTTTTATAATGATGCCACTTTAAAATATTTTATCTCTCTGGAACACATTTTGGGATCTGGTCATTCTAATCGTATTTTCTATGTATATCAATATTTCTTCTATTGCGCCAATATCACTGATTTTTTAGATTCAGAATTTAATTAATTTATTCATTAAAAACTATTATTCAAGTTGATTGCAGGGATTAGGCAATAAGAATAATCAGAAGAATATTTATCATTATAGGCTAGTGCTGGAAATAGTTAATACATATGAAAGTAAAATAACTTTAGAAGTAAATAACAAATTCAATTCACAGAACATTTTTTTTTTTTAGTAGAAAGTTCAGGGGAGATCTCCTTGAGCATGCAGTTATTTAAACTGAGAACCGATGGATGAGAAGGCAACCACAATGAAGGAGCCAGGCAAAGGACCGCACGTTCTGTATGTCTTAGGATAAAAAGACTGGGGTATAAATTCAACATGATAAGGAAACCACAAGGCAGGCAGAGGGGGCTAGTGGTTAGCCTGGAAGGATAGACAGGGTCAGAATATCCAGAGCCTTCTAGGCCACAGAAACTGGATCTAATTTAACTGCTATAAAAAGGTACTGAAAGCGATCTTTCTGGCTACTCTTCAAAGAATTGATTATAAGACTTACAGAATGCACCACTGTAAAAGGGGGAAGAGTATCACCACAAGAACAGATGCCATTTTCCCTAGTCCCACTTTCAAGCAGCCAATACCTCAGAGGTCTTGTGTAATTCCCAACATGCCATGAACCAAATATCTAGAATGAGGAGCAGCTGGGAAGGAGGAAGGAACAACTCAGTAAATTGGAGGTGGAAGAGAGAGAAAGGAGAAACACATAGGGAAGCTGCTCCTGACCTTTTGTCCTGGAGGCTCTAGCATTTTGGCAGAGACAACAGCAGCTGTCATCTTCACCTTGTGATGGATTATATGGGTGCATTTTGAATTTTAGGTCTCTCCTTCCATCCCAGCTCTCTGGGATCTGCCTATGGTTCTCCACCAAGAGGTGACTTAGACTCCTGGCCAGGTTTCAGACCTCAGCTGAAGGAGTCTGTTATTTCTCTCTCTCTCTCTCTCTCTCTCTCTCTCTCTCTCTCTCTCTCTCTCTTTCTCCTCCCTAAATTGACTTTCACACCAGTTAAAGATCACTGAGCATACTAACAGTCTATTTTCTTTGTCTTTGTGCCTATGAATGGCCAGACCCTTTTAGAATGGGGCAAAATGGATTTTTCCACTTAACAGCTTAGGGTCCCTGGGTACCACTCAGTTAAGCATGGTTTCAAGAGGACAAAGTTGGAAGCAGGATCTGGTTAGAAATTATGGTAGTGTCTAATATTCTACCATATGTCTGAAATCATTATGCTTCCTGTCCCTCTCATCATTTGGAGATATCGTATAACTAGTTTTTGTCACTGAATCATGGAAAAAAAATGACCACTGTAAATTCCAGGCTGAACCATTTATTTGCCAGTGTGAGATCATTCCCTCTACACAATAACAGGCAATGTTAGAGATGATATCTGGTCCATTCACCTGGCACCTACAGTCTGGAGATTTGCAGCAGAACCTCAGTCTACTCATGATGAACAAGAAGCATGTCTCCAAAAAATCTTTGTAGTTGCAGACCCCTGACTTCTCAGTGCCATTATTATAGCATAACCTAGCCCATTCCAGTGGAGACTATTCAGGAGACTATACAGGAGACTATTCAAGAGACTATTCCAGTAATCTAGTTAAGAGAGGCCTGTGGCTTGAGCAATATGCTAGCAGTGAAGTGGAGAGAAGATGACAGATTCAGCATATGTTGCTGGCTGACTGATGGTGTTTAGGATTTAAATGTATGAGGTGAGAAATAGAGGTGTCAAAGAAAAATCCCAAGTTTCTGACATTTACTGAGATAGGAAAGAGTAAATTTAGACCAGGTATAATGGGGGTAAAGAAAGTATAAACTTCTGCTTTGGACTAGTTAAGTTTGAAATTCCTTCATGGAGTTGTCAGAGAAGCAGCTGAATTAATGAATTTGAACCTGCTATCAGAAGTGAGAGTGGCATTTCAAAACTTTGGAGATATCTGAATACACATGATAGTCAAAGCTATCTACATAAATGAATGGGATCATCTAGAAGAAGGTGTGGAAGACACCCCAGGCTCAAGGTCTCAGGAATTTCTGCATTTAGCAGTTGATGAAAGAGTAGATGCTGACAAAAGAGATTATGAAGGAGCAATTTTACTGATTAGAAAATATCAGGAAATTTTCTTTGAAGGTAAGAGAGAAGATTTTTTTTTTAAGAAAGGCATAACAAATTGTGTTAAACAATATTGAAAAGTCAAGTAAGATAAAGACTGAGTGCCCCTTGGATAAGTAGTTGCTAACCTTAGCAAAAGCATTTTTTTGGAGTAATGGACATGGGGCCAGACTGATGAAGAGTGAATGGATGACTAGGAATAGAGAAACTGAAAGGATTAGTTAGAGGGCAAGTTCCTGGGGGAGTCTGAGGAAGGAAGAGTTTTATTGTGACTGTTATTCTAGCTTTAATGAGAAATACAAAGTACATTTGTTTTATTTAAAACATATTATCATGATGATAGAAAGGATTCAATTGAGAGAGACTGATATTTTAAGATCTAGTAATATAAATATCCCCTCAACTCTTATTCAAAGATGACTTGAGTCAGAATTTTTTTCCATCTTGATTTACATTCATTTGTGGGTTTTGTTTTAGCATTTGTTATGGACATTTTTGGTAAACCATGGCTAAGTGCAGACCTTCCCTCAGGCTTTAAATATAAAAACCCCATCTGAACTGTTTACAGTTTTTGGCCATGAATTTAAAATGCATGTTTTTGGGTTTTTTTATTTTTATTTTCTTCACATGAGTAGGCTTCTCTGAGATACAAAATTATGTGACATTTTATTTTCTTCTTTTTTTTTATACATTTTATTGTTATATTCCCCATACAATTGCAGCCCCCCCATTCTGACCCCAATCCCTCCCCTCCCGCCCCCGCCCCCCTAAAAGTGTCTCTGGTTCATAGTTTTTTGTTGATTTTGATTTTCACTTTCTTATATTCATTTTCCTGGTCCCTTATTTAAGTTTTCTAGATTCCTGCTATGAGTGAGACCATCCGGTATTTTTCTTTTTCTTTTTGGCTTATTTCGCTGAGCATGATCCCTTCCAGCGCCATCCATGTTGCTGCAAATTGCATGTGTTTATTTTTTTTGAATGCTGAGTAATATTCCATGGTATATATGTACCACATCTTCTTGTTCCAGTCATCTATTTTTGGGCATTTGGGTTGTTTCCAAAGCTTAGCTATTGTAAACAGTGCTGCTATAAACATAGGGGTGCAGGTGCTCTTTGGAATTGATGTTTCTGTGTCCTTTGGGTAAATACCTAGGAGTGGAATTGCTGGATCATATGGAAGCTCTATGTTTAGTAGGTCCAGAAATCTCCACACAGCTTTCCACAGTGGTTGGACCAGTTTGCACTCCCACCAACAGTGCAGAAGAGTTCCTTTTTCTCCACACCCTCGCCAACATTTGTTGTTGCTAGTTTTTTTAATATGTGCCATTCTCACTGGTGTGAGATGGTATCTCATGGTAGTTTTGATTTGCATTTCCCTGATGACAAGTGATGTTGAACATTTTTTCATATGCCTGTTGGCCTTTTGCATTTCCTCTTCAGAGAAGTTTCTTTTTAGCTCTTCTGCCCATTTTTTGACTGGATTATTTTCTTGTTGTTGTTGAGTCTCATCAGCTCTTTGCAGATTTTTGTGATCAGTCCTTTATCATTAGTGTTGGGTGCAAAAATGTTCTCCCAGTTGGTGGGGTTTCTCTTTGTTTTTGTTATTGTCTCTTTTGCTGTGCAAAAGCTCTTTAATTTGATGTAGTCCCAGCTGTTTATCTTTGCCTTCACTATCACTGCTTTGGGTGATGTGTCTGTAAAGATGTCTTTGATGTGCAAATCACGTAGTGTTTCACCTATATTTCCTTCTATATATTTTATGGTTTCAGGTCTTATGTCTAGTTCTTTAATCCATTTTGAGTTGATTTTTGTGTATGGTGTGAGGTAGTGGTCAAGCTTCATTCTTTTGCATGTAGCGACCCAGTTTTCCCAGCACCATTTATTGAACAAACTTTCTTTGCTCCAATGCATAGTCTTTGCTCCTTTGTCAAAGATTAGTTGACCATAAATCTGTGGGTTTATTTCTGGATTTTCTATTCGATTCCATTGGTCTGTATGTCTGTTCTTTGTCCAATACCATGCAGTTTTGATGATTATGGCTTTGTAGTATAGTTTGAAGTCTGGGAGTGTAATGCCTCCATTCCCTTCTTTTTTTTTCAGGAGAGCTTTGGCTATTCGGGGTTTTTTGTGATTCCATATGAATTTCATCAATAATTGTTCTATTTCTTTGAAGAATGACATTGAAATTTTGATTGGAATAGCATTGAATCTGTATATTGCTTTTGGAAGGATGGCCATTTTAATAATGTTTATTCTTCCAATCCATGAGCAGGGGATGTCTCTCCATTTCTTTGTGTCTTCTTCTATTTCTTTTAACAGTGTTTTATAGTTTTCTTTGTATAGGTCCTTTACCTCTTTTGTTAGATTTATTCCCAAATATTTGATTTTTTTTGTTTCAATAACAAAAGGGATGGTCTTTTTGAATTCTTCTTCTTCAGATTTATTGTTTGTGTATAGGAAGGCTACTGACTTTTGCGTGTTGATTTTGTATCCTGCCACTTTACTGAACTGATTGATGAGTTGAATTAGCTTTTCTGTGGAGTTTTTGGGGTTCTCTATGTATAATATCATATCGTCTGCAAATAGTGATAGTTTGACTTCTTCTTTTCCTATTTGGATTCCTTGGATGTCTTTCTCTTGTCTTATTGCCCTGGCTAGGACTTCCAGTATTATATTGAAAAGCAGTGGTGAGAGTGGACATCCTTGTCTTGTTCCAGATCTTAATGGAATTGCTTTCAGCTTTTCACCATTGAGAATGATACTGGCTGTTGGCTTGTCATAGATGGCCTTTATGATGTTGAGGTATGTTCCTTGTATCCCAAGAATTTCAAGGGCTTTTATCATGAATGGGTGTTGCACTTTGTCGAAAGCTTTCTCAGCATCTATTGATATTATCATATGGTTTTTATATTTCTTTTTGTTGATGTGTTGGATAACGTTGATTGATTTTCAGATGTTAAACCATCCTTGTGTCCCTGGAATGAATCCTACTTGGTCGTGGTGAATTATCTTATGGATACATTGTTGGATTCTGATAGCTAAAATTTTATTGAGGATTTTTGCATCAGTGTTCATTAAGGAGATTGGCCTGTAGTTTTCCTTTTTTGTGTTGTCCTTGTTCGGTTTTGGTATTAGTGTAATGTTGGCTTCATAGAACGTGTTTGGTATTGTCCCTTCCTTCTCAATTTTTTGGAAGAGTTTGTGAAGGATAGGCACTAATTCGTCTCTGAATATTTGATAGAATTCATTTGTAAATCCATCAGGTTCTGGGCTTTTGTTTTTGGGGAGGTTTTTGATTACCATTTCAATTTCGCTAATTGTAATTGGTCTGTTTAGGTGTTCTATTTCTTTTTATCTAGCTTTGGGTGATTGTAGAGTTGTAGGAATTTGTCCATCTCCTCTAGATTGTTAAACTTGTTTCCATATAACTGTTCATAGTAGTTACTGATTATTTTTTTGATTTCTGCTGTGTCTGTTGTGATTTCTCCTCTTTCATTGATGATCCTGTTTATTTGTGCTTTCTCCCTTTTTTCCTTTCTGAGCCTGGCTAGGGGTTTGTCTATTTTATTGATTTTTTCAAAGAACCAGCTCTTGGTTTCATTGATCTTTTGGATTGTTTTTTTAGTTTCAATTTCATTTATTTCTGCTTTGGTTTTTATTATTTCTTTTCTTCTACTGGTTTTGGGGTTTTTTTGTTGTTCTTTTTCTAGATCTTTGAGCTTCGAGATTAGGTTGTTTCTTTGCGTTCTTTCTTGTTTCTTGATGTGAGCTTCTATTGCTATATATTTTCCTCTTATTACTGCTTTCGCTGCATCCCATACATTTAGGATATTGGTGTCCTCCTTGTCGTTCAATTCAAAAAATTTTTTAATTTCTTCTTTGATCTCCTCATTAGTCCAATGGTCTTCCAGTAGTGTGGTTTTTAATCTCCATGAGGTAGGAAAGTTCCTTGCCTTCTTTTTATGGTTTATTTCTAGTTTGATGCCTTCATGGTCAGAAAAGATGGTTGATATGATTTCAATCTTGGTGTATCTGTTGATGTTTGTCTTGTGCCCCAGTATGTGATCGATCCTGGAGAATGATCCGTGTGCGCTTGAGAAAAATGTGTACTCTGTTTTTTTGAGGTTTAGTGTTCTATAGATGTCTGTTAAGCCCAATTGCTCTAGGTCCTTATTTAGAGCTTTGGTTTCTTTACTTATTTTTTGTCTTGTTGATCTATCCATTGTTGATAGTGGTGTGTTGAAGTCTCCCACTACGTATGTGTTTTCTCTGATGTCTGTTTTCAGAGAGGACAACAGTTGTCTGATATATTTTGGTGCTCCTTCGTTTGGTGAGTATATGTTAATGAGTGTTATTTCTTCTTGAAGTATTGTCCCCTTGATCATAATGTAGTGACCATTGGGGTCTCTTTTTATCTTTTTGAGTTTGAAATCTGTTTTATCTGATATAAGTATAGCTGTTCCTGCTTTCTTTTTTGGTCCATTTGCTTGTAGGATTGTTTTCCATCCTTTAACTTTGAGCCTATTTTTATCTTTTGTAGCTAAATGTGTTTCCTGGAGACAGCAAAAGGTTGGGTTTTGTTTCTTAATCCAGCCTGCGACTCTGTGTCTTTTTATTGAAGAGTTTAGTCCATTTACATTTAGAGTTAGTATTGATATGTTAGCATCTGTATTTGCCATTGTGTTTGTCTTTCCTTTGATTTTATTTATTTATTCTTTTAATAACTTTTTTTTTTTGGCCTTCTTTCATTGTTATTCGTCCCTCTGAGGTTCTGGCTTTAGGACTCCTTGTAGTATTTTTTGGAGTGGGGGTTTAGTTGCAATGAAATTCCGGAGTTTCTGTTTGTCTGGGAAGGTCCATATTCTTTCTTCAAAGAGGAAGGAGAGCTTTGCGGGATAGAGTATTCTTGGTTGGCATCTGTTTTCTTGGAGTCTGTTGACTATGTCCCTCCACTCTCTCCTTGCCCGTAGTGTTTTTTCAGAGAAGTCTGATGTCAGCCTGATTGGTTTTCCTTTGAATGTTATCTGTTTCTTCCCTCTTGCCAGCTTCATTATTTTTTCCTTGTCCTGGATTCTTGGGAGCTTTACTATTATGTGTCTTGCTGTATTTTTCCTTTCGTCGTGGAAGTTTGGTGTTCTTCTTGCTTCTTGTATATCAATTTTCAGCTCCTTCTTCACATTTGGGAAGTTCTCTTCAATTATCTCTTTGAATATTTTCTCTATCCTACATCTCTCTCCTCTCCTTCTGGGATTCCTATAACTCTTATATTTCCTTTCCTCATGGAGTCAGATAGTTCCCGAAGTCTTTCCTCATTCTTTTTCCTTCGTACTTCTCTTTCCTTTTCTGTTTTGGTTCTTTTTATTTCTGTATCTTCAAGAGTACTTATTCGTTCTTCCATTTCATCTATTCTGCTTTCATTGCTTTTCCCAGAATTCTTTAGTTCTTCCATTAATTCTTTGATCTCCTGCATTTCTTTTACTTCCCTCTTTAGGGACTCAATTTCATTCTTCTGACCATTGTTTTCCCTCTCTAGGGACTCAATTGCATTCTTCTGATCGTTGATTATTTTTCCCTTATCATTGTTTTCCTTTATGACTTCTGTTAGTTTTTTAATCACGGCAATTTTAAATTCTCTTTCTGGAAGGCTCAGAAATTCTTCCAAGTTATTGTCGTTGCAATCTGGGGGCTGGTTTTCTTTTTGTGGTGTGCTTTTTCTCTGGAGAGTTGCTAGGTTGCGTGTGGTTCTTCTCCTCCCTACTGTCTGTTTTCTAATTTGCCGTATGCGTTGGGACACTGTGTTGTTGGGACTGGCCGGCATCTTGGGTGGGCTTCTCTGCTCCCCTCTGGTTCCTCCAGGAGTCATCTGTCAGTTTCAAGCAGTCTTTACTGGAGAAAGGTCCCTGTTCTAAAATGCCGATGTGGGGACACACTCCCCTGTGCGCCTGGTCTGCCCCGGCGGTGGGTTCCTGCTCCCCCTCTGGGCTTGGACTGCAGGCCAGAGGGGTCTGGCGTGGGCGAACTTCCCCCGCTCACCTCTGGCTCCTGAGGAAGCCTTCTGCAGGTAGTCTTTACTGAAGAAATGTCCCTGTTCTAAAATGGTGATGTGGGACACACTCCCTGTGCGTCTGGTCTCAGGCACACTCTTCTGCGCGCCTGGTCTGCCCCGGCTGTGGGTGCTCGCTCTCCCTGTGGGCTCAGACTACTTGTTCGGAAGGGGCCCGGTGTGGGCTAACTCCCCAGCTGGCCACTAGCTCCTTCAGGAGCCTCTGCTGGCTTCAAGTCGCTAGGTGGCGCCAGAGATCTCTCCTAGAGCCCTTGGGGAGCTGATTTTCCACCCCGTGGGACAGGGAGCAGAGCGGGGATGGTAGGGTACACCTCAACGGCTTTGGGGTGCTGTGTCTGCCTTGTGCCCCACCGTCGTGGGGAACCCACGCCCCTAATTTCGTGCCCCGGGTCTCAGTTCCAAAGCCCTCAGTTCCAGGACGTGGACTGTAGCCCAGATCAGCGGCGCGGGAATGGCGCCTTTTGAATCCCGCTTCCCTGCCTGGGCGCCTTGTTCCTGCTCACTCAGGGAGGGCCTCGGTGGTCTCCCCGCAAGCCTAGGTCGCAGGCGCGGGGACCTGGGCAGCTGCGATCCGATCCTGATCCGCGTCTGCTTTTTCAGCGCGCTGCTTTCCGAGCAAGCTTACCGGGCGGCCAGGGCTGTGTGCTGGTGCTGGTCTCCTTCTGGGGGGCGGGGCTCTCTTTAATGGCGCCTGGAGCTCACCTCCGCTGCGGATCCTGCAGGGTTCTCCACAGCTCCCGTTCACGGGGTGTGGTGGCTGAAATAGTTCCTTTCCACTCACAGTCCCACTTGCTGCGTCCGTTTTTCTTGTTGGCCGTTTTGGTTTGTTGTTTCCCTCCTCTCTGCTGGTCGGAGAGTGCCGCCTCTGTGGGCGGGGGAGGGGAGCAGGGTTCTGCGCTTCCCTCCCTTCTGGTCCTCTTTTATGGCAACTTTCTTCTTCGGGCAGTTTGCTGGAGTCGTCCGTTTATCTTCCGTGTCCCAGTTCTCACTGGGACCTGCCGCTTTTCCTCCCTATTAACTTTTTTTAATGGGAGATCTTACTCGCAGCGTCTCCTCGCCGCCATGTTGCTCAGCCCGATCTCTTTATTTTCTTCTTAATACTTCACTAAATTATGGGACAAGTTGACTATCTTCATTCTTTTCATAATTTGAAAACAAAATTTAAAAACTTCCCCTTGGCCTCCCTGGTGGTGCAGGTAGTTGAGTGTCACACTGTGAAGTTATCCGCAGCCTCTGCAGCATGGGCTCAATCCCAGCTGGCTGAGGAGAGACCCACATGGTGCAGCAGAACTCTCAGGTCTCACCCACTGCTCCCCTCAGCAGTGTATTTCGTAAGTCTGCCTTTTCTGTTCCCCACTCTGTTTCTGGTGAATCCTCTCACCCTCCCGTGCATCTAGCCTGTACCCCGGTTCTTGTATAAATAAATCCTTAAAAAAATAAAATAAAAAATAAAAACCTCCCCTAAGTTTTTGTCCACGTTTCACTGAAATAAATATATATATAAATATCCATATATACATATATGTCTGTGTATGTGCATTTTTATTTCTATTAGTAAAATAAAGGAAAGACTGTAATGCAGCTTAAAAATATTTGAATGGGGAATCAGTCTAATTCTACTGGTAATGACAAACAAATGAAAATAAATATTTTTTTAAACTATCAAAAGTGTCTTAATGAGTGACTATAATTTTCACTTTGAAAGGTATGTTTCTAATTAGTTTTAAGAAATAGCTTTGAAAATTCTTTTCTACATGTCTATTTGACAGTTCTAACAATAATTTTATTGCCCTTTTACTTGCAAAACTTCTCTTAAGTTTCCAAAATAGGAATTCAAATGGTAAGCATATTTTGTGAATTAGAGTCAGCATAGTTTATTTTCACAAATAATTGATAGCAAAAAAGGAAAATCAAATTTTGCCTTGTTTTCATTTTACTTATTTATCTATAATAATATGGAAAATCTTAGGAATGTACATTAAAGTAACTGCAAATATTTCATAAGTGAAAATAAATTACTGTCATTTTATTAAATCTGTTATGTGCCATCAGAATTGACATTTATATCAATGGAATTTTCCTGTTATGGCAGAGTTGCTGAGTTTTATGATATTCATTTGTCCAGTTCACTAATTCACTTGGAATGTACATAATATCAACACTTCAGAGAGAGATGCCATTTTAGCTTTTGACAAAAATTTAATCTCCACAAGAGAATTAGGCTGAAGAATCAATAACCCAATTACACTGAATTTAGCAAATGCTAATGTTAGAAGATAAGAAATTTATAGAATCCTTACAAAAGTGTTCAGATGGATGCTCACAGAGATTAGCTTTCCCTTCCCCTATCTTGTCATTGTTCCATTAACACAGAATTCAAAGAACACTGACCTCAGTGCAGGGGTCTATGGCCAGATCTTCTGATAACTTGCTTTTGTACCTTCCAAATACTTGATTTTTCTTACTTTATATTTACCACATATGTTAGTCAGGAGATAGTTGAGTGCAAATAAGTTAAATCTACATGCAAAAAAATGCATTTATTGGAAAGCTAAATGACTACCTTATAGAATTCAAAGAATTCTATAAAATGTATCAAGAACTGAGGAATTAGAAGCAGGAAATAAAATTCTTTGAAACTAAGGGATGGGTAATTTGGGGAGTTTTAGTGGAAAATTATCATCAGGAATACTCTTTCTTCTCTCTCTATGCACGCTAATTAATTTTATTAAATAACTTTCAAACAAAGAGTCTCTGTTATGCCTTCTTATGCATGGATGACTGAATTCCTTTAGCGCATGCAGCTCTAAACAGTTTGGGGTCCCTAGGTGCCCACTGGTCATGTTCTAACATCTAGTTGGAAAATTATACTATGTTTGATCAATGGCTTTGTGTTTTTCACTTTTTACCCAAAAGAACTTTGAATAAACATACCATAAGAAAGAATATTTCAATATTACAGCCTTTACTAAAGACTAATTTGCTCAACAAGAGCATTTCATTCTGATGGGAAGAAAAATGAATTACATATTATGTTTGGTTAAACCCTATGTATTTGCCTTACGCATATATGCCAACTGAGAGGGGAGAGGAGGTCATATCTTCTTTGATGCTTCATCTTATTACATGTGTTGGAGAATATTCTTGTTTAGTCTTTATTTTTACCCTAAAGGTGTTTTCCATCCTACAATTTTATTTGTTGAGAGATATTTGGGTTCAAGGTAACCAGAAGGTGTGGTCAACTGAATAACAGCTCCCCCAAAGATGTCCTAATCCCAGGGATTTGTGAATATGTTGCTTTACACTCTAACTGGGGCTTTGAAGATGGGATTATTTAAGGATCTTGGGATGGGGAGATTATTCTGAATTTTCTGGATGGGTCCAATTACAAGTGTGATTATAAATTTCTTTGCAAAGGAGAGGTAGAGAGAAATATTAATACAAAGAGGAGAGTCAAAGTGAAGCAGAGATGAACAAGGCTCTGCTGGTTTTGAAAATGGATCAGAGGGTGTAAACTAAGGACTGAAGAGAACTTCTAGAAGCTGGAAAAGGCAAGAAAATAGATTCTCTCACTGAAGTCTCCAAAGATAAGGTAGCACTGGCCACACCTTGATTTTGGAATTCTGGCTTTCACAACTATTAAAGAAAAGACACACTTTATTTTGGGTAAGCCACTAAGTTTGTGATCATTTGCTATAGCAGCAATGCCAAAGTAGTACAATGAGTCTTCACAAGAAGAAAAATTTATGGAGATGAGAGTTTAACATTGTACCTTCCAAAAAGGAATGTCCTCTCACTCCACCCCAACCCAACCATCACTGAATCTCATGCTTTCTTCTCTTTTTTTAAAAAAGATTTATGTTATTTATGCATATAAGAGCTGGGGTGCAGGTCAAAGTTGGGGGTGTGAGAGGCAGAGTGGAAAGCAGAATAGGCAGATTGACTGAAATACACTGCTGAGGGGAGCAGCAGGTGAAACAGGAAAGGTCTGCCATGCCATGTGGGTTAGCTCCTTGACTGGGGATCTATCTTGTGCTGCAGTGGCTGGAGATAGCTTCATAGTGCTGAGAATTAACTCCTTGTGCCACCAGGGAGGCCGCTTTTCTTCTTTTGAAGAGGGCAGTCTTTATTTACTTTCAAAATGTTTGTTTAATATGTATGCTTATTTTTATTATTCCCTTATTTTGTTTAGTGTTCGGTTAAGATGGACCACATCATCACTTTTCACATTAAAATAAATGGAATTTCTTTTCATTTTACAATTTTTTACTTACTTGCCTGTTTTTTAAAAACAAGTCAAACTCATTAAGTGAGAGCTGTATGTATTCATAAATCTAGCTATCTGCACATCCCAAGTTTTCAAATTCTTCTTCACTCAATAAACAATACTTAATGTAGAGGCAGATACTCTTAACAGACTCCTTTACAGTAGTAGCTTAAAGGAGGTTGTAGATAATTGCCAGTCATATATGTGAAAATTGCAGAAAAAGATAGTAAATCATCCCACACATGGATGTGAAAAGGGATGCCCCATTCTGCATTTAGCTGCCATAGTACTACATTCAAAAAAAAAAATTTTAATTACAGAGGAATCTTTTTTCTCCTTCAGCGACACTCACAAAATAATTTTTCAAACTTCTGTAAGCAGCTCTTTTTTCTCCCCATTCTTGTTTCATGTGTATCACAAGTTGAACTCTCCATTTTTCTAACTCTCTAAAAGTCATGTTCATATTACAGTTGTTTCCTTCCCAAAAAGACTAGACCAAGTCTTATTGTTTGGAGGTGGGAACAATTTTTTCACCACTATCCCCATTTCTCCTATGGGAAACTCAAAAAGGGATTTGTTTTGTATAATGTTCAAAATGAAAGCTTAAAAGATGTTTAATAATTGTAATGCCTTTCATCATTTTGCCACCTTAGCCTCTAAGTTAGCTCTCATTCTGAAATAACATCACCTAACTATTTCCTGTAAGTGAAATATCTATAATAATGTTCAGAATTTACATTGATCTAGGTACTTGGCTATAGGTTTTATATCATTCTTCATTTTAATAATTTAATTACCATACGGTCTTATAACTAGAACTTGCCAATCACTAGCCTAACCACCTTAAAGATATTAACATATTTAATTGGGAAAACAGACTCCCCAAAATGAGGTATATGGTATATTTAAATCTATTTTACAAATGCAGAAAGTGAGGCACAGGCATATAAAGTATAGACTAACTCAAGGGCAAATGGTGAAGCTGAGATTTGAACCCAGGCAGTCTGTCCCCAAGTCACTACTTTTAACCACTACACTCTCTTCTCATGTTCCTAGCACGTGACATCTACCATCCTATGGATGCTTTACAACATGTTATCTTCAGAAGTAGTGTATGGAGTATCTATCAGTCTGAACACTTTCACGGTAAGTACCTAAAGCTTAAGGAGCACTAGTTTAATCAACACGGGACTAAAGGAAGGATGTTATCATATCTCAGACCTGAAGCACAAACCACAGGAACAAATAGGACGAGAGACCTCAGGGATCAGAAGAGGGACTTCAGCACTACAGATTTAACATTTTGCTTTCTCTCCATTTCTAATGTTTATTTTCTTTTTCTTTTACTTGGATGGGGGTGTCTCCTTATTACAAAGAACATAAACACTAACTTTCTCTGGAGTCTTCAGATGGAATATTTTCTACCAGCTCTACATAGAAAAAGTCCCCAAACTATGTATTATTGGTCCTCTGCGTAAGACTCCAGGGTATCTCTGCATCCAGAAAGACGGAAATTTATAATTGAACATCTGGTGTCAAAGATCCACTCTAGCCTTGGGGTTGAGGTTGAGCTCTACTCACCAAAACCACTCTAGTGTAATAGAGAGGACTGGTTTCCTGAAAAGAAGGTTCAGTTGGTAAGAAGACAGAGCTGTTTCTAATTTTGATAGACTCAACTGTTTGTTTTTCTGTAAACAAGTGCTATTTTCTCATTATATCAGTGAGCTAGCCCAAGCTCTGAGAAGTTAAGTGCTTTCTTCAAGCTGAAGCAGTGAAGAAGTTTCTGAGTCACAAATTAAGCAGAAACAGGTGATGTGAAAACAAAGTCCAAGCTCTAAGCCAGTAGGTGGTTTATATTATGAATTTCTCTGTGTCCTGAAAAACATACCCATCCTGATTCATACTGGCCTAGCAGGAAACTTAACTATTTCCAATGCCATTTGAGAAAGAAGGAAAAAGAACATCCCTGAATATCTACTCTGAGCCAAGAGCCTTGTTTGCTAAGTACTTTAGCATCTGATTTTATCTGTTCCTCATATCAACCCTGAGAAGTAGGTATATATTTTATTTTTTCACAGGCATCTTATTATTGGATAAGCAATGAGCCCCAAATCACACATTAGAGACAGAACAATAATTCTAACTGGGACTTATCAGAAATCTCTGGTATCTCAAAAGAGTTGAGATTTCCATGCTTTTAAACACATGAATAAGTAAAATACTAGCAGACATAAAAACAGTGAATAGGCATGAGGTACACATTCCTTTTTGCCCAGGTTGGGACAGACAAAGACAAACTATTAAAACAAGAAGAGGAAAGAAAGAGAAATGGAGAAGAAAGAAATCACGCCCAAACACCTGTGTAGTCAGCTATAATCCTCATTTCATGAAAGAAACCACACATTATACCAAATATTAAAAATATCATAATCTCAGCATAAAGGATAGTTCTTTATTATTATTATTATTATTATTATTATTATTATTTTATTATATATAATTCTTACATCATTTTTCATTTTTTTAAAAGATTTATTTTATTTATACAAGAGCCAGGGTATAGGCCAGATGTGCAGGAGGGTGAAAGGATTCACCAGAGACAGAGTGGGGAACAGAACAGGCAGACTGATGAAATACACTGCTGAGGGGAGCAGCGGGCGAGACAGGAGAGGTCTGCTCGCCATGTGGGTTGCTCCTAGGATGGTGGGGATCAAACCAGCACTGCAGAGGCTGAGGACAGCTCCTCACTTGCCTGCGCCACTAGAAAGGGCTCATCATTTTTCGCTTTTGCACATTTTCATTTTGGTTATATTCCCCATACAATTCCCACCCCCCTGATTTTGACCCTAATCCTTCCTCTCCTACCACCCCTCCCCACAGTAGTGTCTCTGGTCTACAGTTGCTTGTTGATTTTGATTTTTTCTTTATTATAGTCTTTTTCCTGGTCCCTTATTTAGGTTTTCTAAATCCCTGCTATGTGACACCATCTGGTATTTCTCTTTTTCTTTCTGGCTTATTTCACTAAGCATGATCCCTTCCAGCGCCATCCATGTTGCTGCAAATTGCATGAGTTTATCTCTTTGATTGCTGAGTAATATTCCATTGTGTATATGAACCACATCTTCTTGATCCAGTCATCTATTTTTGGGCATTTGGGTTGTTTCCAAAGCTTAGCTATTGTAAATAGTGCTGCTATAAACAGGGGTGCAGGTGCTCTTTGGAATTAATGTTTCTGTGTCCTTTGGGTAAATACCTAGGAGTGGAATTGCTGGATCATGTGGAAATTCTATCTTTAGTAGGTTGAGGAATCTCCACACAGCTTTCCATAGTGGTTAGACCAATTTGCACTCCCACCAGCAGTGCAGGAGAGTTCCTTTTTCTCCACATCCTCGCCAACATTCGTTGTTGTTAGTTTTTTTAATATGTACCATTCTCACTGATGTAAGATGCAGATGGTATCTCATTCTAGTTTTGATTTGCATTTCCCTGATTACAAGTGATGTTGAATGTTTTTCATATGCCTGTTGACCATTTGCATTTCCTCTTTGGAGAAGTTTCTTTTCAGATCTTCTGTCCATTTCTTTTTTTTTTTTTTTTAAGATTTATTTATTTATTTATACAAGCACTGGGTATAGTCAGAAGCGTGGAAGGGTGAGAGAATTCACCAGAGCCAGAGCAAGGAACAGAACAGGCAGACTGATGAAATACACTGCTGAGGGGAGCAGCGGGAGTGGCAGGAGAGGTCTGTCACGCCATGTGGGACCCTTGCCAGGGGCCGAGGATCGAACTGGTGCTGCAGAGGCTGCGGGCAGCTTCGTAGCCCAGAGCTCAACTGCTGTGCCACCAACGGAAGCCCTTCTGTCCATTTTTTGACTGGATTATTTACCTTGTTTTTGTTGAGTCTTGTCAGCTCTTTGTAGATTTTTGTGATAGTCTTTTATCATTAGTGTTGAGTGCAAAAACTTTCTCCCAATCTGTGGGGTGTCTCTTTGTTTTGGTTACTGTCTCTTTTGCTGTACAGAAGCTCTTTAATTTGATGTAGTCCCAGCTGTTTATCTTTGCCTTCACTATCACTGCTTTGGGTGATGTGTCTTTAAAGATGTTACTGAGGTGTATGTCATGTAGTGTTTCGTCTATATTTCCTTCTATATATTTTATGATTTCAGGTATTATGTCTAGTTCTTTAATCCATTTTGAGTTGGTTTTTGTGCATGGTGTGAGGTAGTAGTCAAGCTTCATTCTTTTGCATGTAGCAACCCAGTTTTCTCAGCACCATTTAGTGAACAAACTTTCTTTGCTCCATTGTATATTCTTTGCTCCTTTGTCAAAGATTAGTTGACCGTAAATCTGTGGGTTTATTTCTGGATTTTCTATTTGGTTCCATTGGTCCATGTGTCTGTTCTTGTTCCAATACCATGCAGTTTTGATTATTATGGCTTTGTAGTATAGTTTGAAATCTGGGCGTGCAATGCCTCCGTTCCCTTCTTTTTCTTTTTCAGGAGAGTTTTGGCTATTCAAGGTTTTTGGTTTCTCCATATGAATTTCGTCAATATTTGTTCTATTTCTTTGAAGAGTGTGATTGAAATTTTTATTGGAATAGCATTGAATCTGTAAATTGCTTTTGGTAGGATGGCCATTTTGATAATGTTAATTCTACCAATCCATGAGCATGGGATGTCTTTCCATTTCTTTTTGTCTTCTTCTATTTCTTTTTACAGTGTTTTATAGTTTTCTTTGTATAGGTCCTTTACCTCTTTTGTTAGGTTTATTGACAAGTATTTGATTTTTTTGTTTCAATAATAAAAGGGATTTTTTCTTTATTTCTTCTTCTTCAGATTTATGGTGTATAGGAAGGCTACTGATTTTTGTGTGTTGATTTTGTAAAGGATAGTTCTTAACATTAATTAGTTACTTCATATAAGATACTCATTTTTCATCCAGGACCTTACATGCTTTGTAAGGAATGAGTTGGGCCCCAAATGTGGACTCCTATCCATACCCTACAAAATAAGTACATTTTGGGGCCTCCCTGGTGGTGCAGGCAGTTGAGCACCGCACTGTGAAGCTGTCCACAGCCTCTGCAGCGTGGGTTCAATCCCGGCAGGCCTGTGAGAATCCCACATGACACGGTAGATCTCTCCTGTCTCTTCCGCTGCTCCCCACAGCAGCGTATTTCATCAGTCTGCCTGTTCTGTTCCCTGCTCTATCTCTGGTGAATCCTCTCACCCTCCCACACAACTGGCCTGTACCCTGGTTCTTGTATAAATAAATTAATCTTAAAAAAAAAAGTACATTTTGCCTGGAAACCAGGTTCCCACAAAGCCACACCTGAGAAGGAAAACTTCTCCTGCATCTTAACTGATACTCCCCTTCCTTACTTAGGCAAAAAAGAATCACTTACTATACCCCTCACTACATATTTTAAAGTTCAGATCAATCTTTAGTCCAAAAGAAAATATAGCTTAGGTATTGACTTGAGAAGATAAAACATTTATTTTAAGACCCAAATACCATGCTTGTTGAACTAGTGAATGTATTCCATGTGCTTTATTCACGCAATTTGTAGACTTGCTCTGTTTGTAAGCTTCAGAATGACATAAACTTTTATATAGTCACTTTGAAATAGAAAGTAGTTTACTACAATCATGGGCTTAAAAAGTAAGGAAATGTGTGTTATGAATCTCTACACATGTTGGGAATAGATGCATAAATCTAATACATGTCCTGGTTCTTTCAAAATATTAAAACAGCATTTCCATTTTCACATTTCAAAAGTCTGAAAACATTAATGTATAAAGGTGCATAAAGCTCATATTCTTTTTCTTTTAAGATTTATTTATTTATTTATACAAGCACTGGGTACAGTCAGAAGTGCGGGAGGGTGAGAGAATTCACCAGAGCCAGAGCGGGGAGCAGAGCAGGCAGAAGGACCGAAGCACACTGCTGAGGGGAGCAGCGGGCGGCAGGAGAGGTCTGCGCACCATGTGGGACCCTCCTTTGGTGGCCAGGGAGCAGCCAGGGATTGAACCGGCGCTGCAGAGGCTGTGGGCAGCTTCGCAACCCAGTGCTCAACCTCTGCGCCACCGGGGAAGCACATAAAGCTCATATTCTGAAGACAGACTGCACTAGCTAACAAGTAGAATGCTATATTTGGCATGGTTTGCTAGAAGAATTAGTTTTAAAACATAAAACATGTTGGTCACGATTACCCTCTCCAAAAATAGATCTTGATTAGTATTTAGCAATTTGATGTAGCTTAAGGTTACTGAATTTTTAATAGGAGACAATTCCTATAGAATTTTCTCACTTCTAAAAACCTAAATACATTTTCAGAGCCTTTATTACAAAGGAAAGAAAGAAAAGAAAGAAAGAAAGAGGAAGGAAGGAAGGAAGGAAGGAAGGAAGGAAGGAAGGAAGGAAGGAAGGAAGGAAGGAAGGAAGGAAGGCAGGCAGGCAGGCAGGCAGGCAGGCAGGCAGGCAGGCAGGGGGCAAGCAGGCAAGCAAGCAGGCAGGGTATAGTTACTGTGTTATAAAAATGATAGAGTAAACTCCCCTTTAAGGTTCTGAAATGGAAGAATCTCTGCAGTCAAGTCTTGATACCTATCAGGTAATAAATTAATACTGGAGTCTATTTCTGGACCAAGTAAACACATTAACGCAAATGCAACTCCTTTGGGAGATGGAAGACAAACTGCCACAGGCTAAACAGTCATAGAAGAGTTGTGAATGTGATTCTAATATCTTTATTCATTTAGTTCCAAAAACCACCTATCAAAAAAATTTTTAATGAACTCAACTTTGTTTTATTTCCACATACCAAGTCAAATGCAGAAACTCATTAAAAACTACTTCTAGCAATAAGTATTACCAAAAATATAATTAAAGGGAACATTAAGTATTGCTGTTCTTCAGATTTAGAATGAAGTTTATAAACTGCATCCTTCATCCATATATAACTCAGTACATCTGTTACATTGGTATTTAAAACTTTAATTTTATTCCTTGCAGTTTATAAGTGTCATTGTAAAAGAAACAAAAGCAATTGAGATTATATTTGAAATAATTAGGTTGGATTTTCTTTTACTTATGACAGATGTTGACATATCTTGAGAAGATACTTTTGGTGAGAAGGCTTCCAATGGTAATGTTTGCACAGGCAAAATCACAAAGGCTGTTATCATGGGCAATTTATTGAACTGTGTTCAGAAAGATATTCAGAAGACAATGTATCTTTTCATTTGAGACTGACCAGAAAAATTTAACTACATTTATTTTATAGAATGTATGCCTACTGTTATTTGAAAATATTAAAATAGTAATTCAATTTTCACATTTGAAAGTATTCCCAATACACAATAGTCTACTTCTTCCTCTTTTCTATTCCCATTCTTTAATATGGTGATAATTTAAGCCATTGAAAAGCCTTCCTAGAAATTATCAGTGCTCCATGGATCAGTCTATTACTTCTTAAGCACAGCATTTATGTTTCCCAAAGTACTAGAATACTTAGAGAAAGATAAATCTGGAATTCCTAAACTATTAAAGTTCTAGCACAAATAGATAAAATACTTATACTTCTCGGTGCCAGAAATGAAATGATCAACAAACTCCAGAATTCTCTGTAGGCTGAGTTGAGGCTTTTGCTGTAATTGCATGACAGTTTCACTTCTTTTTCTGTGTTTCTCTACTTCTCCGCATGTGTTGATTCTGAGGGAGTTGCCCAATAAAATATGCAACACCAATTAAATTTGAATTTCAGACAGACAACCAAAAGCTTTTCCAATAAAGCATTTGTTCCAAATAAAGCATGGGGAATAGAAAACACATTCATGTATTTCACTGGACAACCTGAATTTTTGTTTGTTAAAATTAACAGCCCTTTCCATACTAAACTACAGTTAAATAAATAGCTGAGAGTTTGCTCTGCAGGTAAGTCACCTGCAACAGAAATGTCTTTATGATAAAGCCAATCGGGACTACAAGCCAAGTATGCTGAATCATAGCAGAGCTATCTTTCATTCTGCACACTGTGGGTATAACAAATACCACAGCACTAATACCAAATTTCAAGGTAGTGATGAATGCAAACAGTATTTCAAGATATTTTCAACAGCAATGATGTTAAATGAAATTATTTCTAACCTATTACACTGGTAATAAGTCACATATTCTACTAGTCCCAGTGGTGTGGTTGCTTATATTGGTATTTTTAATTGAAGATAATGTTAAATTTTGTTAGAGATTAGTAAAAGTAAAGATGTCAGCTTTGCCCATTCAAATTTTTGCCTCTCAAGTTCATATACAAACAGTGAATCAAAGATAAAAATCCCTGTTATTTTGTATGGTATCGTAGTAGAAAGAAGTTAGAATCAGAATGTTGTTGTCCAGATGGACCTGTTGTTTATTCTGAACATCAATTTCCTCATCTTTAAAATGGAGATAATCATGACAGACTATGGAAATTGATCACTAGTATTATAAACTAAAATTAATCATTATTAACTTGGCAAACATTGTATACCAAATATATAGCATTTTTAGGCTTCTAAAAATGTCACTTTTATCCTCTAAGTTGTTCATGACTTAGAAGTACATACAAATATGCAAATAGATGTCATCAAACCAGGCAGTGAATGTTCCACTACAGGAGCATAAGAGGGGCAACCAATCCTTCCTGGAAGAGACAGGGCAGACACTCCAGAGAAAACAGAATGGCAATACCACTTTAAATAATAAAGAAAGATGGGCAAATGTAAAATGACAAATGGGCAAGAGGAGTGGAGAGGAAGGATATTACAGGCTGAGATTGGAAATTTTTGACACAATAGCATTGCATACATGTTAATCCCCATTTTATTTACTTAGGTGCTTTGATTTTTCTACCATATATAATTCTATCTCTCCTCCTTTAAGAAAATTTAGAATTCAAAAGTGGTTTATCTCTCAAATGCAGACATAATCTAGAACAATTTTTCAAATACAAAGGAAGGGGCCTCGCTGGTGCCACAAGGGGTTAAATCACAGCACCATGAAATTATCCAGAGCCACTGTAGTACGAGTTCTATCCCTGGCCAGGGAGCAACCTACTTGGTGCAGCACACCTCTCTTGTCTCGCCCACTGCTCCCCTCAGCAGTGTATTTCAGTTGATCTTCCCATCCTGTTCCCCACTCTGTCTCTAGTGAATCCTCCCACCAACTGCACCTCTGGCCTGTACCCCAGTTCTTTTTTTTTCTTTTTTTTAAAAAGATTTATTTATTTATGCATTCAAGAGCTGGGGCACAGACCAGAGATGTAGGGGGTGAGAGGATTCACCAGAGACAGAGTGAAGAACAGAACAGGCAGACTGACTGAAACACAGTGCTGAGGGGAGCAGGAGGCAAGGCAGGAGAGGTCTGCTGTGCCATGTGGGTTGCTCTCTGGCTGGCCGGGGATTGAACTAGTGCTGCAGAGGCTACAGATTGCTTCATAGTGCAGTGCCTAATTCCTTGTGCCACCAGAGAGGCCCTGTACCCCAGTTCTTTTTTTATTAAAGATTTATTTATTAATTTACACAAGAACTGGGGTACAGGCCAGATGCATGGGAGGGTGAGAGGATTCACCAGAGACAGAGCAGGGAACAGAACAGGCAGACTGATGAAATACACTGCTGAGGGGAGCAGCGGGCATGGCAGGAGAGGTGTGCTGCGTCATGTGGGACCCTCGCCGGCTGGTCAGTATCGAACCAGAGCTGCAGAGTCTGCAGACAGCTTCACAGCACGAAGCTCAACCACCTGTGCCACCAGGGGAGGACCACCCCAGTTCTTGTATGCATAAAAAAGTAAATCTTAAAAAAAAAAAAACACACAGGAAATATTATAGTAACCAAAACTCTGGGTAAAAGATAAAACCATTAGGAGAACAACACTAAGATATTATTTGGGAGATTACAGCTACACTCTTCTTGGGAAGAAAACACACACTATAATATAATTTCATGTAATGTCATTATATGTAAATATTTTAATACAGTAAAAGCACTAAGATGAATAATCATTACTGTAATTTTTATTGTTTAATCATAAAAGTTTAAAATCACCTTCATAAAACAAATAAAATATCTGCAGCAACAATTATATGTGTACTGATATAAAACATTACAAAACTTTGTGGAAAATTCTTTTTCTTTCAAAAACATTTTATGACAATAATTGTAATTAGGCACATATGTTAATGTGAAAGAAAGAACCACATACTTTCCATATTGCCTAGTATCACCAGGGGGTTTTAAACTTAACTAGGTCAAATGTAAAGTTCAGATGAATCAATTGAGTTCTGTTTTCTCAGATGCAGTAGATTATATATTTTTTATTAACTTATCACCTTGTGATATTTACTTCATTTAAATTATTCAATATGTTAGCAATTATTCACATTTTCTCATCATTATTCATGAATGTTAACCATGTTCTATCTATTTCTCAGTGAAATAATTGAAACAAATTCATCCCTCTCAAACAAGTCCAGATATCCTCAGGGATGCCAAAATTCCATGGCCAATTTCCAGTCTATTTGTATTTTGAACTCCATGGCATTTGACCTGCTGCTGATCATTGCTCCTTTTGAAATATTCCACCTCTGGCTTCTGCAACAGCTCTCCATTCTGTTTCCCCCTAATTTTCACATCCTTTCTCAAAAAACTCTTGTGGGCTTTTGATCATCTTCTGCAGTTTCCTTAAATCCTATAATCTCTTAAGTCACTGTCTTTGGACCTCTTAACATCTCTGTATGTTCTTCTGAGGGGATGCATCAACTCCAAAAGAATCAATTGCCATCCGGGCCTCCCTGGTGGCACAGGTGGTTGAGCGCAGCGCTGTGAAGCTGTCCACAGCCTCTGCAGTGCCTGTTCAATCCTGGCCAGCCTGCGAGGGTCCCACATGGTGTGGCAGACCTCTCCTGTCACCCCCGCTACTCCCCTCAGCAATGTATTTTGTCAGTCTGTCTGTTCTGTTCCCCGCTCTGTCTCTGGTGAATTCTCTCAAGCTTCCGCACTTCTGGCCTGTACCCCGGTTCTTATATAAAAATACATCTTTAAAAAAAAATCAATTACCTTCCTGCTTTGTAAACCACCTTACCTTAAACTGAACCTATCATCCTTCTCATTTCATCTGCTCTTTTAGTTGTTTGGGATAATCTGAATTCAGATGTGGTCTGCAAATCATTAATATCAGTTGTACTAATCTAGTCCAGGGGGGGCCTTGAGATTCCTTAAGCAAGTCCCAGTATCAGGAGCAGGGAAGGTCTTAGTTCTAAATGGTTAGCAAGACTATGAACAACACCTGTCAAGTAACAGGAGTGATGTTATATGGCAGGACTCACTATCCTAGGCAGCATATCAAGACCCTGGTGAACCAACTGAGTAACCATTCCCCAAATGAACAAAAAATGGTAGGAACAAGAATGCAACTACAGAATGACCAGGTTCAGTCTTGAAATTCTGAATTCCGGATCCAGTTTAGACTCACCTAGGAATTCATATGAGGCTGAGCTTACAAGTGAGGGACACTTGTGACTCTGTTGTGGGAGTCACTGGCATGAGAAAGACCAAAAACTAAGCTAAATTTTATTTAAACAACCCTGACATTTGCCCTGAAAATATACCGCTGGCATGAACACAGACACAAATAATTCTTGAAGCATTGCAACACGAAATTTATTGGTTAAATTTCATGATTATTGACATTTGGAGGCTATATGATTTTCTGTGTTCAGAATCTGAAGATTTATATTTGGACGAAAGGAAAGATTACAACTGATTTCAAAGTTTCAAGACTTAGGAACAAAATATTCCCAAATATAGTCACAACAGGAGTGTTGCTCAATGTTTGGGAGTGTCAATAAAAAGTCATATTTTGGAAAGTTCACATGAAGATAGGTACAAGGATTAATTCCTTCACACTTCTGGAATAAGGGTACTGTCAAAGTACTATAGAATATGAAAAATTTGTTCCACATGAATACTTAGCATGTTCATTTTCTTGAAAAGCATCTTCAGAAACATTAAGCTTTAAAGATAGACTTTTAAATATTCATAATTTGTTAGAAACTATTTAGTTTATTTTGTTGTTGTTGTTTTTTTAGTTTTGAACACAACCATCAAAGATAATGTATCTCCTTACAGGGAGGCTGTCTCTGGCTATCTCATTTAGAGGAGTATGAGGACAGCTGCAATGCCCTTCTGGACCAGTTAGCTTAATTCATGTTGCTCTGAAGCAAGACAATATAACCTTAGCCACAGCCAAATGTCATGAAGATAAACAAGTTAACAGTCAAAGGAAGAATCATTCTTAAAAAAGCAGTTTGCTATGATACTTTGCATGCCTATGAGTTTTATTACATTGTACTCTGACACCATTTTCCTGTTAAGATATTAA
This sequence comes from Talpa europaea, assembly GCF_964194135.1. NCBI lineage: Eukaryota > Metazoa > Chordata > Mammalia > Eulipotyphla > Talpidae > Talpa > Talpa europaea. Next base: position 85,069,730 of record NC_140072.1, read on the forward strand.
AGGAAAAAGTAGAAAGAGGGGCCTCCCTGGTGGCTCAAGGGGTTACACACAGCACTATGAAGCTATCCACAGCCACTGCAGCACGAGTTCAATCTCCAGCCAGCCAGGGAGCTACCCAAATGGCATGGCAGACCTCTCCTCTTGCCCACTGCTCCCTTCAGCAGTGTATTTCAGTCAGTCTGTTCCCCACTGTCTCCGGTGAATCCTCTCACCCCCTGCATCTCTGGTCTGTACCCCAGCTCTTGTATGCATAAATAAATAAATCTTAAAAAAAAAAGTAGAAAGGTACCAGAGTCTTGCAGAACATAAGGCATCACCAACATGCTTCACCAGATGAAATATCAGCCCTAGAGATTCCCACTTAAAATACCCAGGAGAGGGGCTTCCCATCTCTTCTAGGACCTTCCTAGACTTGACTTCGAAATTTATAAAATCTAGACTCATGTAAAAATACCCCTTAATAATGGAAAAGGGTGTTAAATGTTATGTTTTCTATTTTCTCAGAGTTTCAGATGTGGGATCTAAAACAAAAAAGTAAAAAAAATTAACAAAATGGGCCTCCCTGGTGGCACAAGGGGTTAAGACGCAGCCTATGAAGCTGTCCGCACAGGTTCAATCCCCGGCCAGGGAGCCAACCCACATGGTGCAGCAGACCTCTCCTGTATCGCCTGCTGCTCCCCTCAGCAGTGTATTTCTGTCAATCTGCCTATTCTGCTCCCTACTCTGTCTCTGGTGAATCCTCTCACCCCCCCACACCTCTGGCCTCTACCCCAGTTCTTGTATGCATAAATAAATAAATAAACCTTTAAGAAAAAAAGTAACACAAATACCCTCCTATCTTAAAGCAAAGAGATGGGCTCCAAGTGCAAGGAAGCTTAATAGATATTAAAGCAGATACTGTCAGCCTCAGACTCTTGCACACCTCCACTACATTAATAGAGAAGATGAATTTATTTACTAGGTTTTAAAGATGATGAGTATTGGAGTAGTAAGGATTACTTCAGAGAGGTTTGTCCAGGTATGTTGTATTGCCCCCTGCCTCCATCTTCTAAGGAAGAAGAAATGAGTTCCCCCCCTCTCCTCTCAAGTCATGGAATAGAACAGTAGTAGAGAGCTTGATATTTGCCTCCTGAGTTTTTCTTTTTTAATTCTATGTGGTCATCTTCCTAATTTTATCCATCCTCTGATATGCAGTTCTGGACAACCCCACCACCCAGCAACCCCCCTCCTTCTACCCTGGTTCCAACGCCCTGCTACATGGAACTGTAGGAACTTGCCACATAGAATCCAGCTCCTCCTGCCAAATGCTTCTCCCCAGGCACTGTTACCCTGTATACCTGACTTGACTTTGAAACCACAAGCTGGCTAGTCCCTATGTGGAAGTACTCCTCACCCCATTCTGGGAATCTCTCCCATGAGCAGGACTTCCTCGCACTTGTCAGTTTCTGCCATGACATGCCTGCCACCTCCCATGGGATTGCCATCCTAGATTAGCAAAGGTTCTGATATCCCATACAAAGTCATCATTCTTTCCTTATTCCCACCACTGTCCATTGTCCCCTTAGGCCTTTTATCCCTCCTTCTTAAGTTCAGAGATCTCACTTTGCTTATTAATGACTACTAGTTTTTATAAGTATTTTACTTTGTTGATTCATCTACCATGTAAATGTCCAATAATTGTCTTTGTTGTTCTGATTTGCTTCACATCACCTAATTTTCTCAAATTCCTCCCATTTTGTTGTGAATGGCAATATTTTGCCTCTCCTTCTGACTGAAACATATTCCATAGCATGGCAATATCACATCTTTTTGATCCACTTGTCTGTACATGGGCATTTGTTTTCCATGTCTGAGACATTGTAAACTGTGCTGCGATAAACACGGTAGAGCATATGTTTTTTGAGTTGATGGTTTCACATTCTTTGGATAGATGCCCAGGAGTGGAATTCTGATGTTTATGTTTTTAGTTTAGTAAGGTAGATTTCTATCTCTTTCCAATGTGTTTCATTAAATTTGAAGGATAAGGGAGTTGATATTGCTCTGCTTCCTGAAAAGAAAGGCATTATGTTAGCCAATAGTCCTGGGTATGGTGTGGGCATGTCTAAGTGGGCACATCTTAAGCCAAAAGGTTGAGGCTATAAAGGCAATATCACAGAGGATGGGGTAGGCAGAGGATGTTGTGGCAGAGTTTGGTAGGGTGCAGCAGAGAGAACATCAAAGTGAGCCCAGAGAGTGTGAAGAATTACTAGGGGCTGGAAGGCCTGCCAGCCTCCTGGCTCCCGGGGCCCCTGTCTGTCCTGAACCTTGTTGCCTCACTACAAATGATATAGAAAGATCATTAAAAGCCTGAAAAAGCCACTGAGGGCCCTATGACTCTCCTTTACCCATCTGCCTGGATCCATAGAGAACCTGCCCTGTACCTTGCTGGCACTACAAATGACAAGCTAAGAGAAGGACATCACTGTAAAAAATGACAAGTGAGGATGAACAAAAACCTGTTTTGTAATCATTTTCTCGAGGTGTGTACTGCTCTTTGGTTATTTCCCTTTTGTGTGCATAAGATATTTAATAATGCCTTATTTTAATGTTCCAGTCTGGTCTCATCTGAGTATTATGTAGTTAGCCTAGAATTTTAATGGGGTAGGGACCTATTTCCTTTAAGATCATAACAGCATTAATTAGGATAAAATTTCCAGAGAAAGTACATCACAGAAGAATAGTGCATCATTGTAGGAATAATGAGGTTCACTAGCCTCACTACAGATTTATGTGTCTTCCATTGCAAAACTGCGAAGATTATACTGATATGTGTAAAGTACCAGAAAATTTCTTCAAAAATACTATAAAAACATGTGAAAGCATACATCTTATAGACAACCAATTACATTAGAGTAATTCAAGAGTATTCTTGATTTATAAATTCACTAGATATACTGACTTAAAGTGTACACCCAATGTTCTGATAAGAGGCATAATAGGACATAAGAAGATGCTAGGGACCAAGCCTTCCAGGAACTAGCAGTTTCTGGGGGAAAAAAAAATAGTCCCACCTTATCCCAACACAAGCAGCAGAACTTTAAATTAACTTTTGTCTCATGGTGTGAACATTTTGTGAAAAGTGGTATCTTTTGATGTAACTGCTAAACAGTGACAGAAAGGTATACACTGTGTCAAAAGAAAATGTAAGGGAAAAGCGAAAATTAGGCCCTGGTTCAGTAAAGTATTGTTATATCCAGAATAAACCTGTGTATTTTCTAGATTCCCCCTTATACTCCTAAAACCAATCTTCTGCTCCTGAAATGGCACTCTGAAAAACTGCTATTGAAACTTAATTGTCAAAGCTGAGGGCCTCTTTCAGTTTTCATTGCAAGTTCTTGTTTTCATTCTATAATAATCACGTGTGTGATAATTTGTTTTATGCCTGCCTACATTACATAGTAGATTGTAAGTTCCCACAAGGACATAGCATTCTAATTCATTGATTTATAAGCAGTTTTAAGTACAATGACTAGGGTATAGCAGGGACTTTACAAAAATAATTGGCAAAGAGGTAAAAAAGATTTAGGGACCACCTATAAAAGGTGCTAAAAGTATAAAAACATGCTAAAAAGTATAAAATCTTGATTATGGAGGCAATAGGAAGACACTAAATATTTCTTCATTTGTGCTAACATGCTGTGATAATAGTCTGGGATGATTCTTCTTGCAGAATGGCATAGAATCATGTGGATGGGAGAAAATTTAGAGACCTATACCCTACCAACAGAGCCCAGAGGCAGACCTATGAACTCCTGTAGCACACAGGTGAACTTAAACAAATGTCCAAGCAAATAAATCAAAAACTGTCTTGGCTATTTTTGTTTGTGTTATGTATTTGTGTGTCTACACTATGCTTCTCTTCCCTCATGGGAATGAATGGTTTATCCTGAACTGATTAAAACCGCAGACACTTAGGGATACACAACCTGTAGCCAAAATCAGATGGACGTGGTTTTGATTTATCCAGTAGAACCTACTGCAGAACTCCTAACTGGATTTTATTTTTGTAAATATCTGAAAAGGGCCAGAGCAACTTTCTAAGTTCTCTTTCCAGTAGTTTTATGACCTTTCAAATGAAGAGTCATTAATGTTTCATTTTCTGGATTGTGATAGATGGCAGCCTCCCTGAGCTTGGATAAAATGGTCTTGCTGGAGAGACTCTTGCTTCAAGTTTTCTTTCCCTTGGGAAACAGTAGTTACAGGAGAAACAGATCAGATTCTGGGCTATTCTCATTCAAACCACAGTAAGTTTTTATGCTATAAATGAACATCATCTACATTTCCTTCACGCTTTCTCCTGCTCCATCTTCACTCGCCATCTTTACTAGAAACTCAGGTTTAAGCAACCCAGCAAATTTACTAAAGCTTACCTCATCTCATGAGTCATGAAACTATGTTTTATAAACCATATGAAAATGTGTAAGAACTTTCAGATATTCCTGGTCTATATTACAATGAACCCATTTTTCCCCTTAAACTTTATTTCAGTAAAGGAAGCTATTAGCCAAGGATTCCAAACTCATCATTCTAAATCTGAGACCAAAGAAGTATATGGTGTTTGCTACCATTTGAAAGGACCTGGATTAATTTTTTTAAAAAAAAACTAAACACTCAGAGCTTTAAAATTTGAATTTTCAAGACTTTATTTCCACTCAAATTATTAGGACTATATATGTTATATAGCAAAAGAAACATTTATAATCATACATCACATAACATGGTATTTCTCAGTATTCCTTAGGGACAAATAATAAACAGGAATTTGATGTCGATATATCTAGTAAAAGCTACTCATTGGTCTCAAGATAGTCTTGGCACTGTGAAGCACACTATAAAGGAATTTTTTAAGTATAGAATTGACCGAGCAAATGTGTTACCTCTTCCTCACTATATCTCAGTGTTTTGTAACCATCCCAGGCCCAGTAGGTTTACGTGGGTTCTAGCAATTTGAAGAATTTTGAGCTCTTGGTATTATTTTTTACAAGTTTTAATGGTAAGCAGGGGAAACAAGATGGCAGGAAGACAGCAACTTGAGCCCCTTGCAAATCTCTATACACTCTCTTCTTTGGCTTTTCTCTGGGCTTTGTCTCTCATTGTCTTATGGTCTCTTCCTCTCCAAGCTGTCGCGCATCCTCACCTAGCTGTAGCCATCTCTGAGTAATGCCCGCCGCCTTTATATCCCTGAACTCTAGGCTCAGGTGTGGTGCACATTTACACATGTGCACACACCTATGTTCAGGTGTCCATAGTCAGGCACACATGCCCCACACCCACATGCCCTCGACCTTAACAAGGTCAAGGCTACAGGTGATAGCCACAGAGGCCAATGGTGTAAGAGCCTGACCAAATTTATTTACCCTACACTTAGTAACTGGTATAGTGCCTGATTAGGTATTAAACATGTATCTACTAAGTGAATATTAGTGAATGAATAAATGCATGAATTAATGAGAATGAATGAATCCTGATTTGATATAAAAAACTTAAAAATAGTATTAGAGTAAGTGTTCTTCCCACACTCTTCCTTCAAAGTCTGTGGTATGGCATCTGAAAGTCCTCTGGCTCCCAACGTGACCTAGGCTGGTCCCACAACCTTAAATACCACCTATATACTGATAAGTCCCACTCCAACTGGGCTTCTTTTCTGACCTTAGACTTAAGTAGTCAACCCTCTACTCAAACACTTCTACTTGAGTGTAAGTACAAGTGTGGGCACATGAGTGTGAGAAAACATAATGCATCCAACATTGGGCTCTGTATTTATAATCATCCACTCACACTCCACCTCTCTTCAATCTTGCTCATAATAGCAAAGGATAATGCCACATTGTAGGGTAAATGAAGATTGCTCAGGCTTTTGCATTGTTGGTCTCTGTGGCTATCACCTGCGGCCTTGAATGCAGGAGGTGCTTGGGAATGTGGGCTCGAGGCATGCTGATAGTGGACACCCGGAATACGGTGTGGGCATGAGTAAGTGGGCATACCTGAGTGTAAAGGGCAGGAATGACCACAGTGCAGGTTTTCTGATCCATGCAGACTGGGTAAAGGAGGAGTCAGAGTCCTCAGTGGTTTTTGCAGGTTTTTTATTTGGGGTTCACCAGGCACATGGCAGGCAGGAGTGCTGGCAGTCCTCCCATCCCCCAGCAAATCTTCACTCTATCTGGGCTCTCTGGCGTTCTCTGCTTCTGCTTCGGGCTTCTCTTCTCTTTCGGCTTCTGCTGGTGTCCCCGTGACGCCACCCTTAAAAAGCACAGTCTCAACCCAGGTGAATCCCATCTACCTATGCCCACACCCTATTCCAGGTGCCCGCCAGCAGGCATGCATTCAGGACCGCAAGGATCCATCATCTATCCTGATGGCGGGAGGGCAGAAAAGCCTGACATTTTTCCTTACCCTACACTGAGCCTGGACGCTGTGCATATAAGGGCAACGGTACAGAAGACAGGGGCAGCAGAGGACATTGCTGAGGAAAGACAGTGGAGCCAAGGCCAAGAGAGGAGGACACCACTAGAAAATGCCAGAGAGCCAAGAGAGTAAACATCAGTGGGGGCTGGGTGGCCTGCCAGCCGCCTCGCCCCCCAATTTCCCCTGCCTGCCCTCGCTACAGTGGGTGTAGAAAGATCATTAAATGCCTGAAAAAGTCACTGGGGCTATAGGGCCCGCCTTTGCCCACTCTGTCCTACTGCCTGCCTGGCTGTAGGGGCAGAAAGGCACAGGGCAGGATCTCTCTGATCGGAGCAGATGGGTAAAGGAGAGTCTTGGAGCCCTCAGTGGCTTTCTCAGGCTTTTATTGAGCTGTTACATGTAGTGCAGCAACCAGGTACATGGCAGGCAGGGGCTCCAGGGGGCCGGGAGGCTGCTAGGCCTCCCAGCCCCCAGAGAATCTTTACTCTTTCTGGGCTCTCTGGCCTTCTCTCGTGGTCTCTGCTTCTCCGCTAGTTCTGCTGCTCTCTTCTGCTGGTTCCCCGTGACATCGCCCTTATAAGCCCAATCTCAGCCCAGGTGTACCCACCTATATACGCCCACACCCCACTCCAGGTGCCCGCCATCAGGCATGCATTCAGGACCACGGGGATCCATCATTAATGTTAATGGTAGAAGGGCGGAAAAGCCTGATGATTTTTTCACTTACCCTACATTGGCACTACATACATCTCAGACAAAAGTCTTGGGAACAGCCTTAACTCTTTCTCCCACATCCTATGTCCAACAAATCAGGACATCTGGTTCTACCATCAAAGTATATTCTGACTAAACCATCACTTCCCATTCGAGCACTAGTCTGCTACTCCAAGTAAATTGTCTTATCTGTACTATTGTAAAGCAGTCATGTGTTTAACCCTACTTCCACTTTCTCATCACCATCCCATCCTACAGGGTCCTTTGCAAAACCTAAGTTAGGTTCGGCCTCCCCTGATGGCGCAGGCAGTTGAGCAGAGCGCCGTGAAGCTGTCCGCAGTCTTTGTAGCTCTGGTTCGATCCTGGCTGGCCGGTGAGAATCCCAGATGGCATCGCAGACCTCTCATGCCATGCCCGCTGCTCCCCTCAGCAGTGTATTTCAGTCAGTCCGCCTGTTCTGTTCCCTGCTCCGTCTGTAGTGAATCCTCTCACCCTCCCGCACATCTGGCCTGTACGCTGGTTCTTATATGCATAAATAAATAAATCTTAAAAAAAAAAAAAACCTTAGTTAGGTTCTATTCTGATCATGTTTTCCCATACCTGTCTGCCCCACTCTGAATAAAACCAAAATCCTTACCTCAGCCTAAAGCCCTAACAATCTGTATCTTCTATTCCTACTCTGTGTCCCATTCATTGTACAGCAGTCAGATTGGCCTCCTTGCCACTTTCCAAATGCACCAGAAATGGTCCTGCTTGATATTGTACTTGCTCTCTCCTCTGGCTAACACAATCTTTACTCAGGTGTCAATGTGACTCTTCACTAAATTCATATCTTACCTCATCAGTTCACCCAAATAAAGTAGTTCTGTTCAAGTCACTCTCAGTCCCTTTAACTTCTTTGATTTAAATTTTTATTATTTATCATCACTTGAAATTTGTCACATTTGTATATGCATTATTTTTTGTTGTTTTCTACTGCTTTGCACTGAACTTAAATTCTGTCAGAGCAGGTACTTTTTGTAGAATAGTGGTTGATAGTATTCTGCACATGGCACTCCTTATGTATCTGAATATCCCATGCTTAGATTTGTTATAAATGCTCAGTAAAGATATGCTAAATGAATGAAGGAATTTATTTTAGAAATAAATCCACTAAAGGGGTAGTTAAAGTAATAGAACAGCTGAGATGCCACAAAACTAAGTAAATAGTCAATCTTGCTCTTACTTGGAGATAACTTAGAATCAAGGACTAGCCTAAATCTTACTCCAAAAAGATAACTTCCTCCCTGGCTAGTTCACGTCAGGTGGCTTAGATATTTGTTCTGCACAAAGTTACATTCTCAGTCTGATCACATAGTGGGTTAATGATTTCTCCAGAACTGTCTAAGATTTCAGAGTTTGGTTTATAAGCATCCTCCTGAGAATGGCTGAAATGTCATTTTTTCTTGGAAATATATCCTATCTTGACAAAAAGTGGTGGGAAATTTTAGTTACTCTTACATTATCTACTACTTTACTGTATATGAAGGTCATACTGCACTCATCTTACTGAGATCATCACAAACAAATCAGTCACGTATGACATTCACCTGAAACTAGAATTGTATTAAAAATAACTTTAGAAACTGTTAAATCCAACTTAAGGTACACTTGAGGGTCTACGATGTTAACCATTCCCTTCCTTCCCTGCTCATGCTCCTTTTCTTCATTTATCTCTTTAAATGTCTGCATGTAGATCTGAGGTATACAGCAAGGGAGGGGGAGTGAGAGGGGTCAAAACAGGGGAGGAAAGAGCACAAGAGACTATGGTGATAGCTCATGGGTAACATGGTGATGGGAACTATGGAGACAAAAAAATGTAAGAAAAAAATAATAAATAAAAGAGAAAAAAAGTCTGCACAAAGAACCATTGGTAATATATATCACCCTCTATAAACACTGCTAAATGAGACTATTAATTATTTAACAGTGTATTACTAAGTGCTCGTTTAGTTAACCTTCTTTTTGGTTAGGATTAGATAATAAAAGCAAGCTATTTGGGGGCCTCCGCGGTGGCGCAGTTGATGAGCGCTTAGTTGCGAAACTGCCCGCAGCCTCTGCAGCGCCGGTTCGATCCCCGGCCGCTGGGCGAGGGTCCCACATGGCTCACAGACCTCCCGGGCCGCCTGCTGCTCCCCTCAGCAGTGTACTTTGTCAGTCTGCCTGCTCTGTTCTCTGCTCTGTTTCTGGTGAATTCTCTCACCCTCCCGCGCTTCTGACTGTACCCAGTGCTTGTATAAATAAATAAATCTTTTTTTAAAAAAAAGCAAGTTATTTGGAGAAACTACACATTTACGTAAATATGTGTATATATATATGTATATGTATTCATACTCAAAAAATTATTCATACTTATATAATTGACATTAGATGACAAAACTGCTTTCTTCTGACATTATTTGTTGATTTTTCTGAGTTGAGGGATGTCGATGTTAGCAATGAATGTCCTGAGCAGTGGGACAAAGGTTTTTAGGGAAGGTTTTCCACTAAAATTCAGATCTGAGTTTTGGCCTTTTTTAGACAAAGAGGAAAGCCATCTGTTTATCATTTATTTAAGATATACAGAGAAGTGAAGAAAGTCTTGAGTCCAAATTTTTTGGAATAAAAATTTTATGCATATAAAAATTTTATGATAAAAATTTTATGCATATTATTTCTGTGCTATGTAGTCATTCATGGACTGAAACAAGAATAACAAATAACATAAAAAAAGTGAATGCAGGATACTTCTTCTATCAGCTTGGGCACAGAAATTCAGTCTCCTTTATTTGAGGAGCAGTGTGGAATTGTGTTTATGAGCCAGGTTCTCGGGTTCAAATGCAATGCTGCCAATTACTGGCTGTATGTTCTTGAGCAACTCCCTTATCTTCTCTATATCAGAGATTCCTCAGATACAAAAAGGATAATGCTAAAATCTCCCCCATAGAATTGTTTCCAAAATGAATTAGATATACATATAAATTATTTACAATAGTGTCTGAGACATAGTCACTACTATATAAATGTTAACTATTCCTACTATTAGCAGCAGCAGCAGCATCTGAATTCCCCAAACAATTATATAATAAGTGCTTATTAAATATGGATTTGTTGGGGGATAGAATATCTTGAACAAACTCCACAAATAGGTTTTATGGACACCCCCCCACACCCCAGACCAGAGACCCAAGACATCAAGGATTACAAATCCCATAATGTCATCACCACCAAAGGAAGGGTTGCTGGGAACCGAGGATAGAGTTAAGCAGCCAGGCTTCTTATATAACAAGACATGTGGGCCTTGGGGGTGCTTGGTTTTTCACTGACTTTCAGTGCTATTGGGGTTCCAGCTCAGTGGAACTGGTAGGATGCATTCAAGCTATTTATCTCTCTCTCTCCCTGAGTTATTAATTTCTTCATTTCCCCTTTTTGTAAATAAGCCCTTTATTAACCTTTATGTGTGTGCCTGCAGTAGAGTCTAATTATAAGTCCCTTTAAACATACAGGTGAGGACCCACAGTCAGGTCAACCCATTTTCACATTGGGTTGAATGTGACCAGACTGACCAAGCGAAAGATGAGTGGAGATTTGGGGTGATTGGCTTAGATGATATATGAGATGAATATGAACTTTGGTGTGTCAGATAACTTGGATTCAAGCCACTTCAGGTGTCTGTCCACATAAAAACCCCATGCCCTCTCTGAATCTGTCTCCACAGGTGGTGACAAGTAGCTGACATGCATGTAAAACTCCAGTAGTGTACCTGCCTCATGACAGATAGATTCTCAATAGATGTTTGTTCTCCCTCTGTCACCCTCCCCCTCAAGCGCTAGTTGCCAGTTTAGTAGTAGAAACAATAAGGTTTCCAGTATTTAGGAAAGGAGTAAATCAGGAAGATGAATCATCTTGCACTGGGAAGTCTGGGAAGCTTGCTCGGAAGAGGTAACATTGAACAGGATCTGAAGATCCTGCTGGGAAGATATCAACATCCTGGAAGGGATCCTAGGCAAGTTAGGGATAATTAGGGCAAGTTAGGGATAATTAGGCAGCTTCAAGGACAGTGCAGGGACTTCAGGAGAGTTAAGGAAGGCTCCAGAGATAAGGGCCACAAATTCCAAAGGGGACTAATCAAACACCCCAGGACCTATGACATTAGGGACTTATTTTATGATCTTAGGGTCAACAGGACATACCAAATAGAGGGCAATTAAGGAAGAAAGATAAGGGTTGGGGCACAGAGACTTAGTTCCAGGCACATAGACATTTAGGCAGTGAGTGAGACCATGGAGAACTAACCAATCACAAAGAGACTGGTAGAGATTTAGAATAATTAGAGAAAGAAGGTATATATTCCCTGAGACACAATTGCACTTCGGCTTCCTTGCCCCTCCCTGGTCTGGTTTCATGGCCTGGGATCCCACGTTATTTCTGTTCCTTTTCTCCTCAATAAACTTTTTCTTTCTCTAAACAAACCTGCCTCTCCTCGCCTGCTTGCCTGAGAGTCTGCGAAGTTCCTGATGCGGCTTCGTGAGACACCAACCGGTGGTGGTCTAGTGGCTGGGGCTCAGCACTGCTCCTGCAGCCTGGGATCCGTTCCCGGCTGGGAGATTAGACCTGAAATCCTACAATTCTGGTACCAGTGAAGCAGAAAACATGACCCGGAGCACAAGTGGCCACTTTGGCAGGAGCAGGGAACTGTACAAGAGTAGTTAAAGAAGAGAAGTACAAAGATAACATAAGTGAGTCTGGAATTAAAAGTTTTCTTTGGGACTTACTTAACCCCCAGAGCCTTGAGTAGAGGCAGATGTGCCTCGGTATAGGGGAAGTTGAAATGGAGGAGCCACAAGACCAGAAACCTTTCACACAATGCCAGGAACTGGAGGTGAGGGTAGAAGGATTAACATACTCATTAAACCAGCAATAGGAACTAAAAATCCTTAGATGCCAAGGCACAGACCCAAGCAAAGTGTCAGACTGCTGTTAGTGCCACAGGGCCCAGACCAGAGGTAAAGATATGTAGATTGACAGCCATTGTGGAATCTCCAGTCCCTTTCAAATTGTACATAGTATCCAAAATAAAGAGTAAACAAACCACTCCATGAAGGAATGAGCCTCTCCCAAAGAGGAGACTATATTAGTACAATCTCTGCAGTGGCCCGGGGCAGCAGTCCTGCCCACCTGTGACAATGCAGGTGCTTCTTTTCACCAATTCTCTCCTCCACAGGGCAGCAGCCTTCCTGCCTGCCCATGACCTGCATCTGCCAGGTTTCTCTTCACTGACCTTCCTCAGTGGAGGCCACTCTCCTCAAGGCTGCCCCACCTCTGACCATGCAGGCCTCTCTTTTGGCAAACCTGTCTCTTTCAGGGCAAATCTTTCTGCCTGCTTGTGTCTATGCAAATGCCCTTTATTCTTCTCTCCCTTTTATAACAAACCTGCTTGTAGGGTAAGGAAAAAATGTCAGGCTTTTCCGCCCTCCTGCCATCAGGATAGATGATGGATCCTTGCGGTCCTGAATGCATGCCTGATGGCAGGCACCTGGAATGGGATGTGGGCATAGGTAGGTGGGATTCACCTGGGCTGAGACTGGGCTTTTAAGGGCGGCATCATGAGGACGCCAGTAGAAGCCGAAAGAGAAAGCCGATGAAGAAGCCGAGAAGCAGCAGAACGAACAGAAGAGCAGAGAAGCAGAGAGAACACCAGAGAGCCCAGATAGAGTGAGGATTTGCTGGGGGCCGGGAGGACTGCTAGCCTCCTGGCCCACCAGCACCCCTGCCTGCCATATGCCTGGTAAACCCCAATAAAAACCTGCAAAACCACTGAGGACTCTGACTCCTCCTTTACCCTGTCTGCTGGATCCTAGAAAACATGCACAGTGCCCGTTCCTGCCCCTACACTGCTTCTTTTGGATATAAACAACATCTATGTGTCTCTGAGACACTCGACTCGCCTGGGAAACCCACTGGTGCTGTAACAGGGTGGTCCCCAGGAAAGGGGGAGGTTCCCTGCCCCACCCAAGGGAGGGTGGAGCTGAGCAGGAAGAGGAGAAGCTGAAGAAGAGACTGAGGAAGGGGCAGGATGGAACCAGGAGACCTGGAGGAGGCGCATGGAGCCTAGAGACATGTGAAGAAACTGCGCTTGTCTTTTGGTCGTGGACTGGGTGACACAGATGTGGGTGAGACCTGTGGGGAGGTGACAATGGCAGCTTTTATCTGGATGTTGATTTTGCTCTTTTCCTTCCGGGCTTGTCCGGTTGTTTGTGACCCTTTTCTGTGGGTCCCCACTGGAAGATGCTTTAGACTTGTGGCAGGCTTTGGGGCCTTGCTCTGGGCCAATCCCATTTGGATGGAGTTTTACCCACTAGGGGATGGGTAACTTTGGGTGCTTCATTTAGAAACTAGACTCTTTGCCTTACCTGTATTGTTTCCTAGTTTTATTAAAGTTCCTTCCCATTAAAGTCTTATATGTTTTGTGTTGATGCGGCGGATGGCAGAACCCATTTAGAATAGGCAGGTTTGCGGGGTTTGGGCTGCCCCTCTCCCTGTCATATAACAGTGCAGCTGTAAGGCGAGTGCTGGTGAACCTTCCCAGAGTGAATTCGAGGACCCTGCTCTCTGAACCCAACTCCAAAAACAACTTTTTTTTTTAAAGATTTATTTATTTATTTATACAAGCACTGGGTACAGTCAGAAGCGCGGGAGGGTGAGAGAATTCACCAGAGCCAGAGCGGGGAGCAGAACAGGCAGACGGACAGAGTACACTTCTGAGGGGAGCAGCGGGCGACAGGAGAGGTCTGCGCGCCATGTGGGACCCTCACCAGGGGCCTGGGATCAAACCGGCACTGCAGAGGCTGCGGGCAGCTTCGCAGCCCAGTGCTCAACCTCTGCGCCACCAGGGGAGGCCCTCCAAAAACAACTTAAGCATGATCTGCCATCTTTTGGTACAATGTAGAGGCAAGACTGGCAAGACATGATTGCATTAGATTGATGAGTCACTTTCACATCTTGGACTGGGAAGAACACAAAGGAATAAGACACATTATTTCTCAACTAGAACAGGTTATAGAAGATAAAGGGAGAAGAAGTGATGGAGGACAGGGACAGAAAAAAAACTGAAAAGGAGGAATCACAAGACCAGAAAGGCGGTGGGGTAGAAGAGATTAGCACACAAGGCGGTGGGAGTAGAAGAGATTAGCATAGCCATTGAGAAAGCTATAGAAACCAAGATCCTTAGGTGCCAATGCCCAGATTGCAAAGCATAAGACCCAGGCTGGTATCAGACTGCTGTAGGGAGTATCTAGAGCACAGGCCCAAGGGTAAAGATAGGGAGATTGAGCCCATTGTAGAATCTCTGGCCCCTTTCAGATTCTGCATAGTTATCCTAAATCAGCAACTAACTGAAGGCTCACAAGGAGTGAGCCCCTCCCAAAGAGAAGAAGACTCTATCCTTGCGGTCTCTGTACAGATGTTGAGCAGCAATTCCTCTGCCCACCTGTTACTATGCAGGTGGTTCCTTTTGATGGAGGATAAAAATAGAAAAACTGGAAAGGAGATACACGGTTAAGAACCTAACTCACACAAGGAGGTAGGGGTAGAAGGGATGAGCGTAATCCATTGACCCAGTTATAGAAACCAAGACCCTTAGGTATCAACACCCAGATGAGGAGGCACAACACCCAGAATCTATCAGACTGCTTAAGGGAGTGTCAGGGGTACAAACCATCCACCCACAAAGATGAGCCTCTCCCTAAAGATGATAAAACCTAACACAGCCCCCACAATGGGGTAGCAGTCTGTCTGCCCACCTGTGACTATGCAGGTGCTTCCTTTTACCAACTCTCCCTCCCCAAGGCAGCAGCTTCCTGCCCGCTCATGACCCATACCTGCCGGGGCTTCTCTCCACTGACCTCCCTCCGCGGAGGCTGCTATCCTCAAGGCTGCCCGCCTGCAACCATGCAGGCCTCTCTCAGCAAACCTGCCCCTTTCAGGGTTGCTCTTCCTGCCCACTGTGTCTATGCAAACATCTTTTACTCTTTTGTCCCTTTCCCTAATAAACCTGCTCTTTAAATATAACTCATGTCTCTGTCTCGTGGAGAAACTCACCTGGGAAACTCACCGCGTGCCACCAAAATGGGAGCTCTGGTGAAACCTTTCCCAGAGTGAACCCAAGGGCCCCGCATTCCAAATCCATTGATTCCAAAAATGACATCAGAAGCAGTAAGAAACTCGCCCATTGTTTTCAGTGGGGTAAAGGACAAGAAGGTCAATGGGAAAAATGAAGATTTTCAGAGATAAAGCCTGCTTTGAGACATAAAATAAGTCATCTGATACCTGTTGTGGAGGCTTTCCAGATCTAGATTAGATAAAATGCTACCTAACAGTCATAGTTATGAAAGTATTTATTTCTTGATTTCAAGGAAAAAAATTCAACCTAAGAGATCTACCCAATATATTACCTGTAACTGCATAAAGGAAATAATTTTTCTGTGAACAGAAAAACAGAGCATAGGATAAAGTGTTTCTAAAGGATTTTAAATTACTAGAAAGGAGTCATAATAATAAAGATATGGATTTAGAATTCATATTCATAAATACTACAAAGTACTTATGCTTCAGTTGCAACAACAATTTGTATGAGAAAGCACAATCTACCAAAATACAACAATTTTCAATCATTTCTTCATTACAGCTTTAACAGACCAATTTCCTAAGAAGAGCTGTAAGGATTAGCTTATTACAAAAGTCAGGCAGTTAGCAAGTATATATTTTAATCTCTCTTTATCCAAAATTTTTCCAAGCACTTTATCACAAAAGTCTTTTAATAAACTTATTTAGAAAATTTAGACCCCGTTTTATAATTCATTCAATAAACACTAAATATCTGGAAATGAAAAAAAAAAATCACAGTCCCAGGGATCTGGAACAAACCCCACCCTCCAAGGGTTTCTGACACAAATCATAAACAGGAACTTAGTTGTTTATTTGAAGCTCCTTAACACAAGGAATGTAAAGTAGAGATAACAAGTGCTTTTTGAATTTGCAGAGGCCAAGGGTATTGTTTGCTTATTTGGAGCTACTAAGGAACTTGGGAACTTGAACAAGCCAATTTGATGCTATCTTCAAGAATAATTATTTCACTCTTCCCATACCTTTAACCTTCCCAAACTGAACTGATTAGCCAAATAAGTTTAATTCTGTGAAAAGATAATTATTCATGTAAGACTTCATATGATTTTTTATGTATTTAACTTTCTGTATAGGGAGAGTCACTATATTATGATTTATAAGATCATTTAGATGACCAAAATATATTTCATATATATTTGGTCTTCAACCACAGTTCCTGGCTCACAGCTCCCAAAACCTTTAGCATCCCTGTGTTGAAAGTGATAAAGGGGGGCCACCCTTGTGGCACAGGTGGTTGAGCACCACCTTGTGAAGCTGTTTGCAGCCTCTGCAGGGCAGGTTTGATCCCGGCCAGCCAGCAAGAATTCCACATAGCATGGCAGACCTCTTCTGTCTCACCCGCTGCTCCCCTCAGCAGTATATTTCGCCAGTCTGCCTGTTCTGTTCCCCGCTCTGTCTCTGGTGAATCCTCTCACCCTCCCGCTCATGAGGCCTGTACCCCAGTTCTTGTATAAATAAATAAATCTTAAAAAAAAAGGATTATGAGGAGTACTTTAAAAAAAAAAGAAAGTGATAAAGGTGTTTTGTTTTATTAGTAAGGTGACTTTGGAAAGTTTCTAGGTGACCTCCAGATGGGACTGATTGCCAGGACAACCAAATATGTGTGATAGAAATCTCCATAAAAAGGGAGGGTCCTGCTCCCTAATCCACCTAATGAAGTGTGGAGCTCAGCAGCAAGGGGAAGCTGAAGAAAACTTGGAGGAGCACATGGAGCAAAGGGACATTTGAAGAAGTCCCACTTGCTTCTCAGTCTTGGACTGCATCAGAGACTTGGAGGACAAGGGGCAAATAAATGGATAAAAGACATGGGGGAGGCTGACAATGGATGGCAGTCTTTAATTTGATTTGTACTTGGATTTTGCTCCTTTCATCCCAGATTTTCCTGGTCCTTTTTGCCCCTTTCCTATTGAATTCGAGGGCAAGTTAGGGTAATTAGGCAGTTTTAGGGACATTGCAGGAGGGGACCTCTGAAGAGTTTAGGAAGGCTTCAGAGATAAGGACAACTAGAGGAATGTGTTAACGCTGGCCTTGGTTTCCTTCAGGTGATAAAGAATAGTGGAGTTTGGGAAATGGAGAGTGGTTTAATTAGGGCAGCAGACTCATTTACACAAGGGGGAGATGAGAAAGTGTCAACACTAAGAATGGTGGGTGGCAGCCTGTTTTTCTTCAATAGCTGATGTTTAACTTTCTCTGAAATGCAGGGATGCTCATCTGGGAGACTGGGCCATAAAGATAAAGCTATCAAACAAGGGGAAGATGCAACAAATGGGGAGAGACAAATCTGTTAGATAAGGAATGTAAAGATCCCCTGCTCAGTAGCAGATTAAGTGAGACAGCCGAGAACTAACCAATCACAAAGAGACTGGTGGACATTTAGAATAATGAGGGAAAGAAGGTGTATATTCCCTGAGACATGACTCCACTTTGGCTTCCTTGCCCCTCCCAGGCCTGGTTTCATGGTCTGGGAGTCCCACATTATTTCTGTCTTTTTCTCCTCAATAAACTTTTTCTTTCTCTAAACAAACCTGCCTCTCCTGGCTTGCTTGCCTGAGCGTCTGCGAAGTTCCTGCTGCAGCTTCGTGAGACACCAGCCCATGGTGGTCTAGTGGCTGGGACTCAGCGCTGCCCCTGAAGCCTGGGATCCGTTCCTGGCTGGGAGACTAGGCCTGACAATTCCAGTATCACTGTGGTTCCCTGCTAGAAGGTACTTTAGACTTGTGGCAAGTTTTGGGCCTCAGTGGCCCTACTTCAGGCCAACCCTGTTTGGCTAGGCATTTTCCCACCAAAGGATGGGTAACTTTGGGTGTTTTACTGGGAAACTATTATTCATTCTTCTCTTTCCACACATATTATCTTACTGTAGTTCTTTCACACTGAGAGTATGCTTTGTCTTTATGCAGTGGATGGCAGAACCTCTTTAGAGCATGCAAGTTTGGGGACCCTAGGGTGCCCCCTCAACTTGCCCACTAACACATGTAAAGGGTTAGAACTTTCAATCTCACACTCTGTGACCTCTGGGGTAGAGGACAAGGCCTGGAGCTCAAATCAATTCCCAGCAGCCAAAGTGTAACAGGGTGTTCCCCAGGAAAGGGGGAGGTTCCAGGTTTCCTCCCCACCCTAAAGGAGGGTGGAACTAAGTAGGGAGGAGAATAAGCTGCAGAGGAGACTGAGGAAGGAAGGAAGCAGGAGGGAGAGCCAGAAGAAAACCTGGAGGAGGCACATGGAGCAGAGAGATATGTGAAGAAACTGCACTTGCCTTTTGGTTGTGGACTGGTTGACACAGATGTGGGTGAGACTCGTGGGGAGGTGACAATGGCAGTTTTTGTCTTGACTTTGATTTTGCTCTTTTCCTTCCAGACTTGTCTGGTTGTTTCTGATCCTTTTCTGTGGGTCCCCACTGGAAGGTGCTTTAGACTTGTGGCAGGCTTTGGGGCCTTGCTCTGGGCCAATCCTGCTTGGGTGGACTTTTACCCACAAGGGGACGGGTAACTTTGGGTGCTTGATTTAGAAACTATATGCTTTGCCTTTCCTGTATTGTTTAATAATTGTATTAAAGTTCCTTTTCATTAAAGTCTCATGAGTTTTGTGTTGATGCAGCGGATGGCAGAACCTATTTAGAGCAGGCAGGTTTGCGAGGTCTGGGGTGCCCCTCACCCTGCCCTGTAACAAAAGATATAATCAATTGTGCCTGGCATGAAAACTCCATAAAAATTCAACCAGCAGGCTCACAGAGCTTCTAAGTTGACGAAAACATGGAGATTTGGAGGGAGTGATGAACCACACTAGGAAAAAGCATGGATGCTCCACGCCCTTTACTCATACCTAGCCCTAGGCATTCTATCTCTATGCTCAGTTGTATTTTTTATCATATTGTTTAATAATTAATAGGTAATCCAGCAAATTGAATGTTACTGTGAATTCTGTTAGTTTCCCTAGCAAATTAATCAAACCCAAGGAGAATGTAATGGCAACTTTTGGTTTATAGCCAGTAGATCAGAAATATGGGTAACAACTTAGACTTGTAATTGGTGCCTCCAAGTAGGGAGTCATTGCAACCTCTAATCTGTAGGCCATGGATCAAAAGCACTGGTAACCAAAGGACTTGCAGCCATCTGAAGTAGAGGTGGAGGATGTCTTATGGGACTGAAATTTTATTTATTTATTTTAAGATTTATTTATTTATTTATATAAGCACTGGGTAGAGTCAGAAGCGCGGGAGGGTAAGAGAATTCACCAGAGCCAAAGCAGAGCAGAACAGGCAGACTGATGAAGTACACTGCTGAGGGGAGCAACGGGCGCAGCAGGAGAGGTCTGCGCGCCATGTGGGACCCTCACCGGGGGCTGGGGATCCAACTGGCACCGCAGAGGTTATGGGCAGCTTTGCAGCCCAGTGCTCAACCGCTGCACCACCAGGGAGGGCTGGGACTAAAATTTTAACCTATGAAAACTGACGCTATCTCCCAGTAGATATTGTCATAATTGAGTTCAATTGTGTTGAATTCTCAGTGCACACTCAACTGGTGTCCAGGAATTGAAGCCTCCCAACCACATTGGAATTGGGTCTATGATCACATTTTTTAAAAAAATTTATATAATTTATTTCTTTAATAACTTGCAGACCTATCATTAAGACAGATTCAAGGGAGAGTAGAGCCATGATGTGTACTAATTTCTAGATGCATACTAATTTTTTTCACATTTACGTATTTATATTTTATTTTTGTAAATTTAGGTAAAGTTGGTTTACAACACTGCCTATGATTCAGAGGTATAGAAGTCCATCTCTTCAGAGATTTGCTACCAACCACACTCATTACAAATGCAGACATAGCTTCCATCATAGATTATTGAGCCCCCTCCACATACTGTATCCACCCTCCCCATCTCCATCTTGTGGCATAAATTCTACAGCCAGATTTCTAGAGTTTGTTATTGCTTTGGTTTTATTTGATCCTTTGTTTTGTTTCTTTATGTTCCACATATAAGTGAAACCATCCAAATTTTGCCTTTCTTCCTCTAGTTTATTTCACTTAGAGTAATCCTCTATAGTTCCAAACATGTTGCAAATGACAGGAATTCATGTGTAGTATACCATTGTGTGTAAATAATGCACATATCCACTCCTCTATCCTTGGGCACTTAGGTTGTTTCCATAACTTGGGTATTATAAATAATACTGCTGTGAACATTGGAGTGCCCCTATGTCTTCAAATTAGTGTTTTGCATTATTTGGGAAGACAACAGAGAGTAGGATTAATGGATGATAGGACAGATCTAACTTTACTATTTTGAATAACTTCCACACTATTTTCCATGGGGCCTGCACCCAATCTACATCCCACTAACATAATGTTATGGTGGTAATGGTGGAATACCAAGAATCAGGAAGAAGAAAACTAATAGGCTACTTTTCTTCAAATAACACTAAGCTGGCAACTGAATCTTTTGGTATGCAAGTTAATTCTACTTGGGTTGTAATAATTCTAGCCAAGAAAGCAGCGATATGTTGGTGGCTTTATGTCTTAAATTTAAGGAAATCAAAAATTTACCCTTCAAGTTGCCTAAATTAATTCCCACAAATAGCAATTATATAACAATTCCTTTATAAGAACTATATTATTAGAAAATAATTTGGATGTAAAATTCTTAGCAATTGAAAACCAATAAAAACATAGATTGAGAGAAATAACCTACATTCCTTTCCCATCTGTGATTACCGGCATTCTCTAAGACTGTAAGGTTTTTTGATAGTTTTGCTAGGGCTACATTTCTGATAAATACTAAGTTGTTATTCTCAAATATCAGCAGTTTTTGAATATGCAACACTTTGTGTACCATACAAATTGTTAGTGGAGGTAGAAAAATCCTTTGAGCTTTTGTCAAGCTAAATAGGGTCCCAGGAGGCAGTGGGGTGGCCCAAAGAGTGAGTCTTCATTCATGTGCTTAAGAACTTAGAACAAGACCTAAAAGCAGACATACAGAGAGAAATATTTAAAAGGGGTTTAGTCACAAGGGGAATAAGAAGAGGTGTTGGGGGGGGGGAGAGAGAGAGACTAATTGGCTAGCCCATCCTGCCAGCAGTACTATTTGAGCTGAAACACCAAGTTGCAAGTCATAGCCAGAAAAGTAGAAGAGAGTCAGCATGCACGTGTTTAGTTACAAGGTAAACATGGCAGTTTAACTCCACTCCTACTTCCCAGAGGGCACCTCTCCAGGAAGTTAGGTTCATTCCATGCTAGAATTTATAATTCTCAGCTCCTGACATCTCATTGGCATAGAGATGGGGGTGGAGTCCATAAAGACATCAGAAGTAGACCTCATTCAAGAGATCATTCATTGGCTCAGAATTTGCTCCTTCCTGTTCATTGAACAATGTCTCCTTAAATGACAATATAAGCTATTTTACCCAAAAAGCTTTTTCTCTTAGCCATCTTAAATTTAGAGAAGGAAATAAAAAAAATTCTCACCACTTGGTTCTCATTAGATTTCCATAGAGTGAAGAGATCAAGAGTATGACATGGTAAAAATCTTTACCTTGTTTGTCATTGCTCTACAGTCCTAGATCTCTTCTTGCAGCCATCATAGGGAAACAACCAGCTCAAGCTACCTAATAGATCTTTTGGCTGACTTTTCAAATTGTCACCCTCCAAAGGAAATCATCTTATACCACTCTGGGATCTTCTAGCCTGGCAAACAACCAAACATGTATAGTTCCTAGGAATTCTACATGAATTATCTTATTGTGTGTTTTATTTAAGTCTAATGCAACAAAAGCACCATATCATGAGTATTAAAATTCTTGAGAACCCCAGGAGATAGAAAAGAATATAGCATTTTGATTCAGAAATAAAGGGGTTAAAGTCTTAGACTATGTAACTTTACTATATTAATATATCTGAGCCTCAGTTTCCTTAGGATAATCTCATACAAATATTATTTTGATATTTTACTATATTTGAAAACTCTCGAAGTCCATTCTAAATTTATAATTTCAAGATCTTTGTTATACTAAAGAACCAAGTATAGGCAACATCAGAATATTTGAAGACATATCTGAATGACTAATTTTTAAAATATTTTCTGAAAAGTTAGGTGACTTGTGCAAGGTTGTGTAACTATTTAACTGCATAATATGTATTAACTTTTTATATATTTTCCAATGTGATATATATTACAGAATATGAATCTTTAGTTTTCATATATACATTTGCAGTCTATATTTCAACTATGGAAATAAAAACGTGGCATAAAATAATCTACTATTCCAGATACCCCATTGAAAGTTGGCATGTCTTTTTATATGTACCTTTGTGTAACTGACATTTGTGATATGTACTATTTTGGAAATAGTACCAAATGTACCAAATAGTACCTTATGAAAATGAATAATATAGAGCCAAAAAGTTATATAGCTTCCCCATCTTCATTCAGAGATGATCTTATATTTATGTAAAATTCATCCTAAAGCAAATTATAATAACCTGGTCCTTATTTTAGCTGTCTTTCCTGGATTTAAAACATAAATAGAAGTGTCTGTCATTAAATTACATACATACATAAGTTTCCTATAAAGTAAAAATAAGGAGACAATCAAGCTAATGGTAATATGGTGGAAAAGTAGTCAAATCCCACAGACTTACTATGTTATTTCACTGATTCCTGAAGTAAATAACACATTCAATGGGGGAGGTACAGTAATAAAACTGTACTCTGTGGCCAATGGGGCTGAGAACCAAATACAGGGTTGGAAGAGAGAGAACTGGATGTCTAATACAACATTCGATGCTTAGTAGTGAATTTTTCAATCATGTACTAAACGATTGAAATTTTATAATGAATTTTCCATATTGTAAATTATGCCTTACTTAGAAACATATTGCACTGAGACTATTATGGTAGATGCTGTAATCACCTCCAGATTATCTACATAAAGTATGTTCTTTATTGTCAGATGTGTTCACCCACAGCTCACCAGGCTGCAGACCACCCTGCCACCAGAGGCAGGCCACACCCCTTCCTGCAAGAGCTATTCTATGCTCTCTAGGCTCTGGACAACTCTGCTGAGGAGAACCAAGGCCACTATATTTAAAAGTCACACAATAATTCTTATCAAAATGAAGCTAACGATTTTAAAAACTTTTACTCTCTCTCTCATATCTTTTTCAGGCTGGCAGAATTTTTGTTGTTGCTTTATTTTACTGGTTCTCCAAAGTGCCTCAAACATTTATCCAGGTTTTTGGATATTTTTTTCCAACACTCACTCTTGGTCTCCAGCCAAGCTTCACTTTGTCCAGTTCCTATCAGTTCATTGTATCCTCTCTAGAGACACTTGAATAGAGATTCTTCAGAACTAGATATATATCTTTTCTTTCCAGTAAGGAAGTTATTTTCTTGAGGATGACATAATAAATTGTATTTAATGAATAGAGTTATTTTCCAAAGAATTTTTAGTGAATAACATTTAAAACCACATTTATTCTGAAATGTCTCAGCTTGTCATCTTCTAATCTGAGTGAGTCATGACAGGAAAAAAATATTTCTTCCTTCAACATGTGCAGACAACATCTGCAGAATGAGCAGGATCTGGATTTCAGGTGGTAAAGTAAATGAATTTTTGAGAAGATGAGCTATACAAATTTTACACTATACTCTGTCATCATCAACCTGTCTTTGCCACAAAACAAGGGTAGAATGAGAATTCTCAAACTTTTTGAAAATTTAAGAAAACAATCAATTAGAATCCCAGCAAAAAGCAAATATACACTGTCAACTTTTTAAAAAGACATAGTAATAGAATAGCCACCCAATGTGAAATGTCAAATTCACTTAGTGCTAACATTCAGAAACTCTGAAACACAGAGAATGATTAGTTCCATATCTGTATAAAATAGAAACAACTGAAAATAATGATATAATCATATAAAAGCCTAGCAGGAAAGTTTATACAGATCAAAAAAAATTGTATTACATATAGTTTTAAATTATATTTAAAATATTATTATTTGAAATGCTAATAAGATTTTGTTACCACCTTACATTTAAATTATCTAAGTTCTTTGAGGGAGGACATTTCTCATTTATATGTGTGTCACCAGATAAAGCATAACAGAACAATGCTACCTGGTTTCAGGTAGAGAATTCAAGCAGATTTGTAGACCTCAATGCTCATACTCCAAAACAGAAATATTTGGGTGGATAATAGAAACCCAAGAATTTCAGATGTCTCTTAAGCATAATGAAGTCTGATAACCATTAACATAAAAAGTTACTCAGCAAATCTCATAATGAAGTCTGATAACCATTAACATAAAATGTTACTCAGTAAATCTTTGTATGCTGTGGGATACAAATGTGCAGACTATAGAAAAATCACATTCAAATTTATCCTGGACAATGATATTTGGGCACTAAACTTAGTGTCCTCCCTTCAAAGAGATTGATGATACTAGATCACCATACTTGTCATTCTTGTTTTCATTGTTTAATACCAAAAATTCAAATCATACTTGTTCTGCATCCTAAAACCTGCCCTGAATCCTCAGGAATTGCCTTGCATAGTCAAAATTCCTTTGAGTACTCAATCTCTTTTCTTAGTTTCCCCTTCTCATCCTAACCGCAAACTGAATGAAGATACACATTCATTTGAGACCCTCTCAAGTGATGACTCACACTAAGTACCTTGGTATACAGACAAAATGTTGGCATTATAAACTGAATATTTACATCTCCCCAAATTCATATATTGTAACCCAATATGATGGCTTTGGAGATGGATCCTTTAGGAGATCATTAGACCATCTGAATAGAACCCTTATGATGGGACTAGTGCCCTTATGAAAAGAAATATAAGAGAGATTTTGTGTTCTCCCTCTCTACTATGTAAGGATAAAGCAAGAGGTGGCCATTTGCAAGCCAAAGAAGGTAATCACCAGGATCTGAATTAGCCAGTACCCTGATTTTGGACTTATCCCTGTTGAGAACTGCAAGGAAATATATATTATATATATAATACATATATTATATATATAATATTTTGTAAGCTAAATGAGAGATTAGGATAACTTAAGACCTGAGATTGTGAGAAAAGTTGAGCATTTAAGATATCAGTGCTCCTGAAGATTTGGTGCTAAGTTCTCTTTGAACTCTGAACCTTTTCCTTATGCAATCTTGGCCATGTTCATGATTTTAAAAATCATCTACACATGGATGACTCTTACTTTATTTGTATTTCTCACTGACATCTCTCCTTTAAAATTTAGATCCTGGGCCTCCCTGGTGGTGCAGGCAGTTGAGCGCAGAGTTGTGAAGGTGTCCGCAGACTTTGCAGTGCCGGTTCGATCCCCGCCAGTCGCGGAGCAACCCACATGGCAATGCAGACCTCTCCTGTCTTGCCCGCTGCTCCCCTCAGCAGTGTATTTTGGTCATTCTGCCTGTTCTGTTCCTGGCTGTGTCTCTGGTGAATGCTCTCACCCTCCCGCACGTCTGGCCTGTACCCTGGTTCTTGTATAAATAAATAAAATCTTTAAAAAATAATAAAATAATATAAAAATAAAATTTAGATCCTTACAACCAGTGGATTATTTGATATGTCCATTTGATTTTCTCAAAAGTAACATTTCAAAGGTTAAAAGCATACTTTCCTACCTCAATATTTAACACATTCTAACCTGAAAGCTAATCTAGTCCTCTTCTATTGTTTCCCATCTCAGAATGGGATCACTATCCATCCAGTTTCACAGTGGTTATGGGATCCTGCTGTTCATAATGACTCTGACTATTCTGTCTCCTAAAGATTGGAGGTATGCAATCAATAGATCCTTCTACATCTCTGTATATTTCCTGGTCCAAGACACCATTTTCTTTTTAAGATGTATTTTATTTTTTTTGTCTGGTTTTATTTTTTTATTATTTTTTAATTTTTTTATATCATTGTTCATTTTTGAACAATATTTGCTTCCCCCCAGGTGTAGTCCCCACAGAGTTTCCTTCACCAACACACCCATGCACCATCACCTCAGTCCCCTGTGCTCCTCCCTCCCGCTCTCTAATCCCTCTCCCACCTCCTCCCCTGCAGGATAGCTCTGATTTATAATTGTCTGTTTTTGCTTTGCTATGTTTTGTAGTTATTATTTTTTCACACTGATGTTTTATTTGGTTCCCCTATATTCCTGCTATAAGTGAAACCATCTGATATTTTTCTTTTTTCCTTCTGGCTCATTTCACTGAGCATAATTCCTTCTAGCTCCATCCACATTGTTGTGAATGACATGAGTTTATCTTTTTTGATTGTTGAATAATATTCCGTTGTGTATATATATATATATATATATCATATCTTCTTGATCCATCGCAATAACATCTTTAAAGAATCATCACCCAAAGCAAAGATAGTCAAGGAAAAGATAAAGACCTGGGATTACATCAAACTGAAAAGCTTCTGTACAGCAAAAGATACATTAACCAAAACAGAGAGACACTCCACTGATTGGGAAAAAAATCTTTGCACTCCATTCAACTGATAAGGGACTGATCACAAAGATATACAAAGAACTCATGACTCAACAAAAACAAAATAAACAATCCAGTCAAGAAATGGGCAGAAGAGGGCCTCCCCTGGTGATGCAGTGGTTGAGTGCTAGGCTGCGAAGCTGCCCGCAGCCTCTGCAGCACCAGTTCGATCCCTGGCTACCAGCGAGGGTCCCACATGGCTCAGCAGACCTCTCCTGCCGTGCCCGCTGCTACCCTTAGCAGAGTATTTCATCAGTCTGCCTGTTCTGTTCCCTGCTCTGGCTCTGGTGAATTCTCTCTCACACACACCCCCCCACCGTGATTCTGACTGTACCCAGTTCTTGTATAAATAAATAAATAAATCTTTAAAAAAAAAAAAGAAAGAAATGGGCAGAAGACATTTCTCCAAAGAGGAAATGCAAATGGCCAACAGGCATATGAAAAATGTTCAACATCCCTTACCATCAGGGAAATGCAAATCAAAACCACATTGAGATATCACCTCACACCAATAAGAATGGCACATATCAAAAAAACAAGCAACAACAAATGTTGGCGAGGATGTGGTGAAAAAGGAACTCTCCTACCTTGCTGGTAGGAGTGCAAACTTGTCCAATCACTATGGAAAGCTGTCTGGAGGTTCCTCAGTCTACTAAAAATGGAACTACCATATGATCTGGCAATTCCACTGCTAAAGATCTACCCAAAGGACACAAAAACATTGTTTCAAAAGAACACCTGTACCCTTATGTTTATTGCAGCACTACTTACAATAGGTAAAACCTGAAAACAACCCGAGCTTCTGTCACTACAAATCAATGCAACCGACATCCCTAAATATCTACTCCATGGATAACATAGATTAGCAACCCTAGAAAGATGTCTCCTCATCTCTTTCACTATGTCCTGAAAACAAAAGGCAAAAGGTCACAGCCTCCAAATGTCATCAAAGTTTATACATAGTTTACACTACTGCCAGTAGCAGGAAAAAGATAATGCCTTAGCATGCAGAATTTGATCAATAGAAACTACTAGTTAACAGTTAAGTAAATCCATAAATTGTCAAATCCTTACCTAATAGCATACACATAATAGGTTCTCATATCAGTCTATATGAAGACAGGGACTGAATCCTTTTTTGCCCACCCAGGTGTTTAGCATAGCAATATGGTGGGTAGTGAATATGTGTTGATTAAGTAAATAAATGCATTTAGATCAGCAGAAATGGTGATGCCCAGAAAGTCTTAGGCTTATCATATAACCTCTCTCAAACTTAGCTTATCACTTAAAATGAATATAAACACACATACCTATATGGTTAACTAACAACAACCTAATGCCATGAAGAACACTCAGTCTCAGCATGTGAAAGATGTAGATAAAAATGTTCCACATTTATTAATGCTATGTCTATTTTTTTTTAAGATTTATTTATTTATACAAGCACTGGGTATAGTCAGAGGTGCGGGAGGGTGAGAGAATTCACCAGAGCCAGAGCGGAGAGCAGAACAGGCAGACTGACAAATTACACTGCTGAGGGGAGCAGCGGGTGACAGGAGAGGTCTGAGCACCATGTGGGACCCTTGCCCGGTGGCCGGGGATCGAACCGGTGCTGTAGAGGCTGAGGGCAGCTTCGCAACTCAGCGCTCAACCGCTGCGCCACCAGGGACGTCCAATGCTATGTCTATTTTTCCAAGAATTCAGAGCAAATTACTTGGAAACTAAATCATAGTGTGCAATTTCACTGGAAAGTTAATCCCAATACTTTTTTGTTTTTGCTGCCAGATTTTTTTCAAAAGATGAGAACAATAGTCAACCAGTATAGTTGAATTTTAATTACAGATACATTTACTGAATGGCTCTATTATGCTGACACAAAATTAGATCCTGCATCACTGTGCTTATCTTTACCCTTAAAAATGCTTAATTTTCTTCCATTTATTTGCAGATGGTATTTGACAGCATATCAGAAACTCACATTTGAAATTATATTTGATATTGGACAGTATTTATAATTAATTACCATTACTATTACCAAATCAATCTAATATGATTCTAATTACATTTGTGTGAATATATTATAGATGTTCTTCTAACACTCTGGCTCTTGATACTTGACCCGTTCTCCTTCAATGACCTCATCCTCACACTTCTTCCACTACTCACTTTCATAGTCATATCCTAGAATTTGTCATTAGCAATGTTTGCAGACCCACCAACTCTCAATGTCCAGTGATTCCCTTCCTTTCTCCTCAAATCTCCATCTTGTTGCCTATCCTCACACTCAACTGATAATCTTTTCAATCCAGCAGGCAGATTTATTCTATTAGAGTAGAAATCAAATCACATCTCATCTCTTATGAAAAACCACCCTGGATTAGAAGAAAATTCTCACAGACAAGGCAGCAGTTCTTAAGCTTGACCTTGAAGTAAATGGAACTGAGAGGTAAAAAGAAGAGGAAGAACTTCTGAGCAGGAAGAAAAAAGTTGTCAAAGAAGGGAGACAGAAATGAAAATTTATGTCTGATCAAATTTTCCACAAGCAGATTCTGAGGGAAGATAGATTCTGAGGGAGGATAGTGATTCCAGGAAGCATATGTGAGGAAGAAGGGAAAGTGAAACAGAGAAGAGAAAGAAGTCAATAAAGAGTATGATAAGAGGGGTAACCACTGTAGCTAACTAGAGCCCAACTTTCCTCGCCCAACTTTTCTGAGACACGGTGTTAGTTCCCTATTACTGTTACAACAAATTTATCACAAATTAAGTAGTTTACAACAACACAAATTCATTATCCTACAAAAGATGTACAAAAATTGGTCCTATAGAATTAAAATCAAGGTGACAACAAAAATGTATCCCTTCTAGAGACTCTATGGGAAAATCATCACATCTCTTTCTCTGACTCTCCTGCCCCTTCTTTTCTTTTACAAAATCCTTGCAATTTCATTGAGACCACTTAGATAATTCAAGATAATCTCATCTTAAAATCCTTAGTTTAATAGCAAAATCTCTTTTGGTTCTGGGGATTGAAATGTGGAAATCTTTGCAGGTCATTTTCCTGCCTATAGAGTCACCATTAGAAACATTTCAAAATCATTCACTCCATTGCCAACGACAGAGAATCTGGGCTAGTTATACTGATTTTTATCCCCAACAATTATTTGAAGGTCACCTTGGTTTGTACTGGCCTAGAGTTGAACAAATTTTCAGATACAGGAGGAAGTCACCAGGGAGAGAAGGTGGTACTGGAGATGGAATGCTACCAGTGGTAGAAATTGTTCAGAGGACATGGCATCATTGTCTCTGAGAGACACAATATAAACAGAGGGTAATGGGGTAGTGGAGTAGAGAGAAACCTCAAGATACTACACTGAACAGACAAGGCTGGCACATATTACACTGTGCCCCAAAACCAAGCCATTGACATTAGAAACACATAAGTCTTGAGAAGAACAATGAAAACAATATTTTAAGGATATTTACCTCACAGGAAAATGCTGGGGAGCCCATTTAAATAATGTTCCAATAATCCAGAGATAAAATAATGGAATGCCATCACTAAAACATAGACCTGAGAATTGAAAGGAAGATGTGAAGGCAGAGGGAAAATTAAGGCCTAAGTACTGAAAAGAGATATTAAAGGAGAAAGAAAAATCAAAGCTATCATAAGGTTTATAAGTGAGAATGAAAATTTACTTTAAGGTTTGATTTCAGTTTCATTAAATTAGAGATAAGATGATGGTAATATATCCAAACTGAGTTATCCAGTCTTAAAAAGTCCTCTAAATTGTTTTTTTATCTATACCTTTCTTTATTAAATTGTAAGTCTTATTCAAAACTATGAAGACTGTCACTATTTCATGTGTAGATGAGCAAATATTTTGATACTTCTCATCAGTCTGTTTCCAAACAACTCTCTAAACCAATTCCTATTGCATACACTTACAGCATACTTAATATGACAACACACTTTCTTAGAATCAGAGTTTTCTCTGGTTCTAATATATAATAAGTTACAGTGTTATACTTTCCAGCCACAGACAAAATTAAAAGTCTGAATCCTATATTGAAAATTTCATTGGTCTTAGAATCCAGATACCTGGATGACAGTCCCACTGAAAACTTATATTTACCTAACTGTAAATATGGGTGAGTCTGTTTCATTATTGAGTCTGTTTTCATTATTGAGAAAGTTGAAATATGTGATACCTCCCTACTTGCAGAAGTCCCACCTCTCAGTGAACAAACTATTAAGTTCATCACCAATTCAGTCAATATGATTTATTAATGCTTTACATTTGGTTGCACTTTACAGAGATTTTTATATATTCTCTTAATAGTAAAACTTCGTCATTTGTGTGTTAACATGTTTCATTTTACAACTGAAGAAACTTGAGACAGCTGAGCAATTTCCCAAGGTTAAACCATCAATTAGTGATAGAATCTGGATTCAAACTCAGCTCAACTACAATAGTATTTTCATAAAACTGAGATCTTATTGCACTAGATATACCATATCTAAATATAATTTGAGCTGCTAGAATAAATTTGGATTTCATTAGATAGAAAAAGTGTACTTAATATTATCACTGTCTTTTCTAGTGATTGCTTGCTCTGTTATAAAGTACAAAATAGTACAATTTAAGAGTACATATATTAATAGGCCTCCCTGGTAGCTCAAGGGGTTAAGATTCAACCTATGAAGCTAACTGCAGCCACAACAGCACAAGTTCGATCCCCGGCCAGGGAGCTACCCACTTGGCACAGCAGACCTCTCCTGACTCACCCACTGTTCCCCTTAGCAGTGTATTTCAGTCAATCTGCCTGTTCTGTTCCCCACTCTGTTTCTGGTGGATCCTCTCACCATCCACACCTTGGCCTGTACCCATGTTTTTGTATGCATAAATAAATAAATCTTTTAAAAACAGAGTACATATTACTTACTTAACTATCTGGGGAGTGATACTACCAAGGGTATGGAGTGTCTCTGTTATCTGTGTCTACCACATGAAATGACACAAAGTATGTCTGAAAAACCTTGATACATAAATAAATATAATGACATTAACTGGTATATTCATGGAGTATTAAATTACTATTTAATACTTGCATAGCTATCTACTGTCTCTTTTGTATGAAATATGTTAAAAATTGTCATACATTTTTATAAGGCACTTACTTCAACTACAAGACACACACAAAAAAGATGTAAGCCTGAGAACCAACAATTCCACAATAACAGTTGAAGTCATAAAAAAAATATTTTCAGTGATTTATTAAACAATAAGATTTATTTAAGGCAAGGATATAAAAGATTTGATCTACTATCTTTACATAAGGACATGTTTATTTAACAAATAGATACAGAATACATATTCTTTCCAACAGTGCATGGAATGTTTAGCAAGAAAGAAATGAGTTGGACTACAAAATAATTCTTAATAAATTTGAAAGTTTAAAATTTTACAGACTATGTTCTCTGATCACAATAAAATTTAACTATCAATTATTAATAAAAATATATATGGACAATCTTCTAATCAGTTTAGAGTTTAAACAGCTAATTTCAAAGTAGTCCATGGATTAAAAAGAAATCACATTGAAAATAAGGAATATTTCAAACTGAACGACAATAAAAAATTGTGTATATTAATTAGTGGATACTATTAAAACAGTAGTTAGAAAAAAACTGATCAATTTCAGTGCTTATTTTATAAATAAGGGAGGTTTAAAATCAATTATCTAGGTGTCCTCTGCTGAAATTAGAAAATAATAAGCAAATTAAACCCAAAATAAGCAGAAAGAAGAAAACAACTAAAGAATCAATGAAACAGAAAACATATGAAGTATGGAGTAAATTTACAGTGTCGAATGATGACTCTTTGAAAAGATTAGTAGATGGAACAGTGAGGAGCAAACTGAGTCAGTGAATGATGTTTTGAATGGACTCCATTCCATCGCCACTTGAGTGAGATGGAAGTCACCAAGGACTATAACTCATATCATACCATGAACCTCACTTCCTGAATGCGGGGCCTCTGGAAACTAGAGAAGGAGTTAAGTGGTCATATTTGACTTAAAACTGAACACCTGTGATCTTGTGCTGCTTCAACTTGAACCCTGGTGTCTCAGCTCAGAATGTATTGTTGGTAAGAAGTATTAGTCATTTCTCCTGTTTCTCCTCTTCCTCTCTCTCTCTCTCTCTCCCCCTCTCTCCCTCTTCTCATTCCCCTTGTAAATATTCTGATTGTATTTCTGTGTGTCTATTTTTGGGTCTTGTCCCAAGTTATTAGGTGAGAAGTTAGAACACACAACCCAGATGACCCTTATTCCCTGTAATAAGACTAGCAAAGAAAAAAGGCACCATACAAATGACCAATATCAGGAATAAAAGAGAGATTACCCTTAATTTCCTGTAGATATTACAAACGTAATAAGTATTATGAACATTATGCCACTAAAGTCATAGAGATTGGAAAGGAAGAAGCAAAATTGCCTCAATTTGAAGATGACATGCAAATACTTGTAAGTTTAAAAGGCAAGTACTAAAACTAGTAATTCAAAAGATGGAAAGATACAAGGTTAACATATAAAATATTATTAGAATGCTATATACCAATAATAAATGTATGAGATTTTTTTCAATTTTATTTACCATAAGGCCCAAAGCATAAAAAATTTGGGAATTTTTTTAAAGATTTATTTATTTATTTATTTATTTATTTATTTATTTTTAAAGGATATATTTATTTATTTATACAAGCACTGGGTACAGTCAGAAGCGCGGGAGGGTCAGAGAATTCACCTGAGCCAGAGCGGGGAGCAGAACAGGCAGAAGGACCGAGGTACACTGCTGAGCAGAGCAGTGGGTTGCAGGAGAGGTCTGCGCACCATGTGGGACCCTCACCCGGTGGCTGGGGATAGAACTGGCGCTGCAGAGGCTGCGGGCAGCTTTGCAACCCAGCGCTCAACCACTGTGCCACCACAGAGGCCCAAAAATTTGGGAATAAATTTAACAAAAATCACAACGACCTAAAAAAACCTATAATGTGTTTTTAAAAGAAATTAAAAACCCAAATACAGAAAAATTTATTCATGATAAAAAGACATTGTTAGGATGTTATTTCTTCTGAAATTTACCAGTAGTTCAATAATAACCCAAACAGAAATTTTATATACATTGATTAGCTGCTCCTAAAATTTATATGGAAGTGCAAATTTGGAGGAGTGGATTTCCAGTACTTACTACAAACCCACAGTGCCACAAACAACTGGGAGTGGCACAAGGATAGACGAATTGATAATAAAGTTCATAAAGAGATTCCGACTTACACAGTCAATTGATTTTCACAAAGAGGCTATACAATTAAACAGAGAAACAGAGAAAGGAACATCTCAACAAATGAAACAGAAAAAATAACTATTAAATCAAAAAGGAAAACAACTTTGTAATAGAACTGGCTGGCACCACTTCAATGATCAGCACTTTTGAAAGAAACTCCCATCATGCAATTCCAGATACAATGTACCAATAAAGACATGATATCATAACTATGGTATTTCTGCCTACAATGGATACCTTGTCTAGACTCATGAGAAACCACTAGACTAACACAAATTGAAATAAATTCTACATAATAACCTTTCAAAACTGTCAGTTAAGAACATTAGGAAAAAAAGAACATTAGAAAAGAATATCTAATTGTACGTATATAAGTGCAAATGTAAATTTTTAAAAAGATTTATTTATTTATTTATACAAGCACTGGGTACAGTCAGAAGCGTGGGAGGGTGAGAGAATTCACCAGAGCCAGAGCAGGGAACAGAACAGGCAGACTGATGAAATACACTGCTGAGGGGAGCAGCGGGCACGGCAGGAGAGGTCTGCGCGCCATGTGGGACCCTCCCTAGCAGCCGGGGATCAAACTTGCACTGCAGAGGCTGTGGGCAGCTTGGCAGCCCAGCACTCAACCGCTGCACCACCAGGGGAGGCCCCAAATGTAAAATTTTATATTATAAAATGGAGAATAGATATTTAAATGTAAAATATAAAATAAATTTTATATATAATATACGTTTATAAAATATTTATGTATAAATAAATATATAAATTTATATTTTAAATGTTATATATAAAGTTTACAACATAAAATATATATATTTCTAAGTATAAATATAAATAACAATAAATGGAATACATATAAGCAATGGTGAACATGCATTAAAGAATATCCAGAGTTCCTTCTATAATTCTAGCAACTTTTCTCTAAAATGGCATATCAAATTATAAAATAAATCAAGTTTAAACTTACCCCAAAAACAAAGAATATTTTTATATGTGAATGAGTTTTTTCATGCCCAAAATCTTGCTTGGACCATAACAGATGTTATTAAAGGATGGGTGTATAAAGCTATAATATTATAAATATAAAAGTTCTTTGTGTGTTAAGAAAAAACTGTAGAACAATGGAGGCTTTATTAAAAATTATTAAATTTTTAATAAATTAAAAATTATTTTATTAAAAATTATGAAGGAAAAACATCCTTCATAATTCATACCATATAGTTCAGTCTGCAGATAACATAATACACACTGCACAAATATTTTTACCTGATCAGATAAAATTCAGCACAAAAATAAACAAAAAGTCTATTTATTCCTAAAATGATTTGACTCTTCACTCAGTGCATTTAATGTTAGGTTAAAAGTCTGAATGACAGTCAGTTACTTTTTTAACTTCAATCTAAGAGTAAGAAGTTAGACCTTAACTCACTCACAGTTTATGCAATACTTCTTTTGTGCTAAATATTTAACATTTCAAAATTTTAAGGATCTCTCTCAGAAAAATTCAACATGACAATCTCTATTTCCTATATGTTGATTCTTCTTACTTCTTTTGATGCAGCATGTAACTATTGGCAAATTAGTGCACCATCACACCATCCACACCACTTGGACTAAAGTACATGTTTGATTTCATAAGAGTTTGGAAATCATTAACAGTAAATAACTCAGAATTTGAACAACAAAATGATATAATTGTTACTACTACTTGTGGACTATTTCACAAACACTAGGAAGAGTTTATTACAAGAGTTTATATATCTTTTGAAAGAATAATTACAGAAAAAAAATCAATTACTGAGAAAAGCATTCTTCCAATATCACTAAAGCAACCAAGATTTCAATAAATAATCTGCTTATATATTTCGATTTAAATAAAAGGAGTTTTTATTGTAAGGCACACTTATTCCTTAACAAATTTCAAAACCATTGTCCTGGTGGAAGAAAGAATTATGAGAGATGCTGGCAATAATTATTGATTTCTTATTATAGTCCAGACATTATGTCCAGTATGAATATGCAGATATGAAAAACCTGTTCCCTGGTTACTACGACAAACATTTAAATGAAGCAAACACAGCTCATGGGTATACATGTCTCAATTCATTGAAGCTGTCCAAGAGGCACTAATTATGCCTGTTTTGAAGTGCTGAGTTCTGAAGAGTCATTAAGTTCTATCTAGATAAAGACAGTGGAGAAACATTTCTGAGAAGGGGAGCAGTATTATGAAAGCAAAGAGGTGGGGGAAACTGCAAAGAATTTGATAAACTTCAGGCAAAAGTTGGTTAGAGCATTGTGTGTTGTGGTATATTCAGATGTCAAGGTGCAAAGCTATACATATGAAACTTTTAAGATATCGTAACCAGTATCACCCCAGTAAAAAACATTTTTTTTTAATTTGGCAGGAGAACATGATGAAAAATGAGACTGAATAGTTTATCCTGTACCTGATTGTAAAGAGGTCACTTCCCTCCTTATTCATGAGTCTTCATGGAGCAAACAAACCCTGTCAGAGCCTTTGCCATTTTTTTTGATGGACATGTAAACTACATACAACACCTTGTAAGTTTAAGGATTAAAATGTGTTGATTTTTCCATAATCATTTTACAATATAATTGGCACCTTAGTGATAGCTAGTATCTCTTTCACACAAAAATCATTTCCTGTCAGTGATAACATTCACAAACTAGTCTCATAGCAACTTTGAAGTAAATAATATTGCATTGTGGACTATAATCATTATATTACACATTAGATCTCCAAAACTGCTTATCTTCTAGTTTCACTTTTGTACCCTTTATCTATATCTCTGCAATTCCCTCTCCCCCAGCCCATCGTAACCACCATTCTATGGACTATATGAATGATTTCAGCTTTTTTAGATAGATTACATCTGCAAGTGATATCATATATTATTTATCTTTGTTTGACTTATCTTACAAACATAATGCCCTCAAAGTCCATTCATGTTGTCACAAATAAATGAATCTCTCTTCTCTTCTCCCCTCCCCTCTCCTCCCCTCTCCTCCCTTCACCTCCCCTCCCCTTCCCTCTCCTCTCCTCTCCTTTCTTAGAAGAGTCAGCAGATTCAAGGTTTCTTTTCAGAGATGTCAGCCTGCTGCATAGTGAATGCTGTACAGTGGTCTCCCCAGATGGGCACTCAGATTTCACCTGGGGTAGAGTAATAGGAAGCCTCGTTCCTTATATTCACACTTCATTTTCCAGTCCAGCTTTAACAATAACAAAGCTGACATTGCCATCTTTATGAAAATGTGTGAATGCCATGTCAAATTCTGCTTGATACTCGGAATCAGAAGAGAAAAAACACCTCAGCAATAGAGAGGGGAAACAGAATTCATAAAACTAGATAAAGGGTTGGGAAATAAAGGGAGGAGGAGGGGTGTCAAAGGTGACCCCACATCTAAAGCCTTTCTCAACAACTTCACTACAATTGTCTCAGAGACTTGAAATGCAATTAAAAGGTCAATGATTAATTCACTGGAAAATTTCTTGGAAAAGAAATTTCTCTCTCCTATGGCATCTTTGGTCTGAATGGAGACAGACAGGAATGCCTGGCAGTACATTCAAGCAAAGAAACAGTGCCAGAATATACATCCTCCCTGTACTAACAGAAAGAAGGAGCCCTTGTACCCATCATTCTTCCAGTCAGTCAATGGCACAGCAAAAGTCTTGGCTTTATTAACAACATATGGTTATGGCTTCTCTACAGGTAGGCTAAGAACTGGAACCCCTACAAATTAGGGACCCACCTAACAATGATTCACATTTCCAAGAAAAGTACCATGGAACATTAAATGGCATGCACAAAGTATTTGTTATTTAAAGCAATATTAAGTGTCACCTACATCTCATAATCCGATGCATGAGAAGCACTTCATTTTTCCTTTTTCACCATTAGTATTTGAAATCTACATAGAGCCAAAATTCAATATTCCAACATCTGTTGGCTAGTATCTTTTCTAGCTCCCTCTGGGCCTATGTTCTCATTTTGTGAAATTCAAAACTATCCCAAAAAATTGTGTGTTGTGGATTTCAAACTTCTCAGATAACTTGCTGACTTCACTGTTTTTTTTTGTTTGTTTGTTTATAATAATATTCAGAATTAGGGCAAATGTCATATGACATGAACTGCAATCAATACAGCATTTTGGTAATGTATCAGACTTCATGACTTTCTAATACATACAGAGGCATAAAGCTTTTAAAAAATGTTAATGCCTAAATAATTAGGTAAGAACAATAAACACATGTCCTTGATATATTTAATATTAATAAGCAATACCACACAAAATTTGATTGCAAATTTGACTGAGGAATATTGATGTATTATATTGTACTGTTTTTACATAAAAGTTTTAAGTGTCATTAACAAGATTTCATTTGAATTACTTGCTGTTACCAACATAAACAAATTTTTCAGATAATCAATTTATTTACTTTTCTTCACACAAATGAATCCTTCATTTTTTACTTCCTCAGGAAAGTAGGCATTGAGAGTGATGTCTTTCTGCTTCGTTGACTTTTTTTTTCTTCAAAGGAGTTCTGGATCACCTGATAACTAGCCCTCAATCAGTATTTATTGAAAGAAAGAATAAATGGTTATGTTATACATTGATTCATTCATGCTGAGAAGAGGGGAGGTAGTTTGGATGAAAGGGGTAAAAGAATATTTTTTTCTTAATTAGCAAGGTCCCTAATTTTAAAAAGAGAAAGAAAATAATGCAAAACCAAAAGAAGGTATCATCTAAGCTATTTGTTTTTTTACATTTGGCTCCACACAGTGAAGTAGCCCACCTATATTACCCCTTAACTATATCTAAAAGTGGTTTAGAAAAGAATTTCTGTGAGTAGAAAAGGCAGGATTTTTATCAATGCTTTTTTGTATCTCCAAATATATAGTTCTAGATATATAGCTCTTTATTTCAAAGAAAAACAACTGACAATATAGAGGGGAAAAAACCTTCAGGAAAAAGGTGTTTGGAGAACACATTCATTCAATGTCTATACAGTAATTACAGGTTCATAAATTGAGAGTCTAGAAAGCACATTTTCTAGGTAGTTAATAATATATTCACATGTTAAATATTTTCAGATTAAAAATATTCTTCTCCAATTGACTCCATTAAGGAGTAAAAACTACTTTATCATTTTATAATTTGAATAAGTAACAACCTAATTGTTTCACACTCATAAAATTAGATGTCATGTACACTTCAGATAATCTCCCTCATCTGGAAAAATAGACTAAAAGGTTATATTTGTCCCTAGCTTAACTGTATTGTACATCACAAAGAAATACTGTAATAGCCTGGGCTTCCCTGGTGGTGCAAGGGGTTAAGCACCCCACTATGAAGCAATCCTCAGCCTCTGCAGCAAGAGTACAATCCCTAGCTGGCCAGGGAGCAACCCACATGGCGTAGCAGAACTCTCCTGTCTTGCACACTGCTCCCCTCAGCAGTGTATTTCACTCAGTCTGCATGTTCTGTTCCCTACTCTGTCTCTGGTGAATTCTCTTACCCCCTCTATCTTTGGCCTGTGCCCCAGCTCTTGTATGCATAAATAAATAAATCTTTAAAAAAAAACCAAAAACACTATGTTCCATTCAGAAAATAAAATAAATAAATAATAAATTAAATAAATAAAAATCCCCCTGAAACAAATATATATATATATATATATAATTCCAAATACAAATATTCCAAATACAAGACAAGTAACTCCATATATAAGTTGAGTGATATTCTAATTACCTGTCACATTTGCAATGGTTTAGGTATGTCCTTAAAGAACAGAATTGACATTCAAAAATTAAAAAGGTAAAAATTAATTAATATTGTTTAAGGATGTAAATATCTTGATAAAAGTTGGTTTATGAGTAAAAAAATTTCTGAAAAGATATATACTAATTTTGTCAAAGATTATATCTGTATAGTCAAATTTAACTGATTTTTTTGCTTATCTGCATTTCTCAAAAACACTTTTATAATACAAAAAAGTCTTTAAAATTATATTAATGGGACAGATATGCAGTCATACAGATATACAGCTAATGGAAAATTTAAAAAAATAAAGTCACTTGCTTTTAATTAAAAAAAAAAATGTTTGAATTTTATATAGTGGCATGCTTCTGTATACACTCTAAGAAGTCTGAATTCTGGAAAGCCCTCTATTCCCTTATTGGCTGCCAGTTTAGCAGCTGCTTCTTTTGCTTCTTTATTCCCTGCAGATCAGTGATGAAACTCAACTACAGGAATCATAGTTACCACATTTTATTAATTTGACCTAATTTGGGATTACTTAACTGTGGGTGTCATTCAACTTTTAATTTTCTGTGCCTAACAGAAACAACAGCTCACGAAGAATATGTAGCTCTAAACTTTCCCAGTAACTTGCTGCTCCTTTTGCAAAATCCCACACTGCTTAGGAAAAATGGTGATTTGACAATTTGATTGAATGTGCTCATGAATTTAACATAAAAGGAACTTCAGGTTAAAGTCTAGGTTATGGTTATGTGGTGGTAATTTTATTGATTTCCTTACTTACAAGAGAAGGACGTTATTTTAATTAGTAATTTAAAACAATTTGTGTGCGTTGACTTACACGGGCATGCCAAACTACACCAGGGTGTTGAAAGGAAGAAATCGGTTTCCTTTTTCTCCTTTCTCTGCATTCTCTGTATAATACTGAATAACTATACAAATTAGTTAAATTCGTATTATTTCAAGGAATGTCTTCAAAGCTGGTATAACAGAATGGAGCTGGTCATATAAATAATATATCTTTTGATATCTAGAATAGTTATTTACGCAGAAATATGTCAGCCTTAAGTTACTTTTTGACGACTGGCAATTGAACCTACTTTTTCATAGGTTTTTCTTTTTGAGGATAGTCAATATAATATCTAATTAAATTACAAGGAGCATACTATTGCAAACTAAAATTATTAACTTGAATGACATTCATCAGGTTCACGGGTATTGTGCTCAGTGTTGGCATCATAGTAGCTTATAGTTTTTTCTTCTGTAAATTAAATATCTTAATTCCATTGTGTTCAGAAAATAAACTCTGAAAGATTTTAGTCCTTTGAAATTTGTTTAACCTCATGATCATTATGTTGCATTAGAAGGAAGATAGGGCTTCCCTGGTGGCACAGCGGGTTGAGCGCAGCGCTGTGAAGCTTTCCGTAGCCTCTGCAGCACAGGTTCAATTCCCAGCGAGCAGGGAGACAGACCTCTCCTGTCTCGCCCGCTGCTTCCCTCAGCAGTGCTTTCTGTCTATCTGCCTGTTCTGCTCCCTGCTCTGTCTCTGGTGAATCATCTCACCCTCCAGCGCCTCTGGCCTGTACCCCAGCTCTTGTATAAATAAAAATTAACCTTTTAAAAAAAAAGAAGGAAGATAGATTTTGTCAATGGTGGTTCAGTGTTCTACATAGCTTAATCAAGTTACTAATTGTATTGTTCAGATTTTCGATATCTTTTCTTATATGTTGAATAAACATTTGTTTTAATTGTTTTATATTTTTGAGATATTGTTGGTTTATAAGACAGTATATGATTTAG
The DNA here is from genome assembly GCF_964194135.1 of Talpa europaea. Taxonomy (NCBI): domain Eukaryota; kingdom Metazoa; phylum Chordata; class Mammalia; order Eulipotyphla; family Talpidae; genus Talpa; species Talpa europaea. The sequence goes on from NC_140072.1 coordinate 85,111,524, forward strand.
GGGTACAGGTTCACACCTCTTCAGATGTATATTACCACACCATGCCCACCATCAAACAACCAAATAGCCCTCCATTATAGTCCATTACACTCCCTTCCTCCTCTACTCCCCATTCCACCCTCCCCTTTTAGAAATCTCAAATCTGCAGTCATAATTCTAGCTTTGATTTGCTTAGTTTTATCTATACCCTTTTTATTTGGTTGTTTCTTTATATTTCACATGTGAGTGAAATTGTCTAGTATTTGTCTTTGTCCTTCTGACTTATTTTGCTTATTAGCATTTTTCCATAAGTTCCATCCACGTTGTTGCAAATGACAAGATTTCATTTCTCTTTTGTTAACAATTGAGTTGTACTGCATTTTACTTCTTTATCCACTCCTCTGTCACTGGGCAATTTGATTTTTTCCATACTTTGTTAGTGTAAATAGTGCTGCAATGAGCAATACATATATCTCTTCCTGAAACTGTAAAACATACAGAAGAAAACATATGCAAAACATTTCACAATGCAGGCTAAAGGGATGTCATTGCAGACTAGATCTCAGATGTGGGACTAGATCTCAAAAGCAAAAATAAATAAATGGGACTACATCAAACTAAAAAGCTTCTGCACAGAGAATCTATTAAAACAAAAAAATATGGGCCTCCCCGGTGGCACAACAGTTGAGCACTGGGTTGCGAAGCTGCCCGCAGCCTCTGCAGTGCCAGTTCGATCCCCGGCCACCGGAGAGGGTCCCACATGGTGCGCAGACCTCTCCTGCCACCCGCTGCTCCCCTCAGCAGTGTACTTCATCACTCTGCCTGTTCTGTTCCCCGCTCTGGCTCTGGTGAATTCTCTCACCCTCCTGTGCTTCTGACTGTAACCAGTGCTTGTATAAATAAATAAATCTTTAAAATAAAAAATAAAAAAAATAAAAAATAAATAAAATAAAACAAAAAAATACTTTCCATTATTGGAAGAAAATATTTGTACATCATACATCTGACAAAGTACTAATATCCAAGTTCTACAGAGAACTCATGCAACTCAACAGCAACAGAACTAATAACCTATTTTTTCCAAAAATGGGCAGAAATGCTAAATAGACATTACTCCAAAGAAGATATAAAAGTGATTAGCAGGCACATGAAAAAATGCTCCTTATCATGGAAATGCAAGTCAAAATCACAATTATAGACCACCCCACACCTGCGAGAATTGCCCATATCAAAACAAACCAAAAAGCAACAAATGTCGAGGTACATTGTTGGTAGTAGGAATGTAGACTGCTCAACTGTTGCCGAGTTATTTCTCTCTACTATCATTCTGAGCCATCCAGAGCCTCTCTCCTGACTATTTTCTATTTCCTAAATCCCAATGCATTCCAGTCCTTCCCCTCTCTCACAGCTGCCCCTTTTTGTTATGAAGATCATCTGTTCCTTCATGAGAAAGAATGATTGGAAGACATTATTTTTTAAACTTGATATTTCAAATTGCCATATCCTGGTTGCATGTTCTATGTTAAAAAAAATTACTGTCCACAGTAGAATTTATCTTTTGTCCACCATATTTTATTGTTGCTGTGAATAAGTCTGAGTCATTCTGATTCTTACTCCTTTGTATTATGTATTCCATTTCTCCATGGAAGTTTTTAGGATCTCCATTTTCACCTTGGTATTTTGGATCTTCATGACAATGAGGCTCTATAAAAGTCACTTCTCATATACGGTGCTAAACATTTCATAGGACCTTAAATCTAGAAACTCATACTTTAAGTTATGTGAAATTTTTCTGTATTATTTCTAATTTTTCTCGCCATAATCTCTGTCCTCATTCTGAAACTACAATTAGTTGAATATTAGCTCTACTTACTTTACCTTCCATTTCTTTTATCCTTTACTTTTATCTTATATTCTTTTTCCTTTTTGTTTTAATTATTAGATGCTTTTAATTATTAGATGCTTTTAATTATTTGATGCTTTTAATTTCCAGGAGCTCTTTCTTTTACTATGTTAAACTTCCCTTATCTTTTTAAACTATTCTAGATTATTTACTATGTCTCTCTGACAATCTCAATTTTGTTTGTTTTTTAAAAAATATTATGCTAATTGCATTTTTTTTCTTTTTACTCCTAATTCTTGGAGGCTTTGAAAAGCAGGGCGATTTTTTTCTCTCAGAAACATGTATAATGATCTTATCGCTGAGACATAAGATATTCTGTATAGGAGATATCACTTTAATAATTTAATATCAAAGTAACCTTTCATTTATGTTCTTATCAAGGACACATATATGAATAAATGAAAAAGCTTTAACTTAATTATTTGACTAATAGTTATTTGCTCAGGTCAGACATAAATGACTGGGAGAGAGCACATTGGCCAGTCCTCGGTCAGTGGGAAAAAGGGAGTTTCTACCACTGTAAAGGACATTCCTTTCCTTTACAGTTAGTTCTCATAAACAAATAAGAAGCCAATATTTACTCTATTTACATAACCTTGAGTAACCTCAAGAAAACCCAATATGTGGGTGATAGAGTAGGATTCTTTTTCCTTATACATGTAATTGTTAGAGAATGTGGTACAGCTTTTTTCCAATAAAGAGGAAACTATGTTGATAAATTCTCAGGAATTCAAGGACTAAGCAGAGTATTTTCCAATAAGTATCTTAACATTCCCACTTACGAACATTCTATCTGGCAGTTTCCCTTTCGGCTAAAAGGATGTGATAATTCATGTTTCTGTTTCCAGGAACATTTCTGCAAAGGGTTTTGGCATAGAGTGCAAGATGAATTCTCCCCAGTAGCAACTCTGTTATGGAATGTGATCTCTTCACTGAGCATAGTTTTACTACAAGAAAAAAATATTCACGAAACAAACTACAAACTAAACAAAAAATTAAACTTATGGCACAAAATGGAGCAATTCTTTCTTTTTCATTGGTTTGTTTACCAACACATTTCTATTCAAGTAAGTGAAGCTGGTTAGGCACACTTCATTTCTACCAAACTTGATCCAGTGCTTAACTTATCTTGTGTTTGCTATTGCAAGGGAAATTTTTGAAAACATTATACTACTTATTTGATTCAGTATAATTATTAATGCCAAATGAAAAAAAAATCTTAAAATATAAAGAGCTAGAGAAAATAAAGCAAGTAATTGTTCAACCATATGGTGTCTACTTGTCTACAAATTCTCAGTGTCTTAACAGTATAGCAGAACTGCCAGTCAATGAGACACTACTCAACTATGAAAAAAAGGTGAAATCTTGCCATTTACAACACCATGTAAGGAGGGGGTTATGCTAAACCAAATAAGTCAGAAAAAGACAAATTATGGATGATTTAACTCATACATGGAATATAAGGAAATAACGCAAAGAGACAGGCAAAAACAAATTCTAGAAATTTGACTGCAAAATAAGGCTACCAGAAGAGGGTGGGGAGCAACAAGTAAAGGGTGGGGGAAGAAGCCCAGTGGACTATATTGGAGGATTATTTGGACTTTCGTGGTGAGCATGGTATTGTTACCTGATTCCAGCAGCCCCCAGAGGCCATAGGTCAAGATGACTTGGCGGCATGATTTGGCCTCAGCCCACTGCCTGTGGTCTTACCCCCTGCCCCAGCTCACACTTTAAAGACTTTAGAAAAATATTATAAAGTAGGAAATTAAAGTGGACTTTGCACCTTCTCTATTTATTCATAGCAAGCATGAGTTCAAAAAAAAATTGAACAGCACTGATTAGAGAATGGGGATTTTATTAACTGTCCCAACTCATTCATAGTGACATTGTAAGAGATCAAAGATGCAGTAGGTAAGTGTGGAAGGCTCATAGGGAACAAGGAATAGAAGAGGTTGGAAATTTGGGTAGAGGTCAGCCCATTAGAGTTTTACCAATTAAAATAAGGAATTACAGTTTTATTCCAAGTACACAGGGAAGTTGTTAAGGAAAAAAAAAAAAACACTAGTAGCAAACAACAACAGTGAAAGCAAGACATAAATTTGTCTCTCTCATCTAAAAGAAGCCTAGATATAAGCAGATTGATATATGGCTTCAGTAAGCTCTAGGGACTCTGAAACTTTTCAATTAACTATTTAATCATACCTAGAATATGGCTCTAATTCTCAAAGACCAAGATGGCTGCTGGAATTCTAATCATCATAAGCATATTGCAAGCAGCAAGGTATAGGGAATTTCAATGAAAACATGGATGAAAGATGTGTGCCAGCTATACCTCAAAAATTTGTGGAAATTGTCATTCAACATTTAGGTTTGTGTCCTATTGGCCAACACTTACTCACATTGCTATATCTGCAACATATCCAGCACTGAAATGGCAGTTCTGTTACTAAAGAGGAGCACAGACATTGAGTAAGTCACATACTCTCTGATATAAAATTTTTTGGAATAGGATGGGTAATGCAATAGTAACAAATTCTCAGTGTCTTAAAACAAGGATGACTTATTTCTCATTTGTGCTACACGACCACTATACGTCCACAAGGGGCTTCATCCATCATTCAGTGACCCAAAGGATTTATACTATATGAGGTAAATGATTCTCTATCATATAAGTAAAAGAAGAGCAAGGAGGTATCCCAGAGTAGTAATCAGTTTCCAGGATAGCCCCAAATGATTCATGTCTCTTATATTCACACACACACTATTCTATCAAGGTTGGTCTGTGTGGTCAATAAAATATGGGAGCATGAAAACATGGACTAGATATACAATTAAAAAGATGGAGCTGTAACCTAAAGGTTTATTAGTGATCTCATTAATCCCTGTATCACTTAGTTGGTGAGGGTAAAATCTAGATATACAGGATATGAAAAATGTGAAATAGAGGGAAAAATTGAGTATAGGATAATTTTTCAGTAAGTTTAGGTGTTCAAAAGAAGTGAAGAACTGGTTAGGATGTAAGAAGGTTGGATGCCATAACTCATTCTCACAAAAAGCAAAGTAAAAATTAACCACTATTCATAAATATACTAGAGACCTGAGTTCATAGGGCAACCCCTGCTCCAAAAACTGGACAGGCAGACAAGCAGATACAGAAAATCATAACTTACCAGAGTATAAGCACATATGCAGAGACCTCTGCAGGAAATAATGCTAGGATGAGAAAATATATACTGCATTTGAAGAATTGCTGGAAGTTCAGTGTGAATAAGCTGAGAGTTAAAAACTCTAGGATACCTAGCCTTGAGGGAAGGGACCTCACAATTTCATAGACTTCACCTTCAGTATCCCTACCATGTTCTCACAGAGAAAATGAGAGAAAAAAAATTCCCTCATGATTTTAGCAGATTAAGAAGAAAAACAACCATTTTGAAATAAGCTCAGAACATTCTGTTCTTCTTAACAAGACGTGTCTTTAAGCAAAAACTGTTACTAGAGCCCAGCATACTGGGGTTTTACCAAAGCCTAACTAAGCTGGGGGGAGGGAAATACCTAAATCCAGTCATCTCCAGCATTCCTGTCTCATTTAAGGGTAAAAAATACTGAGAGACTTGTCCGAGTCACAACCCAGAGGCACAGGCTCCCAAGAAGATTGATACTCAATCATGGGTCTAGGAATTTTGTCCCGCCCCTCATATCTCACTAGCATATCTTAGGGCTTCTGTATAATAACAATATTACAATGCAAAGAATGACAACTTATTCAAGAAGGGGAAATCTAAAGACAACAGGGAAGACAAAATGGACACTGGTATAAATTTTAGTCACTGAAACCTACAGAAACACCATGCAGTAAATACAGCATAATTCCTCCTCAGATAAACATATACTCTCTCACAAGGCACTATTATCCCAATTCTTCTTACCTACTACATCATGTCCAGGTTCCACAAAAATCACAAGGTATATTAAAAGAAAAGAAAAACAGTCTGAAGGACAAAGAAGGGTCAGAATTATACTCAAATATGATAGAGATGTCTTTAAGAAGGATTCAGAATTAGATTTAAATATGACAGAGATTTTGGAATTATGAGATGGGAAATTTAAAACAACTATAATTCATATGTTAAAACTCTAATTTAAAAGTAGAGACCTAGTCAGTAATATAAGCAGAGAAATAAAAACTAAGAAGCATTTAAAGATAAGTTTGAAATCAAGAACACTATAAAACAATTTTTTTTAAAAAAGACTTGCTAAACTAATCAATAGAATACACATAATGGAGGAAAGAGTCACTGAACTTAAAGAAATGTAAGCAGCAACTTCTAAAACTGAAAATGAAAGAGAAAAAAGAATTTTAAAAAGTGGAATGGAACACTGAAGAACTATGGGACAATTACAAAAGACCAATTACATATAAGGGGAAAAGAGAGAGAGAGAAAAGAAGAGAGGAACATTTTAAGTAATGAGGGGTGATAATTTTCAAAACAATGACAAACATTAAATTACAAGTCAAGGAAGCTCAGAGAACACCAAATAGGATTTAAAAAAAAAAAAACAACCTTTAAATAAAACCTTTAAATAAGCCAGTGGAAGAGGGGGCACCACCTTACCTATTGAGGAAGTATACAAATTATATCTGACTTCTCTTCAGAAACCACATAAGCAAGAAGAGGATAAAGTAAAATATTTAAAGTTTTAAAAGAAAAAAAAACACTAATAGAAAATTCTCTATCCAGCAAAATTATCCTTTGAAGATGAAAGATAAATAAAGACATTTTTCAGACAGAAGAGAGTGATATAGGCCAGAATTTTGGGTCCAGACAAAGAAAGTAAGAATGTTAAAGGAGGTAAAAAATGAAGGCAAAAAAAAAATTCTTGTTCTTATTCTTAATCGATTTAAATGAAAACACATTTTTCAAAATAATAATAGGAACATGTATAAAATGAATGTAACTTTTGGTTAAATAAAATCAATGACAGCAATGTTATAAAAAATGGAAGAAACAGTATCATTCTACTATAAGGCACTTGTATTATCATGAATCAGTACAGTGCTACTTGAAAGTGAACTTAAATTAGTTGCACTGCATATTGAAAACTTGAGGAAGGTTAACACTAAAAAGTTTTTTAAAAAAAAAAACTTGATATGCTAAGTGAAGAGAGAAAACAAAGTCATAGAAAATACTCTATTAGAACCATAAAAGGTAGAAAAAAATGGAGGATAAGAAGTGAAAAAAAAGAGGGCCTCCCTGGTAGCGCAGGCGGTTGAGCGCTGCACTGTGAGGCTGTCCACAGCCTCTGCAGTGGGGGTTCGATCCCTGCAGGCCGGTGAGAATCCCACATGGCGAAGCAGACCTCTCCTATCTCGCCCGCTGCTTCCCTCAGCAGTGTGTTTCATCAGTCTTTCTGTTCTGTTCCCTGCTCTGTCTCTGGTGAATCCTCTCACCCTCCTGCGCATCTAGCCTATACCCCAGTTCTTATATAAAGAAATAAATCTTTAAAAAAAAGGTGTCTTAAAAAAAAAAGCGAAAAAAAGAGAAACAAAGAAAAAAGGCAATGAATATAAAATAGTAAACAAAAGGTAGAAATTAATTCAACTATAGGGCCTCCCTGGTGGCGCAAGGAGTTAAGCACTGCACTATGAAGCAATCCGCAGCCTCTGCAACACAAGTTCAATCCCCAGGCCGGCCAGGGAGAAACCCACATGGCAAAGCAGACCTCTCCTGTATCACCTGCTGCTCCCCTCAGCAGTGTATTTCAGTCAGTCTGTCTGTTCTGTTCCCTACTCTGTCTCTGGTGAATCCTCTCACCCCACCCCCCATCTCTGGTCTGTGCCCCAGCTCTTGTATGCATAAATAAATCTTAAAAAAAAAAAGAAATTAATTCAACTATATTAATAACCAGTTTAAATGTTAATGATATAAGCACAAATTTAAAATAGATTGCTAAAGTAGATAAAATTAAAGACCCCAACTATATGTTGTGTACATTAAACCCACTTTACATATGAAGCAACTGATAAATGAAAAGTAAGGGAATGGGAGAAGATATGCCATGTTAGCATCAATCAAAAGAATGATGACTGCCATATAAGTAAGAGACAGAAGAGACTTCACATCAAGGAAATTAGCAGGGATAAAGAGAAGAACTACATAACTCTAAATGGATAAATTCTCTAAGAAAATTTAACATTTTTTTAAATATTGCTTAGAAGAACTGGGGTATATGCCAGAGGTACAGGGGGTGAGAGGATTCACCAGAGACAGAGTGGGGAGCAGAACAAGTGGATTTACTAAAATACACTGTTAAGGGGAGCAGTGAGTAAGACAGAAGAGGTCTGCTGTGCCATATATGCATTAGCTTCCTGGCTGAGGATTGAACTCAGGTTGTGGTAGTGATAGTGCTGAGAATTAACCCTTAGGTCACCAGGGAGGTCCCCCAAATTATACAATTTTTATGTATATGCATCTAGCAACATGGAAAAACAAAAATTGATAGACTTCAAATACAAAGATAAGTTTATAGTTATAGTTGAAGATTTTATATATAAAATATATATACAGTGAGAATATATGAGTTATATATTCTCTCAGTAATTAATAAATCTAGCAAGGCAAAATGTCTGTGTGTGTGTGTGTGTGTGTGTGTGTGTATATATATAGTTGAACTGGACTATACTTTCAATCAACTACATCTAATTGACATCCATAGAATGTTTCATCCAACAGCAACAGAATAATATTTTTTCCAAAGTTACACAAAATATAATAAATAATATTTGAGTTATAAACATACCTTAGTGAATTTAAGAATAGGAATCATCCAAAGCGTGCTATTAGATCACAATGAAATTAAACTAGAAATCAATAACATAAAGATAGCTGCAAAACTAGAAAATACTTGGATATTAAACAACACCCTTCTAAATAAAACAGAGCTCAAAGAATAAGTCTCAAAAGGTATTAAATAATATATTGAATTAAGTTAAAAGAAAAATACAATTTGTCAAAATTTGTGGGATACAGCAAAGCAGGTTCTGAAGAAAATTTATAAAATGAAAGCATATATTAGAAACAAATTAACAATCTTAACTTACACCTTAGGAAACTAGAAAAAGAAGACTAAATTAAATTCAAAGCAAGCAAAAGTAAATACATTATAGAAATAAGATCAGAAGTCGATGAAATTGAAAACATAGAAACAATAGAGAAAGTCAACAAAACCAAAACCTGCTTCTTTGGAAAGATTAATAAAACGAATAACCCTCTCACCAAGTCAACTAGCAAAAGAAGAGTGAAGACACAGATAACTAAGACAGAATGAAACGAAGTATCTCAATGATTAAAAGAACATTATGAACAATTCTGTGTTCACAAATTTAATAATCTAGAATAAGGACTAATTCTTTGAAAGGCCAAATCTTTCAAAGTTTACACATGAAGAAATAAACAATATGATTAAGTCCATATCTATTAAAGAAATTGAATCTACAATTACAACCTTCCAAAATGAAAAGCAGCAGGCCCTGGTCAGTTCACAGGTAAATTCTATCAAATGCTTATGGAAGAAATTCTATCAGTTTGCTACAGTAGAAGTAGAGGCAATTCTTTCTAACTCTTCTGTGAAGCCAACATTACTGTAATGCCAAAAGCAAAGATGTATTATGAGGAACGTAAAGTACAAACCAATATCTCTCAGAACATAAATACAAATAATATCAACAAAACAGTAGAAAATCAAATCCAACGATTTATAAGAATTATAAACCATGACCAAATGGGATTTATTCCAAGTATAGTGGGTAGTTTTAACATTTGAAAATCATGTAGTGTTATCTATCACATCAGCAGAATAAAGAAGGTAACTCATGACTATTAGCAACATCATTTAACAAAGTCCAACACTTATTCACAATAAAAATTCTCAGGAAACTCGCAATACAGGAGAAACATACTCTATTTAATAAAGAATACCTACAAAAATCCTTCAGTTAACATTAAATTAAATTAAATGCTGTCGTGCCCTGATCAGAAACAAGGCAACATTCCTTTTCAACAACATCCTGTAAAGCCTAGCTAAATCAATAAGACAAGAGGAGTGAATAAATCATACATGGCCTTGGAATAAAAAATACTTAAGGAAGGGCATCCCCTGTGGTCCAGCAGTTGAGCACTGCAGTGCCGGTTCGATCCCCAGCCTCTGGAGAGGGTCCCACATAGTGCGCAGACCTCTCCTGCCACACCTGCTACTCCCCCTCAGCAGTGTACTTCGTCAGTCTGCCTGTTTTGCTCCCCACTCTGGCTCTGGTGAGTTCTCTCACACTCCCATGCTTTTGACTGTACTCAGTGCTTGTATAAATAAATAAATGAATCTTTAAAAAAAAAAGTACTAAGGAAGATATAGCTCTGTGGGTGTTTCAGAATGACAAAGAAACAGAGTTGGATTTAGAGATAATGGAGTTTTGATTTTTGGAATGGAGCACTTTGAATATGCCTATAATCTGGGAGGAAGAAGTTACAGAAACAAAGAAGTTTAAGATGTAGAAGACAGAGGCAATAATTCATGGCACAATGTCTCTCAGAAATGGGGGACAGGATTTTAAATATAGGTGAGATAGATATAACAATTTAGGTTGAAGTTAAATGTCCCCATAACTGTTTTCAGTCAGTCATTGAGAGAGGCAGTGGAAAAGGAATAACCAGTTGATGACTCTCCAGTATTATAGGGTTTTCCATCTTTAGAAAAATTACCTCCCCATAGACTACCTGTTTTCATGTCCTAGACAAATTGTAATTTTCCCTCTCTCCATCTCTATAGAAATAGTCATTACAATGACCCCATTTTGTATTCTCCCTTCCTATTCTCTCTTCCAATAGAATTATTCCTGACCCATAGAATTATTGTGATGTTTCAATTATATACACAGTTTTGTAAAATTTTATATCCAATGATTGATTGTACAGATTTTACCAAAATGAAATTTGTAATAAAAACTTTTCATTTACCCTAACTCAACAAGAAGACAATCTGATTAAAGAAAATGAAAAATTATAGTTAATAATGATAATGATAACTACAACTTATTAAACACCATGTGTCAAGTAAAATCTGTCCTGATACATTTCTTCAACCTAACTGAAAATTGACAACCTGTATATATCAGACTCCCAGACAATTTTTAAAGTGCAAAACTTGTTTTGAAACTATTCTTAAATTAAACTAGTTTATAAGATGACATAATTTATTAGGTCTGGTTAAACAGAGGAGAGGTAATTTAAACATATTTTATGTTTTTAAAATGTTACTAGTAAAATATTACTGGGGCTAAAGAAAAATTGGCTCATTGATCATAGTGACTCATTAGAAACTGGACAGTAGAATCTATTTCCTGGCAAAGTTTTCCTCCTGAATACTAGATGGACCCACTTTAGCTGAAGCCAAGATTAAAAAAAAAATTATTTCAGTATAGCATATCTGAGAATGTCAAGTAAGCAAGACTCAAATTGTACTAAACTTGTTTTTTTAGTACAAATAGGATCTAGACCAATATATAATTATCATCATTATTACCAAAATTACATTTTGCTTTGATTTGATAGTTTTTAATTTATTTTTTCTTACACAATTATGTGTGATTTGTTATCTTTCTGATGATTATGTAATTCTTTTTATAATCCTCTACTTAATTGCAAAAATTTGATATATACAGTAATTTTGATATTTTATTAAATCTGAATGGTAAGAATGATTCGTTTTGTGGAAACATTTTTAAATAAGGGTTGTTTACTACTTCTGTTTTAAAAATTATAGCATTCTAACCAACTCTACAGTAACAATTTAGAAACCATATTTCTGTAACGGCAGATTTTTCAATATATTTGTCTTTTAAAAAAATCTATTGCATCTTGGGAACTAGGAAGTGACACTGGTTGAATGCAGCACTTGAATATTAGAAAGAAAGTCAAAGTAACATATAAACAAGATTTGTATCCATGTTCAAAATACTGTTCAACAATTATTCAGAGTACCAAGACAGACTAAACCAGGAAGCAAGAGGCATAAAGAAAGAAGCCAGAATTAATTAGAGAAAATCAAAGATAAACTCAGAGAATTTAAGATTCAAAATCGCAAGATAGGGCCTCCCGTGTGGCGCAGCGGTTGGGCGCTGGGTTGTGAAGTTGCCTGCAGCCTCTGCAGTGCCGGTTCGATCCCCAGCTGAGTGTTTTATGTTTTTGAGATAATTTTGAGTGAAAATTTTCTTATAAGAATAATCTTTCAAAGAGCCTCCCCAGTGGCGCAGCGGTTGAGCGCTGGGTTGCGAAGCTGCCCACAGCCTCTGTAGCGCTGGTTCGATCCTCGGCTGCTCCCCGGCCACCGGAGGAGGGTCCCGCATGGCGCGCAGACCTCTCCTGCCGCCCGCTGCTCCCCTCAGCAGTGTACTTCGGTCCTTCTGCCTGCTCTGCACTCAAGAAAATCCTTAAAATATTGTGAAGACTTCTATAGAGAAAAATATAAAATATCATTAGAGGAAGTCAAAGAAGACAAATAGACATACCATATTAATAGGTTAGAAAAGATCCAATATTATAAAAACTTTCAGTTCTCTTCCAAATTAATAATTAAATTCAATGTCATTCTAATAAAATCCCAAAATGTTATTTTTAGGTATCTTAACAGTGTGATGCCAAAATTTATGTGGAAGTAAGGCCTAATAATAAAGCATTCTTATGATCTTTCCCTTGCAAACATAGACTTATCAAAAAAGCTGTAGTAACTATCAACATGGTGCAAAAAAAAATAGATTAACTAAACAAATAGAATACTCAGAAGAAGACCAGTCATAGAGGAAAAACAGTGTAAAGACATAGAAAAAAAAAAAAAACTATAGTGGAAATGACTTAATCAATATGTGATATTGAGACAATTGCTTATTCCTATAGAAAAATTAAAATAAAATTAAATCTTTATCTCACAATTTACACTAAACAAAGAGAAATGGGAAACAAAGGACGCAAATCTTACTGTATTTTAAGATTGATGGTAAGAAGCTAGCAGTACTCTCACATGATGACTTCATTTTTTTCTGTGGGGTAACCCATTGAGATTGAGACCAAAAGAAAGAGAAAAACTTGCTTGAAAAAGGAGAGACTTTTTAAAGTTGCAGAAAATAGGAGTTATCTAGGAAAATATAGAAATAATTCCAATTAGTATTAAAATACTGAGTTTGAAAACTGAATTTAAGGTGGTAACCTATCTTACAGCAATTTAACTTTCCAACAACTTCCTGGTAGAGATTAAACAGAGACAATCAGATTAATTAAGAGTTGCTTATCACAGGGCCTCCCCAGTGGCGCAGCAGTTGAGCGCAGGGTTGCGAAGCTGCCCGAAGCCTCTGCAGTGCCAGTTCGATCCCCGGCTGCTCCCTGGCCACTGGAGGAGGGTCCCACATGGTGCGTAGACCTCTCCTGCTGCCCGCTGCTCCCCTCAGCAGTGTGCTTCAGTCCTTCTGCCTGCTCTGCTCCCCGCTCTGGCTCTGGTGAATTCTCTCACCCTCCCGCTCTTCTGACTGTACCCAGTGCTTGTATAAATAAATAAATAAAATCTTTAAAAAAAAAGAAATACAGTGTTTGGATCCATCCTGACGATAAAGTCACTCATGAAAAGCAGAAATTGGAGAGGTGAGGAAAACAAGAAGACACATGCCAAAATCTTCACCAAATCCACAGAATAAAATGTATCCCATTTGTTTATAACTCTTAATGGTTTTATTTTTGGAAACAGTTGGAACCCATTTCCCACACTAAATCAGGTACATTGAAAGTCCTAGAAAACTACTGCTGATTGGCTGACAGTGGAGAAGAATATAAGAAAAACAATAAAAATTATAAAAGCATAACAATTTTTTTAAAGATTTATTTATTTATGCATACAAGAGCTGGGGCACAGACCAGAGATGTGGGGGAGGGAAAGGCAGTGAGAGGATCCACCAGAGACAGAGAGGGAAACAGAACAGGCAGACTGACTGAAATACACTGGCTGGCGAGGGGAATAGCAGGCGAGATAGGAGAGGTCTGCTTCGCCATGTGGGTTGCTCTCTGGCTGGCCGGGCATGGAACTCATATTGCAGAGGCTATGGATTGCTTCATAGTGGGGTTCTTAACCCCTTGCACCACCAGGGAGGACAAAAGCATAACAATTTTTAATCACTTACCATGGAAGAAAACAGCCCGATATATATCAGAGGTCCTAGCAAATAATATCAAAAGCTCAATATGATACCACAATAAAATCCCAAGAATCAACAAAGCTTAAATTCTAATGCATGGTCTCTCTTGGGATATTCTCTGAGATTAGGTTTTCAAAATTATCTCAGGAAGAGATTAGACTAGATTGTATCTAAGTTTATTTCTAACTCAAAGAACCTATGCCCATAATGATGATCCTGATTAACACCAAAGAAAGATTTTGAATTAGGAAGAGTTTGTATTATATGCTTTGTAAAAAATCTCATCAAAATAATTTAAATTTGAAAATTTTATCTATATGGGACATCATGTTCCAGTAATTGACCTAATTATAGTAAAGGCCTAATTGAATTTCCATATTCCAGAATTCTTATAGTTCACAATTTACCACTATTTGTAGAGTTCATTCTGCTTAATCTATGTTAATATTACCTCCCCTGGAAAAATCTGTGAGTTCCTTAAAGATAACCTTACTTTCCTTCTCCAAGACTGCTCTCACAATTCTGGGTATAGACTGGACACTAAATATTCTCACTGTTTAAAAAGAATCAAGACAAACCTGCACAGTAGTATTCTCTGAAAGTTTCATATGGAAAAGGACATGACTATACCCACACACAGAAGAGCCCAAGAACTAGAGTCCAGACTCTATAAGTGTCTTATCTATATCGACAGCAATGTATTTAGTGAGACTCCTGATATCCTGCATCAAAGAGTTGGGTTTGTTGTTGTTGTTTTTCATGTTAAAATGGATTTTTGCACATCAAACAAACCTATCTCTAGCCTGTTTCTGGCTCAAATATCAAGGACTTCAAATGTTTTTGAAACATTATTTTCTCCTAATCTATTTTCCAATTAAGTTAAAAAGAAAAGCCTATCAAACAAAAAAATAATCTAGAAATTTACAACTGTGTGCAACGGCCTAGAATTTAGATTATTCTTAGTATTTTTCCGTGTTTTTTTTTTTTTTTACCAAAATTCAGAGTCATAAAAATGATGGCAAACATGGTTAAGAAAGTAAGTTTTAAATACAAAGTGATGTACAAACTGAGATGACAGTAATTCTTTAGGGCTAACATTTTAGTGATCAGATGCACTCTGGGTTCCACATCCCGGCAATTAAGGCTTTACCAGTCATGTGCAAAGAATGACAAATGGTATTAAGAGCAGCACATATGCCACATTCCTCTTTCTAGCTGTGCTTATCCTGGCTTTTCTCTCCATAGAGCAGTAGAGTTCCTTCCAAGAAACTTCAAAAGACCCCTCAACAGCTAAAATAAAACATGTCAGTTGAATTGGACTGTTGGTGGAACAAAATTTACAACACTCTCTACCATGGGAGTTGAACATCTTTTATTCTATGAGGGTTCTCTGGCATTAAAAGAAAAATCTCCTTTTCATCTTTCTTAAAAACCTGAAGCAATTTCAACAGATTATCCAAATGTGGACATAATTTTTATTTGGATATGTGTATCTTTCCATTCAATCAATGCAACTCATAATCACAAGACTAAAGATACAGAGAAATCAGAAAGAAATCTTAAAAATGGGAGCCTAGCAATTGCCAATGGGAAAACAGTTATGGATGAACCAGGGCTAGAAGCCAGGATTCCGAATTGAGAGTCTAATGCTCTTTCCACTAGGTCAAGTTGCTGATGCCATATTTTGTGTGAAAATACCCACATTTAACGAAAACATTTCATTTAGGCAGTGTCATTTTCATTGCACAAAATTAAAGTCTGGTTTAATCTTTGTAAAGGATACGAGTGGTAAGGGATTCTTTATTTTCATTTCATATTGTGACCATTGTTTGTATTTAACAATTAAGAATACTATAATCATCAATTAACTAACATAGATTACATTAATCTTAATAGACATTACACATTTATACAGCTACAAAGCTATAGTGCCTGGAATCAAAAGTTGTCAAAGTTAAAGAGTTAATAACAGACTCTCAACATTACTTTTACAATCTTGAAGTACAAAGTACTAAGTAAGATTTCACAGAATTCAATCATTAGGAAAATAGAAGACAGCTCCTAAAATAAGCATGCTGCCGTTGGTTATATACAGTGATTTAATACAAGTGATCACCAGAAATATAAGTTCCTAGAATCTTCCTTGTGGAGTTTAAAAAGGCCACCTTGCTTTTAATCTAAATAGTGTGCTGGACATAAATAATTTTATTGATACCATTCCAAGTACTAAAGAATTCTGAATGTATAAACAGACTTGTCCAGGAAGAAAAAGTATTCATAGTATGGGCCTCCCCGGTGGCGCAGCGGTTGAGCGCTGGGTTGCGAAGCTGCCCGCGGCCTTTGCGGCGCCGGTTCGATCCCCGGCTGCTCCCCGGCCACCAGAGGAGGGTCCCACATGGCGCGCAGACCTCTCCTGCCGCCCGCTGCTCCCCTCAGCAGTGTACTTCGGTCCTTCTGCCTGCTCTGCTCCCCGCTCTGGCTCTGGTGAATTCTCTCACCCTCCCGAGCTTCTGACTGTACCCAGTGCATGTATAAACAAACAAACAAACAAACAAATAAATAAAAAAACATGCCTCTATAAAAAATATTAAAAAATAAAATTAAAAAAAAAAAAAGTATTCATAGTAAATTCATAATTCTGTAGGTGATTAATATGTTACAAATTATATACCAATGGCCCTAAAACAATGCCTCTGGACACCCCCTGTATACAAGGTCAAGAGAATTTTACTCCCATTACATTATTAAAAGCATATGTCTGTCATCACCCATATAGGAACCATCTCATAGGACAAAGGAAATGACAGTTAATACCATAAACATGATCTAAATTGGTGCCAGAAGAGTATTACATGATTTGAGACTATATAGAGTTGGGACTATGGCTCCATTTTTCATAGACTCTATACCTTACCCTAGAGCTAAAAAGGATGCCAAAAATTAATTAACTCACTTCCAAAATCACTCCCCAAAGATGGGTTCAATCACATTTTATTTCAAAATAATGAATTAACAATAAGTTGCTTATAGATACTATGTCATAAAAGCTGCCAAAAAACCTTCTCTGGCACAAATAGCATATAACTACTAAGTGTGGCTTGGGCCTCCCTGGTGGTACAAGGGGTTAAGTTGCAGCACTATGAAGATATCCCGTAGCCATTGCAGCTCGAGTTCTATCCCCAGCCAGGGAAGTGACCCACATGGTGCAGCAGACCTCTCCTGTCTCACCCGCTGCTCCCCTCAGCAGTATATTTCAGTCAGTCCACCTGTTCTGCTCCCCACTTTGTCTCTGGTGAATCCTCTCACCGCCTCACCTCTGGCCTGTACCCCAGTTCTTGTATGCATAAATAAATAAATCTTTAAAAAAAAACTAGGTGTGGCCTATCTCTTACTTAAAAATAAAAATGTTAATTAAAATTATAGCATTTGAGAGGAGAGATGATTATGGTACCCAAATTTCTTTCCAATCTTAACCTGTTTTTCTTCTTGTTAATCTCTCCAATTATTTCTAAGCCATCATTTTCATTTCATTCTCCATCTATCTCCTTATTTCTCTTTCTCAGTGGCCCTGTAGATATTTTTCCCGTTTCTCTATGAATGTTGCTGAGTTTCAATGTTCAACTCTGGATATTTAACCATCTCATTCCATGTATAATCACTGCATGATTTCACATACTGTCATTACCTATCTGCTAAGACTCAACTTACCTATATGCTAAGAACAGAGCTTATTTCATTTATTTAACAAATATAGTAATTTTGAGTACTTTCTATGTGCCAACCTCTGTTCTAAATGCTGGAGATACAACAATGAATCAAAGGAAAAACTACTTCATAATTATGGAATTTATGCTCCAATTGAGGGGGGGAATTGATAATAAAATAAATAAGATGATGATAAATGCTGTTGTGTAGATAAAGTACTGGGAGAAAAATGGCTAGCTGAACATTAAAAATATGAATTTAAAGTCTAGTGAAACAAATTTTCTCCATAATACACTTTGAGATCTTGTTTATACATCTTAAATTAATCCATTTTTTTTCATATTTTGGCAAATTTATTTTTAATACATAGAAGTATTACTTGACTATGACATGATTACATTAGTGAGGCTTCTCCAGAGAGGGGAAAATAATGTAATGGGAGTAGAATTCTCTTGACCTCGTATACAGGGGATGTCCAGAGGCATTGTTTTAGGGCCATTGGTATATAATTTGTAACATATTAATCACCTACAGAATTATGAATTTACTATGAATACTTTTTCTTCCTGGACAAGTCTGTTTATACATTCAGAATTCTTTAGTACTTGGAATGGTAGCAATAAAATTATTTATGTCCAGCACACTATTTAGATTAAAAGCAAGGTGGCCTTTTTAAACTCCACAAGGAAGATTCTAGGAACTTATATTTCTGGTGATCACAAAAATTATTAAATCCTGTATATAACCAATAGGAGCATGCCTATTTTAGGATCTGACTTCTATCATATATATATATGTATAATTATAGATACATTTATATATATATAAACAGTAGGAGACTTAGAGAGAGAAATTTATTTTAAGGCATTGGCTAATGTGACTGTAGAGCTGGCAAGTCTGAAAAATCTGCAGGGCATGCCTATGTGCTGGAAACCTGGATCATTGCAATATTTAGCTAGAAGGCAGTCTGGAACCCAAAAATATTTAAAATTTTATAGTTCATTCTAAAGTTCTCAGATCTTTTCCAAATGATGCATTCAGAATATAAATTATGGGGCCTCCCCTGGTGGCGCAGCGGTTGAGCGCTGGGCTGTGAGGCTGCCTGCAGCCTCCACAGCGCCGGTTCGTTGCCCGGCCACCAGCGAGGGTCCCACAAAAAAAAAAAAAAAAAAACAGAAAAACCAGAATATAAATCATGCCCAATGTCAGAAAAGTCCTTCCTATTAGTAAACAATTTAAGTTTATTTTATCTGTGGAAAACATCACTGGTTCTTTATCTCAGGAATGTCATAGTAAGAAACCATTCTATACCACAAGATCAAAGCAGATAGACAAAGTCCCTAAACCTGTATTTCCAGTAATGTACTCCATGAACCACTGGTTGTAATAAACATCAACAGGTGAAACAGAAACAAACAAACAGAACATAGTTGGTTTTCATGGCCAAATACAATTTTAAATTGGTTTCTTAGGCAGAATTAAAGGATTTTCCCCCCAAAACTTCTCTAAGTCTTTACTATCTAAAGGTGAGCTTTTTATTTCCAATAATAGGTTAAATAACCTTTCCCAAACATTTAACTATAGAACCTTCTTTCAGAAAATTACTTAGGTATTAGATCCATGGATAGTCTTTCAGAATTTCTGGCTTCAACCAATCTTCCTCATGTTACAGAATTTAAAAGAGTACACTAAAGTGGTTAAGCTTAGTAACATGGGATCACTCTGCAGAAAGTAAAATTTACAACATTTTGAGTTTGTTGCACGATAGTGTACAACTGAATACAGATTTTGATGATGGTGGCTACTCAGAAAATAAAAAGAAAATGATGAGCTGAAATAATCGGAGGGAGAGCAAGGAGAGATAAAGGCAATACTTTAGTTCCCTAGAGGAACTCTCCCACTCACAATTCAAAAGCCAACTTTAAATTGAATAATTCCATAGATTTAATAAAATGTTGGTTAAATCTTCCCTAAGCCTTCCTTCACATTTAAAATTTTGAAATCCCTAAAGATATTTGCCAATTATCTAACAACATTAATAGTTTTCTTCTGCTCAGTGTACTTGAGCATTCGTTATTTATAATCTATTGGAATAGCTTTTATAAACGAAGGAAAAAAACTATTTAATCAGAACTGATTGCCTACACGTACAACACATATAGAAAAAAAAATTGGAGTTGATTCTCTTTGCCTCTTCTTGGCAAAATAACTTCACATACACAGAAGTGATGTATATAATTACATCCAAATTAACTGAGAAGGAAACGACCTTATACAAATTAACCATTCCAGTACCCATGCACATCTATATATGTAATCAAATTAACAGATGTTTTTCCCATATAATACCTGAAGATATTATGAATCATGTTATTATGCTCCCGTGGACAATATGTTAGGTATATGGAAAGAAACAGGAATTTACACCAATCAGATTATAGTCAGTTTCTTCATTAACTGTAAGCTGTGGAAATTTGGCATAATAACATTCAAGACTATTTTAATTGCAGTCAGATACTTTTCTGGCTATTTCCAGTAATCTTAGATTTATGTATATCTACACTATTTAAGAAACCTCTAAGAAAATACACAACGAAGGGAAGATTGCTGATTTATCAACTAGGTTTAAGTCCCCTACTCATATTCTTCACTGAAAATTACATTTTGTCCTGCAATATAAAAGAATTTGCAAACTACTTAAAAATAATATAATAATAATATTGTAATTCATTTATAAAGATAAAATGTATCCTAGATAAATTCTAAGCCAAAGAAAAAACATGTTAAGAATTGCTTAATGAGTAAATGATTGTTCAAGTAATCACTCCCAAAATAGATCTTAAATGTTCTCAGCATAAAAAGGAAATGGTAATTATGTAACATGATGGAGATGCTAAAGTTATGTTGATAACGGTTTTGCAACAGATAGCTATCAAGTTAACATCTCACATATCTTAAACGTCCACATTATTATATGTCATTTTTATCTCAATGAACTAGGGGCAAAAAAATCTCTCCTGGTTAAGAAATTTTCTATATCCTTTGAACCTTATCTAAAGTTATGTTCCACAATAAAATTTTCTCCCCACATCTCACTTGCAATGATCACTCAGCTAATTCTCATTCATGATTTGACACAATAATAGTAGTAATAATAATTATTACATCATGCATGTTAATTAATATTTTATATAGATACATTCATATCATACTTTGCCAATGAACCATGGAGCCAAGCCTCATGTCCTAAGGGCATAAGGACTTATCTGGTTTTTTTTTTAAGATTTATTTATTTGTTTGTTTGTTTATTTATTTATACAAGTACTGGGTACAGTCAGAAGCGCAGGAGGGTAAGAGAATTCACCAGAGCCAGAGCGGGGAGCAGAGCAGAGCAGGCAGAGGGACCAGGGACCGAAGTACACTGCTGAGGGGAGCAGCAGGTGGCAGGAGAGGTGTGCGCGCCATGTGGGAACCTGGCTGGGAGGCTGGGATCAAACTGGCGCTGCAGAGGCTGCGGGCAGCTTCGCTGTCCAGCGCTCAACCAGTGTACTATCAGGGGAGGCCTAAGGGCTTATCTAAGAATGCTACATATCCACTTGGAAAAACTAGGTTTTCCTAAATCTCATATAGTTTATTATTTGAAAAAGTATGAACTGCTTATTCCAAAGTGAAGTGGCAACTCTGAAGTACAATAACTAAGGAGTATTTTCCTAAGAATTTAGAAAAGTATACTTTTAAATACATACAAAAATATTTTTACCACATATTATGAACTGCAATATTTTATAAAAATAATTTCCATATTTTCACATTTTCACATTTTAGGGCTTCCTTCACATCATCCACCAAAATCAAACTGGAAGACTTTAAGGATTAGACATGTTGCTCAATGGAGTATTTTTTTAAATGGAGGAAAGTTTTCCTACATTTCCAGTCACAGAGCCAGCATAATTAATTACTTAATGCATACTTTAATGTAATTATTTTGGTAAATGTTTATACAGAAAATACTGACAATGCCCTGGCAAGCACATGAACATACACACCCAAACACAGCCACACCTTAGTGGAGTTATCTAGGCAGGGAAAGTCTCAGAGCAGTCTTAGTAGACATAGAACCAACATGAGCAAATTAGCAAAGGATATGAAATAGAAGGATTTTGTTGAATTCCATTTAAAAATGGAATTTAAAAATATTTAATATTTTAATGCTCTGTATTTTTACATGCATGTGGGATATATATACATTGTAATTTATATGCGGAATACAGAAAAGCATAGCAAAGGGTCAGATAAAATCAAACCAATAACAAATTTTAGAAATCTGACTATAGAACTGAGGCTACTACAGGGGGAGGGAGAAAGGGATATGATAGTGAAAAAAAGTGCACAATGGACTATGGTGGAGGACTATGTGTACCTTGGTAGTGGGTGTAGTGTGGTAACACACACCTAAAGGGTATGAGCCTATACCTCTAAGTCATGTACAATGTTGTAACCCAATGTTACCTCAAAAATTTTTGAAAAATAAAATGAAATTAGTTAATAAACTTGTAATAATTAGGAATCTGTTTGGTTGCCTATTTTTTTTATTTCTGATACTATCCCAGCTGTCTATCATTTAACCTGTAATAGTTTTTGTGTTACTGATTATTTTTTCAATGCATCCATATTTCCAGTTGCCCCTCCAAGGATATACACCCACCCCATATTCTTTTAACTACCTGTGACTAAACATATGTCTCTCAACTAGGAGTTCAAATTAAAAATAATTTCATTAAAGAAAATTGCTATTCCCAGTGGCATTATCACACACTGTGACTCCAAACTCTACTACAAAGCTATTGCAATCAAAAGAGTGTGGCACTGGAAAAAAAAAAAAAAACAGACATATAGACTGATGTATGGAATAGAATGGGGGTCTAAAATAAGCCTCACATATCTATGGACAATTAATTGTACAACAAAGGAACTGCGTATACACTGGAATACAGAGAGTCCCTCCAACAAATGAAGTTGGGAAATGTGGACGGCAAATGAATGAAAATAGATAGCCCTCTATTCTTTGCAGCATTATTTTCAGTAACCAACATTTGGAAACAAGCTAAATGCCCACTACCAGATGAATGAATAAAAATGATAGGGCCTACATGCAGAATGGAATAATATTCAGCTATATTTTTTTAAAAAGATAAAATCTAGCCATTTGAAACAACATGGATGAAATTTGATGGTATTTTGCTTGGTGAAATAAGCCAGACAGAGAAAGACTAACATTGTATGATTTTACTAATATGTTGAAAATAAAATATTTAAATAAATAAATAAATAAAAATGATATACACCCCCCCTCAAAAAAGAAAGAAAATAAAGAAAGTAAACATACAAAACAAAAACAAACTCTTAGACTATAAGAACTTCCTTCTGTGGTTACCAGGAAAGGGGAAATGATAATGAGTAAATCAAGTAACAGAGGGCAATAGTATGGTGGCAGATGGAAATTAGATCTTTCATGACAATCATAATGTAGTATATATACAGAGAGAATTGTAATGCTATACACCTGAACCTATATGATTTTATAAACCAATATTACTTCAATAAAAATATTTTAAAATAAAATGCACAAAATTTTATAACTCACATTTTTTCTTTAAGTTAGCATTTCTTAAGAGAATTCCATAATCTTCATAACTATCATTTTTATCATTCTAGGACATATTATTGAAAATATGAATTACAGTTTATTAAATATTGCTCTAAAATCAAGCCTTTATACTTTCAGTATCTCAATGTTTTAAGTAGCAGTGCATTACATATATGCAAGCATTTGTATTTTCTCCATATTTCAGATGATTTAGTAGATGAGCATCCAAGAAGAAGAAGTAAGATTATGGATGAGAGAGGTTTAAAGAAAACCTTTTTTTACATTTTTAGGTAAATATTTCCCAAACAGGTTTTACCATTATAAATCCCATACACAATATAATAACTGCCTCAGCACTATTATCCAACATTGGAAATTCATTATCTTATTGAAAGAGCCTATTTAAATAAGATATAGGCTTTCTCATGAGGAATTCATAAAATAATGGAAAAACAGATCCATAAATACATTGGAATAAATGGTCATATGAAAACTAATGATTCATAAAAAAATTATATGCATATATATGTTTCCCCCACTATATTCTATTCCCCATTGTCTAAGGCTATGAATTCCTCGATTTCATTAATATTTATACATAAGGTTTACTTTAAAAGCGATGGGATTTCAAGGTAAAATGTATGTCATCTGAGAGTATCTACCACTGATAATCACTTTCTTGTTTTGATTCTTAAATTCCCATAAAATATGGAAATATACCATATTAAAAGTGAAATATACCATATTAAAGTTAGCAAAAACAGGGTGATTTGTTCATTAATTAATAGAGCATTGGTGCTTATCTTCCAAAATTAAGACGGTCAAAGGGCAAAGAATTATTTAGAATTATCTATTTTTAATTTATGAAGACCTAATTCATTAGTTCAGTATAATATATTGTCAATTTTTTTAAAGATTTATTTATTTACTAGAAGACTCTAGTTCACAGCATGCTTTAATAATTATCAGTTCTCATTTAATCATAAATTAACATTTAATCATAATTAATCAAAAAGGAGAAGCAGCAAAGGATTAGATAATAAATATGTGGTTATCCTTTCACTTCACAGTTCAAAAGCTCTATATTTTCCTAGGTCTTCTATTTACTTATATGACTTCTTTCCTCCCTTCACCAGCAAACTGTCAGCAATCACTTATCACTTCCATCTCTTAGTTTTTCTACTATCTCTCACCACCTTCATCTCATTTATTAAACAGCTGGAGTTTGAAACACCATAAATCAAAGAATACTGATTTTATGTCCAAAGCAATGATCCTCAAATGGAGTCTTTACAATAAAAATGTGAGGTTTAATACTAGAGCTTTGTGAATATAATTTTTATTTCTAAGTGTCCCCCCTTTTTTCTTTTTGATAGTTTATATTTAGGATTGTGTTCCATAATCCTAATGTACTGAGTGGCTCAAAATTCATGAATTTAGTCTTCCAGAGGCCACTATAATAACTTAGCAGATATATGAACTATTTTTTGCTTTGGGCACTGAAGTTCATGATTGCCACAATGAGTGTAAATGCTTACCTTGATGTAAATATCTAAAAAATGGAAAGTTACCTCGTCCAGAGAAGAACCCCAGGAGACTGCATGTCTGGTATTGTCAATGAATGAGTAAACTATTCTATTCTGACTACTTCTATCTCTCTCATCCATTCACCAGGTTAATTCTGGAACATAAATACAGCAAATGAATAAATCTAATTCTATTGAGTTGATTTTCATATTTTTTACCAACACCAATGGTAAATATGAATTTCAAAATTGAAATAACTGTTATTATCAATAGCTTTGCCAAAAAAAAAAAACTGAAAAAGACTCAGTTACTAACACAAAAAATACATTTTAAATTGATCAAGTTCTTCCAATTTGTTAAAATTTGTTCCTAAAACTGTGAAAGAAAATCTAAATGATTTGGGAAGTCTGTGTCATTTTGTTATACTGATTACTTTTTTTTTTAACTTGCTCTATGAAATTCAATAGACTAATGTGAAGAGATACAAAAGAGTAATAAAAGCAAATAATTCCAGAACTAGCAAACATTCTTCCATGCTAAATAAACTATGGTACAGGCCAAAATGATCTTTGAAACTCTCAAATATGCAATCTTTTCCAATGATTTAATATATAACATGTTCCACTGATTTCCCTTGGTGAGAAGTGAGGAGTTTTCCAACTGTATATTTTGTTAAACCTAACAAATAAGAGTTGGCTTATTACCTTTTTTTTTTTTTTGCTTGAGGGCAATCTTGTAACATTTTCTTCAGCCAAATCATTAGTGTTTTATTCAACTCTTACTATTATTTAACCATTACTAAGATCCCACTGTGAAGTAGTTGTTGCACAGTCCACTTGCAAGGAGTCAAATCCCTGTGGTATTGAAAGTTTTTGCCTTGATGGCAAATATGTGTCAACAGCATTTTTCTCCGGTCTCAATGGAAATTAAATAGATTTATAAAATATAAAATATTTTATACCTACAAATGCACATTATTTATTAAAGAAATATAATGAAGCTCATTCTCAAGTATAACATAGATAAGGAGCGCAGAAGATGTTCAGTTTGTAAAGTGCTTACATTACTCTCCAGTAGCAACTTTGCATAGTAGGGGATTGGAAGTGGCAGGGTAATGTATAGCTCACATTCACATTTCAGTTTATGGAGAAGAGTAGCCATACTAATTTTAAGCTAATGCACTAATAGATTATAGAACTGAATAATGGAATGTATCTCTAAGCCCAAAACTTAATGAAATAAAATTTTTAAATGATTTTTTTCTTCTTCGTCATACCAAAACTATATTACAGAGAACATTAAGGAATCCATAAAGGGATAAGATCACAGATTTAAAAGGGGAGATGGTGAGATAAGAAAGCAGCAAATAAGTGAGAAAAACAAGTTTGGAGTTAAAAATCTAATGTGTAATTATTACCTTATTTAGCCAATCTCTGAAAGTCTGAAGGACACACACACACACAGAGCAAACCCTAGAAGTATTAGGAATTTCAAAGTGTATGGGCTGGATATAACACAAGGTAGATTGGTTTAAAAACCAGACAGATCTCTAAATTTGTTGACTATAATGCAAAACACAACCATCCTTCTGCTCTCTGAGTTGAAAATGTGAGTGGTACTTTCTGGAGAGGTTGCTTTAGAGCAGCTCCCAGCTAAAGAACAGTAGACAAAATGAAAGAAAACAAAGTCAAAGGGGAATTATAAAAAGTTAATATACAAAACAGTGAGATTATAAGTGCTCTTATAAAAGCAAGGCAAGAAATTTGAAGATTCTAAAGAAAGTGATAAATCTAAGGGAAGAGAATGAGAAATGTAAACATTTAGGGATTTCTCAATAAAAGCATTAACTATCCACTTCACAGTTCTACAAATAAATCTGTTAGTAGATTCAACAATCAATGTAGCGTCCAGTAAATCTCACTCTTAAATATAGACAGCCTATAATAACTAGATATTTAAGGATGCCATCTAACTTGAAATAGATTCATCAATATAAGGAAGTAAAGATTCTATGTAGAACAGAAGAAGAAAAATTTTCTTCAAAACATATTTAAGATCTTCTTATGAGAAGATATTGCTAGAAGATGTGGTACATAGACAGATGGAATACTACTCTGCTATTTTAAAAAATATGAAACCGTGCCCATTTGCAACAACATAGATGAAACCTCTAAATAAGTCAAAAGAAGAAAGATAAATACCAGATGATTCTACCCATAAGTAGAATATAAAGAAACAAAACAAAAGAACAGACTAAACTCAACCAAAAGAAATCCTAGAAATCTGACTGCAGAATGCAGGCTAATAGCAGAGATCATGATGTAGGAAGCAAATGCAGGAATTGGCTGAATGGACTCTGCTGGAGGGTTACTTGCACTCTCTGGGTGGTTGTGGTGTAGTACATATATCTAAAAAGAGGTATGAACCTATACTCCTAACCATCATAAACAGTGCTATAAATCATTACCATTACCTCAATAAAAATAATGCAATTTAAGAGAGAAAGACAGGATATTGTATGTTTGGCCAGTGAAAATGAAAACAAAAAAAAAAAAAAACCTTGTAAATAGATCAATCCAAATGATTTCTCTGTATAAATGAATTATATAATTAAAAAGAATCACACACATAAAAATATTTTTAAATATTCACATGATAATAAAGAACTACTTAAAATGTTTAAGTATGGTACTGGAATTATAAAAATTCAACTTAAGTTTTGCAAAATATAGTAGAGTAAATCTCCCAGAAGCTAGACCAGAAGATTATAAGATAATAGTACAGGAAAGATTTAAAATAATTTAGGAGTCAGAAAGACATTTGAAATATCAAAAGCTACAATAGAAACTAGGGGGAAAAACACTATTTTGAGGGAAAAATAGTATTCATGCTAGAGCTATCTAACTAGCAAAAGTATCAGTAAAGAGGAATGCTAGGTACAAAAACATTTCACACACCCAAGATCTGAAATTCACCCCATCCATGTAATCTTTCTCAAAAAGCTGCTACAGGAAATGTTTCACCATTAGGAAAGAGCAAAACAATAAAGAAGACATAGGGTTTAGTAAATAAAAAATCCAACATGGCGGGGAAGAGAAAATTCTCAGTTTAGGATAAAGAGATATTCTAGTCAGATAAAGTCTAGAGAGCAATGAGTCCAGTTTGGAGGAAAAAATAGAAGTCTGTGGAGAGAGGAGAGAAGTGGGATATATAACAGAGTAACAGGATGAGAATAACGTATTACCTAATAACATATTCTCTCAGAGTCTAGAGAGTTGAGAAACAGACAAAATGTCTTGAAAGTCTGAGTTATGACAGCCAGCATATTATGGTTCTTTCTAATCAAAATACCATATCAAGCAATGTTAATTGCCCATTTTGCATCTGGGCAATTGCATCAATCAAAAAGCTAAAAAAGTACCAAAGTCATTGTCTAAGTGCTTGGGAGTACATAGAGGGAAGAGAGAATTGATTTCTGATATCACAAAGGAGGTAAATTAGACATTTGGAGGCAAAAAAGGTCACGTTAATACCTGTCTTATAAATATGTAAGGTAAGTAATGCTAAAAGATGTAATTATGCCACAGAATAAAATAAAGTCTTATCTTCTGCAAATAAGAGGAAAAAATAACTATGTAACAAACAATAAATATTAAGAGATTATATTTGGGGAAGTTTTTATGATGAGCTTATTTCCATAAAATAGACTATGTAAGAATTCAAGATTGTACTTAAAAGTCAATAAATATGACCCCCAAAATTCAATTTTTAATTGCAACATTATGAATACTTCCAAAGAGCTTTAGAATAAATTTTAGACAAAAATTAGAGTAAATACCAACAAAAGATAAGTTATATTCCTGATTTACCAGTGGGAATTCAGATTTAGTTGAAATCATGTGAATATTTGTTTGATTTTTTTTCATCAAGAGACTAAATATTAAATTAAATATATTACCCCCATCAGAACACTTGGTAATGCATAAGAAGCTATCCAAAAAAACCACAGAAATCCTATTGGCAAGAACTCTAACACTGACTCACTAGAAAAATTGGATGCAACTACATTGATTTCTGGCAGTCATGTACTGGTTTTCTCATAAAGGAAAATAAGCTGTTGTGAGACTTTTTTTTCAAAAGCATGTTTTAACTAGTATTGCAGACACTAATTCCCCAACATCTACAAAGTCACCTTTGTGTGTAATAAAGGGCTGAATATTATATGCCAGTCCTTAGCTGAATAATCCTAATATGCACAGCAGAAAAATTGTACAGGACCAAAACCTGAGGGTTTATAACCTAAATTATTCAGAGAGGCAACTAGGGTTATTTTAGGCCCTCTGAAAGCCAGCAGTCATGCACCTGGGTGTTTCCTGACTGCTTGTCCGGAAGCTGTAAGATCAGCAAATGATGACTGAGAAAGAAGCACCAAAGACTCCAATAAAAAGGTATCAATTTATAGCCCCACTCAATCAGGAAACAGTACTGATTAAAAGGAGTGTCTTGTATGACTGATTGGTATGGCTCTCTCATCAAGATACAGCTTCAGTCAGCTGTATCTTCCAGTATATTGCTGGTTATCTCCAATATAGCTGCATGAGTAATGCTTCCATGCAAAGCTAGCACAGTCTTTCAGTTTGCCTCTCTTCTCTATGTTCAAAGGCCATATGTGTCCAGAAATCAAATTCACTTAGAGGAAAACATTCTAAGGAATGGGATCATGACAACTGAAGCAGTAGGAAGTTAGTTTATCAACCAGAAGGCCTAACACTTTACAATCAATTGAATCCACTGGGGCCTCCCCGGTGGCGCAGCGGTTGAGTGCTGGGCTGCCAAGCTGCCCATAGCCTCTGCAGTGCCTGTTCCATCCCCGGCCACCAGCGAGAGTCCCACATGGAGAGCAGACCTCTCCTGCCGCGCCTGCTGCTCCCCTCAGCAGTGTGTTTCAATCTGCCTGTTCTGTTCCCCACTCTGGCTCTGGTGAATTCTCTCACTCTCCCCCACTTCTGACTGTACCCAGTGCTTGTATAGATAAATAAATAAATCTTTAAAAATATATAAAATAAAACATCAAAAAAAATTGAATCCACTAAATTAGCCAGATGTATCAGATAATCTGTTAAAAATTAACCTTTCTAGAATGAAGATACTTGGGAAATGGTAATCATTTCAGGGAAAACTAAAATGTAGAATGTTTTTATAAGCTATAGTAATCTTTCAATTCTCCCTTACTCACTGTAGGAGGGATAAGTGTCAAGTCAACTAGAATGTCCATAACAGTAACACAGGTTATCTTTTCCTTGTGTAACACTGAAGATACAATAATATATTTTCACATCCCCTTTCTTTTGAACAAAAAAGGTTATGTCCCATCAATTTTTAGCTATTATTATAACATCTTTCTTCTTTCAGTATTTTATGCAGCTTATTTAAAAAATCTAAGTTTACAGATTCTTTTAGACTGGTACCTCTCAGGGTGATGGCTTTCTGATAATATGTAGAAACACAGTCTATTAATTACTAGGGCTAGTTGTTCTAGAACTAGCCAATTGTCACTAGTGAATAGAATCTAAATTTATTGATGTTTTAAAATCTTTTGATAGCTTATCTTCTAATATTTGCCTTTTTTTCTTTCTCCAAATTTAATGTTCACATTGGAATCTATGACATATTGCATGTCTCTGTCTCTTTATTGATATAGTTAAACATATAAAGTAGCTAGAGTTAGAGATATACACAAATGATATCTACATAAATATATGACAGAGAGAGAGAGAGAGAACTTTTCCCAGAATCCTTAGGTAGAATTCCCCTTATATCTCATTAGTCAGAACCTGGTGACAAATTCATCATTAGAATATTTCCTTTCATTGACAAGAAAGACTGTTTGAAACCAAGGCCCATCATTCTCTCTATCTGCCCAATACCTGAAAAAATGTGGGTTCTCTGTTAAGGAAGAAGGACTGGGGAATGGCCATTCAATAGGCAATAAAACAGTAACTGCCACTAGCACCTCATTACCACAAATGTAAACACTGTAATATACACAATATAAAGGTGAAAAAAAGATTTAGCTAAAATTTTCAAAGAATACAGAGTTTGGGAAATTAAAGAGAAGTATGAATTATTAATTATATGCTAAAATGTGCTGCAACTGAAGTGCAAATAGTTATGTGAACAGAGAGACAAGGGGGTGAGAAATTAGAAAGTGATTGCTAAAAAAACAATAAAAAAGAGTTTTTTGACTTATTTTAGTGCTATAGTAAGACAGAAAAGTAACAATGTGGGTGACAAGATTTATCAAGATCAGTACAGAAAATAGGGAACTTGGATCTAGGATGTAGAGGACATTTTTCTTTAAAGAATATAGAGAAGAAAATTGTATATAGCACAAAAATACTATAATATATTAATCAAAAATATAATATTGTATATTTACATTTTAAAATAGTTATTGAATCCTTATTCTGTGCAAAACTTGTGGTAGGTACTGAGATATATTAGCAGACAAGAGACATTGCCCTGCCCTCATGGAGGTTATATTCTAGTAGGGAAATAAGCTCTTACATAAATAATGAGTGATGAGTATTGACAAAAGGTATATTGATTAGAACTCTCAGTTGCCAGTAAGGAACTCACATACACACACACACACACACACACACTCACACACACACACACTGACTTAAACAACTAAAGATACTGTATTGGCTCTTACAACTGAAAATTTTAGGTATACACTTAACTTCAAGGGATTTTGTGATGAAGGGATTTAAATGATGTCACCCAGAACTGGTATATTTCTCTTTGCTATCGACAACCCTTCTCTGGGTCAGTTGCATTAGCCAACTGGTTCTCACTTTGTGGAAACAAGATATGTTATAACCATCATCTCACATCTTTACATGAACAACAAAAAAAGAGAGACGTTTTATCCAACATGACCCCAAGAGCTCTGAGATTCACGTTGATTATATAATTTTAACCTATGCTCATTCCCGGCCAAAGACTACAGTCTAAAATGTGATAAACTGGTTGTCCATCCAATATTTTGGTAACTGTCTCATGAAAACAGTTACCATATCCTGTCAGATTCAGCGAAAGCACCACAGTTATTTTTGTTAGACTTAAACATAAAATGTGTCAGTGCTGTTTACCATTGTAAAAGGTATGAATACCTTCTTGGAGCATTTCTGCTTTTTTAGGTAACTCTGAAGCATCTTAACAAAAATTTACTGACAAGAACTAAATTTTCACCATTTTCCAATTTTGAACCTCAAACCACAAGAATCCAAAGGAAACATTCTATTGTCAAAGTGCTATAATCCAAAAACTGGGTTCTTTACCAAAGCAGATAGTGTTCAATATAAAGTATTATGGCATCATATCTTTTTAGAAACCTAGTTTGTCATGTATTCTGTAATTGGACCAATGGGAAAACTACTATGTAACTCAGACTTGACATACTCTTTTTAATATCTTTCTGTGAGGAAGTAAATGGGGATTTCAGGAAAGCTGTAGAATGAGATACTTCAGAACAGGGGAAACCTGGCAGTGCCCTAAGTTTCAAATCATTTAAGGATTTCTTTAAATATGATCAGACCAGATACAAGAGGAATTCAATATCAAATGATACCTATGGAATAGAACTTGAAATTCCCCATAGATTACATATTTGTCCAAAAATTTGTTACATTTAGAAAGAGAGAAGATAGAAATATGGAGAGAAGGAAGGAATTAACTCAAAAGAAGAAGAAAGACAATTCTAAGCAAGTTACATTAAAAAAAAAAAAAACTTTGACATAAGGTGCTTATTCCTCAAAAACAGTAGTTTAAAAACTTTAGTGTGCATCAAGTAACCTGGGAAACTTATTAAAAATACAGGCTATTGAACCCTACTCCTTAACATTATGATTTCATAAGTTTGGTGTGGGGCCTAAGAACCTATTATTTAATTAGCAAGCACCCTGGGTGGTTCTGTGGCTAGTGATCCAAAGACTACACTAAGAAAATTACTTTAGGGTTATATAAAGTTTACCACAGCTAATAAAACCAAAACTCAAAAAATAACTGCCATGAATGTAAGGTAAGGAAAATGGACATATCAGTCCCATCCCTCATTTGTGAGTAAATCCTACCAACTAGATCAATTCATGAAACAAACAATGTGGATAATGAGTAGTTCTTAGGGACATACCAACATGATTTAAAATGGCAGTGTCCCCTGAAAACAAGCATGATAGTGGTATAGTGCATTTTGAGCTGAGGACAGTGAGTAGGACTTTTTTTAGACAAGGGCTTCAATTCAGAAGGTTACTTGGAGGTCAGATGCAAAAGTCACTGGAATAAGCATCAGATCAGTACTATTTGTTCTATCTGTAAGCATTTTAGCAAACTTCCCGAACAAATCTTGAGTTCTGATTGATTTCCAAAATGTTTCCAGAGAATATTGGAATTATCTCATGTGCAGAAGCAATGCCTAGTAGGGAATTGTGGTCATCCACATCTCCCCATACAGATCCAATTTCTGATTCATCGGGTTACATCATGTAATATGATCAGAGAAGAGAGCAAAGTATAATAAGCAGTCAAGCTACTGTTCATACAAATACCTGTTCATTTTCAAATCTACCAGTAATCCAAGGAGTCTATCGTGGCTTTACACTCTCCATTAATTTTTTCACCCAGTCTATATCCATAAAATTCATTTTTGCTGGACATGCAGAAATTTTCTGCACTGTATGTTTTCACAAAGTCCAAAAATCCATGGGTAATATTTGAAACTTATTAATCTGGACTTGTAAACATATCTAAAAACAGTTGTGAAAACAATTCAGATGCCCGGGAGGGAAAATTTATACTACCATGATATACTGTGTATGTGTGTGTATGTGTGTGTGTGCATGTATGTATGCAGGGAATAGTTTAATATTTAAAGTATAAATACATATTTATGCCAAATGGAAAATTCTATCTCACTTCTTTTTAATAAATGCTAATTTAACTTAGGAAAAGAGGGCGAAATACTAAACTTAATACAGCACAGTGATTAAAAACACAGATTTTGAATTAAGTTTGAAATCCCAACTCTGCTACCACTCTGGAGATTTGGAGTAAGTTTATTAATTCTCTGAGCAGTAGTATGCATGGTTCCAACATGGACACAAAAATACCAATATTATAAGATTTAATGTGTATAAAGCACTTCACGCAGTATAATATAGCAGGTAATGATAATGACAATGTTCAAATATCTACCTTAAAGAAGGCCATTAGGAAGGGGAAAAAATTCTACTAGTTTCTCGTGAAATATTAGGAAAATCAACTCAAAGTTCAGGTTTCAGAGAATATTTCAAAATCTGTTACGTGACCTCAAAGCACCCTAGACTTCTTGTACCTCAAAGGAGGCCAGAGAGGTAGAGGACAATTTTTTACTTACCTTTAATTGTAACTCATAGTGAAGATGTTGACACTAAAATAGTTAGACATTATTTTTGGTTGTATTGAAAATCAAGACATGTAACATTTCCACTGTGTGCAGCCCAGATTACCATGTTTGTTAGGAGAATCATAAGGGAATTAAAATTTAAATTCAGGGCCTCCCTCCTGGCACAAGGGTTTAAGCACAGCGCTGTGAAACTATCCGCAATCACTGCAGCATGAGTTCTTTGCCAGCCAGCCAGGGAGCAACCCACATGGTGCAGCAGACCTCTACTGTCTCGCCTGCTGCTCCCCTCAGCAGTGGATTTCGGTCAGTCTGCCTGTTCTGCTCCCCACTCTGTCTCTGGTGAATCCTCTCACCTCCCACACCTCTGACCTGTACCCCATACATGCATACCCTGTATGCATAAATAAATAAATCTTCAAAAAAGAGAATTAAATTCACCTGTAAAAGCTCAACCAGAATATTTATAGTCTAGAAATTCTGCATGCATAAGAGTGCTAACTGTCCTTCAAAAATTATTCTTTTCTTCTCCCACAGTCACAGAACACCTGATTTCAAATGGGTATTTGATCACCAAGAATAAGGACTCCCTTATTAGTAGATTTGAAAAGTTTATACTAACATTCATTTCTATAATAAATTGATATGAATATGAATACTAATTCATAAATATAACTCAACAATATGATTTTTCTACACTCCTCACTAATCTACATTCACCATCACTTGATTAAACTGAATGCAGTGTTATTCCAATTTTAGAAGAGCAATTCGGATCTTCTCTTAGAATCTATTTCCCTGAAATTCACAGCAGTAGCATGAAAGCATTATTTTTTTTACTGTTTGAAGCAAAAGAAAAAAACTTTTTCTAGTTGCAGCACACAAATTTTGTTTGCAATAACCTCATTTGTTTTTAAGTTCCTGATTATTCTCAGGATAGCCAGAAATGGTGATATGAAACAGAAATGTCCCTCCACTCTTTCTCTTCTCATCTCAAAATCTATTAAAAAAAAAAAAAACAAATAATCTCATCTTTCTCACTCTGCCTTCTCTCAATTTGGAATTTCTGTGAAAACAGACTTTTCTGTCACTTCCCTATGGCTATCAGGTTCTCAAAGTCTTCCTAAAGAACAATCTGTGAATCTAAACAGTTCAAATATTTCTAACATTATCTTTAACATATCTTTAATAATATAGCCTGTTCAGAAATCATCTAAAATATAACCACTGTAATTTCCCAGGCTGTAAAAATATCCACTTAGAATTCATTCTTTCCATTCTGTTTCTTACACAGCAACACTTTAATGCATTTAATACTTTAAAGTGTTCTCTTTTGTCACTTTCAACATTGTGTTACATATTTCTTGAGTTAAAGAGAATTTTCCAGTAAAAAATAAAGGAAAGCAGAATATGAAAAACAAATAATTGGACCAAATTCTTACACTTATTATAAAACATATCTTCCTACAGATAATCATATATGTAAAAGGTGAAAGAAAACGTTCAAATAAGCACTCCTTCCCTTCCTCAATGCTGCTGTGCAGAGGGTAAAGAGACAATAAGCTGCATCATACATTTCTCTTTGTATCCCCTTTGTTACCAGACCAGGAAAAGGAGTTTAGTTTAAATTTAACTTAAAATGGAGAGCAGAACAGCTAGCATATTTTATTAGGATAACAACCTAGTGTGATAATCATTTAACAATGCATGTAAATTAAACCATCAAGCTATATGTCTTAAATTACATAGTGGTATATGTTAATAATTATTTTTCAATAAAACTGGGGGGGGGGAGAAACCAGTGTCAAATTAAATGTTAATTTTTCTGCAGACAAAACCCAGAAAACTTGTTTGTTTCACTGGTTCTTGTATTTTCTCTCCCTGTTCTGCATGAGTGTCAAAGGTATTACTATCAACTTTGTTTCATATTTGTTGCCATTCTATGAAAACTTTATACTAGTGAAAACTATCTAGTTAGTAATGTGAAGCCATATGCTATCATTTGTTCTTTGTAACTTCCATATGGAATGAAATACAATGGATGTTTTAGTTGATTGCTGCACAACAAATTACCATAAACTCAGCAGCATAAAAACACACATTTATTATCTCAAATTCAGTGGATCACGAATCCACACACAGTTTACCTGAGCCTCAGCTTCTAAAAACAAATTTAATTTTGCTACCCACATGGCGCAGCAGATCTCTCCTGACTCAACCGCTGCTCCCCTCAGCAGTGTATTTCAGTCAATCTGCCTTTTTCTGTTCCCCACTCTGCCTCTGGTGAATCTTCTCACTCCCCATACCTCTAGCTTGTACCCCAGTTCTTGTTTGCATAATAAATCTTTAAAAAAAAGAAAATATACAGTGTAATATACATTATTTGAACTCCTCGAGTTTAAAATATAGAACTTTAATTTTGATTGCCTTAGATTTTTTTAAGATTTATTTATTTGTAGAAGAACTGGGGTGTAGGCCAAATGTGCGGGGGTGAGAGGATTCACCAGAGGCAGAGTGGGGAACAGAACAGGCATATTGATTGAGATACACTGCTGAGGGGACCAGCGGGCTAGAAGGTAGAGGGCTGCTGTGCTGTGAGGGTTAGCTCCCTGGTAGGGGAATTGAACTCAGGCTGCAGAGGTGAAAGCGTGATAGCACTGAGACTTAACCCCTGTGCCACTCGGAAGGCTCTGCTTTAGATATTTTTTAAAAAATAGTAAGCATGATGAGTTATTTTGAAGAATGTAGCAGAAATACAGGAGAACTTATCTTCTAGAGCTTACTTTCTGCTAATATCACAAATACATTTCCCAGCTTATGACATCAAACACACTAGTAAACAACATAAGATTAGAGATAAGTCATAAAATGGGTTCCAAATGTTTTCGGGGAGGAGAGGGAACATAAAAGAAAATTCATGTTATGATGATTGTATGAAAGTTGTTAGAATTAAACTAAGCATTAAAGAATTCTTGACTCCATCAGCTCAAAAGTGTCCCCTGAATACAGACTTTTTTTTATGCTTCTCTAGCATATTTTTAGTCATTGAAGAAATTCTGAGTACCTTCATATATCAAGGACCGTGGGAAGGCCATGGGAACATAACAACAAACTTAATATATTTCTCTCACTGAAAATGCCTACAGATTTCCTGCTCTTGATACCCATGTAGTGGCTTGTTGCAGAGTAACTCTTCCATAGGGTTAGCCTGAAATTTAGTTTTAAAAGTAAAGAAAATTGTAAATGTATGCATATGACAGAATAATATGAGTACAGAAGATAGTGGAAGGAAGTGAAGTGCTTTTCCTCCAAGATATTTGTCAGACAATAAGAGGGATTAAAAAGTTAATAAATAAAGAAGAAAACAATGGCCAAAATGCTGAGAACTTGAGTTAACTTTTAAATGGTCTAATGAGACAGGAGCGACAAAACCCAGATCTCCAGAAAAGTCTTTGAAAATAGTTTGTTTTTCCTGCCCTTCAGGCCTCTGCTAGCACTATTATCTGAGTGTTCAGTGTTTACTCCACCCACATGGAGCCCACGTAATACTGTGTCAGACTAGATGGTCTTTTTCATAACAAAAGTGGTATAAGAGTGAGTTCTTAACATAGTTTCCGCCAGTCGTCTTACTTTTCATACTACAATAAATAATGCTGCAAAGGCTGCTGAATGTCACAACGGATGTGCCAGTTTCAAGGCAAACCTCTATGAAGATGGAGTGCCATCCTCTGCAAGGGAGTATACATTGAATTAAGTGACTTAATACAGTACTAAATGCTTAATAGGTAGATACAGATTTGGCTCAACTACAAAGAATCACTTCACACAAGGCACATAATGTTCTTGCTTACATCAGACCCATAACCAGAGAACTATAGAATTCCCATCCAAAAAATGTTGAGCTTTGAAGGATTAGAGGTCCTGCTCCCTAAAAAGAATACACTTTTTGCTAGAAAACAGTACTCCCTTTCAAGCCCAAACTATAGTACTTTTAGGGACCAGGGGGCAAGAAGAGTCACCTTCTTTTTTCTTTATTTTTTTTTTTAAGATTTATTTATTTATTTATACAAGCACTGGGTACAGTCAGAAGTGCTGGAGGGTGAGAGAATTCACCAGAGCCAGAGCGGGGAACACAACAGACAGACGGACAAATTACACTGCTGAGGGGAGCAGCAGGTGCGGCAGGAGAGGTCTGCGCTCCATGTGGGACCCTCGCTGGCAGCCGGGGATGGAACAGGTGCTGCAGAGGCTTCGGGCAGCTTCGCAGCCCAGCACTCAACAGCTGCACCACTGGGGAGGCCCAAGAAGAGTCACCTCCTTAACCAGAATAATTGCTTCTTGTCATGAGAATGAGGTAAAGCCACTGTTTTGCAATATTGATACTATTGGGGACTTTGGGACATCTCTTGCACAATTGTGACAAGTCTGGCCTAACAAAAGCATGGAGACTAGAAACTCAGACCCCTCAGTATAAGTTATTAAGATGAGCTCAGATAATACTAAAATTAAAGGAAATCCAGAATGAATAGGAGGGAGAAATGAATACTAGTTGCAGCCCAACACACCCTGCAGTGATAGGGAATATAGATCTTCCTCTCTACTGAAATGAACATGAGGAAATAGTTTTGAGCAGTGTAAATGGTTGTCTACCATACACATCAGGGGGTGAACTGTCATGAACATAGAGATATACCACCCAAATCTTATTCCAAAGGATTTACTGCTCCAACCTTCGAAATTCTATGAACTCCTTTACAATTTGCCTCAGCTACAAAGAATCACTTCATGAAGGAGTGCACCTTTCTGAAGCAGTTCATAACCAAAAATCAATGGCTGTAAGACTATAAACATCTGACCATTTCTGCCTACCAAAAGACATCTATTATAGGTTATATATGCTGTAGGACACCTATGAGATTGGCCAGTGTTTTGTCAGGTTTGCACTCTAGTTTCACCTCTTTCTCTGCCCAATCCTGTTTCCTTTTCCTCCCACAGATGCTGGTGTGATTCATTACAAATGCCTATACACCAAACTTTTTCTGATCTGATTCTGAAAGACTCAACTTGTGGCAATGATTAAAATATTCAGGAATAAATGTAACAAAAGATGCGTGACTTTGCAGAAAAATGAAAAAAATAGAAAAATGAAGATCAAATAAATGGAGGGATAATTCATGTTTGTGGATTGAAAATGAATTCTATACACATATCCCTCCTCTCCAAATTTATCTACACACACAGACAGACATTATAATAATCATCTCTTCATCAAAAGTATAATCATTAAAGTAGAAATGCAAAGATAGAGAAAACATAATCAACAAACAATTTGATTCTAAATAATCAAAGAATACCTATAAATCAATAAGAAAAAATAAACTCATAGAAAACTTGGAAGGTCATTAAAAACTGGATGGGGACACATGCAAATCACTATTAAGAATATAAAAAAGTATACATTCACTTTAGTCATTAGGATAATACAAGATACCACTTTATAACTATGAATGGCTAAAGTTGGAAAGATTAACAATAGAAAGTGTTATAACAGGCCTCCCTGGTGGTGCAAGGGGTTAAGACGC
Organism: Talpa europaea; assembly: GCF_964194135.1. Taxonomy (NCBI): domain Eukaryota; kingdom Metazoa; phylum Chordata; class Mammalia; order Eulipotyphla; family Talpidae; genus Talpa; species Talpa europaea. The sequence goes on from NC_140072.1 coordinate 85,151,541, forward strand.
AACCTATGAAACTGTCTACAGCCACTGCAACACAAGGGCGATCCCCAACCAGGGAGCTACCCACATGGCGTAGCAGACCTCTCCTGACTCACCCGCTGCTCCCCTCAGCAGTGTATTTCAGTCGATCTGCCTATTCTGTTCTCCACTCTGTCTTTGGTGAGTCCTCTCACCCTCCACACCTCTGACCTGTTCCCCAGTTCTTGTATACATAAATAAATAAATTTTTTTTTTCTAAAAAAAGAAAGTGTTATAAGGACCTAAAGAAACTGAAATTGTCATATATTGCTAATTTGGAGCACAAATTGATACAATCAATTTGGAAAAATTTAAGGAATATTTTCTGCAGCTAAAGACACATAATCTATGACCAAGAAATTCTTTAAGTTTAATACCTAACAGAAATGCACATAAATGTTCATTAAAAAATATACACATGATCATAGCATTACTCACTATAATAGCTCAAAACTAGGAGCATGAAGTAGAATGGATTACTAAATTTGCTATATACATGTGAAGTGCTATCTATGAAAAAGGCTACCATGAAAATGATAAAGTACTGCTACTTACAATTAAATGAATGTATTCCGAGAAACTGAATTTTGAACAAAGCCCAATCCCAAAAAGATCATCATACTCTCTGATTTCACTACATGAAGTTCAAATGTCTTTAGTATTTTTTGGAGAGAAATGGGTAGTGACTGTGAGGGGCACAAAAGAGCATCCTGGAATACTGATAGATGTAATTTCTTGACATGGGCAATAGTACTCTGTGTTCATTCTGTGGTAATGTATTGAACTACATACATATGATGTGTATTTACTTTAAACAATAAATTGTATGTTACATACAATATGAGCTTAAAAGGAAACTGAGGGCCTCCCTGGTGGCAGAGGCTGTCTCAGCATTATTAAGCTATTGCCAGCCACTGCGGCCTGAGCTCCATCCCCAGCAGCCAGGGAACTAACCCACATGAAGCAGCAAATCTGTCCTTTCTTGCCCACTGCTCCCCTCAGCAGTGTATTCTGGTCCATCTGACTGTTCTGCTCCCCACTCTGCCTCAGGTGAATCCTCTCACCTCCCGCACCTCTGACCTATACCCAATTCTCCAGTTCTTGTATACATAAATAAATAAAATAAATCTTTAAAAAAAAAGGCAACTGAGATACTTATCAATTTATTTTGTGAACTTCATTGCTCATATACACCATGCATTAAAAGAATGGGAGGTCTGGGTGCAGGAATAAAATATAAAAACCAACCTTTCCTTGCAGGTGGGAGGTGGTCTGAGTAGAGGCCCTCATGTCTGTGCCAAGATCACCACATCCTGGGCATAGCTGTGTGTGTGTCCATGTGCCACGCTCAATTTATAGAAGAACATTTTGTGAACTCTCAAAAGCTATGGACCAAAGCAGAAATCTGTTTCTAAGATAACATCCTGTACCATACGTTATGTTTTACTTTGGCTGCTGAACAGCAATAATCATTGCCTTCATTATTTTTAAGTGGAGGACTTTTCAGTGCTACTTTTATGAGTTTCTCATTTGTTAAGTGAATAAAACTGGCCAACACCACAACCCTAAATACTTCTACTAGTACAAGTACCCTCCACTGCAGACACGTTCTTCATAGGGATAAATCTGGCATCTTGAGACTTGGGTCTGGCCAAAAGTCATCCCGCCAGGTTTATCATGAAAGATCAGAGTTTTCTGACAACAGCATGAGGAATATTTCCCATGCAGGGATGAGTGACTTCTGAAGGGAACTTACAGGTTTGGCAAGACACAGCATAGACTAGGCCAAACCAAACACCGAGTGGAAAACTCCACTCAGACAGTGTTCCATGGGCCCAGGCCCCCTGTGGCTGACCCACATCTGCAACTGACTCTAGTTAGTGATGAGGCAGCAGCCAGACAGTGCTGCACATACTGTACAAAGTGTGCCTCAGCCAGGTGGAGGGAAGGATGAAGAGGCCACTGGGACACCATCCCAGGCCTCAGCAGTAGAGTACACTCTGAGTGTTTCCAGAAGCTTCCAGTGCCAGAGATATTTTGATCACAGTTTTGAGGAAATATTTTGAGCATAAAATGGCTTTTCTGACCCATATGTCTAAATACTTTCCTTCTTATGCTGGGAGAGAAAAAACTCAGTTTGATTATCTCTACAAAATGAAAACAATTTTAAAAGATAGCCAAAAACCTCACAAATGTATCTACCACATTCTACCATCTCCCTTGCACCTTCCCATTCCTCTCTTGTGAAGTCACTAGTTAGGATCGGTGTTTCTATATATTGCAGAGTGACAAATACACTATTCACACTCAAAGATATTGAATAGTCACACAAAGATATTGAATAGTCACATTACCTCTATTTTTGTTAATGTATTTTATAAACTTGAAAAGGTGCAATAGAAGCACCCCTTGAAATGGTGCTTCCAATAAGAAAATTTTTGTGAAGAAAACATATTGCCTCATATTTAAACCTGAACTTATTGCAATCTTCATGTTATTTCTTTCCTAGGCATGAAAAATTGACAGTTCTATACTTATTCTAAAAGTACATGATATTTACCCATTATATTTAAAGCTGGAAAACATAAGGATGCCAGTATATAGCAAAAGAGTGTAAGATATTTTCCCCCAAAAGGTGAAAAAATCACTTTACTTCATAGGGAAGTTGAAGATATCAGAATATTCAAAAAAATGGAAAGAAAGATTAATGTTTAAAATTCTGTGAAATTGTGCAGATATATAAATTACATTAATTATTCACATGCACTAATATTTCTAAGACTATGACCATTAACATGCAATTTCCAAAAGAATACATATTTACCAACATTTTCTTTTCTTTCCTTTTCTTTTTTTCTTTTTTTGGTGGGGAACAAGGTTGTGGTTGGTAGACAACAAGGTTTATAGTGATGGATGTGATTTAGAGGAATAGGATTACATCTTTCAAGTATATGTTACCACAAAATACCCACCATTAAGGTGTCCGTAGTTCTCCACCAAACTCAGTTGTGCCCCCTCAATATCTGCTATCCTCCTTCTCTGTACCCCTCTGAGAACCTCAATTCTACAGTCAGACTTCTAGGATTTATTTTTTATTGTTTTTTTCTACCCTTTGTTTCATTTCATAAGTGACACCATGCAGTAGTATGTCTTTCTCCTTTTGAATTATTTCAATTAGCATAATCCCCTCCTTTCATCCCTGTCACAAATGGCAAGTGTTTATCTTTTTTTATAGTCAAGTATTATTCTACTGTGTTTGTATAATAGCAAACTTCCTAATCCATTCATCTGTCTTTGGGCACTTAGGTTGTTATCATAACTTAACTACTGCTAATAGTGCTGCAAAGAACATAGCAATTCATACAACCCTACAAATAGTAGATACCTAAAAGTGGAAGGATCACATAGAAGATCTATTTCTCTCTTCCTGTTTTTAAAAAGTGTCTATTTAGCTCTTCTATTTTCTTTTCAATTTGTTCATCTTTTATTTTAAAATTTTTAATTGAAGTACAATTGGTTTATATCTTTGTTGGTGTTTTGAAGGTTTGTGGCATTTATCTTTATCCTTCTGGCTTATTTTGCTTAACATAATCGCTTCCAGTTTCATTCATGTTGCCACAAGTGGCATGAGTTTATCTTGTTTGATTGCTCAGTAGTATTCCATTGTGTACATATGCCACATTTTCTTGATCCAGTCATCTCTTTTTGTCTATTTGTTGATTGGGTTATTTGTCTTCTTTTTGTTGAGTTGTATGAGTTCTCAGTAGATCTTGGATATCACCAGCTAGTCAGATATAGAGTGTGCAAACATGTTTTTCCATCCAAGGTGTCATTTATTTTTAATGATAGTTCCTTTCACTGTGAAACAGCTTTTTAGTCTGATATATTCACTTTTGTTTCTCTTGCTGTTGGAGACAAATCCACAATTACATCACCAAAGTCCATGTCATGTAGTATTTGCCCATGTTTTCTGCTATATATTTTAGTTTCAGTTCTTATATTCAAGTATTTCATCCATTTTGAGTAAATTTTTATGTACAGTGTTAGATACTAGTCTAGATTCATTCATTTGCATGTGACTGTCCAGTTCTCCCAAGACCATTTATTGAAGCAGCTTGATTTTCTCCAATGCTTACTTTTGGTTCCTTTGATTTAGATTAATTGCCCATAAGTATTTATTTCTGGGCTCTTGATTCCATTCCACTGGACTCTGTGTCTGTTTTGTTCCAATACCTTACTATTTTCTTTGCTATAGATTTGTAGGATAGCTGGAAAAGTGTCAGTATGATAAGACTACTCTTCCTCTTTTTGATCAGGATTGCTTTGACTATTCATGTTCTTCTTTGATTCCACTGAATTACAGTAATGTTTGTTCTGCTTTGAAGAATGCAATTGAAATTTTGACAAAGAATGCATCAAATCTGTATATTGCTTTTGGTAAGGTGGCCATTTTGATAAAGGAAATTCTGCCAATCCATAAGCAGGGAATAGAGTTCCATTGTTTTTGTCTTCCTCTATTTCTTTTAACAATGTATTGTAGATTTCATTGTACAGGTCATCCCCCACCCCCCACCCCCCCCACACACACACGCACACTACAGGTGCTTCACCTCTTTTGTTAAGTTTACTCCTAGGTATTTCATTATTTTTTGTGTGACTGCAAATGGGATAGTTAATTTTATTTCTCTCTCTTCTACCTTATTTACATATAGGAATGCAACTGATTTTTGCAAATTCATTTTGTAACTTGACACTTTGCTGAAGTGATTTACTGTTCAGTAAGTTCTTTAGTGGAGTCTTTGTAGGTTTCCAGGTATATTATATCACCTGCAAATAGTTACAGGTTTACTTCTTATTTCCCAATTTGGATTCCTTTTATATCACACATTGCCTAAATGCTCCTGGCAGGATTTCCAATACTGTGATAAATAATAGTGGTAAAAGTAGACTACAGTAATCATCTCTTCATTAAAGGTACAATTACGTGAGTAGAAGTTGTGGAGAGCTAGAGAAAATAATCAACAAATGATTTATATGTGTAAATTAGTAAGAAAAAAAGAGCACAGAATTTCCCTAAACCATGGAGACTGAAGAACACACACAGAATAACTGTTGGCTTAATGAGGAAATCATAGAAGAAAGTAAAAAATACCTGGAGGCAAATGATAATGTGGATGCAACTTACCAGAACCTATGTGAACAGCAAAGCAGGAACCAGATAGCAATACAAGCCAACATCAAGAAACAAGAATGAGCTCAAATAATTAATCTTTTTTATCACCTTAAGAAACTGGAAAAAAAAACCAATAGGGGAAGGAAAAAATAAAAATTAGAGCAAAAATAAATGAAATGGAAATCAAAAAGAGAGTCCAAAAGATTAATGAGACCAAAATCAGATTCTTTGAAAAAAATTAACCTTTAACTAGCCTCACTATGAAAAAAAGCAACAAAACTCAAACAAATAGAATCAGAAATGAAAGAGAAGTTACAACAGAAAATCTCAGAGATTCAGAGGATCATCAAAGATTACTATGAACCTTTGTATGTCAGTAAATTGAATTATCTGGAAGAGATGGATAATTTTTAGAAATGTACAACCATCTAAGATTACAAGTGAGACAGAAAACCTCAACAAACCAAGCACTAGCAAGGAAATGTTAATGTTAATTTAGTTTCCCACAAAAGTCTAGGATCTGATGGTTTTATGAATGAGTTCTACCAAATCTTCAGATGAACTAATACCTATCCTTCTCAGACTTTTCCCAAAAATTGAGAAGGGAATATTTTAAAACACATTTTATGAAGCCAGCGTCACCCTGGTACCAAAACTAAACATACCCCCAAAAGAAAACTAGAGATCAATTTCCCTGATGAACATAGTTATAAGACTTCCCAACAAAATCTTAGTAAAATGAATTCAATAATGCATTAAAAGAATCATACACCATGATAAATTAAGATTCATTCCTGGGAAACAAGGATGGTTTAGCATACAAATACCAATTAATCAAGTTTACCCCATCAAGAAAATCAAATAAATAGACACTGAGAAAATATTCAATAAGATTCAATATCCGTTTATGATTAAAAACCCTCAAGAAAATGAAGATAGACAGAACACACCTCAATGTAATAAAGGCCATATATGAGAAACTCATAGCTAACATCATTCTCAGTGGTGAAAAACTAAAAGGTTTTCCACTAAGGTCTGATACAAGAAAAGATGTCCACCAAGGACAACCCAGTTCGTCTGCACATCTGTACTCTCCATTAAGGATTCACCTCAACACTAACCAGCTCTCTCCTATCTTGGGGGCCACCTGTCAGACAGAGGAACATGGCTCCAAGTTTTGAACAGCAGGTTCTCACCCCATTCACAGTATCTAGCATCTCTTTCCACCCACTTTATGTTGCCTAGAGTTGAATTTTCTCAGTATCAATGCTGGTCTCCAATGTTTCAAAAGGTGCTTTAGTTTTAGCACAACTTTTTGGATCCTCTAGGTCCAGAACCCTCTGAATTATTTTCAGGAGCAAAGCAGAAACTCTTCTTTGATACCATATCCCTTCCATCTTATTTTAATTAATTAATCCATTTATTCAATTCCCAACATACAGATTTTTATAACTATAACATAGAGTTTTTCCAAATAAATAGAGTAAATCTCATTTTATCTACATCTCTTCATGCCCAAAGAGCCAAAAATTGTTGTATGCCATTAACTCTAATAGAGGTCACTTGCCTTGTGCTATGTTTCTTAATCTTTCTCAGAATTTCACATCACCCTATTTTGCAACCCTGCTTTTTCTGCGTCACAGTAAAATTTCAGATTCCAACCCTTCTCACAAGTAGTAAATATGGGTGAAAGACTACTCTAGGTCAATTCACTTGCCAGGGAGCTAAGATTTCCTCAATACCCATTTTCCAATAGCAAACGATTTAAGAGGGAAAACAGTTATTTTGTTCATTTGAGAAAATTATTTGTGTAAAATATGTCTTTTTAAAAAATACTACTTAAAATTTCTATAGCCATTTGTTAGTTTACGAAGTGCTGCCCCACATTATTTTGTTTATGCCTCAACAGAACAGGTGTTCAAAATCACTACTTTGTAGATGCAGAAACTAAAACCAGAACCTAAATCTAAGCCTCAGCACCCAGCACAAAGATTTTTCCTCTTTAGGACAGCTTCTCTGTACAAGTGAAAGAAAGAGATGAGGCTGCTTAGAATTTCCTTTTTCTTGGGCGAGATGCAAAAAACAAACCAAAAAAAAAAAAAAAATGCATGCTTTTCAAAGAATAGAGATGCTAATAGAGCCTAAAGAGATACTTAGCAATGCTGACTTGAACTATAAAAGAACTTTTTTGATAAAGAAAGGAGAACTGAGACAAGAAAATGATCATTTCAACCTATTAGGAATTCAGTAAAAACTGAAAAACACTTTGACATTAATTCCTACTGGTCCTCAAAAAAATCACTTGTGATGCAAACATCTCACCTGCAATCATAAAAAGGAAAGTTCTAGACTAAAGCTCCCTTTAACTAGTAAATGAACATTTCTGCTATAGTCAAGTAAAAAATATCTCTTACAAAGAATTTGAATGTAATGGTAAGATTGCTAAAGGATACTGCAATTTGAAAATGTTGGTAAGGAAAACACTATTAACAAGTGAAGTGGGAAAACTCATGGTCTGGAAATTGATTATAATTTAGAAAGAAAATCATTAAACAATTTAAGCTGATAATGTCTTATTATAGTGCCAAGAGTGTCAATTAAATTTACCCATGAATTTCCTGCCCTATTAGATCCAAAAGATACTTGAACTCACAATTCTCACAGCTGTGGGAGTATTAAGCTTTTCCCCAATCATATTCTGCCTCCGTCTTCTACTTCCACTTATATTGTTTCAACATTTTTACTATGTCAACTGAATTGTGAACATACAGTTTTCACTGTTTTGAAAATAATTAAAACCTATATTATCTTTTTTAAAATAATACAATGCTCATTATGAGCATTGAAGATTTTATTATTAAAGATTTCAGAAGATTAGAAGGGCATGGAACAGCTGAAATTTTAAAAAATCCATCTTCAAACACATTTTTTCCCAAAATTTATCTGGGAGGTGTAGGTCTTTTCTTGGTACCATCTCTAGTCTTTACCTCATCTCGCTTCCCAAAATCTTAATTAACTTCCTGTCAAATGCTCTTGCTTCTCCACAACCTTCTTTTGCTTTTCATTTCATTCCACTGTGTCTCAGGAAAAGCAGAATGTTTTTCCTTGTCTCAAGTTTAACAATTTAGTGATTGTCTTTTGTTGATCCTAAGGTCTCATCATCTAACCCAAGAGATTACTCAGACATTTTTTTCCACAATAGCTCTTAATTATAATAAAGAGACAAGCAATTTGCTTATAATCATAAATGACTAAATGACCCAAGCTGAGCATTTATCTTAAAAGTAACATATATTTAAGGCTAGTTCACATAATATATGATTTCTCACTGTTTCCTAGTAGTTGTTTTAAAGGCAAATGCTTGCATGTATCCAGGTCACACAAATTTGAGGCATCAGCAACCATAATTGCTCATGGTCTTGACCAGTAATTCAGAGCCTGGCATCTGGAGCTAAATAATAAGCTGCCATAGAGTGTCTTCTGCTACCATAGGGAAGTTACTCAACTTCCCGGGCCTCAATTTCCACATCTGCAAAATGGAATGATAATAATTGTTTCCACCTCATAGAGTTACCATATAAGCAAAATGTGTTAACATATATAAAATCGATAGAGTATCACTAGACACATAGTTCCGAATAATGTTTGACTTTTACTGAAATTATCTTAACTCACTCCAGAAGCAAATGGTGTCTTCCTTATGTTTCTTCCTAATACCATTTTTCCTATTTGTCAATTACTAATGTGCTACTTTGAAATAACTTACATATCTAGTCTATAGTAGAATACAACTTATTTGCATATCTTTTTTCCAAAAGTTCATTTATGATTATCTGTTCCAGACTGTGATCTTCTTACAGACTGACTGTATCTTAATATTTTTGTGTCAGCAATAGTTCTTAGCAGAATAACTTGCTCATAGTAGAGGCTTAATTAATATTTACTAGCTCAAAGAGCTGCTGTAATAGAAGCAATTGTGTGTTGATATATTTCTAACTGGGCTTATGATACTTTATCAGGAAATTACCACAAAACCCTATTTATCAACTAGTGTTACCGCTTGCTCTCTTTCCACTGAAGATATACTTTGACTTCTAGTCCCATGGGCTTTTCACTGTAACTACTAAAATTCCAGACCAAAAATCAATGGGAGAAGACTAGGTAAATGCCAAACTTATGAAGTTGCATCTATAGCCATGGTAAAAGACATGTTTCTCCATTTTTTTTTATTTTTCCATAATTTCTCCAGCAAATCTTCCTGTAAAACATGCAAGGATTCCAGAAGAATCATTTGAGTTACCATGTTGAACTCTACTGTAAAATGGGGGCATAATTTAAGATGAGATTTTTCTTTCTCGGGTTTTTATTATCTTACTCAAAAATTATTTGTATGTAGTCAAGGGTTGTGGTAAGGTTAATTTGTATGGCCCCTTTAGCTACAATTCACAGCAATGAGAAACTCAAGGAGTAAAAGCTGCTTTCCATACATTTAGATCACGCTATGTTTTTGTTACTCTGCCCATGTCTTTCACTCTTACTTCTATGTGAATATACACCCCACCTTAAAACAAGTTTTCCTACTCACAAGAGATCTATTTCATGAATTACAGGAATTCAGCCAAAGGGGAAAAAGGGAGGTAATTTTTAGGTTTATGATTCTTTTTGGATCTCAAAATCTGAGGCTTGGGCAGCCTCCAAACACCTGCACCTAACTAGGAGAGCAAGAATGCATTTCATGACTCTCTCTCTAACCAACTACCTCTTAATGAATGAATATTATCATTTTCATAAGATAAACTTCATAGAAATGCACTTGTCTAAGAAATAGTAGATACAAAAAATCAAATTACTGACATATTATGCCTCTTTGTATCCATGAATAATATATATCATGATAGAGATACAGTCATACAGGACTTATTTTCTATAATAAAAGTAAACATCCAATAGTGTTTAGAGGAACACTGAAAAGAAATAACAACAAAAAATACATAATTTGTGCTTAGTGGCTTGATGCAGGCTAAATTGGAGCTCATATGTTACATCATCTATCCCCCTCACTATGATACCTACAACCAAAGTATCTATATTCAGTAGGTGATATACATAGATGCTTCTGTTTAATCAGTAAAATAGGATTGTGGTTGAAGTCTAATGCTAAGAAAGGAGAAGGCTGTTACAATGTCAGTTCCCAACAGAACTCTTGTTTAAGACCCTATCATTTGTAGGGTGAACTCCAAAAAAATTATTAAACTCTTTGGCAAAAAAAGGATCTGTAAGATATTGGACCCTAGTAGAGGTTACTTAGGATGTCAATATTTCAAATGTAGAGGTACTGAATTGAGGAAGAAGCCATTCTTTTCACTAGAGCCCAGAACTCTAATGGCAGTTCAAGAGCTGCAGCTTAAGAAGTATGAGGCTTATCATACAGTAAATCAATACACTTAGGATCTAAGAATTTAAGAGTAGTAAGATGGACACCAAATGACCATTAAATCAAGATTATGGACATTTTGACTCAGCATCTTTGCAGTAAATAAAAATAATTTAGGGATACATTTGCAGAGATGGATTGACACACTTCTGTTAGGCACATAGAGATTAGCACATCAACAGATATGTGGGTAAAAGGTATATTTGGGTCTTAGAAAGCTAATACATGAAATCTGGCCTTTCCCCCGACTTCAGAAATGAATAAAAGGAACCAGTGGTAAACAGATGTGTATCTACAGTTTAATAATAAAATGTACACTCTAACAACTAACCACCTTAAAAAATAAAACATGAGTGCTGGACTGCAAAGCTGCCTGCAGCCTCTGCAGCGCTGGTTCAAACCCCGGCCACCGGGGAGGGTCCCACATGGCACACAGACCTCTCCTGCCCTGCCCGCTGCTCCCCTCAGCAGTGTACTTCGGTCCTTCTGCCTGTTCTGCTCTCCACTCTGGCTCTGGTGAATCCTCTCACCCTCCTGTGGTTCTGACTGTATCCAGTGCTTGTATAAACAAACAAATAAATAAATAAATCTTTAAAAAAAAAAACATGAAATTATTTATATCACCTAAATTGTAGACTAAAGCAAATTAAAATTATTATGGTTAAAACTTCATAACGATAAAAGAGCTTTTAAAGACTGAAAAAAAGGAACAAGTGGGACTTAGGCAGAGGAAAAACAACATACACAATTTATTACAATAGATTGGGAGATGTGATTCAGCTGTTCAGTAATCATGAGCTTCCTAATACTGGGTCCCCAAATTAAACAGCATACCACTCTGTCATAGTCATTGCTGAAGGATATAAGTCCCCCAAAAGAGGCAGAGTCTAGAATGGAAACTTATAGCAGAATGTGTGATTTGTGTAGGCAAATGCAGAGAAAATGAAAGAAGTAGCCTACATACATAAAATACTTCTTTGCAAAATCACCAGTTGCCTTGACAGCAGTGGAGCAGAGGGTGAAATAAAACATAAGGATAGGATAAAATGTCAGGGCTATCCCAAAGACGATGGGATAAAACATGTTAATTTTCATGGGGAATTTTATTCCCCATGAAAATACTTCTATAGGTAAGGAACAGCTGTGGAAAGGAGGTACCTCCACCATCAGCATTGTATAGGGAGCAAGGCACTTAGCTAATCATGTAGCAGACTAGTTATGAAACAATCTGTCATGATCCAGGAATTTGTCAATGATAATAATTAAAAACTAATAATAAATATGTATCCTCTTAATTCCCAAAATTTAGTATATATCGAATATATGGTCATTTCTACTCTTCTCACCTTTGCAAAGAGTTGGAGGGAGAAAAATGCTACCTGAAATTAACAACTGGTAGTAAATAAACGTATTATGCACTCTTGCTATTAGAAATGTGATCTATTTTATTATTTGCTTTATTTTTATTGAGGTAACATTGGTTTACATTACCGTACATGATTCAGAGTATAGATTCACACCTCTTCAGATGTATGTTACCATACCATGCTTACCACTAAAGCCCCGTAATCCTCTACCATAATCCATTGGACCCTCTAACTCATTTGCTTCTCACCCCCTACCCTCTAATTTGGTAGCCTCAATTCTGCAGTTGGATTTCTAAAGTTTTCTTTGGTTTAGTTTTATCTGTTTCTTTGTTTTGTTTTGCTTTGTTTTATTTTTATATTCCACCTATGAGTGAAATCATGTGTTATTTGTCTCTCTCCTGATTTATTTTGCTTAGTGTAATACCCTCCAGGACTATCTACATTGTTGCAAATGGCAAGATTTCATCTTTTTTTTTTTTAAAGCTGGATGGTATTCCATTGTGTAAATATACTACATCTTCTTAATCCACATATCTGTTTGGGAACACTTAGTTTCCATAACCTGCATATTATAAATAGTGTGCAATAAACATAGGAGTGCACTCTCTTCAAATTAGTATTTTTATGTGCTTTGGATAGATACCTAGGAGTAAAATTGCTGGGTTATGTGATAGATATATTTTTAACATTTTAAGAAACCGCCACTTTGTTTTCCATAAAGGCTGTACCAGTCTCCATTATCAATAACACTGTATAAGAGTCCCTTTTTCATGTTTCCTCACCAAAAAATGTATTGTTCTAGTCTCTTTGATATGGGACATTCTCACTGGTGTGAGATGGTATCTCATTGTGTTTTGTGTTTGCATCTCTCTGATGATAAGTGGTGATGAGCATTTTTCATGCACCTCTTAGTCATCCATATGCCTTCTTTGGTGAAGTGTCAATTTAGCTCTTCTGCCATTTTTTGATAGGGGTCTTTGTAGATCCTGGATATTAGTCTGTGACATTTGCACAATATACAAATATTATCTTCCATTCAGTAGAGTGTCTTTTGTTTTACCTGTAGTTTCTTTTGCTTTGCACAACTTTTTAGTTTGATGTAGTCACAATTGTTTATTTTTGCTTTCAATTCCCTTGTCTTTGGAGTCAAGTTCCCAAAGACATCCCTGAATTCAATGTCACAGAGTGTTTTGCATATTTTCTTCAATGTATTTCACAAAGATGATTTAGAGAAAGATTTCCACTTGCCCTTGAGATTATCCCTGGAGGTGAGGCAGGAGAAGCCAAAGAGATTAGATGTACATTCAAAATAACTTTTTCAAGAGTCCACTGTGTGTTAGGAGCAATGTTAGTATGTTCACAGATAATTTTATTTAAGACAATATAGACTTAAAACAGCCATATTATAAGAAAAATTGAGGTTCAGGTTAAGTAACTTGTTCTAGAAGTCATAGGGATGAAGATATAAAATGAACCAAGTATGACCCAAACTCATTTCATTATGCCACACAGCAGACATTATCGATGTGTATTGTATGTGTGTATCAAGATAATTATAACTTTTTAAAAGTGTTTTGGTGGACAAAAGTAAAAAGTCTAAATGACTTTGAATTATACTATAACATAAATTAAAATAATCTATTTGATATAACAGTTCTTCTAAAACAAATTTTAAAGTGTTTGATCTTCAAGGCATATTTTCAGGGAAGAGTTTGAAGAACTAACAGCTACTCAACTAGAAAATCAGTAAAAAGTCTTTTTACCCCCTTCAAATCATTGTGTATATCTACTTCATCAGACTCAAGTCTTTTAGAACTTTCACCAAAATTAGTGAAACTTCTCTTTGACATGACACAGACACAGGATAACCCACTGACATCACTCCCTTGCAAGCACTGCATATGAGGCATTTTAAATGCTGTTGGAGATAATCTATGGATCCAAACCAACATAAAATCTGAAATGGAAGAAATCACACACTTTTTTTTTTGTGAAATGATAGCTCAAAGAAGCAATACAGAATGTCCTGAAGGTACATCAGGAACCGTGCAGCTTAGCTTGCTGTGATTGTTCCCAGAGGCTCCCGTGACTGTTCTGGCACATTTCTCTCAGATTTATTTTCCACCATACTACTTCCCAGAGTGATTAGAAACAAATACCAATGCCAAGCAAGTTCAAATATGCCTCAGATCCTCGCAAACAGCTTGGCACTTTTTGACGCTTTCATTGGCAATTTCATGATATGACTTGCTAGAGAAGTTTTCATTTGAATTCAGATAATGCAGTAATTTGAAATTTTAATTGATTCATTTTAAAAGTATTTCTAATTTTCTATATGAAAGATCAAATTATACTCAAGATTAAGAGACAGAAATCTTACATAGGCTCAGCCTTAAACATACTGCAACAAGCAATGGCATGAAGTGTTTGAGTTGAGAGATATCACAGAAATCTAAATTATCTCAATATTTTTCACCCTCTTACTTTCCTTTGCAATTCCACCTTTTAATCTACCTCATTGTGGAAATCTCTCCTTTGATTTGGAAAACTAAAGCAAGTTCGCTCTGGAAGGGAGGTAAAATACATCTTACCGAGGATGAGGAAGCAGGAGTAAATAGTGTTGGAGGGGGGTACCATTCTCTTATTGAAGAATCACAGTGAATTCCTTTATGAGGTTGGTCATTTTTCACCTTGAAAAGCAGAGATTGAAAGGAAGCTATACATGTTGAACCAAAGTAGAGAAAATCATCTCATGCCTATTAATGCGAACTTGCCAAGGATAGTTCTAATTTAATATCACACCCTCAATATACGTTATTACAGAGTTCTGAGTAATTTTGGAAGTAGTCAATTTAGCAGTATGTAAACAGTACATAAACTGGAGGGAGAGGTCATCTTGCTTTCCCTACAGCAATTTCATCACCTGAAAGATGCAATTGCTCTAAAAAGAACCTTTCAACTATTAAAAAAAAAAAAAAGTCTGATCAATAGATCTGGAATGGCAGAGTAAGAATAATGATCGCAAAAATTCACTCTTCTATAAAAACAATTGTCAAAACTTCTTAAAATCAACATAAAAATTTGTAGGCTTGGATAAGAAAGTGAAAATCAAAATCAACAAAAAACTATGAACCAGAGACACTTTTAGGGGGGCGGGGGCGGGAGGGGAGGGATTGGGGTCAGAATGGGGGGGCTGCAATTGTATGGGGAATATAACAATAAAATTTATAAAAAAAAAAAAAATTTGTAGGCTTGGGCCTCCCCTGGTGGCGCAGCGGTTGAGCACTGGGCTGCGAAGCTGCCCGCAGCCTCTGCAGTGCCGGTTCGATCCCCAGCCACCGGGCGAGGGTCCCACATGGCGTGACAGACCTCTCCTGCCACGCCCGCTGCTCCCCTCAGCAGTGTATTTCATCAGTCTGTCTGTTCTGTTCCCCGCTCTGGCTCTGGTGAATTCTCTCACCCTCCGGAGCTTCTGACTGTACCCAGTGCTTGTATAAATAAATAAATATATAAATATATAAATAAATAAATAGATAGATAAATCTTAAAAGAAATGTAGGCTTATGGAAATTAACTGAGAGTTTGCAACAATATGAAGACAAATTTATTCAAGGAAAAAGACTAAATATTAAAAAGAAGAGCCAGCTTTACATTTTAATTTGCCCTATTTCCATTCTCCTTTCCCCAGATTCACAGTACTCAGGAAAACCAACAACATAACAACTATAGTAACTGCAAAAACTGTAAACCAAGCAGCCACTGATAAAGAAAAATAGCTTTGGAGCTTCTGGAAAAAGTCCCATTCGTGGAAATTTGTGTTGTAATTCCTAGAATCCCTCACTTGGAGGGTGCAACTTTATTTGACATAACTCAGAGTTTGCTCACTACAGACAGGATTTCCCCAGGGCATTTATTGACAATAATCAGAAGCAATTGTTTAATATCACAGCTAAATAATGGATGAACAAGAGCGTGACCAAAAAATAATAATGAAAAGCTGGGGAATGAGATGTCTATAGTAGGCTGTGAGAAGGTCCACCATTATCTGGGAATTTAGAAGCCACATGAACATGTGGTTATATTGCTTATGTTTTTTAATTTCCTGTATATTATGATGGTTTGACATCTTTAGAATCTTTCTGGCTATGGGAAGAGATTTTCTCTTTTGGGACTAGCCAATTCTTAGAGACAGCAAAGGATTCAGGAATGATTTGCTTTTGGTATGCAAATTAACCAACCCAGAGCCAGACATCCTCCATTTGGCCAGTACAGTTCAGAAAGCAATATCCTTCTTCCTTAATCATTCCAGGACCAAGCACCAGCAGTAAAAACCAACTCTCTAACTCAATTCAAACTAGTTAATTTTAACCTATTCATTCTGCCCAGTCTTGCCTTTCCTGAGGAAACCAACAAAGAATCTAGCTTATACTACCTCCACAATCCTGCCTTCTGTCTCCTGACTAAAACATGGTATTCATTCCATGGTGCTGTGTGGTGAGCCATGCCTTATTTTTATAGAAACTGTGAATACAAAAGACTTTTCCTGGGACTTTCCTGCCTATTCTTATGACTACACCTAGCTGACCTTCACATAACAGAAGGGAAAAACAGCAGAGATTTGGATATTACCAGGAAATCTGTGAAAAAGACCCTAATCTCTCAGTTCAGGTTGACTTCAAGTCTCTGTTCAAGCAGGAAATAAAGGCAAAGGCAGTTGCAATTTGTTGAAACAATCAAGAGACATGCTCCTGCTTTCACAGAGTCCTTCAACAAAGGTTGGGAGACACATTGGTTAAAATCATGTAAGGATAACTCTGCTCAGTCATTAATTGACTAAAAAAAACCAAGCAGACACTTCAATATCTACATATAACAAAGAAAACAGATTTTACAGGATTTTTTTCAGGAAAGTCACAGTAAAGCAACAACAACAGCTGTAATAATAAATAGCAGTAACAAGAGAACCTACAGAGGAGGGAGAATATGAGCTCAAGTGTTGCCTCTATATTATTTTATATGTCCAGTTTTCAAAAAAGGAAGTATACATGCAAACAAACAGCATACACAAAAAAACTCTAAAGAAATAGTCCCTTAGGAAGTCCAGATTTTAGACTTATTAGAAAAAGACTTTAAATCAACTATTATAGACAGAAAGAAACAAAATATTTCCAGAGATTTAAATAAAAGTGAAAAATAATATCTCAACAAATATAGAATGAAAATAAGATTATATAAATTATAAATAATGAACCCAAAAGAAATTCTGAAATTGAAGAGTATAATAACTGAATTGATAAATTCACTGGAGGGGTTCAGTCATGAATTTGAGTTGGCAGAGGAACTGATGAACTTAAAGACTGAACAACTGTGAGTGTCTTTCTCACTGCTTCTCAGTGTGAGGAGCAGATGATTTAAAAATAAAGAATAATGAAATGAACCTCAGAGACTAGTGGCACACTATCAAACAATACAACATATGTATTACAAGAGTCCCAAAAGGAGATAAAAAAAGAGACAAAAAAGAATATTTAAAGAAATAATGACTAAAACTTCCCAAATTTGATGACAATCATTAACATGCACATCTAAATATAGGCATGTGTCATATAATGGCATCCTGAAAGAATGAATTGTTAGGCAATTTCATTGTTTTGCAAATGTCATATAGTATAATTAAACAAAACTGGATGTATAGCCTATGATACAGCCAAAATATGTTGCATAGTGTACTGGGAACACTGTTATATATGTGGTTCATCATTGATCAAAAATCCATTCATTGAAGCATGACTGTGTCTCAACAAACTAGAAGCAGGATAAACTCAGACCTCCATACCCAGATATGTCATTGGCTTGGCTAACCATTAGTTCCTTGTCTTTGCCCTATTTTATCCATGCTATGCTCCCACTCATCTGTTCATGCAGACAAACCCAGAAATCCAGGCAGAATCAGGGAAGGCCAAGATGGAGGTAGAAGTAAGACAAGGGTTTGCCACAATCTCATTACTGTAGTAAAAAGTATGCCCACCACCACCATGACAGATCTAGTCAAGAATAAACTTGAACGAAAAATGGGCATGAATGCAGTTCCTAGAAAAACCTGCCTATCTCTGAAATTCTGCTGGCACAGATGTGTTAGCCTCTCCCTTTCTCTAGTACTAACCCATATAAGTCCCTTCTCCCCAATTTGAGATGACATTTGTGACAGCAGTCCTCCATATCTTCACATTTTCTTACACCTGATTAAACCTTATTTTCTTTCACCAACTCTTGTCTCTAAGTTTTGGCTTAATTATTAAAATATTTTTACTTCTTTTCGTCTAGGAAATTTTTTCACAGCTTATTTTCATCATTCAGGTATCAGGGCAAATGTTTCAAACTTCATAGAGTTTACCTCTACTTTATCTAAGGAATTTATCTCCTGTTCCTACTTCATATCCCCTCTCATCATATGTCCTCATATTTCTTCCCTTCTGTTCTCCCTTAAAACATTTTAATACATGTAAAACTATTATTATATGGTTGCATTTTCTTCAGTCAATATTATTTCCATGTAAGAACCTGCTTTATGTTTCCAGTTACAGTGATAGAAATCATGCTATCCTGTAGTAAGTAATAAGTAAATAAATTATTGAATGAATGAATATGAACAATGAGTAGTCAGATTCCTTGGGGGAAAAAAAACTCCTGTTACATATGCATCATAATCAATCTGTCAAAAGACAATGAAATTTTAGAGCACCAAGAGTGGGAACTTAACACATAAACAGAATCATCAATAAGAATTACAGGTGATCATTAGAAATGATGAAAGCCAGGCAGCAGCAAGTGGCATAGTCAAAATACTGAAAGAAAAAGACTGCTTACCAAGAAACCAAAATCCAACAAAATAACCTTTCAAAAACAAAGAAAATATTAAGACTTTTGCAAATTAAAAAACCAGAGACCATTGGCAGACTTATTAGAAATAGTACAGAATGTTCTTTAGACAGAACTAAAAGGATACTAGGCAGAAACTGGAATCTACACAAAAGAAATAAATAATTCTAGTAAAGCTAACAACATAGATAAATGTAAAATACAGTAAATGAATTTTTCATTTGCAATTCTTCTATTTTCCTATCTAATTAAAAGACAATTGCATAAAGCAACAATTATATAACTGCACTAATGGAATCGTAATTTTAGATGTAATTTTATAATAGCGGGAAGAAATAGAGTCATACAGTTTTTGTATACTTCGAAATTAAATTAGCATTACTTGGAACTAGATTGCTATAAGTTAAGATGTTGTCATCCCCCAGAGAAATGAGGTAAGAGTAGAAGAAGTAATAAGGAAACTAAAATAATATAACAGATAAAATCTATATAAAAGAATGCCTTACAGTTGGAATAGTGAATCAAAAACATAGACATATTTTTTCAAATGGCAAATGGCTGGTGTTAACCTATTACTTTAAATGTAAATGGATTAAACACTGCAATCAAAAGCAGAGATTTGCAAGTGGATAAAAATAATCTAGACATCAGTATAGGCAAATGGCCTCAGAGAAGGTTCCCTGCTTCACTCCCAGGAGAATAATATAAAATAGTCCAAACAGGCACTGGTCTCAGAGGCTCCCATGACTTGGGGCAAAATCTGAGGACATCAGAAACCAATGTTGACCACCTGCAGCAGAAGATATATAGAGGAAATTCAACTCTAAACAACAAATGGGGGGCAGTGAGGGGTGCACTTGGGGTAGAAAACACAGTTCATACCCTGCTCCTGTGAGAAGGGCATGAGTCAAAACGCAGACAAGGGCAGAGCTGCTTAGTAGTATCCAATCACAGGAAGAAAACTGCAAAAGTACTGGTATGAGCCAGGTTTACAGGGTCCCCATTAAAGAAAACAAGTTGCAAAAAAGTGTGACTTCCTCTTGCCACATATATCCTTTGGGGCTCAAACCAACACAGTGAAATGGTGCTTAATAGAGTCTGAAAGCACAGCTAGAAGTTATACAGAAAGTCATGCCAGAAGAATATAGAGTAATAGGTCTGAAAGCAAGAGAAGAGCACTATCAGTTGTAGCACAGGAATGAGCTGCTCCCTCACCGCCCCCCCCCGACAAACACACACACACACACACACACACACACACACACAATGTACACCATCAATAGATCCTCCAGGTTCCTCTCCCACCCCCAAAAGAGATTACTAAAAATCAGTTTTCTATCTCCTGAAAAAGTGGAAGTTCCACACCTTTAATCACCTGAAATTTAACCAAAAACACCCCAATAGAGGGGAGAAGAAAATATAGCAAATGGCACCTTGAATTTTCAGGAGTATAGTTTAACACAGAGAAAGAAAAAGTCTCCAGAAACCAACTGCAAAGACAGAGAAGATATTTTTAACACAGTTAAAAATTTGCCATGATAAAGAAATTTAAATAGATGGAAGAAAGCACACAAAATATGATCAAAGATATACCTCAAAAATCAGAAACACAAATTAAATGTCTTAGAAAATAAAATTAAAGAAAAGAAGGTGGAAATTTAAGTTATAAATAGAAAATAATGTGATGCAATATGTAAAAAGATGAATAGAGATCAAAAACCTCTCGAGAAAGCTATGGAAGTAGATGATTAAATGGAAAATTGAATCAGTGACCTAAAAAAATGATAATGCATAAAGAACCCTGGTGGAATAACAAAAGAAATATGAAAAATAACCAAAGAAATACTTCCAAAATTATTCATGAGAAATACTTCCAAAATTATTCATTTAGGAATACTGGCTACCCCACAATGGGAACAGAGAGACAGGGAACAAAGAAATTATTTTTTTTTTAAGATTTATTTATTTATTTATATAAGCACTGGGTACAGTTAGAAGCGAGGGAGAGTGAGAGAATTCACCAGAGCCAGAGTGGAGAACAAAACAGGCAGACTGACGAAGTACACTACTGAGGGGAGCAGCGGACGTGGCAGAAGAGGTCTGTCACACCATGTGGGACCCTTGCCAGCAGCCGGGGATCAAACCAGCACTGCAGAGGTTATGGGCAGCTTTGCAGCCCAGTACTCAATGCTGTGCCACCAGGGGAGGCCCCAAAGAACTTATTTAAAGAAATAATACAGGAAAACTTCCCAAACCTGGAGAAGTAAATCTATAAATCCACAAAGCTAAAAGTTACCTAAATGTAATGAAGTCACCGTGGCACATAGTCATGAAACTTCCAAGAGTTCAAAACAAAGAAAAATATTGAAGCGCATTAGAAAAAAGAAGCAGACAAACTATAAAGAAAACAGAATCCAACTTTTTGTTGTCTCTCGGAAACTTACTTGAGTTCCAAAGCTAAACACAGGCTCAGAGTAAAGGGTTTCAAAACAATTATACAAGCAAATGGGGCCCAAAGGAAGGCAAAGAAAGCCACACTCATATCAGATAAAATAGGCTTCCAGCAAAAAAAAAAAAAAGGTAACAAGAGATAGGCACAGACCCTACATGATGGTTAAGGGAACAATGCAGCATTAAGACATAACATTTATCTATCTATCTATCTATCTATCTATCTATCTATCTATCTATCTATCTATGTTAAACAAGAGCATCAAACTGTATAAGGCAATTATTATCATCTTAAAATAGATATTGGGAAAAATACATTAGTGGCTGAGAGCTTCAACACTCCACTTTCACTAATGGACAGATCAACCAGAAAGAAAATATACAAGAATATGATAGTTTTAAACAGAGAGTTAGACTAAATGGGTTTAAAAGATATTAATTGGACACTGTATTCCAAAAAGCTGAATATACATTTTTTTCAAGTGCATCTGGAACATTCTCCATGATTGACCACATATCAGGTCACAAAACCAGTATCAATGAATTCAGGAAGGTTGAAATCATACAAAGCATCTTCTCTGACCACAATGGTATCAAACTAGAAATTGACCAGAAAAAGAAAGATTTTTAAGAACTCTAATATATATTGGAAGATATTGAGCAAACTATTGAATAGCTAGTGAGTTAATGAGGATATCAAAGAAGAAATTGAAAAATACTTTGAGACAAATGAAATGAGGACACAACCTACCAGAACCTATAGGACACAGAAAAAGCTGTACTAAGTAGGAACTATATAGCAAGCAATAGAGGCCAAAATCAAGAGCTCAAGAAATTAATCTTATCTCCATCACCTTAAGAAACTACAAAAAGAACACACAAAATGAAAAATGAGTAGAAAGAAGGAGGTAATAAAAATCAGAGCAAAAATAAATGAAATAGAAATTAAAAAGAAAAACCCAAAAGATTAATAAATCCAAAAGTTGGTGCTTCAAAAAAAAAATGAATGAATTAATAAATAAATAGACAAACCTCTAACTAGGCTCACTAAAGAAAAAAAGGGAGAAAACTCAAATAAATAGTCAGAAATAAAGAGAAGTTACAACTGATATCTCAGAGATTCAGAGTATGTCACCATCTTCATAGTAACATTTGTATGCTAGTGAGTTGATTAACCTAGAAAACAAATTTTGGGGGCCTCCCTGGTGGCCAATGGCATAGGGGTTAAAGTCTCAACACTATCAAGCTATTGTA
The DNA here is from genome assembly GCF_964194135.1 of Talpa europaea. Lineage (NCBI taxonomy): Eukaryota > Metazoa > Chordata > Mammalia > Eulipotyphla > Talpidae > Talpa > Talpa europaea. Next base: position 85,174,114 of record NC_140072.1, read on the forward strand.
ACTGATGGCATGAGTTCGATCCCCAGCTAGGGAGCTAACTCACATGGTGCAGCAGACCTCTCCTGTCTCACCCACTGCACCCCTCAGCAGTGTCTTTCAGTAGATCTACCTACCTGCTCCCCACTTTGTCTCTGGTGAAGGCTCTCACCCTCACACCTCTGGCTTAGACCCCAGTTCTTGTATGCATAAATAAATAAAATAAATCTTTAAATAAAAAAGAAAGAAAACAAATTCTTTGGAATGTACAAAACTATCTGAGATTAATCAATAAAAAACAGAAAACCTGAAAAAAATCAAGTACTAGCAAAGATACTAGAACAATAATCAAAAGTGTCCCAATAATCAAAAGTATCCAAAAGTACTATGTCCAGAATCATATTAATTTATAATTGAGTTCTACCAAATATTCAAAATGAATTAATACCTATCTTTTTCAAACTCGTCCAGAAAAAAAGAAGAAATATTCCAAATACAGTTTATGACTAGAATTACCTGATACACCAAAATAAAAGAGAAACCAGCAAATTACAGATCTATTTCCCTGATGAACACAAATGCAAATCCTCGTTAAAATCTTAGCCAACTGAATTCAACAATGTGGGAAAAGGATCATACACCATCAAAAAAGTAGGATTTATTTCTGGGCCCCAGGATGGTTCATTATCCAAAATCAATTAACATAAAAATAAAAGATAAAAACCATATGATCATAGTGAAGAAAGCATTTGATAAGATTCAACATCTATTTGTTAGGGGGGAAAAAACCTCAAGAAAATGGAAATATATGAAACATACCTCAACATAATAAACGTCATAAATGACAAATCCACAGCTTTAATATCAATCTCAATAGTGAAAAACTAAAATTAAGATCTAGTTAAAAACAAGGCTGTCCACTTCCACCACTACTATTGAACACAGTATTGGAAGTCCTAGCTACATCAATTAGGTAAGAGAAAGATATAAAAAGGAATCCTAAATTGAAAAAGGAGAAAGCTATTGCTATTTGACATGACATGACAATGTACATATAAAACCTTAACAGCACCAATAAAAAACTAAATGACAATCAGTACAGGTTACAAAATCAATATACAAATATCAGTTTCCTTCTTATATGCAAACAATGAGATAGAAGAGAAAAAAAACAATATCATTGCCTTTGCATCACAAATAAATAGGAGTAAACTTAACAAAGGAGGTGAAGGACCAATGCAGTGAAAACTGTAAGACATTGTTAAAAGAAAGAGAACCCACAAAGAATGGAAAGGTATTCTCTGCTCATGGATTGGAATAATTAACATTTTCAAAATGAGAATCTTACCTAAAGCAATATACAGATTCAAAGCAATCCCTATCAAAGTTTTGTTGGCATTCTTCAAAGTAATAGAGTAAATATTACTAAAATTCATATGGAACCAAAAAGACTTCAAACAGCCAAAACAATCCTGATAAAAAGAAGACGATTGGTGGTATCACATTCCTAGGTTTCAAACTGTACTACAAAGTTATAATAATCAAAACAGTATGATATTGGAAATAGAAACAGACATTCAGACCAATGGAATAGAATTAGAAGCCCAGAACAACCCACATTTATACAGACATTTCATTTATGACAAAGGAATTAAGAATATACATTAAAGAAAGGAAATTTTCTTCAATAAATGGTGTTGGGTAAACTGGATAGCCACATGCAAAAAGAATGAAACTGGACCACTACCTCACACCATACAGAAAAAAATGAACTCAAAATGGGTAAAAGACTTAGATTTAAGACCTGAAACTATAAAATACATTGATGAAGATAAAGGCAAAACACTCTACAACACAGGCTTCAGAGATGTCTTTGTGGATGTTTCCAAAAGCAAGGAGAACAAAAGAGAATATAGACAATTGGGACTACATCAAACTAAAAGTCTTACACATGGCGAAAAAACTAACACTAAAACAAAAAGACATCCACTGAATGGGAGAAAATATTTGTACACCATACCTCTGAGAAGGAGCTGATATCCAAGATATATAAAGAACTAATACTAATAATAACTAATACTGATAATAAAACAGATAACCCAATCAAAAAAATGGGCAGAAGACTTAAATAGGCACTTCTCCAAGGAAGACATACAGATGACTAATGGGCACATGAAAAAATGTTCATCATCACTCATCACCAGGGAAACACAAATCCAAACCACAATGAGATAAAACCTCACACCTGTGATAATGGTCCAGATCAAAAAAGACCAATAACTACTAGTGTTGGCAAGGATTTGGAGAAAAAGGAACAACACTAGACTGTTGGTGGGAATGTAGTCTGATTCATACCCTATGTAAAATAGTATAGAGGTTCCTCATCATATTACAAATGGATCTACCTTATGACTCAGCAATTCCACACCTAGATATCTACCCAAAGAATACAAAAACACTAATTTATAAGGATATATGAACTCATGTGTTACTGCAGCAGGATTCTCAATAGCTAAGGTATGCAAACAAACTAAATGCCCAAAAACAGATGGATAGATCAGGAAAATGTGGCATACATACACAATAGAATATTACTACTCAGCTATAAGAGAAACTCTTACCACTTATAACAATATGGATGGAACTGAAGGGGGTTATGCTATGTGAAATAAGTCAGGAGGAAAAAGATAAACACCTGATGGTGTCATTTATGGGTAGAATAGAGAAAAACAAATCAGAGTCTAATAAAGTCAAAGCAGTAGCAAATCCTAGAAATCTGACTGTAGAACTAAGGAGTGAGCTATATTGATCTGGGACAATAGCCTTCTTGACCCCACATGGCTGACAAAGAAACTGACACTTCTGTACTTCCCATGTATCCTCTTCGTAAAACACTAGTAATTAAAGAAAGCAAGGTTGTGTGTCTTCCTCACAGATAACACAGTTTGGGAGAGGATGTGGCCATGACAGCCACTAGTTCCTGCATAATTTTATATACAAAGATAACAAGCTGTAACTTGATCCCGTGGGGGGCAGGAAGTCAATGAAGAACTTTAAGCCAAAGAGTGACAGCAACAGATCAATATTTAGAAAAATGTAGAGACTGTTAAATTTAGAGACTGGGTTGGCGGGGTTAAAATGAAGAAGACCGAGAAAACAGCAGAACATTAACCCATGATGTTCCTGTGTGACATTTTTTCTCTTTTCATATTGAGTTCATATCTACAAAAAGTAAATTGGGTACTAAGAGTTACAACATAAATATGAGCAACTAGTCACTTGATAAAACCAAATTTAAAATTGACATAATCCTTAGCATAGGGCTCGTCCTATCACTTCTTTACTCCATTTAACCTAAACAGAGACAGATTCTGCATGAAGTAAAAGTACAAAGTTGAGAAACATTTAAGTTGGGACAGACATTTAAGCCAAAGCAGTCTGAGTAATAAAAACATTTGAAGTATTACATAGGAAGAAATCTGGAAACAATGTCCCTGGTGATAAAACAATAACTGTTATTCCCTCCCCCTCAGCATACTGGAATGCAGGGATATATCATTAGTACAATGGTCCCCAAGGACAAATATATTTCGTTTCCTAAATGTATGTAAAGGTTGGTTCTTAGTATATTGGAGGATCTTTCATTTTTAAGGTTCACCTTTCATCTCCACTAACATTTCTAGTTTATAAGTTCATACCCTTTGGGTTGCAAATCTTTGGTGGAAGTTTTGAGAAAGATATTTAAATGTTCAATCTAAACAGTCATGCCTAGAAAGCAGCCAAATGAAACAAACCAGGGAATTTTCTGATTTAAAAAGTTCAAAGAAATTGAAACCAGCTGTTCTTCTACCACTGATTTCTTTCCTCTGAAAAATGAACCAGAGGAAACAGGCCATGGCAGAAAAGATTGATTTTGATATATGTCAGGACTCACTGATAGCAAGGCCTGTCCCACAGAAGAATAGTCAACTAAACAAGAGTGAAAATGAGAGAGAAAAATAACATTTGTAAAGCTCTTTTAAGAACTAGTCAATTGTGGTCATCACTCCATGAGGTATACAAATATCAAACCATTAGGTTCTACACTTAAAACTCATAAAATGTAACAGGCACATTAGACCTCAATAATAAAAATAGGAAAAAACCTGATCACGTAAATGTATTGATTCTATTGATGCTATTATCAATAATTTATATGGATGCATTTTAGCAACCTGAGACCCAAAATATAACCGACCAAATCATACCATTCAGATACTGGGAGAAACCCGTAGTTTCAGCCTACACTCCCAAGCCCTCTCCCCCTACACACACACACACTCCATCACCCCATTCTTGGTCAAAGATCAGAACCAATTAAAAAGGAACGAGTTGAGGCCAAAAGAGCTGAAACAATTTTCATTACCAATGAAGGCTATCTGAGAACATGGCTAGGGGTGCTGAGCCCTGGGATTAGTGAGATTTACCCAGGAGTCATGATTTGGGAAGAGGGAAGTAAAACATGTCCAGTTCCTCTCCCTAATCCACTCAACAATAAGTCACTTATTTCCTGGAAATGTGCTGAGATCAGGGGAGAAGCCATAAGCTAATAAAGCCCCTTTCACTTGGTAGGATTTATTAGAGCAAGGAATAAGTGTCTTCATTCTCCCACCCCCAACATTCACCATGATCATAATCAATGCTTTATGCAGAGATTCAGAAAACATTACTTATTCAAGAAGTATAAAACTCAAATGGTAGAGGGCCTCCCTAGTGGTGCAAGGGATTAAGTCTCAACACTGCAGCTATCAGCAGCCACTGCAGCATGAGTTCAATCCCTAGCCAGGGAGCTAACCCACATGGCGCAGCAGAATTCTCCTTTCTCGCCCGCTGCTCCCCTCAGCAGTGTATTTCAGTCAATCTGCCTGTTCTTCTCTCCACTCTCTCTCTGGTGAATCCTCTCACCCCCCACACCTCTGGCCTACACCCCAGCTCTTATATACATAAATAAATATTTAAAAAAAAAACTCAAATCGTAGAATCAAGAGTTGAATTCCAAGCCATCTTACTACTTTCCACTATCTAGCAATGTTCCATTGTAAACAAAAAAAAAATTTTCTTCCACCTTCTCAGGGTCTTTAACTGGATATAAGAACTAAACTGAGAAAAGAGAAAAGAGAAAAGGCATATGAATTTTATTAGTTATTTTTACATGTACATTTTCATAGAAAAATGAAAAGCCAAAGAAAGTGAATAAGGCTAAGAGCTTATATATCAGGTAGAACAAAGTGTAGAAACTGTAGAAAATTAACAAAAATATAGGGAGAGAACAGAGGAAGAAAATAGTTATTTTAACAAGGCCTGTACAGATTTCTCTCATCCTCAACTCACATCTGTGTGGTAAAGTTTTCTTTCATCCTAGCATTATAGGAAGGGCATCTTTCATATGGGAATTTTATCTCCTGATTTCTGGAAGAAAAGGGGAGGTCAGAATACCCTTCCTACAGCTGCTGTTTTTCAAGTAATATCTTTAGCTCAAAGTAATCAACATGCCAAAGCTGCATATTTTGAAAATGCATGTCCTGAACTTCCTTAGCATTTTTTGTCAGAGTATGGTAAAATAAAGACTGCTTGAATTGCCAATTATATCCTATTCATAAGTATTGGATTAGATTCCTTCTAACTTTCTATCAACCAATATAACAAAACAAAAGTACTTTTTTTTAAAGATTTATTTATTTATTTATTTATACAAGCACTGATTACAGTCAGAAGTGCGGGAGGGTGAGAGAATTCACCAGAGCCAGAGCGGAGAGCAGAAGAGGCAGACTGAAGAAGTACACTGCTGAGGGGAGCAGCGAGAGGCTGGAGAGGTCTGCACGCCATGTGGGACCCTCACCAGGTGGCCGGGGATCGAACCAGCGCTGCAGAGGCTGCGGGCAGCTTTGCAACTCACTGCTCAGCCGCTGCGCCACTGGGGAGGCCCCAAAACAAAACTACTTAACCTATTTTTTATATGAAACTTAAACTGTATTCTATGCATTTGTTATTTTGGCCAAGGGAGAAGACAACTTACCCTCAACAGAATTTGAAATTTTGCCCTCAGATCCAGGGAATAAAAATAAGATATTGTGTTTCTAAAGAAGAATCTTCTCTACCTAAAGGAGAAGCTGGATTTTCTCTTGCATTTTTCTTTGGAAACAACTTTAAATGAGCAACCACAGATCTTTCATATCAGATATCAAGGTCATATTATGAGAAAAAAGAAAAATAGGTTTTTTGCATAGGGGGAATAAAGCTGGGGAGAAAGCAGATGTCATGGGGGAGCAGATGTCATGTGAGAAGGGGACTGGGAAGGGAGGAAAGAAGACAGACACAGACAAAAGAGAAATCTAATTACCAAGGGCCCGCAAGCTATGAGAGTTCTAAGAATGGGGTGTTGGCCTTGGGAGGTGGTGGCAAGTGACCAAGAAAAGAATTGCTGCAGTGGCCACTGTTCAAATTCAAATGTCTAGAGACCTTGTAGCAAAGTTCTAGTGCTAGCCAAGCTGTGACCATTTTAGCTGGAACTTCCCTTTATCTTCACAAAGAACCTCACCCAGTTGTTCCTGGAGGAGAGCCACAAAAAGACCCAGCTTCAGCAATCACTGAGGACACTACCCCAAAACACCTAATATGGTGATAGGGAGGGGCTCTATCCCTTGAACATGAAAGCCAAAATAAGCATGCCTGAGTACCTGAGTACCCCAGGAAATGGAGCAGATACCACCCCTAATATCTCATGCAAATCTGTCTCCTAAGTCTGACATCTATTGCCTCCCTTAAGGCAGCATGCATGCTGCCACTTGCATAAGCCACTTGCATAAGCAAGTTGCATATTTTCTTTATACCTCAGTTTCAAAACCTATACAATGGGGATATTAAAAAAAAATTAAAAGTGTCAGGCCCACAGACTTAATGTGAAGATTAAAAGAGTTAATACATGGAAAGTTTTAGAACCATGTCTGTCATACAGAAAATACCATCTGGTATTTAGATTAAGGTTGAGACTCATAACCAATATTCCAGAACTGAACAGCAATATTTCAAAATCTGATAGGTTTAATAAGGTTTATGAAAACCAAAGAACTATATCACCACTGAATAAAAGACCAGTTGTCTCTCAATCAACAGTACCTAAGATATGGAAATTTATTGCAATTTTTTTCAAAAATATTTTGTCACAATTTGGTGAGGAAAAAATACACAGGCTAAGGAGGGAAACAGACTTCTTAGAGCATACAGCAGCCTGTCTGCACAAAAGTCACTGCCATGGGCACCTGTAGAGGGAACACAGTCTCAGCCTGGAAGCTAGCAACCATTTTTAGCTAAGGCTGTTTTTAGTCTTCCTACCATAAGAAGATCTAAAAAAAGGCAAAGAATAGTGCTTCTCACCCTGAGTTACACACATGTTAACAGCATCTTTTCACTCTATTGCATCTTCTCCCCCACTTAGTGGCACCATTCTAGTTCTTGAGATACCATCCCATGGCTTGAACTTTTGTTATTTCATGGGTCCAAGTCTTCCGGAACAGAATGTGACAGATTGCAGAATTTGAACCATACCCTAATCACTTCAGTTTGATTTGAAACACAAGAAGAAAATACTGTTTCCTGTTCCTGTCCAGGTGCTAAGTCTTGGTGTACAGGGACAGAATTCAAACTTGCCCACCGATGGACTTGATTAGTTGGCATTTTCAATAGTCACGTCAATTTTGACTCTTGGAAAACATATAGCAAAAACTTTATAGAAGTAGGCACCCATGTCTGGTGGAATTTAGCAGTGGCCCATGATGGGGAAGGCAGAGAGAGGAGATTCTCAGGGAATCTGCTATGTTCTGAATGTTTGGGTCTCCCCAAAATTTATGTCGAAACCTAAATCCCCAAAGTGATGACTTTTGGAGGTGGGTCTTTGGGAGGTGATTAGGTTATGAGAATGGAGCCTCATGAATGGCATTAGTGACATTATGCAAGAGGCTCAGTAAGCTCACCACAGAAAGATAAAATAAGTCTGTGATCAAGAAGAGAGTCTTCATTTGACCATGCTGGCACCTGGATTTCAGATCTTCTAACCTCCAGAACTGTGGAACATACACTTCTGCCACTGGTGAGATACCTACTTAGTGGTTTTTGTTATAGGGGTCCAAAAAGATTAAGACAAGATCGCAGAAAATGTGTGCAATCATTCAGACAGAGAATGTAACTGTGGCAGCCATTCTGAGGTTTCTCTGAAGGAGGCAGTGTGACTGCAGGTCATCTTGCGTGGCCTGTTCTCACAATTTAAAGCAGGTATTTAACATAAATAACTATACAGTTATGTTTGGCTTTAGGTAAGATTTTACCTTTTCATACTTGGATATCTGCTTCTATATAAGACTATGTCCTACATAAAGGGCACCTCTATCTACACACACTGTTTCTAAACAAAGGATTTTTTTAAATTGATGCCCCTCATCCTTACTATTACTATTTTCTATCACCTACCTGGGCCATTGTCTCAGTTGTGAAAGACCTCCAGAAGTTAGGAAGTCTCAAATGTAGCACTATTGACTTTTGGAAATAGATAATTCTTTGTTGTGAGGGGCTACTCTGCACATTTTAGGCTATTTAGCAAAATCTTCAGTCTCTACCCATCAAATGCCAGTAACAACAAATCAGATGCCAGTACCATCTTCTCCCCCATGTATGACATCCCAAAATGGCTCCAGACAACAAATATTCCTGGAGTAGTAAGTGGAGGAAAGGGAAAATCACCCCTAGCCAAGAATCACTGCTTTAGACCAATCTCTATACGATCTGAAGATTTATTTAGTCTGACTGATGATAGCCAGGCACTCCCTGATATCCTTCCTATAAATTGTTTTTCAGTGGGGTTTATTTTGGCTACCCTTTATAAATTGCTTACTTGTAGCCTGTCCATTTTTTCTATTATATTAGTTTGCCCCACATGCAATATCTTGTGAAACCAAACCTTAAATTTATATTTTTAAACATACAAATGAGCCAAAATAGCTGCTTCTGGGCAAAGAAATTCTCTTAGCAATTGTATAAGAAAAGAACTCACCAAAGCCCTTGTCATCCTACAGCTATTTGGCCTTCCTGGTTGGTTTCTTCATCTATAAAGTAAGCAGATGGATTAAATTATAATTCATTAAATAAATAACTAAAAAGAGGAGGAGTATAGAAAACAGGCCAGAAAGAAGGCTCTTTCAGATGTGTGAAGTTGTCCATGATGAATGGGAGAAGCAATGAGCAGAAATGGCCTTTCACAAAAATGCTCACAGATCTCAATGAAAAATATCAATTACACAACTAATAAAAGATAATACAGAGAATACCTTTAAAACTTGGGGTAGGCAAATGACAAATAAAAAAACCCAATAATTTGAAAGGAAACCTGCATTCCTCTGTTTACTGCAGTACTATTTACAATAGCTAAGATATGGAAACAACCTAAATGCCTCCAAACAGATAAACAGATCAAGAAGATGTGGTATAAATACACACTGGAATACTACTCAGCAATCAAAAATAAATAAATAAACTCATGCCATTTGCAGCAACATGAATGGAGCTGGAAGGGATTATGCTAAGCAAAATAAGTTGGAAGAAAAGAGAAAAATATCATATGATTTCACTTATAGGGGAAGCATAGGAAAACCGAACAAAGGGTCTGGAAAAGACAAAACTTCCAAGCTGACCACAGTCTTGAGGCATCCAGCAAGGTGGGGACAAGGGATCAAAAGAGGGAGAGAAAGAACATAAGGCTCTAATGTTCACGGGTGCTATGGTGGTGGGAGAATCACAGAGACTACACCTGAAAGGAAAACAATTATGTAAGAAAATAAATAAACAGATTATTTTAAAAATGGAAAAAAAAATTAAATAAAGCTTGAGGTAGGAAGAAAATTCCTAAACAAGCACTACCATGAAACATACCATGAAACATAAAAACTATAAGGATTTGACTACTTTATTTTTTTTTTTTTTATAAATTTTATTGTTATATTCCCCATACAATTGCAGCCCCCCATTCTGACCCCAATCCCTCCCCTCCCGCCCCCGCCCCCCTAAAAGTGTCTCTGGTTCATAGTTTTTTGTTGATCTTGATTTTCACTTTCTTATAGTTATTCATTTTCCTGGTCCCTTATTTAAGTTTTCTAGATTCCTGCTATGAGTGAGACCATCCGGTATTTTTCTTTTTCTTTTTGGCTTATTTCGCTGAGCATGATCCCTTCCAGCGCCATCCATGTTGCAGCAAATTGCATGTGTTTATCTTTTTTGAATGCTGAGTAATATTCCATGGTATATATGTACCACATCTTCTTGATCCAGTCATCTATTTTTGGGCATTTGGGTTGTTTCCAAAGCTTAGCTATTGTAAACAGTGCTGCTATAAACATAGGGGTGCAGGTGTTCTTTGGAATTGATGTTTCTGTGTCCTTTGGGTAAATACCTAGGAGTGGAATTGCTGGATCATATGGAAGCTCTATGTTTAGTAGGTCCAGAAATCTCCACACAGCTTTCCACAGTGGTTGGACCAGTTTGCACTCCCACCAACAGTGCAGAAGAGTTCCTTTTTCTCCACACCCTCGCCAACATTTGTTGTTGCTAGTTTTTTTAATATGTGCCATTCTCACTGGTGTAAGATGGTATCTCATGGTAGTTTTGATTTGCATATCCCTGATTTGACTACTTTAAAGATTTTTATTAAATAACAGTCATCAATGAAAATTGAACAGAGCAGTTAATAAGAAATATTTGTGACATCTAGGCTGATATGGACTTTCCATTCAAATTATGCAAAAGAATATTTCAATCCAGCAAAAAATAGTTAAGAAAGCAAAAGAGAAACAGGCAAAAGGTATAAATAAGCAAAGCATAGAAGAGAACAAAATAACTGGAAGAGACAATCAGCTTCATTAGTAATCAAGGAAATTATACAGATTCCATCTTACATAATTAATTGGATATTATCACATGCAACTCACATATGTGGGAAAAGTTAAGCTTCTTACTTTTGTCCTTGCATCATCTGACCTCCCTCATGGTTATTTCAAACCCTCTGGTTAGAAGGAGGCAAAGAAAGGATGTGGGAAGATCAAATGTCCAATCCAGTTGAAACTTAGTTCAAGCTGAACATTTACACTGTCCCTTTAGAGAATTCCCATTTGTACCAGTTCAAGAACTTTGCTCTCACTACCCTTTGGCCATTCACCTTGCCAGTGTTAAGGTCAGTCTCTCTGGCAGTCTCTCTGGCTCAACACTCAGACTCACTTGAGATTCAGCCATGTCTCAAGAGAACCAAAGCCAACTGAGGCAAACTCCACATCAGGCATTCCTTTACATCCCCTCAGTCACACTCAACCGGTTTGACTCTACCCAAGGCAATCCCTTCCCAGATTTTTAAGTAGGCATTATTATGGAAAACGGAAAGGAAGTGTTTAGAGTTCAGGATAGCTTCCTCCAATCTTCACATTACTGCCACTCAATTAACGTGTCTCTCTCAGCACCAAAGCTCCAAACTCAGAATATATAGTTACCTAACTTGTCTCCCATCCATTTCCATACCACAATCCTCTTACGGTAAATAGCAAACTGCTCTTTGTTTTATTTCCCCTGTTTCATGTCCTCCCTCTCCCACTAAGCAGAGTCTTCCTGGCTTGACTGTCATGGGTGAAAGAATATTCTGTAAGATTATGTTCTCCAGGCTTTGTTGCCCATCATCCAAAGGGAGAGAATTTAAAAACCTGCCTCAAGAGCATAATCTAACTTACAAATTGCTTGTTACAATATCCTCAAATGAAAGGCTACCTCTTTCCTCAGACATCCTTCAAGTAGAAGGGTACTTCAAGTTAACAAGGGCAAAAAGAAAACAATATTATTAGTACTTACGCATTTAATACAGTATTTGGGGTTTTTTATATACATGTTATTATAAAATATTATCATCCTTCTAGTAATTTTCCAAGGAATTCCATTAATCTATATTATATCCAGATAACTTCTAAATTGATCTTATGATTTGGTTAGGGTTTTTTTGTTTTTTTTTATTTTATTTTTTAATTAATATTTTATTTTATATAATTCTTACATTATTTTTCATTTTTGCACAATGTATACATTTTCATTTTGGGTATATTCCCCATGTAATTGCAGCCCCCCTTATTTTGACCCTAATCCTTCCTCTCCCCAGTGGCCCCCCACCCCGTAGTATGTCTCTGGTTTATAGTTGCTTGTTGATTTTGATTTTTACTTTGTATTAATTAGCCTTTTTCCTGGTCCTTTATTTCGGTTTTCTAAGTTCCTGCTATGAGTGAGACCATCCAGTATTTTTCTTTTTCTTTCTGACTTATTTCTCTGAGCATGATCCCTTCTAGCTCCATCCATGTTGCTGCAAACTGCATGTGTTTATCTTTTTTGATGGCTGAGTAATATTCCATAGTGTATATGTACCACATCTTCTTGATCCAGTCATCTATTTTTGGGCATTTGGGTTGTTTCCATAGCTTAGCTATTGTAAATAGTGCTGCTATAAACGTAGGGATGCAGGTGCCCTTTGGAATTAATGTTTCTGTGTCATTTGGGTAAATATCTAGGAGTGGAATTGCTTAGTTTTTAAATGAATGACAGAGGTGAATAATATGAGCAGAAGATTATTTTTTATAGTGAAAATTTAAGCAAAGTATCCAATATCAATAGATGTCCTCTTGTGGCTCCAAAGTTGCCTCTAAATCCAGTGCCTTTGGAAATTTGTCTAGTAGTATTTTCCCTGGTCTTATATAAGTATTTTTTAAGATTTATTTTTATTTATTTATGCATACAAGAATGGGGTGCAGGCCAGGGGGCTGGGGTGTGGTAGGATTCACCAGAGACAGAGTGGGGAGCAGAACAGGTGGATTGACTGAAATACACAGCTGAGGGGAGCAGTGGGCGAGAGAGGAGAGATTTGCTATACCATGTGGGTTAGCTCCCTGGCGGGGGATTGAACTCAGGTTACAGTGGCTGGTAATAGCTTGATAGTGCTGAGACTTAACCTCTGTACCACCAGGGAGGTCCCCTTATATAAGTTTTCATATCTTTCAAGTTCAAAACTTTCTTCTAACCCAAAGAAACCTACATTTGGCCTTATAATTTGTTTTAGTTTTTACAGAAATAATTACTTTTAGTTCCTCTCCTTTATCACATAGATGAGGTACTTTTGAGAGAAAAAGTAAAGATCTTTAAAAATATGTCCATGTATTCCGTAATTACATCTGAAGGCAATTCATATTTAAGAGTATTTCTTGTGTTTTAAATAGCCAAAGGATCACAATAATAATTTCATCACAATATCATAGCCTAAAAGAAAGTGTTTATTTAATAGAAAGGACCATTTTTCACTCAGTGTTATTCTCCCCTGTTATTTTATAATTACTTTTAGACACCAACCCTATACTTTTCATCACAGACGAGAAGTCAAGCAGTTCCTCACACAGCCACTGTGATAAACTGAAAGTGCCACTGACTAGAAACAAGAAGTCCTGAATCCCAGCCTCTCCCTAATTCAGGTTTCCAATGGTCAGATGAATGTCCCCTTGTGCATACAAGAATGGGGTACCTCAAATTCAATTTGCCCAAGACTGAACTCATTGTTGGTTCTCTAAATATAATCCTTATTCTTTGGGCATTATTCTCGTTTATCATTATTCCATAACCAAGACATTTGAAATGCTTGGGGCATTTTCAATTCAGTCTTAAAATTAAACATCCTTCAGTCACCTTGCTCTCTAGATAGTCCTATATAATGTCTCTGAAAATTGTCTTTTCCTACTCATGCCTATGGCCACATCCTCATTGCTTGAATTATGGAAAAAGCTTCCTATCTTTCTGATTCATCATCCATTGTCACAATGGGTAAATAACTACCTTTTTATTGTTACAGGAATTATTGTTTCCAGAAAACCTTCAAATATACCTCTTTTGCCACATCATGCTATTCTCTTTAATACCTCTGATAGCTTAGCAAGCCTTGATTTTTCCTCACATCCCGTTTTTGCATAAAGTATGTCTTTAGAATGGCATTTACGGTGCTGAAAATGTTGATGCTGCATGTCGTATTCTCCAGCACCAAAACACTACTATTCCAGGACATTGCTGCTGTTGGGAGACAGGCTAATCAGAAGGCAGGAGCACAGAGCCATACAAAGTCTACTCTGAAGACTCCCTCAGCTTTTGTTTATCCTTTCATTATTAGAGCTAATGGGCTTAAAACTATGCAATTTAAAATACATTGTGTATACAAACACAATTTGTGTATGCAAACACAATTGGTGCTAATATAAGCTGGGGAAAAATTAAAATCACAATATTCAAAGCAGTTGGCAGCTAGTTAGAAGGTTTGATGTGCCTTGGCTTGTGAAATCCACTTCTACCCATAGCACTGAGATATTAAGGAAATTTGCAACAGCTGAAAACAATACGCTTTGGCATCTTAAAAGGGATTTGTATATTATTTTATTAATTATTACATTTCATTATTGTTTTCATGACTAAGGATACAGTGTAAGCTTTAAAAATCATGATGAATCTGAAGAATGATTTAGGTAAACACAACTAAAATGATCACACTATTCATCTGCAACAAAAAATAGTGTAAAACATATTTTTTTTCTGTCTTTATGACTTCAGTTAATCTTTTAAACATGTGGGGCATTTTGGTAAAACATAAAGGCATATCAAAATGTCAACAAATTTCCCTTCTTTTGCTCAAATCCTTTAGACACATTTCCACTTTTAAGTAGGATTCTACAGATAGAAACAAATGAAGTTAAATTATACCAAAATGATTTTGAAACATATACCATAATTTTAAATACTCTGACTATAGAAAATCATAGAAATAGTTATACCAGCAGAGCTCACTGCTGCTACTGTAGTAATATACTTCCTTACAGCTTTTTCTTATACATAAAAGTACTTTCCACAATTTGAGATATTTTATAGTCTTATTTTGTTAATGTTTATTTTTATGAGTTATTAGGAATACAGAAAATACATTAAACAATTATGCAGTTAATACACAGACAAAAAAAGGGTGAAAATAGACATAACTACCACCATTTCAAGCATTGCTAGGAGTGCAGAAGCCACAATCAATACCCCTTCACATTGAATCTTTCTTACAAAGTAACTTTTGCTTATTTTATTATTATTTCTCAGGTTGCCTCACCATAGAGAGAAAAGAATATTGATTTCAGTACAAGTATTCCATTCCCCATGAGAATTTTCTTTTCTCACTGTGAATTAAGTTATCATTTTGGTTTTAGATATCAGGGTTTTGAACTTGGTTTCTGGGAATCTGCTCCCATGAAATGTGTCTCAGCTGGTTTTGGTGCTGCCAAAATCACATTTCCAAGTCTAAAAGATAAAGACCAGAAGTTGGCATGAAATAAAATCACCAAGGTAATACCCAACACTTTGTGAGGATGATCAAACATGAGCCTGCTATCATGCCAGGATAGCACACCCTCAACCTCACCATTGGCTTAGTATACCCATGCTTTTCCACAGACATTCTGCTATTTTAATTTTAGAGCACCCAAAATTTGTACAAATTAAACTAAAGTTGCAAACGAACAGCCTGAGGGGAAATATGATTACCCAGCACTCTGCCCACCTAGTGTTTACTCTGAATTTCTAAAATGTTGAATCTGTGCTCCAAACCTAAATTTGGAGTCTATTTAGGAATCAAAGCACTACAGAAGACATATATTAGATGTATAAACAGCCTCTTCCTCCTACCTTGCCCTGACTTTCAGAAAGTTACCCTCCTATTACCGTATCTAATAGCCCAGATCCCATAGGGCTTCCAACGTGTTCCAAACACCACAACTGAGCAGAAATTATCATTTCCCTTCTCAACAGAAACATAATCTGATCTACACAGTCTCCTCACTGAGGTTTTCTCCAAACTGGAAGGAGGGAAGGGAGCCCAGAAAATGTACTGAGATAAGTGATAATAACTTTATAACAATGAAGAATAACTTGAAATATAAAGAAAGCACAACTTTCTTGGTCTTGCATTTCAATGGAAAACATTCCCCCCACCACTGGTTAAAAACTCACCAGGTTAGATGATTTTTTCACTTTATATAAGATAATCCTATAGTCAATTGAATGCATTTGGAAAATGTGATTTTTTTTTTTTTTTCAGTTCAAGATAGCAAGTACCATTTTAAACTTCTATTGAAATGTAGGACAATTCCTGGTCACTAAGCCAAGGGGTAACAAAGTCTGATTTGGAGAAAGGTAATGATGTGGTTGGTTTTCCCATCTTTCTTGACTTACTTCTCCCCTATTTGTGAGTAGTAGTTTCCATCCTGACAGTGAAAGAGAGAACAAGGAAGGGAATAGGATGGAAAAGTTACTACTTAGTGAGTGGGTGGTCTTTGATTTAATTCTGGACTCTCTGCACCTGTCATGTGTCAAAAAACCTCTCTGTCTCTAATTCTTGTGGGCCCTGCTGTGTCACTCTAACCACAGTTCCTCTGCATGGGTTTTGCTTCTCTCACCAATGGCCATTTCCCCCATGTCAGCTCTCAGGGATGCCGTCTCCTCGACATCTTAGCTGGTCTTCCAAGGTAGGTTCCTGCAATTTTTGGCCTGCTATTGACAATATTGTATATACTCACTGTCTCACTCTGCTCTTTTATATTCTCAAAGTGAGTAAAAGAATTTAAGAGTCACAGCTAGACCTTGAAAAAGCAACTTTGAAGATTCCTTCAGAGCAGTGTGACTCACACTTCAGTATTTGCTTCAGTTTTGTATCTTGTTTCTGTTCATCCAACCTTTCAAATGTTAATTAACAAACATTCATTCATAGTTCTTTTCTCAATGATAAGTTATAAAATTAATATGGCACCTTCCATTTTCTTAATATACTCACAGTATTTGGTGAATGAAGGCATTGGAAGGATGAGTCAAGACATATGCATTAGGGGCCTCCCCGGTGGCGGTGGCGCAGCAGTTGAGCGCTGGGCTGCGAAGATGCCCGCAGCCTCTGCAGCGCCAGTTCCATCCCCGGCCACCGGCTGAGGGTCCCACATGGCGCGCAGACCTCTCCTGCCGCCCACTACTCCCCTCAGCAGTGTGCTTCATCAGTCTGCCTGCTCTGCTCTCCACTCTGACTCTGGTGAATTCTCTCACCTCCCACGCTTCTGACTGTACCCAGTGCTTGAATAAATAAATAAATATTTTAAAAAAGGATATATGCATTAGTAATTATGTATAATCTGTAAGCACTAGAAGTATCCTTATACTGTAGGAGAACTAAGATGGAACAATTTGTTTTCAGGGACTGATAGGGTTATCTTCAGTAACTTCTCCATAGTTGCATTATTTTCCATTATACGCCTCCTTGAAATAAAGTAAAATAAAGGTTTATCTTACATACAGAAAAATCTAAATTAGAGTTTATTTCTAAAATAAGTTGAACTGTGTTATTTTTTGGATATAAAGAAATCCATTGAAAGTTTGAGAAAACCAACCCATGTCTTAAAATGTAATCCAATAGATACCTTTTCAAAACTTATTTTTTAAAGGAGACTGTGGGTATAAGAAAAATATCCTGAGTAACAGATTACTTAGAATCATGAGGGATTATCAGTTCAGGTCCATATAAGTAGATTTCTAGTGGAATTAACTTTTCTTAGAACAGAGTGGTTTTCTTTTTTTTTTTCAATCACAGACGTAGTTCCTTTTAATTAAGGAAAAGACTCAGATCATGCCTTAAATACATTTACTCCTCATTTCTGCTTCAGAGACATTAATTATCCTTTTGTTGGATCATTTTTATCTCTTCTTTGTATTTATTAAGCTCTGTTTAATTGCTTTAATAGTCCTGTCTTTTTCTTCTGCTGTTACTTTAATTGCCTTAAGATTTTCGTCATGAAAATTAACTTCGTACATTTTCTGTTTGCTATTTTTTTATTAGTTCTGCAATGTTGATTTTTTTGTCTTCATTGTATTTCCTGTTCTGGGCAATCTTCTCTTTCTTTCATTTTTAGTATTATTTTTATGTTCTTATATTTGAGGTTATCTTGTTAAATTCATGTTCTTTGTAAATATTCTAATCATGAAATATCTCATAGAGATGTCTTTTTCTTTCCCTAGATCAAGTTTACTTTTATAATAATTTTTTTAGTCTGTATTTTGCCTGCAATGATTTTTTTCCCATTTCTTTTATTTCACATTTTCCATTTTATGTTCACATAACCCCCAAACTGGCATTTTGGTTTTGTTTCATTTCTAGGATGATCATGCAAAGATGGTGACTGAGGAACCGAGTTAACATACGCTGTTTGTTCTGATAGAATTGAGTAATTGTTCTTTACTCCATTTCGACACTGGACTTTCATAGTTCTATTTACTGTAACTTCATGTACATTTTTTCTTCTCTCCTTTTGCCACTACTACATAATGTGCTAATTTTCTCAGGACTGTGTTTGCCCATAGCCCTCTCCCATTTATATCTCTACCCTGACATGCACTGCCAGTGCTTCTTTATGGGAAAGTTAGAAACTGCTCTGAGTTGCCCCAGAAAATGCTCTGCTCCAGCAACTGTGCTTATTTTTTCAACTACAGCTTTTCTTTTGCATTGTTTAGTTCATGTTGGTATTTTTGTGCCAGCTTCTCTCTTTTCCCACTGAATTTAACTAACACCATCAAGTTCTGAATGGGAGATATTCTGAAACCTGGCTTTTTTTCACTATTTTAAGTAAAGATCCATTTATCCTGATTTTAACAGGGCATAGTTGATGGCTCCAGGTCTTTGAGAAAGACAGTCCAATGTAAAACTGTCAAAAGATTTTTTTAAAGCTATACATACATCTGAAAGGAGCTGAGAATGAAATGACAATATAATTAAGAAAAGTTTCCAAAGTGAATGTTCTAAAAAATGGGAGGTCAGGGGGCTAGACTCAGGGAGACCTGTCTAAAGTTCAGTCAAACTGAGCAAAAATGTAAGATATTGACTGAGTCATCTTATTTTTCACCAGTTATGATAGCAAGCCACCAATTGCTTATCCTGTTCTCCTTACTTAATTTACTTTATATAATTCGATGTACTACTAATTGAGGTAATAAACATAATCATAAAAGTAGTTTCAGTTGTTGGTACAATTACAAAGGGTTGTACACAGCACAAAAAATAAAAAGGTAAGTGCCTATTTTCTAACTGAGACAATCAAAGCTTAAAAATTTCCTTTGAAGATCTGTTACCACTTCAGGCATTCATTATTTTACACAGCTAAATGTTACCAATTTTTCTTTTAAGATTTATCTATTTAGACTCTGCTCTGTCCCTAAAACATACAAAAATTCAAAATTATTCTAAGGGTGATCCAAAATGGTGTGACAGGAGGTTCCTTGTTTTACTCCACAGAGTAAATTATCTAGGTTAACCAGGGGAGCACTGAACTCAAGAGAGTCCTGTAACTTGGAGCAAAACTGGAAAAACTCTTAGACATCAGCGACTAGGCAGATTGCACCAGGAGACACACAGAGTAGGCTTAGGTCTCAGTGAACAAGGATGAAATGGATGAAAAAAGACATTTGAGGGTGGATATGGTGCAGCAGACCTCACCTGTTTTGCCCTGCTGCTCCCCTCAGCAGTGTATTTCAATCCACCTGTTCTGCTCCCAACTCAGTCTCTAGTGAATCCTCTCACCCCCACACCTCTGACCTACACACCAGTTCTTCTAGGCAAAAATTTAAAAAAAAGAATTTTTTAAAAATAATGAAAATATAGTTTGGAACAAAAGGTAGTCAGTCCCTTTGTCACAAGGTGTACAGACTCATAGAAAATTATCTTCCAGGAGTCATAGAAGGAAATATTCAATTCAGTAAGTCTACAATACCTAGCTTGAATGGACTAAAACAATCTACTTAGCTCTATTTCCAATTAACTTATGAGCAAAATTTTGTTTTCATCTCCATGAAAAAATGCCTTGGAATTTGGTCACCTTTGTTTCAGCCAATTTCTGAAATAATGGGATTATGAAAGAGGGGTAGGAATTATATTCTAATTTATGCTTTATCACTACCCAAATGTCATTTTGGTAGATTCATTTTATTTATTAACACCCATCTCTAAAGATTCTCATATTTCATTGATATATCAACAATTTTGCCAAAATTTTGTGTAGTGCTTCCCTCTTTCTCTTGGGTAAGTTTTCCTTCCATTTGGTTTAACCTGGGAGAGGAGGGCTTTTTTTCCATTCTTATGAAAGTACAAGTGGGAATACATGCAAATTCAAGCCAATGGCAAAGGGAGTTACTGAACCCCTGGCAAATTATTAAATGAGAATAGCAGCTGTCAGACTAAGCACAGTAAGAACTTGGCCCATCACTCAAAGCACTGCCTCTGGGTAGAACCAGAAGCTCATTAGATGGGCTCAAGTACAATGGAATAAATGGAGTAATGATCTATGTAAAGAAAACCAAATGTATGTGTGATAATGGAAACTGAGGATCAGAGAGCTGCATGATACTCTAATTTGTCAGCATTTCAGTGTATTGAGGGTTTTGAAACAATCTAGAGAATAAAGTCTGAGTCACCAGCCAGTCTTTTGATGTTACATAGTTCTGAACGGCATGATAGTTTAAGTAAATTAATTCTCAAAGAGAAAATATTTTTAATTTTTAAATGTTATTGCAAAGGTATTTTAAAAGCTTATCCTTCTCTTTGTTTTAGTCCTGTGGAAAGAGAAGTAATTATAGTTATGAGGAAAATTAACAATAAAACATAGCATTTATAAAAAAAAATGAGTGAGGCTTTGAAATATCAGTATGGCAATTGAAAGTTTCAATATCAACTGAAAATGTGCAGAAAAAGCTCATGAGTAATGAGAGATGTTTAAATGCCTGAATATGTAGCCATTTTACATTCTCCTTCTGAAGTGAAATATCATTTTTTAAGAAACCATTTAATGAAACACTTTGAAAATATGTGCTCACATATAGATTACTAAATGTTCTAGGCCAGTCACTTTTTTCTGTTTTTTGATGGGAAATTTAAATTAACATTTATTTTTAAATGTTTCAGGTTGGTTCATTTGAAAAATGATAGAAAATAAGGCTATTAAATACCAGTGGGAAAGTCTTGAAAGAGAAAGGAATTACTTGTTCTTGGCTAACACTGGATAAAAAATACAGAAAATTTAAGCTAAAGCCAGGCCAAACCAAAAGACATGAATTAAACAGTTACTACAGAAATATAATCACCTGTAGAAATATAGAAATTTTAAGGATAAAATAGTTTTTTTTTAAATGTAAGAAAGAGTTAAAAACTAAAAATAGAGAACTGTTCAAGTCATAGGCAAAAATTAATCTTAAAAAATGACACCAAAGGGCCTCCCCTGGTGGTGGAGGTGGTTGAGTGCCGCGCTGTGAAGCTGTCCGCAGCCTCTGCAGTGCCGGTTCGATCCCGGCTGGCCGGCGAGGGTCCCACATGGTGCGACAGAACTCTCTTGTCTTGCCCGCTGCTCCCCTCAGCAGTGTATTTCAGCCAGTCTGCCTGTTCTGTTCCCTGCTCTGCCTCTGGTGAATCCTCTCACCCTCCTGCACATCTGGCCTGTACCCCGGCTCTTGTATAAATAAATAAATAAATATTTTTTTAAAAAATGACACCAACTTAACACTATAGCTGACAGAAAGGGGACTTGTGCCACGATGTTGGCCAAAGTACTTTCTACAAAGCACAGATTCTATTAGATATTATGCTGAAGCTCTTGTGGTTTAGTAAATAATAGGACAGAACAACTTGGTTTTTTTTAAAGATTTATTTATTTATACTAGAACTGGGGTACAGGCCAGATGTGTGGGAAAGTGAGAGGATTCACCAGAGACAGAGCAGGGAACAGAACAGACAGACTGACTGAAATACACTGCCGAGGGGAGCAGCGGGAGAGACAGGAGAGGTCTGCTGTGCCATGTGGGTATCTCCCCAGCCGGTTGGGATCGAACCTGCACTGCAGAGGCTGCGGACAGCTTCACAGCACTGCACTCAACCGCCTGTGCCACCAGCGAGGCCCCAGAAGAACTTCTTGGCCCCATTATACAGTGTTATGTGTGTTATGAATATCCATACTGTGTGTTATGTGTGAATATCTATTATGAATTTCCAATCAAAAGATACAGAACAAAGCATTTATCAAACTGGTTTGAACTTAGAACTTTCTAGAGAATGCATTTAGCAGAGCATTGTTCCATGAAAATCACAACAAAGAATGTAGGTTCCAAGTCCTAAAAAATAAAGGGAAGAACAGCAGAGAGAGAGAGAGAAAGAAAGAGAGAGAGAAAGAAGAAGGTTGAATGGTAGCTTCCTAAAAGATGTCTACCCAGAACCTGTAAATGTGATCTTGTTCAGAAAAAGTTTCTGAAAATGCTATTAAGTATCTCAAATGAGATTATCCTGTGTGAGCCCTAAATCAAATTAAGTGTTCTTATAAAAAAATTAAAAGGCAGAACACATAAAGGAATGAATGATATAAAGGCAATGCAGGCAGAGATTGGAGTGATGAAAAGACAAGCCAAGCCCACCAAGAATTGCTGGCAGCCTCCAGAAGTTAGGAGAGTGGCAGTGAACAGATTCTCCCTTGGAGGTTCCAGAAGGAAGAGTTCTGCAGACACCTTGATTTCACACTTCTGATCCCTAGAACTGTGAGAGGATACAATTCTGTCATTTTAGACAACCCAGTTGTAATAATTTGTTACAACAGCCTTAGGAAACTAAAATCTATATTAACATAAAGAATCAGAAACAGAGGTGTGAGGGTGGAGAAAGGAGGGAGTGGGGAGAGAGGGAAGGAGGAAATGGGGAGAGAGAATAGTAAGTAAAGGGAAAAGAAGATGGAAATAAGTCATGAGGAGAGAGAAGGAATGAAGCTTTGAGAGTTCCTTATGCATGATCAGAAACTGAAGGAAAAAAAACAGCCAAGAGGAAATAAGGAGGAGTAAGTGACCTCTGCTTCTTTTTCTCTCCTCTTGTCTCAGTATTATCTTATTTTCTTGGCAAGCCTTCTTAATGCATCGAAGGTCTTCAGTTTCTCTTTAATTTCCTGAAGTGCACAGTGACCATTTACCCTACTTGACAACTATATATTAGGTTAGTAATCACAGAAAATAAGTGTTTTATTCCTCTGTCTCCTTCCATCCTTCTTTCTTGCATTGGGCCTTCAGGAAACTAAATCTCAGTCATGTGTTCATCACTTGAATAACATACCAGATTGGGATGAGCTACTCATGCATTTGTTTCTATAAAAATACTCAATTATTGAAATGACTAAATACAATACGTGTAACTGTGATGAATTTAGAAAATACTTTTAAGACAAAAGAAACTTTCATGTACCTGCTCAATTATCCCCACCATGACTCATTTATTATAATAAAACTGGGGTCTTTATAGCAAACTGATGAAATACACTGCTGAGGGGAGCAGCAGGCATGGCAGGAGAGGTCTGCACGCCATGTGGGACCCTCCCCGGCAGCCAGGGAACGAACAGGTGCTGCAGAGGCTGCAGGTAGCTTTGCAGCCCAGGGCTCAACCGCTGTGCCACCAGGGGAGGCCCATTGAAACATTTTTATGATTATTTTCTTATTATAAAATTTAAACATATTCACTGGAAAAGAAATTATAAGAAACATAAAAGTAGAGAGAAAAAATAGAAATCACACATTCTTTAATTACATTTTAGTCATTTGTTGCTTAAGGGTAGAATTACATTATGAGAATTGCATTACTAGGGGATTTCATCATTGTGCAAATGTTATTTGGGCAGGACCAGTATATGATTGATGAATAGCTTCCCCTAATTTCTTTTTTTCTAAGCACTTTATACATTAAATAACTTTCATCTGCATCATCCATCTAAATTCTGATGAAAATAAGTCTACAAAAATGTACTATCTACAGACTGAATTGTCAAGACATGCATTTATAAAAATTAATTATGTGATAAGCAACATTACATTCCATCTTAATTTACAAATATTGTAGAACTGCTGTTTTTATCATTTCAATGTTTCATAAATAGCTATTAAATATCTTTTTCTGTTGAAAGTTGTCATTAAACACTACAGTTTAAAAATATTTGGGGGGTAGCACACATGTGTTTTTTAATTTTTCTCTTTAAATAATGATTTCAGTCATGGACAGTCCATTCAAATATGACAGCCTATTGCGCACACCGACTCATAGCATTACAAAGTCATGATTTAAATAGGAAATCCCACTGCTGATGTTTCAAACACATGAACAAATCACAAGTTTTCAGACTGTGACTGGATTTTCAGATTCACGTTACACCCTCTTAGTCTATATCTCGTTCTCTGCAGAGCTTAGAAGACAGTGGACACTTAATATATATTTACTCAGTAAAGGAACAAATAAGCATTTATTTATTCCCATTAGCCACATGCATCCACTCCTAAAGTCACACTCAGAGAATATAAAAGTCATCACATGTGCAATATTGAGCATCACAGTAAACAAAAAAAGATATCCGAAGTGGGAAAAATAGAATTAGGATAGAATGTTATCTACCCAAGAAGTTTCATTAATAGGGAGAATTAAGATTATCAAAGACACAGAGGGGGTGGATCAACATGGCGGCGAGGAAATGCTGTGAGTAAGATCTCCCATTAAAAAAAAGTTAATAGGGAGGAAAAGCGGCAGGTCCCAGTGAGAAATAGGACACGGAAGATAAACGGATGACTCCAGCAAACTACCCGAAGAAGAAAGTTGCCATAAAAGAGGACTAGAAGGGAGGAAAGCTCAGAACCCTGCTACCCTCCCCCACCCACAAAGTTAGCACTCTCCGACCAACACAAAGGAGGAAAAAAACAAACAAACCAACAAAAAAACTAAAACAACCAATGAGAACAAACTACGCATCAAGCAGGACTGTGAGTGGAAAGGAACTATTTCATCCACCATACCCAGTGAACCGGAGCTGTGGAGAACCCTGCAGGATTCCCTTCAGAGGTGAGCGAACTGCTCCAGGCGCCATTAGAGAAAAACAAAGACTCTCAGAAACCTACAAACAGCCCCAGGCCAGCCAGTAAGCTTGTGTGGAAAAGAGGCGCACTTGAAAAGCAAACGTGGATCGCAGCTGCCCAGGTCCCCACGCCTGCGACCTTGGCTTGTGGGGAGACGCACAGGGGCCCTCACTGAGGTGAATGTCCCTCACTGAGTAATCAGAAACCAGGCTCCCAGACACAGGAGCGGGGTGCAAAAGGTGCCATTTCTACAGACACTGAACTGGGCTACAGCCCACGTCCTAGACCTGAGGGCTTTGGAACTGAGACCCGGGGCACGAAATTCGGGGTGTGGGTTCCCCATGACAGTGGGGCACAAGGCAGACACAGCACCCCAAAGCCGTTGAGGCTTTCCCCACCACTCCCACTCTGTTCCCCATCCCACGGGGTGAAAAAAACAGCTCCCCAAGGACACTAGGAGAGATCTCTGGCACCACCTAGCAACCAGAAAAAAAAATCACCAACACCCCATAGAACAGGGACCTTTCTTCAATAAAGACTGCCTGAAACCAGCAGAAGGCTCCCTGAGGAGCCAGAGGTGAGCTGGGAAGTTCGCCCATGCCAGACCCCTTCTGGCCTGCAGTCCCAGCCCAGAGGGGGAGCGGGAACCCACCACTGGGGCAGACCAGGCGTGCAAGGGAGCGTGTCCCTGCATTGGCATTTTAGAACAGGGAACTTTCTTCAGTAAAGACTGCTTGAAACCAACAGATGGCTCCCAGAGGAGTCAAAGGGGAGTGGAGAAGTTCACCCAAGATGCTGGCCAGTTCCAGCAACACAGTGTCCCAATGTATACAGCAAATTAGAAAACAGACAGTAGAGAGTAGAAGAACCACATGCAACCTAGCAACACCTCAGGAAAAAAGCACACCACAAAAAGAAAACCACCCCCCAGGTTGCAATGACAGTAACTTGGAAGAACTTCTGAGCCTTTCAGAAAGAGAATTTAAAATTGCCATGATTAAAAAACTGACAGAAGTCATAAAGGAAAACAATGATAAGGGGAAAATAATCAATGATCAGAAGAATGAAATTGAGTCCCTAAAGAGGGAAGTAAAAGAAATGCAGGAGATCAAAGAATTAATGACGGCACTAAAGAACTCTGGGAAAAGCAATGAAAGCAGAATAGATGAAATGGAAGAACGAATAAGTACTCTTGAAGACACAGAAATAAAAAGAACCAAAACAGAAAAGGAAGGAGAAGTAAGAAGGAGAAAGACTGAAGAAAGACTTCGGGAACTATCTGACTCCATGAAGAAAGGAAATATAAGAGTTATAGGAATCCCAGAAGGAGAGGAGAGAGATCTAGGAAAAGAGAAAATATTCCAGGAGATAATTGAAGAGAACTTCCCAAACGTGACGAAGGAGTTGAAAATTTATATACAAGAAGCAAGAAGAACACCAAACTTTCATGACGAAAGGGAAAATACAGCAAGACACATAATAGTAAAGCTCCCAAGAATCCAGGACAAGGAAAAAATAATGAAGCTGACAAGAGGGCAGAAACAGAAAACATTCAAAGGAAAACCAATCAGGATGATATCAGAATTCTCCAAAGAAACACTACGGGCAAGGAAGAGTGGAGGGACATAGTCAACAGACTCCAAGAAAACAGATGCCAACCAAGAATACTCTATCCCGCAAAGCTCTCCTTCCTCTATGAAGAAAGAATAAGGACCTTCCCAAACAAACAGAAACTGGAATTTCATACGACTAAACCCCCACTCCAAAAAATACTACGAGGAGTCCTAAAGCCACAACCTCAGAGGGATGAATAACAACAAAAAAGGCAAAAAAAAAAAAAGTTATTAAAAGGATAAATAAATAAAATCAAAGGAAATACAAACACAATGGCAAATACAGATGCTAACATATCAATACTAACTCTAAATGTAAATGGACTAAACTCTTCAATAAAAAGACAGAGAGTCACAGGCTGGATTAGGAAACAAAACCCAACCTTTTGCTGTCTCCAGGAAACACATTTAGCTACAAAAGATAAAAATAGACTCAAAGTTAAAGGATGGAAAACAATCCTACAAGCAAATGGACCAAAAAAGAAAGCAGGAACAGCTATACTCATATCAGATAAAACAGATTTTAAACTCAAAAAGATAAAAAGAGACCCCAACGGTCACTACATTATGATCAAGGGGACAATACTTCAAGAAGAAATAACACTCATTAACATATATTCACCAAACGAAGGAGCACCAAAATATATCAGACAACTATTGTCATCTCTGAAAACAGACATCAGAGAAAACACATACGTAGTGGAAGATTTCAACATACCACTATCAACAATGGATAGATCAATGAGACAAAAAATAAGTAAAGACACTAAAGCTCCAAATAAGGACTTATAGCGCTTGGGCTTAACAGACATCTATAGAACACTAAACCCAAAAAAAACGGAGTACACATTTTTCTCAGGCGCACACGGATCATTCTCCAGGATCGATCACATACTGGGGCACAAGACAAACATCAACAGATACATCAAGATTGAAATCATACCAACCATCTTTTCTGACCATGAAGGCATCAAACTAGAAATAAACCATAAAAAGAAGGCAAGGAACTCTCCTACCTCATGGAGATTAAAAACCACACTACTGGAAGACCACTGGACTAATGAGGAAATCAAAGAAGAAATTAAAAAATTCTTTGAATTGAGTGACAAGGAGGACACCAATTTCCTAAATGTATGGGATGCAGCAAAAGCAGTAATAAGAGGGAAATATATAGCAATAGAGGCTCACATCAAGAAACAAAAAAGAACTCAAAGAAACAACCTAATCTCGAAGCTCAAAGATCTAGAAAAAGAACAACAAAAAAACCCCAAAACCAATAGAAGAAAAGAAATAATAAAAACCAAAGCAGAAATAAATGAAATTGAAACTAAAAAAACAATCCAAAAGATCAATGAAACCTAGAGCTGGTTCTTCAAAAAAATCAATAAAATAAACAAACCCCTAGCCAGGCTCACAAAGGAAAAAAGGGAGAAAGCACAAATAAACAGGATCATAAATGAAAGAGGAGAAATCATAACATACACAGAAGAAATCAAAAGAATAATCAGTAACTACTATGAACAGTTATATGGAAACAAGTTCAACAATCTAGAGGAGATGGACAAATTCCTACAACTCTACAATCACCCAAAGCTAGATAAAGAAGAAATAGAACACCTAAACAGACCAATTACAAGCAGCAAAATTGAAATGGTAATCAAAAACCTCCCCAGAAACAAAAGCCCAGGACCTGATGGATTTACAATGAATTCTACCAAACATTCAGAGACAAATTAGTGCCTATCATTCACAAACTCTTCCAAAAAATTGAGAAGGAAGGAACAATACTAAACACGTTCTATGAAGCCAACATTACACTAATACCAAAACCAAACAAGGACAACACAAAAAAGGAAAACTACAGGCCAATCTCCCTAATGAACACTGATGCAAAAATCCTCAATAAAATTTTAGCTATCAGAATCCAACAATGTATCCATAAGATAATTCACCACGACCAAGTAGGATTCATGCCAGGGACACAAGGATGGTTCAACATCTGAAAATCAATCAACGTTATCCACACATCAACAAAAAGAAATATAAAAACCATATGATAATATCAATAGATGCTGAGAAAGCTTTCGACAAAGTGCAACACCCATTCATGATAAAAGCCCTTGAAATTCTTGGG
Organism: Talpa europaea; assembly: GCF_964194135.1. Taxonomy (NCBI): domain Eukaryota; kingdom Metazoa; phylum Chordata; class Mammalia; order Eulipotyphla; family Talpidae; genus Talpa; species Talpa europaea. Next base: position 85,202,896 of record NC_140072.1, read on the forward strand.
ATACAAGGAACATACCTCAACATCATAAAGGCCATCTATGACAAGCCAACAGCCAGTATCATTCTCAATGGTGAAAAGCTGAAAGCATTTCCATTAAGATCTGGAACAAGACAAGGATGTCCACTCTCACCACTGCTTTTCAATATAATACTGGAAGTCCTAGCCAGAGCAATAAGACAAGAGAAAGACATACAAAGAATCCAAATAGGAAAAGAAGAAGTCAAACTATCACTATTTGCAGATGATATGATAATATATATAGAGAACCGCAAAAACGCCACAGAAAAACTAATTCAACTCATCAATCAGTTCAGTAAAGTGGCAGGATACAAAATCAACACGCAAAAGTCAGTAGCCTTCCTATACACAAACAATAAATCTGAAGAAGAAGAAATCAAAAAAACCATCCCTTTTATTATCAAAACTAAAAAAATCACATACTTGGGAATAAATCTAACAAAAGAGGTAAAGGGTAAAGAAACTATACAAAGAAAACTATAAAGCACTGTTAAAAGAAATAGAAGAAGATACAAAGAAATGGAAAGACATCCCCTGCTCATGGATTGGAAGAATAAACATTATTAAAATGGCCATCCTAACAAAAGCAATATACAGATACAATGATATTCCAATCAAAATTTCAATGTCATTCTTCAAAGAAATAGAACAATTATTGATGAGATTCATATGGAATCGCCAAAACCCCCGAATAGCCAAAGCTCTACTGAAAAAAAAGAAGGGAATGGAGGCATCACACTCCCTGACTTCAAACTATACTACAAAGCCATAATCATCAAAACTGCATGGTATTGGAACAAGAACAGACACACAGACCAATGGAATAGAATAGAAAATCCAGAAATAAACCCACAGATTTATGGTCAACTAATCTTTGACAAAGGAGCAACGACTTTGCATTGGAGCAAAGAAAGGTTGTTCAATAAATGGTGCTGGGAAAACAGGGTCACTACATGCAAAACAATGAAGCTTGACCACTACCTCACACCATACACAAAAATCAACTCAAAATGGATTAAAGAACTAGACATAAGACCTGAAACCATAAAATACATAGAAGGAAATATAGGAGAAACTCTACATGATATGCACATCAAAGACATCTTTACAGACACATCACCCAAAGCAGTGATAGTAGAGGCAAAGATAAGCAGCTGGGACTACATCAAATTAAAGAGCTTCTGCACAGCAAAAGAGACAATAACAAAAACAAAGAGAAAACCCACCGACTGGGAGAACATTTTTGCACACAACACTAATGATAAAGGACTGATCACAAAAATCTACATAGAGCTGATGAGACTGAACAACAAAGAAAATAATCCTGTCAAAAAATGGGCAGAAGAGCTAAAAAGAAACTTCTCTGAAGAAGAAATGCAAATGGCCAACAGGCATATGAAAAAATGTTCAACATCACTTGTAATCAGGGAAATGCAAATCAAAACTACCATGAGATACCATCTCACACCAGTGAGAATGGCACATATTAAAAAAACTAGCAACAACAAATGTTGGCGAGGGTGTGGAGAAAAAGGAACACTTCTGCACTGTTGGTGGGAGTGCAAATTGGTCCAACCACTATGGAGAGCTGTGTGGAGATTTCTGGACCTACTAAACATAGAGCTTCCATATGATCCAGCAATTCCACTCCTAGGTAGTTACCCAAAGGACACAGAAACATCAATTCCAAAGAGCACCTGCACCCCTATGTTTATAGCAGCACTGTTTACAATAGCTAAGCTTTGGAAATAGCCCAAATGCCCAAAAATAGATGACTGGATCAAGAAGATGTGGTACATATATACCATGGAATATTACTCAGCATTCAAAAAAGATAAACACATGCAATTTGCAGCAACATGGATGGCGCTGGAAGGGATCATGCTCAGCAAAATAAGCCAGAAAGAAAAAGAAAAATACCGGATGGTCTCACTCATAGCAAGAACCTAGAAAACTTAAATAAGGGACCAGGAAAATGAATAACTATAAGAAAGTAAATATCAAAATCAACAAAAAACTATGAACCAGAGACACTCTATGGGGGGTAGAAGGTGGGAGGGGAGGGATTGGGGTCAAAATAAGGGGGTTGCAATTGTATGGGGAATATAAAAATAAAATGTATTAATAAAAATAAATAAATAAATAATAAATTAAAAAAAAACAATTTAAAAATGGGCAGAAGAGCTAAAAAGAAACTTCTCTGAAGAGGAAATGCAAATGGCCAACAGGCATATGAAAAAATGCTCAACATCACTTGTAATCAGGGAAATGCAAATCAAAACTACCATGAGATACCATCTTACACCAGTGAGAATGGCACATATTAAAAAAACTAGCAACAACAAATGTTGGCGAGGGTGTGGAGAAAAAGGAACTCTTCTGCACTGTTGGTGGGAGTGCAAACTGGTCCAACCACTATGGAGAGCTGTGTGGAGATTTCTGGACCTACTAAACATAGAGCTTCCATATGGTCCAGCAATTCCACTCCTAGGTAGTTACCCAAAGGACACAGAAACATCAATTCCAAAGAGCACCTGCACCCCTATGTTTATAAGCAGCACTATTTATAATAGCTAAGCTTTGGAAACAACCCAAATGCCCAAAAATAGATGACTGGATCAAGAAGATGTGGTACATATATACCATGAAATATTACTCAGCATTCAAAAAAGATAAACACATGCAATTTGCAGCAACATGGATGGCGCTGGAAGGGATCATGCTCAGCAAAATAAGCCAGAAAGAAAAAGAAAAATACCAGATGGTCTCACTCATAGCAGGAATCTAGAAAACTTAAATAAGGGACCAGGAAAATGAATAACTATAAGAAAGTAAATATCAAAATCAACAAAAAACTATGAACCAGAGACACTCTATAGGGGGTATGGGGTGGGGAGGGGCGGATTGGGGTCAAAATAAGGGGGTTGCAATTGTATGGGGAATATAAAAATAAAATGTATTTTAAAAAAATAAATAAAATAAAATAAAGGAAAAAAAAAGAATATCAAAGACACTCAACAATTTTTTTAATAATATTTCTCAAAAAAGAGTTTTCTATATCTTCATAATTGAATGAATCTTAAAAGTAGTAAATATATGTTACTAGGATCCATCATTTTGGGCTACCCAACTCAACAATATTTCACATTTTGTATGGGCAAAAGTATTTTCTATAACTTCTAAGAGAATTAATTTACATATCATTCAACTTACTGACAGTAAATGAGTAATTCAGTATCTTTTAATAAATTAATTTTGTAAATGTATGAATGTATGGTATGGTACAAACAATCCTTCAATCCAGTTCTAGAACATCTTTCCTTTGACCAAATTCCTTCAAGCCCATTTACAGGCTCCAGCCCCATCCCCTGGCAACAACTAATCTGCCTTCTACATTATAATTTTGCTTTCTTTCTTTTAAAAAAAATTATTGATTTTTTTCAAATAAATGAAGTTATGTACAATGCAGTATTTTCATCTGTCTATTCCTTCTTAGAATAATGTTTGGGAGGTTTACCCATCTGGAATAATCTATCAATATTTCATTCCTTCTAATTGATATAATAGCTTTTGCTGTAGAGGTAAATCACATTTTGCTTGGATTGATTTCAGTTTTTCTCTTTTCTGACTAATGCTGCTATGAATGTGTGTATACAAGTCTTCTGTGTGGGCATAACATTTCATTTTTCTTGAGAATAGAGATAAAATGGAATTGCTGGGTCATAGGGTAAATTTTTGTTCACTTAAGTAACACCAAACTTTAGAAAGAGACAATACCATTTTACATTCCCACCCACAACACATGAGGATTCTAGTTTTTTCATATCCTCATCAACACTAAGTATCATTTTTTTTACTAGAGTCATTCCATTGGATACAAAGTGGTAGCTCATTGTGGTCTTAATTTCTATTTCCTAAACAACTAAGGATATGGATGTGTTACTCAGCCACTGGTATGTCTTTTGGTCTTTTTTTAAGTTGGATTGTTTGTCTTCTTATTCTTGATTTCTAAGAGCTTTTTATGTATACCGCAAGCAAGTCTCTTATTAGATACACGATTTGCAAATATTTTCTCCCAGGCTATGTCTTTTTCTCCATTTTCTCAATGGCATGTTTTGAAACATACACATTTTAAAATTCTTATGATACATGATTTATCAATTTTTATTTTTATAGCTCAGGTTTCTGTCCTCATAGCTAAGAAATCTGTGCCTACTTCAAGGGAACAAGTATTTTCTCTGATATTGTCTTCTAAAAGTTCTATGTCATCATATTCACATCATATTCTATGATGGGTTTCTATGTCATCACATTTAATCAAAAAGACCAGAAACAAGTGTTGGCAAGGATGTGGAGAAAAAAGAGCCCTTGTACACTTTTGGTGGTAATGTAGACTGGTTCGGTCCCTATGGAAAATAGTATGAAAGTTTCTCAAAATATGAATGATAGATCTACCAGATTACATAGAATTTCCATTCCTAGGTGTGTGTGGGTGTGTGTGTGTGTGTGTGAAATATCACTAATTTGAAAGGATACATGCATTCTTATTTTCCTTATAGCACCATTTACAAGAGGCAAGATATGGAAACAACCTAACTGCCCAATAAAAGATGAGAAGAATAAGAAGATATTGTATACGTACACAATGGAATACTTCTCAGCTATGAAAAAAAGATGAAATTTTGCCATCTAAAAATACGAATGGAGGGCCTCCCTGGTGGCGCAGCAGTTGAGCCCTAGGTTGCGAAGCTGCCCGCAGCCTCTGCAGCGCTGGTTAGATCCCCACCACCAGACGAGGGTCCCACATGGCGCTCAGACCTCTCCTGCCGCCCGCTGCTCCCTTCAGCAGTGTACTTTGGTCCTTCTGCCTGCTCTGCTCCCCGCTCTGGCTCTGGTGAATTCTCTCACCCTCCCGCGCTTCTGACTGTACCCAGTGCTTGTATAAATAAATAAATCTTTAAAAAAAAAAATACAGATGGAACCGGAGGGAATTATGCTACATGAAATAAGTCAGAAGGAGAAAGACAAATACCAGATGATTTCATCATATGTAGAGAATAAAAATCAAACCCAAGGAAAGGAAGGAATAGAACAAAACAAACCAAAATAAATCCTTGAAATCTGACTGTTGGACTAAGGCAACCACAGGGGAGGGGAGATGGGTGGAAGTGAAGGGAGAAGGTGGACTATAACAGAAGATTATCAGTGCTTTGGTGGTGGGTGAGTGTGACAACATACACTTGTATGTAGTGGAGTTAATCTATACCCTTAAAATGTGTTGTATATTAATGTTATTTTAATTAAGAATAATACAATTTTTTAAAAGAATGTGTTCTCTGTTGTTGCTATGCATGTTAGTTATGTGAGATGCTTCATAGTGCTGTTCAAGTCTTAAACGATGATTTTGTGTTTTGTTATCCTATTATTTAATGTAATTCATGAGTAATTTGAGACATACCACTGCCCTGTTCCTGATTTTTCTCACCTTGTCATCCCATCAGTTGCCTGCCTTTATCAACTTTTTGGTTGGCAAGGTGAATTGTGGTGACGGTTCCCTGTGCAATTCCCACTTAGATAGGTCATTTTCCTGATACCAATACTGATATATCAATCACCAAAACAGTATTGTCTGTTGCAATTGCTCCAGGTTAAATTTAAAAAGGGTTTAGTGCCTAATCTATGAGTTATTCAGGGCCTCACTGGGGGTGCAAGGGTTAAAGTCTCAGAGCTATCAAGCTATGGCCATCCTCTGTGGCATCTTTGATTCCAGGCCAGGGAGCTAACCTACATGGCCCAGTGGACTTGTCTCACCTGCCACTACCCTCAGCAGTATATTTCAGTAGATTCGCCTGTTCTGCTCCCACTCTATCTCTGGTGATTCCTCTAACTCCGCCACCCCACACCTCTGGCCTCTACCTCAGTTCTTGTATGCATAAATAAATCTTTAAAATAAAAATATGAGTGATTCATCAGCTGTGTACCCGTGTACACTTTTATAGTAGTATTTAATTTTCCTCTTTCCAGTTACATTTGCATCAATATGCACAACCTAGGAACGGTAGATGTTGAGCTCTCCAATACATACTGTTTAAGAGTTTGTGTGTGTCTTGTCTGCTATGCCCTTGCAGAGAGAGTGACCCAGAAGGATATACTCTTGCCTATAATAAGGGATTTTTGTGACACTTTCTTCCACTCCTTTATTCCATAAAGCTCATTCCTTTTTGGTTATTTCCTGCCTCTTGATACAAATATTTACATGTCTTAGGATGCATTTTCTCTTGGAGCTGAGCCTAGTCTATCTAACACAAGGCTTTGCTATTTAACTGTTTCATATTTAGTACATGTGTGTTTATTTATAAATTTAACCACGCACCAGAATACTGGGGGATGGGGTGAAAAAATAAAAGCACAGCTAAAGCAAATTTTAAAACCTCATTATTTGGAAATATTTCCCCATAAAGTTTCTCTTTCAGAGTCTATGAAAATTGAATTAAACAAATGTCTTCTATGTGTTCTTGTGTAGTTTAAAATCTAACACAGATGCTGTTAATAATAATAGGTTACAGTTGTTGAGTACTTACATACTCCAGACATTATTCTGAGTGTTTTGTATGTATTATCTTATTTAATTTCACAATAAACCTACAACTTTGGTACCATTATCATACTACTTTACAAATGAGAGATTTATGGTTCAGTGAGATTAAATACCTTGCTCAAAGGCAGAATCAGGATAAAAATCAAGCGAGTTTGACTCCAGAGCCTTAGAGTACTCCTGGCTGTATTCAGTCATGCCATCCTCCTTTCCACAATAATGGTCAATATTTACAGAATACTTGCAATCTGTACCATATAACTCTCACTGCAACCATATCCCTAGGAAGTTGTAACATTACAATCCATATTTTTTTTTTAAGATTTATTTATTTATTTATACAAGCACTGGGTACAGTCAGAAGCGCGGGAGGGTGAGAGAATTCACCAGAGCCAGAGCGGAGAGCAGAGCAGGCAGACTGACGAAATACACTGCTGAGGGGAGCAGGGGGCGGCAGGAGAGGTCTGCGCACCATGTGGGACCTTCACCTGGTGGCTGCAGATCAAACCAGCGCTGCAGAGGCTGTGGGCAGCTTCGCAACCCAGGGCTCAACCGCTGTGCCACAGGGGAAGCCCTACAATCCATATTTTAAAGATGAGAAAAATGAGCACAGTAAAAATTGACTAAGGCCACAAGATAAGAATTGGAGGACTCAGGATTATAATAGTATGTGTCAGATCTAATAGTACAGAAGCACTTCAGGGCACCTAATCCTTGTAAGTCCTTTGTTCAGATAAGGGAGAGAGAAGTTTCCAAATGTTTTTCTCTTATCCTTTTGCCAGACTACCTCAAAGGGTGATAGGAGAGGGTCTAAATAGAGATTGTTACTCATGTGTGATTGCCTATGAACACAGTAGTTTCCCTAGGAAGATGCCACTTATTAATATTCATATGCTAAGCATAAATTAGCAAAAGGAAAGTGAACCAAACCACCTACTTTATTAACATGACCTCAAAGCAGTGAATGAATGCAGCCAATAAGGTAAGAATTTTTTTTAAGATTATATCTTTATTAAACAAGGAAATTATTTTGGTCAATGGAGATATTTTATGTGTTTATTCACAAATACTTAATGTAACCAACTGAGCAGTAATTACTGAGTAAGATTATGAAATTAAAACACAAATCTAGCAAAACAACAACAGATAGTTGCCCCTGTAACAATTTGGAAATATACTAGATGAAAAATACTGGCATTGATTATCTAATTATCAATATACTGCTATCTTCCAGTAAAATTTACCAAGAGTTAGAATATACTGTGATAGAGCTTTAAGATTCCAATACTTCTTTCTAAAATTTAAATTTTCAGTTTCATCATTTGTAACTGTAGAGTATATTGATATGCTATAGTTTACAAACATTAAAGGTTATTTTTTTTCTTTCCCTGGTAGAACTAATACCTCAAAATTTTAGAGTCTGTCATTAGCTTTAGTCTTATTCAGAAACAAAATAGGCCATTTAATTTGTTTATACTTAATGTCAACATAAAATAAATGAATATAAGTGGAGGGAGCTAGAGAAAAATAAAAACACTCATATTACTGCCATAAAATATTAAAAAACATAGCTATATCAACTAAAGTTTTATAATTCAGAACAATATCCTAGATAGTCATGAAAAAGTGCTCAAGAATAAATGAAACTAAATAATCTAAGAGTTTTAAGAGCTAATGCTGGCTACCAATCATATGCCTAAATCTCCCCAAAAATCTAAAAATAGAAATGCATTAAACAGAATGCACAAAGACATAGAGAACAGCTCGTCAAGCTTTCCCAGCTAGGAAAATGTGGCTTTCCCATACATCATTCAATAAAAAACAGATGGAGGAAAATTGGTTGCCAGAAAGAAAGGAAAGATAGACAGCATGTTATAATTATGAGCTTGGGATAAACAAAGGGAGGGAGAAGAATTTTAAAACAAAAAGCAAAGTTCCTTCCATGAAAGCTATCTCTCCTGAGTAAGGCAAACTAAGGATAAAATGACATCCTCTGAGAAACATTAAGTACCACCGGAATAGACATTTTTAAATCATCGAGAATATACCTCCCTTCTTGGTTATCACCCCAATTCATTGCTACTTCTGGTGTTTGTGATTCTGGGGTCCCATCCAGGGTCTAAGGATGGACCTTGTGACTTATGTTGATTTAGTCCTTCTAACCTCATGATCAAATCTGTTCTTGTCAGGGATGGAATTATCTCTTAAAGTGGTCCAATGTAAAGTAAATCTAGAATTTATGCTAACACTGAATGAAAGAGATGCAAATTTTTTTCAGGAGTTGAGCATAGAGATTATGGGTCTAAAGTTGCTGACAGCTATACTGACACTACATGAAATCACTATGCAAGAGAGCAGACTGAAGAGAGAGACAGAGAGTTCTGATGATGAAATTCAGGCCCTTGATCAAACGGCTCCTGAATAAGATGCTCCTCTGGAATTTTGAGTCATGTGAGCCAATGAACTCCCTACTTATCTTAAGCCAAACACCCTTTTTATCATAAGACAGATTTCATATCTACTGATTCTAGAAAAGTCCTTAGTAAACAAATTCCAGACTCAGGAACAATGTTGAATAAACAAAAATTAGAGCCAGGCACTTTTCAAAGCACCTTTTGCACATTCATATTCATAACAACTTCTGAAATAACTGTTACTATAATTCCACTTATAAATGAAGTTAAATAGTATCTCAATCTATAAGAAAATGCCACTTTCTGAGCCCCCCTGGTGGCACAAGGGGTTAAGTCTCAGCACTATGAAGCTATCAGCAGCCACTGCAGCATAAGTTCAGTCCCCAGCCATGGAGCTACCCTATATAACCTTTCCTGTCTGGCCCGCTGTTCCCCTCAGCAGTGTACTTCCATCAGTCCACCTAGTATGCTCCCCACTCTGTCTTTGGTGAATCCTCTCATCTCCACGACCCCCTGCACCTCTGGCCTGCACCCCAGCTCTTTTTTATTTATAAATAAAATAAATCTTAAAAAAATAAAAAGAAAATGCCACTTTTTGCTATCAGAAATCTCCTGGGTGGCTTTTGAAGAACAAAATTCTGTTTCTCACATTTTTAGAGGCTAGAAATCTGAGATCAGGGTGTCTACATGATGAAGTGAAGTAGTCTTCTAGGTTGCAGGCTCCTTGCTTTATCTTCACATGGGGGGTTAAGCTCCCTGGCACTAATCCCATTCATTAGGCCTCTGCCCTTATCACATAATCACCTTCCAAAGGTCCTTATCTCCTAACCCACTATATCAGGCATTTAGATTTCAACATATTAATTTTAAGGGGACACAAACATAGAGATCATAGCAAATGGTTACATATCAAGTTTATACAGATGGTAAATAGGTGCACCTATTCTGAAAATACAAAAAAAAAAAAAACCCTAAAAAATAAATACTTAATGGTAAAACAGGTGGAACAAAAAGTCATAGCATTGCCTTAAAAGGCAAAAAAAAAAAAAAAAAACCAAAAACCAGATTCTTCCTTAGACTCTCCACAAGGAACACAGACTTACCAACCAATTTTAGACTCAGATCCAGGTAGTAAGTTTATATTTCAAGTCACTAAGTCCATAGTCATTTGTTACAGCAACAGAAGGAACTACAAGGGATCTGTATTTTCTTATTATGACAATTTATAAAAGCATAAATATATATAGAAATTCTGGGTGAGGCAGGAAATTCACCGTTGTTTAGGATTCATAGGAGAAAAGATCCATTGTCTAGTATCCATCCAACAATATCTGGTTCATTTTCTGCTAGGATAACATTTCACAGTCAACATTCAAAAATCTATTTCTATAGAAATAGGCACAGAAAATGACATAGAAATGACATAGAAAATTTCAAGTCATAAAATATAGGTTTTTAAACATGCTCTTAAATAGGTTCCAAAACATCACATTCTCAAAAATAAATTCAGTAAGATATGTATAAAATTTTGCATGAGATTCTAAAACAATTATAAATGAAATTAAAGACTTTGATAAACAGATAAGTCCTAACTATAAATTAGAATACTAATTTTATGATGCCTTTAGTTATCTCCAAATTGATCTAATGCAATCCAAATAACATTACCAAGGAAACTTATAAGAGGATTTTGCAATTTAGAAAACCTAAATAAGGGACCAGGAAAAAGACTAATTATAATAAAGTAAAAATCAAAATCAACAAGCAACTATAAACCAGAGACACACTACAGGGGTGGAGGAAAGAGTAGGATCAAAACAAGGGGGGGTGGGAATTGCCTGGGGCCTATAACCAAGATGAAAATGCATACATTGTGCAAAAATGAAAAATGATGTAAAAAAATATATAAATTTTTTAAAAAATTAAAAATAGAAATTATTGTACAGAAATAAATAAATAAAATTTATGTGGAAATGTAAAAGTCCAAGGTAAGCAAGACAAGATCATAGTAGAAGGAAAAGGTGATGGACTACTCTTCTGAAAATTAAGACTTACAAAAAGAACAATAGAATAGTCACCTAAGCTGAGACCCATACATAAACAGACTTGTGATTTAAGACAATGGTGACTTTACAGGCACAATAGATAATAGGTACTAAAAAGACAATAGGTACTAAAAGGAGTTCAGCAAGCTAGCAGCACAGTGAAGATGCTGGGCTTGCCTCCTCCACACATTCACAACTAAATTGCAGCAAAGCAATGTCAAGAACCACTGAAAGGTGCAATGGTCCAGCAGAACTGGGTAGAAAAAACTGTAGTTTAACTGTGTTAGTGATACCAAGACAGCACAAACCATGATGGGTGAGAGTGAAGCTGCTCTTCAGAGCCCTTCTGCTATTGTTGACTTGGGGGTATGCACCCCTATCAGGGACTTTGAAGACCCAGCATTTCGCTGGGGGAGAGGGCAGACAGAGCTGACATGCAGGACAGAGGGTGCACTACTGGAGAACTAAAGGAATAGGAGTACAGAATGATTATTACTGCCTTGAGCTGGAGACTCCTAATCAAGAAAGTTGTAGCCTGAACCAGTGAGATCACCTATGTCTCCTCATAGAAGACATTAGAATTTTCAACCTGAGGGTATGATAGTCAAAACACCTGCCTTCTTCCCACCCACAGCCAAAATGGAGACAACCCTGTGCTACATCTAATGTTCACCACAGACTAAAAGTTTAGACTGACACAAGATTAATGAGACATTTTGCTAAGAAATTGACCTAATGGAGGGAATCAATGTAGATTCCAACAATACAACACAGGTACATGCGTTACTATCACAAGCTTGAAACCTTGATGCTCTGGTGTGTGAAAGGATTCAGGTGCCTATGCTATCCCCCTCTCCATCCCCACTTCCCTCTGGTAAACAGTAAATTCTTTTGAAAGTGAACAAAATTTAAGAGGAGTTAATACAACAAGCAATGCATTCCTGTATTTTCATGTCTAGAAACTTTAAAACATATACATGAATTAGTGGTTTCTTTAAAGTTTATGAATCACATGAACAGTTATTATAATTGAAGTGGTAATGTTAGTTCTTACAGTAACCATAATTGATCAAAAATATATTGTTTTCTTCTCTGCTAAATAAGAAATAATCCACAAAAAAAAAACCACTAATCAGTCAAAAGCTAACAGAATTAGAGAAATTCAAGATTTTTTTCTCATTTTTTTCATTCTCATAGTCTCTCTAAAATTCAAATCTATTGTGGCAAGAGCTACAGAACACAGAAATAATAATCTTGACTGCAGAATATAATGCATGAGCTGTTTCTTAAGCTTCCTACTGTAAAAATCAAATTCTGACTACAAATTTATCTAAGCTTTTTAAGAAATATGTGTTTCTCCCATTTCAGGCAAAAAATATAATTTGTGCCTTCTTCCATGTTTCTTCTTACATAGATGGCTTAGATCCAAAACCGTTTTATTGTTTCACAGTAAGTACAATTTCCAAATGCTAGGCAATCTGATAAATACAATATGAAAGGTCAATCAGCACTGATGCAGGAGAAAAAGAAAGTAAGGTGGTGGAGAAAGAATCTGTCCTTTTACCTGGAAACACTAGATACTGTGGATTCTAGGAGCCAAGTACAGCAACTTACAATTTGAAAATTATTTGCATCAATTGAATTGACAATGTAGAAAACAAATTTCCTTTGGTTCAGTTTTCAGTTGTTACTACCATCTATCTTTTAACTCTTCTATTCCTAAGTAATGAGATACATAGATGAATATACATGAATATATGAATCTGAGCACTATCCTGTAAAATAACAGTTTTTTCTTAACATTTATTTTTATACAAGAACTGGGGAGCAGTCCAGATACGCAGGAGGGTGAGAGGATTCACCAGAGATAGAGCAGGGAACAGAACAGGCAGACTGACTGAAATACACTGCCGAGGGGAGCGTGGGCAAGACAGGAGAGGTCTGCTGCACCATGTGGGATTTTAGCCGGCCCGCCAGGATCGAACCCGCGCTGCAGAGGCTGCGGGCAGCCCCACAGTGCAGTGCTCAACTGCCTATGCCACTAGGGAGGCCCCCTGTTAAATAACACTTTTAACAGTGGGTGGTTACCTTCTATATGAAATGAGTAAAGGGGCGAGTAGTAATTATTAATACAATTTATCTCCTCCATGTCTGCAAATTCAGTCCTCTAGGTGGAGTCCTGAAGCACAGATGGAGTCCTCTTTTCACCCAAAGGTAAGGCTGTGGGTACCTGATAAAATCAACCTGCGGTACCACTTGACAAATTAACTTCTGGGAAAGTTCTTTTAGATTCAGGTTTCCTCAGTGCAATTGACATTCTCCAATTCCATTCTGGTTTTTCTATCTTCTTCCCAATTCTTACTTAATTCTCCATTTGAAGTAATGGCCTACTGGGCTATCTACCTGGACTGGGATTCACTCCTGACTGCTAGATGCAGCCTCTTGGACCACTGACCTTGACTTCAGGAGCCTTGTTGCTGCTCCAAATCCAGCTCCTGTAACTCTGCCCTCAAATACAATCTCACAGGGAATTTTTATATTTCTTGGGAGAAAGTACAGTGTACAAAGAGATAGTGGCAGTTTGATTCTCCAAGTTAAAAGCAACATAGATTTAATAATAATGAAGAGAAGAGGAAGGTGTTTTACAAATATACCTTTTCCATTAGGGGTTGAACCAGTCAACAGTCCCACCAACAGTGTACAGGTTTCCTTTTTCTTCACATCTTGTCAACACTTGTTATTTCTGGTCTTTTTGATAGGAACCATTCCCACAAGCGTGAGATGGTATCCCAATGTGATTTGGATTTTTGTTTCCCTGATGGAAAAAAAATGAAAATGCCTTCTTTGGAGAAATGGGTGTTTAGTGTTTAGCTCTTCTAATAATTTTTTGACTGGGTATCATGGGTTTTGTTCTTGTTGAGTTATATGAATAATTTGGGTATTAGCCCTTTATCAAATATGTGATGTGCAAATATTTTCTCTGATTCAGTAGGGTATCTTTCAGTTCTAATTATAGTCTCTTTCATTGTGTGAAGCTTTATAGTTTGTTATAATACCACTTGCTTATTTTTGCTTTTGCTTCCCTTGCTGTTTGAGCTGAGTTCCCAAAGATATCTATGATGCCATCATGGTGTGTTTTTTGCCTGTTTTCTTTTTTATGTATTTTATGGTATGGGGCCTTACATCTAAGTCTTTAATTCCTTCTGAGTTAATTTTTGTATATGATGTAAGAGACTGGTCTAGTTTCATTCTTTGCTATGTGCCTGTTCAGTTTTCTCAGCATCGTTTGTTGAAGAGACTTTCCTTTCTCTTGGCTACTTGTTATAGACTAAATGCCCATATAAATATCAGTCTCAATCCATTTTTATAAATGAAGAACTATATTTATAAATGTTGCTTAGTAGTCCCTGAAGAAACTTCTCCATTCTATGTTGTATGCCTTGTTTCAAAGTGTCTATAACCATAGCAATCAAAATGTCAATCCCAATGAAAATTTAAAGTGAAAATTAAAGCAAAAGAACTAATAAAAATGTACTGATTGTATTGACTCTGACCAGCAATGTTTCTTATATCTACTTTATAGCATCAGTGTAGTAACATAAAATTGAAAGGCACATGGCCTGGCTCCAACCCAGGCTCAAAAACACTCTAGCGACATGACCATGAGAAATGTTCTCCTTACCTCATCTTCCTCATTTGAAAAAACATAAATAATATTAGTATCTATTTCATGAAGTCACTGTCAATATTAAATTACTAATTACACATAAATTGATATGAACAAATCTTAGTATATAGAAAGCCCTTGATAATTTAAGAAAAAACTAATATTATTTACATTACACTATTAGATTGGGTATTAAATGTTGAGAAACTACCAGTGATAGGTCCAAGTTAAAAGAAATCAGACTATAGACTACTATTTATTTTCATAGATATCAAAATGTCCTGCTAGTTTGTTAGAAACATGTATCTTTACATACAAAAGTACTGAATAATTTAAGTATGGCATATAGATACACATACACACACAGGATTCCAAGGCTGCAAGGTTGAGCATAAAATTTTTAAAGAACACCTTTTGAGGTTTATTTTCATTTTTAGTTGCTTATTTTGGTCTAGAAAGTACAGATCTCTCAAAAGAATTTCTTGCCCAAATAAGTATGCCAAATAAGTATGCCCCAAGACACATGAATGATAAATGTATTATATACCATGGAAGGTTTCCTTTTCAAAAACTAGTTATCAACTACTTAAATAAATTCCCACAAGGAAGAAAAAACACCATGCAAATGATCAAGTTCTGTGTTTCTCATTTCTTCCTTTTAATTGTTCTGTGTTTGTATCTGGCTTTTCCACAGGAAAGTTTGATGCATGGACTCTGCTTCAAAGTTGAGATAATGGAATTTCTTCTTGCAGACTTACACTACACAGCATAATTTTCTGGGGAAAAAAAAGTGCCAAAATGCTTTGTAGCAATATATATATATATATATATATATATATATATATATATATTGCACTATTATATTTATTTATTATATTTATATATATATATATATATATATAAATGGAAGGAGGGTGGTAAAAAGAAAACATTCTTCAAAGGAAATAACAGTGGCCAAACCCTGTTTTTTCAGTAGTGAAACAGGGTGAAACCCTCTGTCACATAAATTTGACTTTATTTCAAAACCATATGTCACCAGTTATAATTTTTCAGGGTCTAAAGGTGAATAGGGAAACAAAAAGTGAATTCATTAAGCAGGAATATTTTAAACTCTTGTCAAAAATTTCTTGTGTTACGATTTGAAAAATCTCACTCTCAGCCTCCAAAACAATGCAGTTTATCTGCCATACTTTCAGATATTAAGCCAATTTTGTGCTTTTCTCCCCATGTCCTTAAGAATATAATTCCATATCTTTAGTTTGAAACATACATTCTTAACTTACTTTCATGTTTACTTATCCAGATGAAAACTCAACTTGGCCAAAAATAACAGGTTTTGTCACTAAGTTCATATTTAACAAGATTACACATTTTTGATAACTTTGAACTGAATTTTTAGTTCTTGTCTACCACAGCCAAAGGAAAAACTTGTTTCCTGCATCAACACTTAGACTATGTCTCCCCATGTATTATCAAGGGGTTGAAATCTAGTCTATATACTCAGATGTGCAGATATATGAATTTCTGTATTTTAAATTACTTACCTCATCTTGGCTCTCAAGTTGTCTTTCCAACTTTGTCAACTATTTCCTGGTGGTTTTATTTGAAAATGATCAATTTAAATTAATAATTCATTTCCAGATTTGTGCTTTTCCTTTAATTCCTTCTTTCTAATGTGGCCTATTGATATAAGATAAGCTTAATTTTCAATTAGCAAAGAGCAGGAGGTGACTGCTGTTCATGATTTCTGTTGAGAGAGTGACTCATTCCATTTGAGGTTAGAGCACTGTCCTCTGCTCTTATTGTATCTGCTAGGAAACACCCTGGCTTACCTGGTTACTGCATACACAAAAGTAGTATCCACAGAGATATATCTGCACCTGGTCTATTAGAGACAGCTTCACAAACATTCCTGAGATTCCAGTCCTAAAGTGCCTACACACACTATCATGTCCTCATCCCATTCACAGTTTTCTTATACCAATGATTCTCTCAGCACTTTCTTTTTCCATCCTTAACCACTTTTGCCTTAGTTAAGGTTCATTGTTTAAAGCAACGGAAGTACATTCTACCTGAATTAGGGGACTGCAGGGGACTGCAGACTTAGAGCTCTTCTTTAAGGAAAGTTTGCATGACTTGAAGAAACACTGAGGCTAAAGAACCAGACTTGAGACCAGGCTTTGAGGAACAGAATCCAAAACTATGCCAAAGGACTTTCACTTCTGATTAGAATACAGTAGGTAGCAGCAGACCAGCAGCAGCTCCCACTGCAGCAGCTTGAAAAAAATGATTTACCATAATTATATTCTTAAATACATTATGGAGCTATGAAAACAAAGTGGACTAGAAAGGATAAAATTTTAGATCTTCTTAGGTGAGCTGATGATCCTCCCATGTTTACTGACCCTGGGAGGAATTCACTGATTTTTAGAGTAGGTTAAAAATCGATTTTATATAGGTAGAGGCATCCTACTAAGAAAATAGAGTAAGTAAAGCCTTTGGAGTTCACATGGACTAGATAATATATTAGAAACCAGAGTACCTCTGAAATCATGACTTGTTTTCTCCCCAAGAAATACATATATCTATATTTGAATTCTAGAATAACAAAAGAGCCTGGTGTTCTAAGCTGGAAACAAAGGAAAACCCCACAGTCTATGGTAGTTAGAAAACAAAGTTCACTAGTATTATTTTTGCTGCATTCATCAGGTTCTGGTATTTCTTGTCTTTTCAATTGCCTTCAGATATTTTATAATTTCTCCTTTGATTTCCTCATTAACCCAGTAATCATTCAGTAGTGGGTTATTCGATCTCCATGTATTAGCAGTTTTTCTTTCTTTTTATGGCTGATTTCTAGTTCGATTTCTAGTTCGTAGAAAATACGAGAAAATACTTGATATGATTTCAGTCTTTATGAATTTATTGACATTTGTTTTGTGACCTACCCAACATATGGTCAGTCCTCAAGAATGTTCCGTGTGCACTTGGAAAGAATATACACTCAGCTTTTGGGGTGGGGGTGCAGCTAGTATAAATCTAGTATAAATCTTTCTTTAAGGTTATTACTTACTTGTTATTTTCTGTCTGGTTGATTTGCCCGTTGATGAAAGTGTGTTATTATCAATGCCTGTTTTTAGATTTATTGATAGTTGTTTAATATACTTCAATACTTCTTCATTTAGTGCATATATCAATATATTGAGTGCTATGTCTTCTTATATCAGCACCTAAAATTATTATATAATGTCTATCCCTATCTGTCATTATCTTTTTTTTAGCTGACAGTCATTTTAGCTAATGGAAGTATGGTTCTATCTGCCTCTTGGGAGGGGAGAGAGAGGGGTTCCCATGTGCTTTTCAGATTGTTTTCCAACTATTTACTTTGAGTCTATGCTTATCTCTGGGGTTCAGATGGATCTCCTAGAGGTAGCAGATAGTTAGGTTTTGTTTTCTGATCCATCTAGCCATTCTGTGATTTTGAGTTCAGTGCATTTGCATTTACGGTGATTATTAATATACATGAAAATGTGCTACATCACTTTGTTTTTATTTTTTTTGTTCCATCTATTCCCTCATTCAATTTTTGTGGATATTCTTGTCTTCGAATTACATAGGAGCATTCCTTTGTTTCTCCCTCATATCTAAATGAGAGGTTTGTGGGATACGGTATTGTTGTTTGGCAGTTTTTATCTTTGAGTATTTTGAATACTTCATTTCCTTCTGTCCTGTTTGCGAGGTTTCTTCTGAAAAATTGGATGTAAACCTGATGGGAGAATATTTATAGTTACCTGCCTTTTTCTACTAGCTTCCTCAATATTCTCTTGGTGTTCAATTTTTGGCTGTTTCATGACTATGTTTACTGGGGTAAACAGTTGTTTAGATAAACAGTTGTTCTTTTAGTTTCATGGATTTGTTCATGTAGTTCCTCCCCCAGGTTTTAGAAGTTTTCCTCTATTATTTATTTGAGTAAGTTTTCTGAACCAGTGTCTCTCTCTTCCCCTTCTGAGAGATCCACTGTCCTTATGTTGTTTTCCCTAATGGAGTCATATAATTTTAAATTGCTTCTTCATTGTGTTTACATTTATTTCTATCATTTGCATATTACTATTTTGATCCTCTATTTGGTCTATTCTATTTTCGTAGCTTTCTTTAGAATTTTTAGTCTCATCTATTGAACATCCTGAATCTCTATTAATTTCTTAAATAGAGACTTCTCAGTTCATTTGTTTTTCTAAATTTTATTGTATTTCTATGGTCACAGGTTCTGAGTTCTCTTGTAGCACTCTAACTTGCTTTTCTGGGTTTCTGTGTTTTTTTTTCCCATCCCTTTGATTTTCTTTATTATGGCATTTAGTAGATATCTTCCATTCATCAATCAGCATGATGTTCCTTATCCATTTCTAAGCTAATTTCCCTCATTCCATGTTCTCTTAATATAACCCCAAGAAACAACACAGATTAAAATATAAAGAACATTTAATACTTGCTGAGTAAAAAGAAGAGAAAATGAACATTGCGTAATTCAAGCTCAGATTGCTCGGATTTGTTCAGTGCATTTTTGACATTCAAGAAAAGTATGCAAGGGCATCTGCTTTTATGTTAATAATTTAACTGGAAAAAAGATAAGGTTTGAGCTATATCTTTCATCTGAAATACAATTATCCCTGTAAATGGCTAAAGGCAAATTTTATTCATAGCTTACAAGCACACCAGTACAGTATTTAGCTGCAGGGTAAGATTTCTATTGCATGTTTCTCATCTTGACTCAGTCCCTCATATTGGGTGTGTTTTCTCTTTCTGAAGGGGAAAAATGACAAAAGCAATGAGGTCTGTCTCCATGCCTTTTAGGAATTAATAAGTCCCGAGGGATTTCTGCTAGAAGTGAGGTCTCACACATGATTTGTGTTCCTGACAGGGGGCCTGCCTCTGTAAGTGAAGAAGTTAGTCCTTCCACATCATCAGTGCTATGACCAGGCATCTATTTTAACACTTTATATAAAAGACAAAACCAGAATCCATTACAAAAGTTTCTGCCATATTAAAAACTTTTTTAATCTAAAGCACCTATGATTTTGCTTATGAATCAGATCATATCTCCCCTCAATAGTTCATCTTTTCTTCCCTTTCTACTCTCACGTTGGTGTGGGACAGTGGAAGTAGGGAAGTAGAGGTGAATTATATCAACAAAATGGAAATATATCTTATGTAAGAAACATACATATCTCTGAATATTTATTTTCTTTTTTTAAAGATTTATTTATTTATGCATATAAGAGCTGGGGTATAGGCCAGAGATGCGGAGTGGGGGTGGGGGTAGGAGGAGTCACCACAGACAGAGTGGGGAACAGAACAGGCAGACTGACTGAAATACACTGCTGAGAGGAGCAGCGGGCGAGTCAAGAGAGGTCTGCTGCGCCGTGTGGGTTGCTCCCCGGCCAGCCGGGGACTGAACTCGTGCTGCAGAGGCTGTGGATTGCTTCATAGTGCAGTGCTTAACCCCTTGCACCACCAGGGAGGCCCTGAATATTTATTTTCTTTCATGCTTTTACAGGGTATAAATGTCTTGACTTATGTATTGAATTTTAATTTTATAACATTTTCTGTGAGGTTTGACTTGTCACAGAAGAACAAGATTCCAAAATATGTGGAATTCCAGTGCCCTCATTATAAAGGCAGATTAAATCTATCAATGTGTTTTAAGAAGACTGCAAAGTTCCCCAAACATCATGTCATCTTAGTAATGTTTACTTATATCGTTATAAAAATAAATAATACATTAATAAGGGAGTCATCTCTGTTCCACCTTTCCATCACTTAGTTGTGTGACCTTTTACTCCTACAACCTAAGGTACCATGCCCTGGGCTTGGGAATAATGCAATAATGATTGCTTTTTTTTTTTTAAGATTTATCTTTATTTATTTATTTAATTATTTATTTATTTATACATACAAGCACTGGGCACAGTCAGAAACGCGGGAGGGTGAGAGAATTCACCAGAGCCAGAGCAGGGAGTAGAACAGGCAGATGGACGAAGTACACTGCTGAGGGGAGCAGCTGGCGGCAGGAGAGGTCTGTGCGCCATGTGGGACCCTCCTCTGGTGGCCGGGGGAGCAGCCAGGGATCTAATCTGCACTGCAGAGGCTGCAGGCAGCTTTGCAACCCAGCGCTCAACTGCTGTGCCACCGGGGAGGCCCTAATGATTGCTTTTTTTTTTTTAACTTTTATTTTTATTTATTTTTTTAAATAATAAATTTTATTTTTATATTCCCCATACAATTGCAACCCCCTCATTCTGACCCCAATCCTAATGATTGCTTTTTAACGTGACTTTCTGCTACTTGGGCCAAAATTAAGGACCAAGTGTACAGGTTGAAGAAAATTTGAAGTAAATACCATGGTAAAATATAGAAATGAATTAAAATTTTTGAATATCTATTTATATGATAATGTATATAAAGATGGCACCTAGTAAAACCTTTTCTTTGGGAATAACATGTAAAGGAGAAGAAGAAAGGAGGAAAGAAAAAAAAACAAAAGGAGAAGGATGTTAATACTCATTTTCATCACCATATTTGTCTTCCAATACCTTTAGAAATTAAGGGAGGAAAAATGATCTATTTGATTTTGTTTTATTGGTTTTTGTTTTAGTATTTACTGATAACTATTAGCAATTTCTGGAAGGAGAGTGAGTTTCTTAAGAAACTGAATCAGTGACTGCATTTAATAAATTAAGCCAAAAACTGAAAGTATTCGAGCAACCTAAAATAATAATAAACTGCTATTTTAAAGGACTCAGTTTCCAGATCATCATTATAATATGAATATTTTCCTAAAATTATTCTTTAGGTACTATTTCTCTTTCCACCTCCATTCTCACTATATACTTATCCTGTTTTTAAAAGAAAGGTACATTTCTCACTATTTCATACTATACCATCCGGACTCAATCCAGGTAGAAAACATTTATAGTTGGAAAACAAAGGCACAACTCAAATCTGGGTGTGAGGACAAAGAAAATGAATGACCTTGCCAACTACATGAAAAGTACTTTCAAAAATCGACAGGGAAGTACCTCCAGATGTGCCATATTTAAGAAAAGGAGCTCTGTCTCTGGACCTCACCAAAGCTGTGTGGAACTGAAAAAGGGCCGAGCCCACAGTCAGAGGTGAACTGAAATCCTGCATAAGCCAGGCCCTGCCACTGGCTGTGTTGGAACCCAGAGGGGGATCCAGGGACTGGGAACCCAGGTGGAAATCCAGCCACCACTGTGGCAGACCAAGGGCACAGGGAAGTGCCTCCCAGTAGTGCTAAATCTAAGACAGAGAGCTTTGCATCCGAACTTCACCAAAACTGTGTGGAACTGAGAAAGGGCTGTCCCCACAGTCAGAGGTGAGCTGAAAGCTCACACAAGTGAGGCCCTGCAACTGGCTGCCAGCTGGAGCCCAGAAGGGGATCCAGCCACCCTGGCAGTCTAAGGGAGCAGGGAAGTGCCTTCCAGAGGAGCCATCTTTAAGACTGGGAGCTCTGAGTCTGGACCTCACCAAAACTGTATGGAACTGAGAAAGGGCTATCCCCATAGTCAGAGGTGAGCCAAAAAGCATGCACAAGGCAGGCCCCACGTCTGGCCTTGAGTTGGAACCCAGAAGGGGATCCAGCGGTTAGGTGCCCAGGGGTGATCCAGCCACCACCAGAGCAGTCTGAGGGACCTCAAGACAAACCTCTGGTATTAAATAAATGCAGAGGGAATGGATTTCCAGGGACAGCACCCATCAACACATCCTTAGTACCACACCCTACTGGAATTCTGGTATAACAATATTGGACTTGATTGGGCCACCAGTTTCCAGCATCCTAGAAGGAGCACAACAGAGAGATGCCAGCCAGTAACAACAACACATTGTCCCAACTAATAGGACAAATTAGAAAACAAGCATCAGGGAGAAGAAAAACTACAAGCAACCAAGCAAGTCCTCAAGGAAAAGACACACCACAAAAAGAAAATCACCCGCCAGGGCCTCCCCTGGTGGCACAGGCAGTTGAGCGCCACACTATGAAGCTGTCCACTGTCTCTGCAGTGCCGGTTCATTCCCGGTCTGTGAGAATCCCACATGGCGCGGCAGACCCCTCCAGTCTTGCCCGCTGCTCCCCTCAGCAGTGTATTTTGTCGGTCTGCCTGTTCTGTTCCCTGCTCTGTCTCTGGTGAATCCTCTCACCCTCCTGTGCATCTGACCTGTACCCCGATTCTTGTATAAATAAATAAATCTTTACAAAGAAAAAAAGAAAATCACCCACAAGATTGCATCAACAGTGACTTGGAAGAACTTCTGAGCCATCTAGATAGAAAATTTAAAATTGCCATGATTAAAAAACTAAAAGAAGTCATAAAGGAAAACAATAAGTGAAAAATAATCAATGAAGAGAAGAATGAAATTGAGTACCTAAAGAAGAAAGTGAAAGAAATGTAGGAGATCAAAGGATTAATGGAGGACCTAAAGAACTCTAGGAAAAGCAGTGAAAGCAGAATAGATGAAATGGAAAAACAAATAAGTACTCTCAAAGAGATGGAAATAAAAAGAACCATAACAGAAAAGGAAAAAGAAGTACGAAGGAAAAAGAATGAAGATCTGGAACAAGACAAGGATGTCCACTCTCACCACTGCTTTTCAATATAATACTGGAAGCCTAGCCAGAGCAGTAAGACAAGAGAAAGACATACAAGGAATCCAAATAGGGAAGGAAGAAGTCAAACTATAATCACAGGGCCTCCCTGGTGGCGCAGCGGTTGAGCGCTGGGTTGCAAAGCTGCCCGCAGCCTCTGCAGCGCCGGTTCGATCCCCGGCTGCTCCCTGGCCACCAGAGGAGGGTCCCACATGGCGCGCAGACCTCTCCTGCCGCCCGCTGCTCCCCTCAGCAGTGTACTTTGGTCCTTCTGCCTGCTCTGCTCCCCGCTCTGGCTCTGGTGAATTCTCTCACCCTCCTGCGCTTCTGACTGTACCCAGTGCTTGTATAAATAAATAAATAAATCTTAAAAAAAAAAACTATAATCACAGACGATATGATAATATACACGGAGAACCCCAAAATCTCCACAGAAAAACTAATCGAACTAATCAATCAGTTTAGTAAAGTAGCAGGATACAAAATCAACACACAAAATCAGTAGCCTTCCTATACACAAACAATAAATCTGAAGAAGAAATCAAGAAAACCATCCCTTTTATTATTGAAACAAACAAAAAAAATACCTGGGAATAAACCTAACAAAAGAGGTAAAGGACCTATACAAAGAAAACTATAAAACACTGTTAAAAGAAATAGAAGAAGGGCCTCCCTGGTGGCGCAGCAGTTGAGCGCTGGGTTGCAAAGCTGCCCACAGCCTCTGCAGTACCGGTTCGATCCCTGGGTCCGGGTGAGGGTCCCATATGGCGCGACAGACCTCTCCTGCCATGCCCGCTGCTCCCCTCAGCAGTGTACTTTGTCACTCTGCCTGTTCTGTTCCCCACTCTGGCTCTGGTGAATTCTCTCATCCTCCTGCGCTTCTGACTATACCCAGCTTGTATAAATAAATAAATAAATCTTTAAAAAAATAAATAAAGTTTTAAAAAAAAAAAGAAATAGAAGAAGACACAAAGAAATTGAAAGACATCCCTTGCTCATGGGCTGTAAGAATTAACATCATCAAAATGGCCATCCTACCAAAAGCAATTTACAGATTCAATACTATTCCAATAAAAATTTCAATGACATTCTACAAAGAAATAGAACAAATATTGATGAAATTCATATGGAGCCACCAAAAACCCTGAATAGCCAAAGCTCTCCTGGAAAAAAAAAAGAAGGGAATGGAGGTATCACACTCCCAGACTTCAAGCTACACTACAAAGCCATAATAATCAAAACTGCATGGTATTGGAACAAGAACAGATACACGAACCAATGGAACTGAATAGAAAACCCAGAAATAAACCCACAGACTTACAGTCAACTAATCTTTGACAAAGGAGCAAAGAATACCCAATGGAGCAAAGAAAGTCTGTTCAATAAATGGTGCTGAGAAAACTGGGTCGCTACATGCAAAAGAATGAAGCTTGACTACTACCTCACACCATGCACAAAAACCAACTCAAAATGGATTAAAGAACTAGACATAAGACCTGAAACCATAAAATATATAGAAGGAAATATAGGCAAAACACTACATGACATAAACCTCAGTAACATCTTTAAAGATACATCACCCAAAGCAGTGATAGTGAAGGCAAAGATAAACAGCTGGGACTACATCAAATTAAAGAGCTTCTCACCCTCCCATACATCTGGCCTGTACCCTGGTTCTTGTATAAATAAATAAATCTTTGAAAAAAATAATAAAAGCTAGTGTTTAAAAAATAGGATAGAAGAAATAAATTTGACTTCTTGTTAGATAAATAACATGCAAGTACCTGCAAGGAACTTATAGTAAGGATTTCTGGAAACTATACATCAGAGCTCAAAGAATTGAATAACATCACTGTAACAAAACTTCTTCAATTCCCATGAACTTTCCATGATTATTTAGGGAAAATGAAACAGCTGGTATTGCTATAAGAATGAAGATACAATAGTGAGCAAGAACCTATGCATTTGGGGACTACATCTGGTGGGCAGCAACAGAAGAGATAATCATATTTTGTAAGAAAAAAATACTTTATACAAATGTCAAATCATGGAACTAACTGAAGTGCCCTTCAATTGATGGATGGCTAGAGACACTGTGGCGCATATATATAATGGAATATTACATAGCTGTTAAGAAAGATGAAAGCATTGCATCTAGGGACAAATTAGATGGAACCTGAGGTGATTATGTTGCAGGAAATCAGGCAAAAAGTGATGCTCTCATCTTCGAAATCTAAATTTACAAAACAATTACATATATATAATAGAAGAAATAAAAATTTGAACTGGCAAAAAGAAGATAATGGTTACTAGAGGGAATAGGGGGAAGGGGAGAGAGAATGGCGGAGGAAGGCAGATATGGTATGGCATAGGTGGTTTGATGAAGGGAAGAAAAAAAAGTAAAGGTACTTTATAAGGGTCAGAACTCATTGTGGCTGCTAGGATGACAACTTAAAATAAAAAATAATATCCATCATTAAAAAGAACTTTGCATCATGACCACATTACAATGTCACAGGAATTCTTAGAAGAACTTTGTATTACTTTAGGTTCATGTGGTCAAATGAAAGGCTTATTTTCAATGTTTAAATTATAGTGAAGTCTAGAATCTCAGGTCAGAATTGATTTCTATTTTTAGCTCATTATTCCAATAATAACATATGGTTTTATACAGAAGAAAATCCCTGCTAGCTGAGGACTGAGAGATGACAGTATTATAAAGCTATGTCTGAGAGTGGTTTTCAGAAATTTGATGAGGAATTTCCTACACAGTCTGGAGTAAAGAAACCTAGAACATTTCCTGGTCTTTGCAGACAAAGTATTTTTTTTTTCTTATTATGAAAAATACTCTTGCTTTGTTATAGCTAATACATGATATTCCTGTTATATTATATAGTATATTATATATAATTCTCTTAATAAAATAATATATGTTATATAAATATTATTTTAGTAATTAAGCAATCTACCTAACAGTGAATAACTAGATATGAGAGATCCATAGTTATGCCAGTGAAACATTGTGTTGTCACCCCAACATCTCCCATGCCCCCACTAACATGCCCATACAGTGATGTCCCATGAGTCATGCTGGTACAGTGGGACCATGTGGTCACTATTAGATGGAGCAGGTTTGGGGACCTGATCCAACTTGGGACAATTAGTTAAGATTGGGGCTGAGAAAGATGTTAGTTTTTAATGATGTAACTAGACTATATACAAATGAAACTTGTGGGTTGGCAAGTATGGGTTGGCATATTCTATTTATCACACTTGCTCCAGCAAAGCAGAAGAATCCATTATGCAGAGAAAGAGAAAGAAGAATATGGCAGATGGACAGCATATATAAGGTAGAGATCCTCCTATTATTTTAGTAACTACATCCCGGTCCCTCACTGCCCTTGAGTTATATAAAATACTACTGTACCCTTCTAAAAATGCCCTTTTTCTCTTCCAACTAGTTATATTCAGATGAATATCAATGAGAATTCATGGATAGAAGTCATAAATAAGGAAGTGGAGCTGGCCAGAAATAGGTAGGGGAACGAAGTAGGAAATATTAAGAAATGAGGATAAGCAGCAAGATTTACCATGATAAAATATAGTAGAAATATACATACCAAATAGACAAATCAAGAATTGATTCTAAGGGAAAAATGACAAAGGAAGAGAAAAAAACAAAACAAAACAAAACAAACCCTAGACGTCTGACTTTAGAATTGAGGCTATCAGAACGGGAAGTGGGTGTTAAAAAGGGAAGAGCAACAACAGAATGTAGTGCAGGACAACTGGTGCTTTGGTGGGGTGTGATGTGGTGACATACATTTGAGGAGGTGTGAACCTGCATTCCTAAATCATATATAGTGTTGTAAACCAAAGCTATCTCAAAACAACAAAGGGCCTCCATGGTGGCCTAGGGGTTAAATCTCTGCTGAGACTTATCACCGCTGTGGCATGCGTTCAATCCCAGGCCAGAGAGATGACCCACATAGGGCACAGCTGACTTCTCCTGTCTTGCTTAATGTTCCGCTAAGCAGTGTATTTCAGTAGATCTGCCTGTTCTGCTCCCCACTTTGTCTCTGAGAAATCTGCTCAACCCCAGCAGCTTTAGCCTGCACCCCAGTTCTTCTATAGAAAAAAATAAAAATTTTTTTAAATAAAATATATTTTTTTAAGATTTTATTTATACAAGCACTGGGGTACAGGCCAGAGGTGCGGGAGGGTGAGAAAATTCACTAGAGACAGAGTGGGGAACAGAACAAGCAGAAGGACTGAAATATACTGCTGAGGGGAGCAGCAGGCAAGACAGGAAATGTCTGCCTCACCATGTGGGCATCTCTCTGGCTGGCCGGGAATTGAACCCGTGCTGCAGAGGCTGCGGACAGCTTCACAGCGCTGAGCTCATCCCGCTGCGCCACCAGGGAGGCCCATAAAAAATAAATTTTTTTTAAGTAAATAAAAAATAAAAGCTGGAAACACCCATTCAAAAGAAGTCATTCACACACTGTGTAACTTATAGCTAAAAAGTAACCAAACAGGGTGCATGATCTAGTCTCCTCTGTACCTTCTAATTGCTCCCTCTCCCTTCCTCCCTCTCTCTCTCTTTCCCTTCCCAATCTTAAGAGTAAAGCATAAGAACTTGTCTTTCAAAAAGAGGAAAACTTTCTTCCTCCTGTCTCACTCAAAATGTTTTAAAAACAATTAACACCTCAGCCTCATTTTGCTCTTATTCAAGTGGTTTTTTCCCTTTTCATTCTATGAAGGATGCTTTCTGAAACATTTCTTGGTTCCTCAGTCCCTCTCACTACTGTGTAACTCTGTTCCCAGGCAATTCTACCTGAACAATGTCTCTATAGTCTATCTGCTTCTCTGTATATTCTCTGCAACAGCCCGAGCTCATGCCTCATCCTCTCTTATTGAAGCCAAGATAACAGCCTCCTCGTTGGTCTCACTGGTCTCCAGCCTTTCCTTTTTCCAATCTACTACTTATAATATCCTGTCATTATCCCCTAAATACACAAATATGGGGGATCATAGGCACTTAAAAATTCTTTCAAGTCTTAATGTTACCTTAGATTAAATCTATATTTCCTAATGTGACTATCTAAATCACTTTCAATTTTACCAAGTACTTGTATTTCCAATTTCATCAATCACAAACTTTCCCCACACACCATATGTAATACTGCTCCCCTCCGTAGTGTACTTCAGTCAGTCTGCCTGTTCTGCTCCCCACTCTGTCTCTGGTGAATTCTCTCGCCAACCCACACTTCTGGCCTATACCACAGCACTTGTATGCAAAAATAAATAAATCTTTAAAAAAATAACAAGCCAACAAAGTCATTTATTCACGTATTATTCATTCAATAATTCAAAGACATATTCACCAAACATATGCTGTAATTCAATTTTGCAGCAGTATCAAAATACTTCACATAACCCCTTTTATTTACATAGTGAACAAAAGTTGCAGAGTTGACATTAGTCAACAGTCTCAACTAAATAGTCCTATTTAGTACTAAATGGTCCAAATGAATATTGCAGCATAATATCAAAATGTAGTAGATGGTCAAAATAACTTTGTTTTTTAAATACTTGCATTTTAAGTTAAACAACTTTCATAAACAAAGCAGAAATTAAATGCTTAATGTATTATAACTCCAAAAAAGTATAAGTTTATTACCATAAATTACAAACAAGTTCATTTCTTATGACAGGAAACAATACCTTAAGAAGCATGTTAATAGTGTCTGAGAAGAAACATCAGGTTCTCCCAAAACAATAAAAGGTAAAAGGACATCCTCTCATTACCAACTGACAAAGGTAAAGCATTTTTCACAACAGCATGGACCACACACTCAGAAACAGATCTGAGTTTAATACAAATGATATAATCTCTAATCATCCACAGCTACTTTTATAACTTCATATAGACCATGGATTAGGTAAAATACACTATAATATTTGGCAGACTTCAAGACCAGTATCCTAAGCACATTACTAAATATAATTTGATGTCCTAAAAGAAGCAAGACCTGCATACTTTTGAAGCATAACTAATCTACAGCTACAAAGTTCTACTCTTGATAGTATCACCAGCCTGGTAACCATAAGTTCCTTGTCTTGCTCTGTTTGTCCTTGTTTTGCTTCTCTTTATTTTTTCTTGCCGATAAAACCAGAAAACAGCTGAAATCATGATGGAGGTAGAAGTCAGACAAGGGTTAAACCACAGCCTCATCCCATAATAAAAGTCACTCCTACCAGCACCACAGCAGATCTGGTCAAGACCAAACTTGGAAAAAAGGGGGGGCCTGAATGCAGTTTCTGCAAACCCTGCCTATTTCTCTGAAATCCTGCTGACACAGACCTTTAACCTCTCCCTTCTTTAAGCTGCCCCCATGTAAGTACCTACTTCCCCCAATTTAGGGGAAGACAATAGTCCCCTATATCCTCAGGATGCTGGCTCCTTATTAAATCTGATTCTTCCCACCAACTCTTGTCTTTCTTATGAACCATGAAGAGTTAGACCCCAAATACCTGCAACAATAGTATTTACCGTTTGGTGGTGTCACCCAGTCTCTAAAGGACAAAAGTAGAGAGCAAAATCAGCACAACGCATACACAGAAGTCTTTATCCTCAAAGGAATACAGATTTGCAGCAGAGAAAAGATGCCTGCTGCTCCTTTACTCTGCACCCAAAATCCTTTACTCTGCATGTTTCTTTGTCACACTGTTTGGCTATCAAGTCATGCTCTTCTGTATCACTCAAATACTGAAGGTTTCCAGTCTGTCAAAAAAGAACAAAGAGACAGCAGAACCCTTGAAATCATTAAAGGGGAACTCTTAAATTTTGTTAATGATGTCCAGACAAACGACTTCCTAACTATTGATGTTGCAGGGAATTCTGGTGCAGAAAGTAATCTTTGGTGGCTTAAATGAAGAACTGGATGAAAATATGATGTTCAAGAAAAAACACACCATCTTCATCTATAGAACAATGAAGAGCAAGTATAAGCAAGCTCCATTCATCAATGTTATCTTCCTTAGACCTAGCAATGCAGTTATGAAAAGGATCAAGGGTTATTTCAGCAAGTTTTTTTTCTGAATTCTTTTAGCACTAGTGGATAACTCAGTAGTAGTTCTGCTAGTTTGTTGCTCTTCTTTTGCTGGGTAGCTGAAAGTTTTCTCCCATTTTGTTCTTCAGGCTCTACAGCATCTGGGTCTCACTGTCCACATCTCAACTACCATTGCTGGTGCTGGGGCTCTCACAAAAAGAATCCTTGCCTACCATTGAATATCTTGGTGAAGTTATGTCTTTAAAAAATTGGCTCCCTGCCTGATCCTTTTCTGTGCTGCTCAGATGTGGGAGAAGGAGAAAGACAGAGAGAATCCTTCGTTATGGAAATAGAGACATCTGAGGGAGGGAAGAGGATAAGATAAGGGTATCTCCAGTAGAAGAAGCACAGGTGGCTCTACAGTGAGGAACACTGAAAGTTTGAGGGAGCTGTGCAGTGCTGACCCCATGAAGCAGGGTGGTGCTGGCCAGCACCCCTCAGAAAAGAAGTGAGGGGTACAGGATCTGAGCTACGCAAAGGAGTCCCAGAGAGGCAAAGGGAACAAGAGAAATCCCTTCTACTGTGGCCTACGATCTTATTTAAAATATGTATATTTATTAACAAATAAAATTAATTCTTACTCAAAATCCAATAAACATTGCATTATGATAGAAAAAAATTAGTCATAAAAACGATGCTATTAAGTAATGGCCCAAAATATGAAGTTATTCCTATTAGAAAATAAATTAACCAGCATATCCTGGAAAGAATGAAAACTTAGTGGAAAAAAACTAGCTCTAAAATAATTCTCTTTTCCAAAAGTTTTAAGGGAGGGGTGCAATGATGAAGGGGACATAAGACAATAGATTTTTATACTGACATGATTTTCCACTTTGAGAAATTTTCACCTGCTCCAATTTAGTGATTTGTTGAGTTTTTCCAATAGCTTTTTAGGTCCAAGTTTCTGGAATAATATTCTGAAAGCTAGCAGTTATATGAAGTTAGTATAGCTCTACAGTTCCTGCCAAATGTCATTACCTCATTCTTCAAACTGAGCTATGGAAATAGCTGGAATAATCTTATACAGACCTTTGATGACCTTAAATTAAGAAATGGGAAAAGCAAAGATAAATTATCTAGTGAAACTCTTCTGTGCTTTGTAATTCAAAATATATTAATATAACTGTTCAAATCTACCAACATTGATCTAATTTGAGATGTGAGGCTACATTATAGACAAGTAAGTAATTGGACATTTATGTGACCCAGATTTTGTAGGTCTAGTCAAAGGAATGTTTAGTCAAAGGAATGTTTCATTTTGACTCACAAAGACTCAATCAGCCATATAGACACAGCCAGGACATAAACCAGAGATCTAAAACTGACCAAGAATCTCAATAGTATCCAATATAAGAAAAAGTGAAAAAAGTTCAAAGACCATAGTCTGGTACCATACTAGCATCCCTCTCTAGATACTTCCCCTCCAAAACTGCACAATTCTATGTGTGTGATTGCATGCATTTATGTTCTTATATATACATTCAATCCTATTATGCAGAGTCCATAATTGTGAATTTACCTACTTTGTAAAATTTATTTATAACTCTAAATCAATATTCTTCTCACTTGTGATAATTTATAGATATCGCAGTGTAGCAAAACAGATGAGTTGTCCAAAGAACTTCTACCCAGCTGAGGTAAAACATACAGAGATGGCCAGAGGGTGGAGAGAGTAGGAGCAGTGCAGCATAGTCCAACTCTAGGGTCGTTTAGATGAAATTCGAACCCCAATTCTGGCACCTTCTAGTGGGGCAGCCTCAGGCAAGTCACTTAATACCTTTTTTTTTTATAGAGGCATGTTTTATTTGTTTGTTTGTTTGTTTGTTTGTTTGTTTATACATGCACTGGGTACAGTCAGAAGTGCAGGAGGGTGAGAGAATTCACCAGAGCCAGAGCTGGGAGCAGAGCAGGCAGAAGGACCGAAGTACACTGCTGAGGGGAGCAGCGGGCGGCAGGAGAGGTCTGCGCACCATGTGGGACCCTCCTCTGGTGTCCAGGGAGCAGCCGGGGATCGAACCGGTGCCGCAGAGGCCGCAGGCAGCTTCGCAACCCAGCGCTCAACCGCTGCGCCACCGGGGAGGCCCTCACTTAATACTTTTGAACCTTACTTTATCTTTTGTAAAATAAAGGAAATAGAATCTACCAGACTGAGCTGTTTTTAGGATTAAAGACTATGTACTACAGAGATACGTTATTTCCCCAGGAACTAATTCAATATTTATGCAAATTCAGCATTTGCAGCAATTTTGCAGAACATAATTGCTGTGAATACCAAGAATGCACTGTGTCTAGATATTGATAATATGTTGAGACATCACAGTTAAGTTTGCACCCTGAAAGGACTAAGAGAGATCACGCTTACCCCAAGTCTTATATGACTTGTTCTCACATGCACCAATATTATTACATCATCTGACAATATTACTGCAGAAATTCTTATCTATCTAGAAGTGTTGGCTTTGATAAGCTACTCATTACACAGGTATTTCACTTGATAATATTACTAAAATATATCTATGACAGATTCAGGTCTTTTGCAAAAGTAGTAGACAATTATCAAGAAGTAGTTTTAGGGCCTCCCTGGTGGCTCAGTGGGTTGAGTGCAGCACTGTGAAGCTGTCTGCAGCCTCTGCAGCGCGGGTTTGATTCCTGGCTGGCCAAGCAGATACTCACATGGCGCGGCAGACCTCTCCGGCTTTGCCCCCTGCTCCCCTCAGCAGTGACTTCGGTCTGTCTGCCTGTACTGCTCCCCGCTCTGTCTCTGGTGAATTCTCTCACCCTCCCGTACCTCTGACTGTACCCAGTTCTTGTATAAATAAAAATAAATCTTTAAAAAGAAAAGTAGTTTTAGCAGTTTCTGATCTGGTTAACTGCTGCATTTGGCTTTGATTTCAATATAAATGAAAGTACAGGAAATGCTGAATTAAATCAGGGATTTGTCTATCTTGGTTAAAAAGAAAAATAGCACTCTTTAATTAGAAGCAAATTATGTATTGCTAATACAGAAAGAACAAAACTCATAATAAGATTGGTAAATTAAACATACCTTGAATGGACAAAAAATTGAAATGGATGACTTAAGAGGGTAGACAATAACCAATAAGCACAGAAAAAGATGCTCAACATCATTCAATACCAAAAAAAAAAAAAAACAATGTAGAATAAATCACAATGAGCTATTACTACACACTTACTAGAATCACTAAGTTTATAATGACTGAGTATACCAAACGTTGATAGGGATGGGGAAAAACTGAAATTCTTATGCATTGTTAATAAGAATGAAAAAGGGCACACTCACTTTGGAAAATGGTTTGACAGTTTCTTACAAAGTTACACTATACAGTTATAAACCCAGAATATCAAGTCCCTTACCTATGAAAAGTCAAAACATGTCTACACAAAGACTTAGACATAAATGTTCAGAGTGCCTTTTTTTATACTTGCCAATAATGAACAGGTGAATAAATAAACAAATTGTATATGCACACAGTGGAATACTAATCAATAACAAAAAGGAATGAACTACTGAAACACTCAACATGAATGAATCTATAAACTATTGTACAAAGTGAGTGGCATAAGGACATATAAAATAGATTTAGTGTATGTTTCCATTTACACAAAATTCTAGCAAAGAAAACAAATCTATGACAACAAAAAGACAGTTTCAAAAAGCAGATAAGTTTTGCCAGGGGGGAGAAGGTAGGAGAGAGGAATATGCAAAGGAGCATGAAGAAACTGGTGGTCATGGAATGTCCTCTACAGAGACTGTCCTGCACAGACAATACTGTAGATTGTCTGTAGATTGTCCTGTAGATTGCCCTCTACAGGTAAATGTCCTGCACATTTATCAAAACTCATTGAACTGGGGCCTCCCCTGGTGGCGCAGCGGTTGAGTGCTGGGCTGCAAAGCTGTCCGCAGCCTCTGCAGTGCCGGTTTGATCCCCGGCTGCCAGCAAGGGTCCCACATGGCACTCAGACCTCTCCCGCCCTGCCAGATGCTCCCCTCAGCAGTGTTTCATCAGTCTGCCTGCTCTGTTCCCCGCTCTGGCTCTAATGAATTCTCTCACCCTCCAATGCTTCTGAATATACCCAGTGCTTGTATAAATAAATAAATAAATCTTAAAAAAAAAAAACCTCATTGAACTGTACACTTTAAGTGATTACATTTTACTTTATGCAAATTACAGTTCAATAATTTTGATTAAAATCTCTGTATTGTTGTGAATTGTCACTCAACAAATGAGAGTCCAGTTAAAAGAAAAAGAGCTAGATGACAGAGGGAAGAAAATGAACCAGGGCCTCCCTGGTGTGCAGCGGGTTGAGTGCCACGCTGTGAAGCTGTCCGCAGCCTCTGCAGTGCCGGTTCCATTCCTGACCAGCCTGCGAGAATCCCACATGGCGCAGCAGACCTCTCCTGTCTCACCCGCTGCTCCCCTCAGCAGTGTATTTCTGTCGTCTGCCTGTTCTGCAACCTGCTCTGCCTCTGGTGAATGCTCTCACCTTCCTGCACCTTTAGCCTGTACCCCAGCTACCGTATAAAAATAAATAAATCTTAAAAAAAAAAAATGAACCAATCTGTAGGGGAGAAATAGGAAGAAAATAAAAAACAAAAGATGAGATTGAAGTAATGTGGTTTAAAAAAGACCCCATAATATCCAGAGGCACTTAGGGACAGAAATTAATGTAAAAGGTGATGTAATTGACTGACTTGTCTGCTCTTTGATGCTCTTTTGATTAAATTAATAAATTTTGTAATATTCAACAAAATTTTCTAATACCAATATTTTTCTGTTTTAATTATTTACCTGCTAGTAATTAATGAAGTTTAATCTGAAAGAGCCACACTTTTCACATGGCCTATCTGTGAATACCAAAAATAAAAGTGTTTATTTAATAGAGAGGAATAAGTCAATTCTCAAACCAGGTGGTAGCCATTTTTATGCACTTTATGATTTTTTTAATTCATTTATTATTCTTAAATAAAGAATTCATAACTGAATTAAAAAATACATATAGAGTGCACCATGTTTCTAACTTTGAACTAGATCCCAGTGATCCAAAGATCAAAACATGCTCAATGGAGACAGAGGCAGATATAGTGAGAAAAATACAATAAATATGATTGCCACAGAGATAGAGCTTTAATCATTTATGTACATCAGAATCACTTAAGCACCTATTACAATATCATTCTTTGTCCTGTATCCAGAGGCTCTCATTATTCAGTCTGGCTGGGAGCCTGCATTCTCTATTTTTCGTGTTTTGCACGTGATTCTGATGAAAACCAAAAATGAAGGTCTGCTGACATAAAATTTTATGGGACTTTTCCCCAGCCAGCCTAGGATGTTCAATTCAAAGGAAGTACTTCATAAGCCAGTTAAGGAAGGTTGAATAGGATTTACCAGAGAAGAAAAGCCAGGCAGAAGATTAGACTTTCAAAACATTGAGAACTACATAAATAGTTTCGTTAAACTTAAAATATAGATAGTGGCAGAGATGAGGACGATCAGAATCATACAATGGAGAATTTTAAATCAGATATTCCAAAATAAATTCAAATTAGATAATTTAATTAGACTAACTAGCTATCAATGCAAGGTCAGTTGCACTTGTTTTATTAATTCCCTGTGGTCTCACCCCAGAGCAATCCAAGAAAAAGCCATGCAGTAGGTAGT
Source organism: Talpa europaea (assembly GCF_964194135.1). Classification (NCBI taxonomy): domain Eukaryota; kingdom Metazoa; phylum Chordata; class Mammalia; order Eulipotyphla; family Talpidae; genus Talpa; species Talpa europaea. The sequence goes on from NC_140072.1 coordinate 85,239,090, forward strand.
CAATAGAAATACCCTCAGATTTATTTGTTCCATATAAAAACTTAATCTGCCTTCCATAATATTTCTAACCTCCTAGATTCTCAACCTCGTATTGCTCAGTCTTCTGTTCTAGACCGAAGTACTATTCCTCTAATTTAGACGCGGATATAGATGCTTTAATCATCTATCTTGAATCAGGTTTGTCCTTGATCTTTGTCTTCTTTTGCTCCTAGTGATTCTAAGTTCATGATAATGAACACTGGTAGTCACAGTCCTCCAACAAATCTCCTTGAGGAAGTTTAGACATCTAGATGACTGTAACTGGAAAACTTTTAAACTTGAAGATGTAAATCTTTGGAAACACAGTGAGCCTTTGCTTCCATTGGTCACTAGTGATCTATCCAGTAAGATATTGAGTCTAAGTATTTAATGTGAGTTCTGCACATACCTCACTTGGAAGGCATTCATTTTGGCTGAGTTTAATCACAATTAATATAAAACACAGACTGAATTTTATGATTCTTGAACTGTCCACTGTCCACCAAAAAAAATAATAGCAATCTTAATGAGAAATATGGCAAAAAAATACATATAGTTGCTTTGCAGATTTTTTTAGTCAATATAATGTTGATGAATTGTTTGAAGAGAATTGGTAAAGGATTTTCTAGTTTTGTTTTTTGCTTTCAGTTATTTTCAGAGTTTGCTCCAAAGAAGAGTAGTATTTTAGGGCCTCCCCTGGTGGCTCAGGTGGTTGAGTGCAGTGATGTGAAGCTGTCCGCAGCCTCTGCAGTGCTGGTTCGATCCCGGCCAGCCGGTAGGTGAGGGTCCCACATGGCACGGCAGATCTCTCCTGTCTCGCCTGCTGCTCCCCTCAGCGGTGTGTTTCATCATTCTGCCTGTTCTGTTCCCCGCTCTGCCTGTAGTGAATCCTCTCACCCTCCCACGTATCTGGCGTGTACCCGGGTTCTTGTATAAATAAATAAATAAATCTTAAAAAAAAGAGTAGAATTTTAAGTTGATAAATGACATAAAACAGGTTTTATGAACTAATCACTAGTAATTAAAGCAATTTTACAAGGTATGTGGATTTATGTTGCTTAAATTTGGCCTGAAATATCTTCCTAGAAACTATCATGCTGATTATCCTTTCAGTTTATTAAATACCTAAAGTTATATCAAACACTAACTTACAACTTCAGAGTATACTATTAGCCCATAGCCTTCTCCCTATTGGTTTTGATCCTTTCAGAAAACATTTTCTATCCTCCATCTCCACCAAAAGTTCATCTTTCCATCCTCTGAAACACTCCAAACACTTTATTTGTACCATTCCATTACTTTCACATCATGCCTTCTAACCCAGGATCCCCCCAGACTATCAAAACTGAGAAGAAAAAAAAGAAGCATGTAGAAAAACTCAGAATCCAGATAAAAGCAGTGAGAATGGGCACAATGTCTAAACAAGTGAACAGAATCTCTTAAATACCATGCCCTTGACCTTGACCTTCCAACAGTATGTTCTTCAAAAAAAAAAGAAGTATGTAGAAAAATTCAGAATCCAGGTAAAAGGAAGGAGAATGGGACACAATGTCTAAACAACTGAACAGAATCTCTTAAATACCAGCCCTTGACCTTGACCTTCCAACAGTATATTCTTCAACTGATCAGTTTTGCACACAGTATGCATCTTAAAATGGCATAGCTGACAAGTATTAGCTGAAATCTACAATATGCCTGGGTTAGCAAACAAATCATAAAATATAAAAGTCATCCATTTTGCTGACTCTCAGAAGTGGGAAAGCTAAGAATCTTCACTCAAGAATGTATTTAGGAAATACAGGACAAATACTCAGCTGGATATTAAAAACAAAAGTATCAGGAATTTTAGAGTTGCACAAGTTTAGTAGCGCTTGCTATCATTCTCAATTTATTATTAGTTCATAGTCATCATAAAATCAGGAAACAATGTGAATATTCAAGGAATAGCTGATAAAGAGGATTTAGTTTGGCTAGCCTTGAGTTTAGTAGGGAAATACTAGTCAAATGTATTTTACTACAAAGATATCCTCTGACTAGACCACTTTTTCAAGACAAGAACAACTTGTATTTGAAGTCGGTAAGGGAAAACAGTCCTGCATCATTTTTGCCTGGTGTTTCTTCATTGTCCTACTATGCACAAACCTAATAGCTCTATTTGTCAGGGAGATTTTGCTGCAGCAGCTTTTGTCAAGTAACATTTGGTTTTCATCTGTTCTGTATGTGGTTTTAGAACAGTCTAAAGTCCCAGCTAGTTAGGTAATGGAGAATGATGAGCACACTTGAAAAGATTTATCAAGCAGCATGAAAAACTCAAGCAATGAGACCAGAAGTTTCGGGAGACCAGCTTTTCAAGCCAGAGTTTTGGTACTTCACTTGCTGTTTTTCCAGAGTCAGACTATTAGAAAGTTCTCCATTCTTGTGGTAACAGTACTTGAGATTCAATGTTAAATAAAAAACAGAAACTGAAATAATCTGAGATCACTTGGGGTTTGAGGGAAAGCTACTGTTCCTTCTCTTCAACTGTATTTTTGAATGTTTTTAAATGATAATCAGAACATATATCCAATGTATTTCAATTATTTTACAGCTATGTAATATGGCTCTAATACATACAGAAAATATAGTCTAGTAAAGGAGGAGGTAACATATAAGTATTAATGTCCAAAGTACATGAGATGTTAAGTGACAAAATACACTGTAATTACACATGTATTTAATGAAAGTATAATTGACAGGCAAAGAATGAGGACCACTCCTGGGCGAGACATAAAGATGTAGAAAGTTGAAGCCAATGTTTCATATTAAAGAATTTCAGTTTGTGAAGGAGTATGCTGGGGTTAAAGAAAACAATACAATACAAATAAAACTAAGCAGACCAAAGTTCCATACATGAGAATTATAAAAACCAGATGAGCCATTATGCCAGTTTTATGTCATATATTTCTGAAAACTAAAAGAAGTTGGAAGTTGAAAGTCAAGTTAGTGAGTATGAAACTTACTCAGTCACTTACAGAAAATATTATTATGTAGTGGTTAAGAATCTAGGTGATATCCCCGCTCCCTCCACCATCCAACACCCCACTCCACCTCAGGGGCTTTATTCCTGGTCTTGTGTTTTACAAGCAACATGAACTTGAATTAGTTGCTGAACTCAATTATGTTCAGTGTTCTTTGTGGTTATAAGAGAATACCAAATGCCTCATAGAATTCTTGTGAGGATTAATAGTCTATCTATGTAAACTGCTTAGAACTCTGACTAAAACATAGTAAGTCCTCCAATATTTATAGTTTGTATAATTAAGTATTGAAGTAATATAAATAAAAGATTATAAAAGTGCCCAAATCCACTGGAAAAGGGTAACTTTAAGATATGATACAGTAAGGAAAACCTCGCTAATTTTTAATTATATGTTCATGATTGGGGCTAAACTAAGGTAGTGACAATAGGGAAATACAGAAAGAAATAGATGTCAGAAATATTCCAAAGGAAAATTTGCTATTTATGAGAGACGATAAAAACGAATGAAGCAAGGATGGCTCCAAGATTTCATTACTAATGAAATAAAGCTTCCTTTATAAAAATCAGGAAATAAGCTAGGAGAGTGAGAGATAATTTGAATGAAAAGATCATGAGTTCAGTCTTAAGCATAAGGAGTTGAAGGAGTTTAAAAGACATCTAGGGAGAAATGTACATCAGGAACCTCCAAGGTAGAATTAGAGCTCATGAAAGACAGGGCTAGAGCGTTGTGAGAAAGACCAGCTAAAAAGGATAGAATAGCATATGGCTAGGTAGGGTGATTGAAAGGGTAAGAAAAAAAAGGAGAATGCCAGTTTTTACACAGGAGGGGAAAGAATAACATTTTCAGAGAAAAAAACAATGTACAGTAAGAAGGAAGGACACTTGAGAGGTCAAAGTATGTCTTTAAGAAGTATGCATTAGTTATTGAAACATAAGGCTAAACATGTAAAAGAAGATCATTAGTAATAAAAAGGTGTTATATTTATCCCCTGGAACATCATTGGTGATTCTTAAGAACAATTAAAAAAAATAGAAAAGAAGGAAAGCAGATTGTGAGGAACTAAAGGATTATGTCATGAAGACATCATATATAGACCACACTTCTGAAATAAAATGGTTGGCCATAAAAGAGATTGATCATACAGTAGTTTTCCATAAGGAAAAAATCCAAGAAGTAACATGTTTTGGTATGGATTTTTTTTATTGCTTATCTTAAAGCAAAGAGGAAGAGGTGATATACTTGGGCACCTCCACAAGAACAGAAATTCAATCAATCAAAACAGATACTGGCTAGTACAAAAGATGAATGAGTCCTAATTTTAAAGACTGGGAAATCTGAGCATATCTATAAAAAGATGAGAAATAACAAGTAAAGAGGCAGAGAGATGTATTGTGTATATGAATGTTGTTGAAAAGATCTTAAAATTTATCAACACAAGAAGAAAATTTCATGTTGTACACCTGAACTGATATAATGGTATACATCAAATTACAGCACAATAATAAAATAAAATTTTAAAATTTAAACAAAATACAAAGAGAGAGAAAGAAAGAGATTCAAAATAGCAGAGAAAATAAATAGAGAAAGTTGAAAATTGGTTCAGAAATTTTTCTCCAAACATAAATGCCACAGGACAGTGCTTTTCTTTGTGGCTCAGAATTCTCTTTGCATCCAGAGGCAGAACTTCAAAGCAATAAAGCTTTGATGGAGATTTATTGCTCTCCAGATGGAGAGTGCTGGAGAGACAAGGTTTGGTGAACATGAACTTCAATTGCTTCACTACTTGACCAACACTTTTCTTAAACTGTGGGTATTTTCTAACTCACAAAGTCTGTTATTCCACACCTTGAAGATAAACATTTGGAATTGGATTCCAAATTAAACTCATAAAGTACAAAATGACCTGATTAACAGACTCAAGTGTCACACACATTTAACTTAGGAAACTAAGAAGTATTATTTCAATCATCAATATATATGCTGAGAATAGTTTTAAGAAAACTAATTCTGGCCAGGACTGATTCATGATCTTTTAGGATTTAGAAATAGAGTGAAGATATACTTTATCCTTTTTGTCTAGTCTTTCAAAACATCCGAGGAATTTTCTGAGCAAAAATATGAAGATATATTATAAAAAAAAAATATGCTATGACTGAGCATCCCTGGTGGTGCAGGGGTTAAAGACACAGCTCTATCAAATTATCACCAGCCACTCAGCATGAGTTTGCTCTCTGGCCAGCCAGGCAGCTATCCCACATGGTACAGCAGACCTCTCCTGTCTGGCCCACTGCTCCCCTCAGCAGTGTATTCCAGTAAATATGCCTGTTCTGCTCCCCACTCTCTCTGGTGGATCCTCTCACCCCATGCCACCTCTGGCCTATACCCCAGTTCTTGTATGCATAAATAAATTAACATTTTAAAAAATATATGCTGTGACTATTGAAAATGACTTCTGGAGCATAGATTGAATATTTTCTGATGTATCAAAGTTTGAAAAACATGAATCTGGTGATGTTACTTTTGCATTTCTTCCAATAATATCCTTCAGGGTAGAACTCATGCTCCAAGCAAACACTCCTTTTCACAGTTATTCTTCCAAAAAGAATCCATTAAATATTTTTACACAATAAAGTTTCAATCTGTATCTTAACTTTGATAAGCCAGATTTTCATGAATACAAATGGTGAGTTTTATCAACAGATTAAATTATGATGGCCAAGGAAGAAATAGTGGGGGAGAGGGAGCAGGGTAGTTAAAACTGAGGCTATCTATGTCTCATATGGACATCAAGGGTCCCTGATGGCTTTTACTCAATAATAGATGTTTATCCTTGCTTCCATTCACTGCCAATTTTTTTGCAACTAACCAATAAATTAGGGGTCAGCCTATTTCCCCAGAGTTATGATTATATTAGTCATTCAGTAAATCTTGAACTAATTTTGTTCCGAAGTTTTCTAAAGAACTCATTAGATGAACTCTGGATTTAGGGAAGTTAGTCACAGGGACTAAATGAATTCACCTTCACTGAACCAGAAGGGGGAAAAAAAAAACAAAACAGTAGCAGCTATAAGCTGGAGAAATCTTAACAAAAAGTTTTCCCAACTTAGCAATATGAATTCATAACACATTGAATATTTAGACCACAAAAATAAATAACCCAAATATATGTTTATCGCATCTACTGCTACATGGTTGGTTAATGTCAAGGTCTGCTGTAAATCAGCAATTTACTTGGAGCAGCAGAACTCTGGATCCAACAGTTTTGGGGGTGATTCTTCAACAAGGAACAGTTAAATCATACAGAACTGAACTAATGCTCTGAAGTGTCACTGACATATTTTGATGCTGCTGGGAATAAAGTCTTTAAAGTAATGGATGAAATCATAGTTCTCTCACTGACACATTGCATTGACCCTTTTCTCCCATCACATTTTAAACAAAATAAGCCAAAGTGAGATTAGTAGAGCCAAGTCACTGAATATTCATTAGCTCCATCCTTGCCAGCCCTCTCAATAGCACACTCTCTCTAGGTTACTTGTTCCCAAGAGCACACAGACAGGAAGAGTGTGCCAGCAATGGTTAGACTCTAACCCACAGAAATATACCACCCCCAACACCAAAACAAGTACCAGAAAATCCATCTATCTCCACATGCAGAATAGGATACAGAATCAGTCCACTGATGATACACACAAATCAATTTCCTATCGCTTTTTTTTCCATAAAATTTTTAAATGGCTTTACAAAGAAAATACTAATTATTTCCTACTTTTCAGTGCCCAGAAATGAACCTAATAAAGAAGCAACACTAGCCTTGTCTCCAGTTTGCCTATTCATTAGTAGCAAGTTTAGAAAGAAAAGATGCCATGGGAAATTAAAATGATATTAAAAATAAGTCAAAGCAAGTACCAACATACTAGTTGGGCTATGAAATAAGCCATGCTACTAATTATTAGTGAAGAGTCAATGGAATTCAGAAAATCCTTGTAATTTTATGAGCTTTCTTTTCATCAATGTGCAATGGAGGAGAGAAGTTTATTTTCACTGAGGTCTGGCCTCAGTAGAATCTGTTTAATTTCTTTCTAGCAAATGGTAAATGACAATCAAAATCTAAACTCTTGTCTCTGAGGCTTCTTAACTTTCAATTTTCACTGGGATATAAAAATCTTGCAGAACAAAGTGTATTACAGTGAATTTTCCAGCCGGCCTTAGTTGTCTTACTAATCAGCACAGCTGTGTGAACTTCTGCATAAATGTGCCCTCTTTGGTGAAGGGGGAGATTACAGACTACAATAATGTGGGAGGGCTGAGTGGCCAAAGGAATTCTGCTCCTTGCACAAAACACTAAGGTCCAACTGTCCAGTTGCCCAAAAAACCACCAATCTCACCTATTCCACAGTGTATTTATATAGATTTTACTGCAATAGTCTACATTCATCTTGAGAACAGACCCAAAAAAAGAGAATAAAAGATTGCTCCTTTTCAAAATCTGGATTTGCCCATAAACAGCAAGGAAATGGGGGAAAATGCTAGGACTTTAAACTTTTTTTCCATAGGAAAAAAGAGTGTGTTTTTATAGCCTAATTTTCTCATTTCTCACATCTTTTAATTATTTGCTTACAGTGAGTTTTCTCCCAAAGAATTACTAATTTGAGCAAGCTATCAGAGTTCTATTAGTGAGACCAGGCTCCAAGAGATGAGTCTTGACAACAGGTAGTTGCTCTGAAGACTAAATACTAAAATTCACCTTAACCAGAGAATTATGCATATTCATTATGTAGTGAGTTGGACACTATAAAAGAAGACTAAAGAGTAACATTTTATGTGAAATATAGTTTATTAGCTCAGTTTTTCATCTTTTAAATTTAACAGAAAAATAAAAGCCTGACAAAACTTCATTCATGGTGTTTATCAGTCTATAAATTAAAATTGGTTATCGAAAGGTTTTTCAACCTGTGCAGAACATATCTGTTAATTTATTTACTCAGATTAACAGCTCTTCCTACATAAATATCAGATTCACACCAACCAAATGCCTCAATAAATCCTGTTTTCTTAGCACTGTGTACCAGAGGTTCACAAATTACACCACCACCACAATTTTCGTAAATAAGATTTTATTTGGAACACAGTCATGTACATTCATTTATATATTTTCTATGGCTGCTTTTGGGTTAGAAACAGAGTTTAGTTGCAACAGCAACTGTTTGGTCCACAAAACCTAGACTATATATACTCTCTAGCACTTTAACAAAAAGTTAGCCAAATGCTGTTCTATGCCCCATCTACCTATCTTTACTCTTCCAATTTTATTCTCACTTCCTACTGAAATATATAATTATAAATGCCTTATTCATATTATAAACCTTGATGATCATTCATTATACTTTCAACACTTGGCTTGTAAAAGTCTTTTAGTAGCCTGTACTTCTTTCCAGAGAAATGTGAATTGTTGTCAGTTTTCATCACATAAGACTTACAATTTATTCTCTGCTTGATTTAAATTTACTTAAATTGCATATCCCCCAGTGCATCCACACAAGATCTCGAAGGTTGTTCAGTAAATAAAAGCATCCAGCAAAGAGATGAGCTGAGGCTGAATGCAGTCCATGTACCACGTGACAAGTCATAACCCTTGACACAAGAATATGGCATCTTTCCTCTAAATTGCCTGAAGGTCTCTTCTGTTCACCATGCTTTGTACCTACATGTTTGCTGCTTATGCCATGGTTGCTTGAGGTTCAAAAAAGGCCTCATCTGGTCTAGCAGGACTCTATGTCCCCCTGACGTTTTTAGCATATTTTTGATAGGAACCCAGAAAGTGCAAGTGAAATTCCTAAATAAATTCTGTATGACTTAATTTCTGTATGAGTTAGTCCACGAACTACACCAAACCTTTCCAAGTTATACTTATGAAATAGGGAGTAGAAACTAAGAGAAGATAACAGTAACTGATAAACAGAATACATGTATCATGTGTTGTGGATGTGAAAAAGTTCTTAATAAGAGAGAAAAATAAGGAAAAATTTTTTGAATTTGTGTAACTCACTTCCAACCTGGCTCAATTTCATTGTGGAATTTACAAATTTCTAGAACTAAATAATTATTTACTCAAATAGGAAAAAAAAAAAGAGGAAAGAAATGGGGGGAAGTAGTGTAATGTTAGAAAGAAAAAATCTGTGAGAGATGTTCAAAAGATAGGTAAAATTACAGTTAAAAGGGGAAAGAGAGGTTCTTATAGAAAATAAAGATTAGAGGAGCCTCCCTGTTGGCACAAGTGTCGTTAAGACACAACATATGAAGCCATCCACAGCCACTGCAGCACAAGTTCGATGTCAGGCCGGCCAGGGAGCTACCAACATGGTGCAGCAGACCTCTCCTGACTCGCCTGCTACTCCCCTCAGCAGTGTATTTCAGTCAATCTGCCTGTTCTGCTCCCCACTCTTTATCTGGTGAATTCTCTCACCCCCCTCACCTCTTGCCTGTACCCCAGTTCTTGTATGCATAATAAAATAAATCTTTAAAAAAGAAATAAAGAAAATAAGGATTAGACAGGCAAAGGATGAGAATTTAAGAAAATAGGAGGATGGACAGGAAAAGGAGGACATAGACAAGGTGTGTGAGAGGAGCTTTTGAGATAAGGAACTTGAGCTACAGGAAAAAAGAATAAAGAGAAGAGGATAAAGGTGAGGTTTTATCCTTCCAGCTACAAAGTGATTAAAGATCTTTGATGTATTTTGTCTTAAAATGATATATAAATATCCCCCAAATTTAAAGCATGATAGCTGAAGTGAAAGAATTTACATAGAAATCAGTGTTAGAATTTCAAGGAATTAAATATTTAAATATTTTATAATAGGAAACTGAAATAAAGAAAATGCATAAAATTATGTTCTTTAAATATTTTCTAAAGGAGATTTTAAGATTACACACTTGGATTCTTTATCCAACCTAACTGTTAAAATAAATGTATTATAATTCTGATGATTCAGAGTGTTATATTGAACTTATTAAAAGGTTTGGAACATTATTTATGGCTTACCAGTTAGGAAGGGAAACATTTTGCCAAAAAAATGAACTAACCCTCAGCAACTCTGAATTGAACATCACAAAGTGATTATCTGAGTCACATGCTTGAGTTTGCTTTAGGTCAAAACAAGAAGAATTGTCAAGTCTTATCCCAAAACCCATGTTCATAGAGATATTAATGATATAAAATAGTGAGCCCAAATATATCCAACCTCATTCAGAAAGTGTATGGAGAAAATATTGTTCTTTAAATGATTCTTAGATTTTGAAAGGTCTAAAGTGAGCTGAAACCATCTTCTATCATGGCAGTTTTACTCCCAGCTCTGCTGCATCACCACTGAGATCATACCACTCCATGTCACCTGAATAAAGTGATGGCACCTCCAGACCAATCTCAGTACAATATCACATCCAAAAGAAATAACTGTTGGATAAAAGTTTTTTATTTTGTCTTAGTTGTACAAAAAAAAAAAAAAATAGCACAAATTTAGCAGCTAAAAACAATACCTATTCACTCATAATTCTGTAGGTCACATGTCAGACATGGTATGACTGGTTTCTCTACACAGTTTATCAGGGCAGAAATCAAGGTGTTGAGTGAACTGAGTTGTCATCTGAGGAATGAGAAAAAAAATCTTCTTCCAAACTCATTCTAATTATTTTTTTTAAGATTTATTTATTCATTTACACAAGAACCGGGGTACAGGCCAGATGCGCGGGTGGGTGAGAGGATTCACCAGAGACAGAGTAGGGAGCAGAACAGGCAGACTGATGAAACACACCGCTGAGGGGAGCAGCAAGCAAGACAGGAGAGGTCTGCCAGGCCATCTGGTACCCTCACCTACCAGCCGGCTGGGATTGAACCAGCGCTGCAGAGGCTGCGGACAGCTTCGCGGCACTGCGCTCAACCACCTGCACCACCAGGGGAGGCCCTCATTCTAATTTTTTTTTCCCCCTGTCGCACTATGTGAGACTCTCCCTGGCCCGCCAGGAATCAAACCTGCGCTGCAGAGGCTGCAGACAGCTTCACAGCGCAGCGCTCAACCCGCTGCGCCACCGAGGAGGCCCCCTCATTCCATTTATTGACAGAATTTAATTCTAGAAATTTTGGTGACCAAGATCCCTTTTTTTCACTAGCTGCAAACCTGGGCATTCTAAGCTCCTACAGACTTCCCACTGTTCCCTGCCAAGGGGCTCTCTCCATTGCATGGCATTTGCTACATCCAGCCAAAAGGCATATGTCTCTGTTGCTTTGACACTCTGAATTCCTTCTTCCACCAGCTAGAGAAAACTGTCTCTTCTTAAAAGACTTTTTGATTAGTGAGGCCCATGTAAGCTAATCTTCTTCAGTGTTATAGGAGTAAATATCTCATTATATTCACAAGTTCTGCACATACCCCCAAGGGGAGAGGATGGGTTAAGGGCCAAGGTCATCGGAAGTTATCTTGGAATTCTATCTGCCATTTTTATTTTAATTTTATTCACACTGTAGGGTTAGTGATGATGCCATGAAATGTGCACTCTTACTTATATGACCAATTACTATCCTTTCAGCAACTTCTTGACATAGTAATTTTCCAATCAACAAGGCAGTTATCTTCCTGAAATGTGTATTAGTTGACCACACAAAAGCTGGAAGTATGAGGATCATAGAGGGGAGGCTGGGGAGCAATGAAAGGATCATTAAATGTGCAATAGGGTTTGTATAATTTTTAGCAAGGCATTCACTAACTAAACAAATTGTATTAGTTGACATTATTTTATTTAAACAAACAATTGTTCTGACGCATTTTCAATTTTTCAGGAAACATGCATGCAGACATAAAGATCTATTAGGACATGTAAATTTTGAATTGTTTAATTTGCTTTTAAAATGTCCCTCTGTTATAAAGGTTTCAGATTAGCTTTTGCAGGCTTGTAAGACTAGTATCTTTACACTTGCATATTTATCTGTTTTCACAAGCTATAGCAAAATGCTTGTCTTGCTTCCCAAGTTAACATCTTACTTTCTGGACCTGGTATTTCACTCATATCACTGCTTACTTGCAGTGCCTATATGTTCAATAAATACTTATTGAAAGACTGAACAGGTGAATGAATTAATAAATGAATTATTAAAAATGAAAGAGTGTCCCTAAATCTTAAGGGCAGGGGAAAAATAATTATTATCACATTCTTTGTTTTAAAGGAGTTGAAATGCATAAAACTGATACCAAAACCAGCCAAGGATAGTACAAAAAGAAAGTCATAGATCAATATATCTCATGAACATGGTTACAAAAATCCTCAAAAAAAAAAATGAGGAAACTGAATTCAACAACACATTGAAAAGATCATAAACCATAATCAAGTGGGATTTATTCCAGGACTGCAATGATGGCTCAACAAACAAAAATCCAGCAACATGATTTAAAACACACACACACACACACACACACACACTGATTCTGTTTCTCCAGAGATTCCTATCTAATAGAGGAAGTCTTAAGGCACATTTGCATAGTCAGAGTGGCAGTCTGTTATATTAGTAGTCTTTTGCCCTCACCACAGCTTAGGTTTTTCTGCTGCTGAGCCAGGATCAAACCCTATGCTGAATTGGTCCTTAGTCAACATGACATCACAATTCTTCAAAGGTCTTCCATGCATCACAGAAGAGAAACTAAGAATTTTATTTCCAGAATCCCTTTCCCTGTGTGGGGTTATAGGTTAGAGTCTGCCAATGAGGGTCACTTGCAAGAGATTTAGAAGGCAGAAGAAAAGAAGATGTCTTGCTCTGAAGGCAGTTGCAAGCATTTGCTCACGGTCATAATAGCCATCATGAAGATCAAAGTAATTTGAGCTGCTTTGAGAATCACTGAAATAGCTATGCAGGATGAGATCATCAGTGTAGTTTTCCTGCCCTTTGTTCTGCAGAGCTCCCAACAGCTAAATAAACCTCCATTTCCCTGTATTGAAACTCTTTGTGTAAAGAGTGCATACAATGCCTTCTGTGTTCTGACCAGACCCAGACTGTACATCACTAGTATATTCTTTAGGGGGAGAAAGGGAAGAGGCACTTTATTCTTTCCTATTAAAGGAGCTCAGCCAGGGATACCCTAATCTATCAGATAGACTGTGATGATGCCGAACTCCAAGAGGGATCTTAAACTTCTTCCTCCCAGAAAGTCCCCTGGTTCCTATGACAGTGGCTCGAATCTTTATCCTCCTGTCTTTAAATACATTTCCTGAAGTCATTAGGGAGAAGCAGCACAACTTACTACAGAGCAAGAATGTGTTGATTTTCTCTGCAAAAAAAAATTCCTAATACACTTGCCCTGTAAGAGTAAGTTCCAACTTATTACAGTCATGACTGAGACAGTTCTTTCCAGAACAAAAAAGACAAATGGATGGTTTCCCTTTAGAAATAAAATTGCTGACATTAGAACAACAGTTTAACCCATTTTGAATGTATTGTGTCTGCTGTTTTTTTAATATCATCTCATATGCACCCTACTGTAATAGGATAAATCCTAAAACTCACCCAATACAACAGAATGAACCTTAAACTCTTTACCTGACTATGACTCTTAATCTGGTCCATGTGGTCTCTATGTTATATTTCAGAATTATTTCTTCCACTATGAATTCAGGCTTCATTTGCCTTTTCATGATTTCTTGAGTCAATCCTGTTCCTTTAGGTCTTGGGACCTTTGTACATTTCATTGCTTTACCTGAAAAAAACTCATGGATTCTGACCCTACCTTCTCAACTTCTGTCTCAGTAATTTTTACTCACTTTCCAAGTCTTCTTTTATTTTTTTAAGATTTATTTATTTATTTATAAGCACTGGGTAAAGTCAGAAGCACGGGAGGGTGAGAGAATTCACCAGAGCCAGAGCAAGGAGCAGAACAGGCAGACTGACGAATTACACTGCTGAGGGGAGCAGCGGACGGCAGGAGAGGTCTGCGCGCCATGTGGGACCCTCGCCCAGAGGCCGGGGATCCAACTGGCGCTGCAGAGGCTGCGGGCAGCTTCGCAACCCAGCGCTCAACCGCTGCACCACCGGGGAGGCCCAGGTTCTGTATTTCATATGCAGTTTTGAGTATGTAAGAAAATTTTAAATACACTTTTTTTAAAATGTGACAGAATGTATCTATTACTTTTTTTTATTTTATTTTTTACATCATTGTAAAATTTTTAAATACACTTAACTGCTTTGGTGGACTGGTGTGACATCCCCACCTACATTTTTTGGAACGCTTGGCTGACCCTATTGCCACAGAACTCCAAGGACTAGATCAGCAAACAATGGCTCCATCCTTTACTGGATCTTGGCAATATAAAATAGCCTGAATCATAGGACAGGAAATAGAACAGACATGGACCATTCTCCCCTGGGTACACAAGTAACCATTTGCTACATGAAAAGGAAAGAAATGAATGCATTACATCAGCTATTCAGAATATGAGTAGCTCACCATTTGAATCAGTTTGTCCTGCAATATCTGCTGAATGTATACCATTATGTAGTCTCGAATTTCCACAGTTAACTTTGTAACTATCTCCCCAAAATATTCAACATAGCTTTCCCCAGGGATACGTGTGTGTTGGGTCATAAGCAGAAGGAACTTGGCACCCCCAGAACACAAAGATAAGTCATGTCAGGTCAAAGAGAAAGGGCAGGTCAAGAGGAAATGGGAGATATGGGGTGAAGAGTGGATTTCTTTAAAACTAGAGTTGTGGACATTTGCCAATACTACACAACTGCTTATTGTGTGGAAGAATGCCAAAGGTGACAGCAAGAAATTTCCATGAATAATAAAAGCGTCTTTCTATGAGAATTTAATGTACTGAGTTTGAAAAGCAATTCAATTTCATGACTTAAATTTTAGTAAAGATGAATGAGAAAGAGAAATCGAGCTTTCAAATCATGTATACTGAAGAAAAAGTATACACAGCACATTAAAAAGGTGTTGCCTTCAAGACTTATATTTAAATTTTCCTAGTTCTCTGAAGCAATGAAAGAATCATACATGCATACATATATACAATTCCACATTTAAGGAAAATAAGAGGAAACTCATGTTAATAAGGATTTTGATGAGGATTCTTGGCATCAGATGCTGCTTTAGCTTTCTGTGTTTGCATTCTTATATTGACTGCCTTTGCCTACTTTTCTTACATGATTCTGTGTTGTTCAGATTATCACCTGAGTCTTGAGCACTTTCTTTCCTAAATCTGTACAACCTTCCAACATATTTTCTATGCTATGAACCATTTTACTTTCTTCATAGTAACTGCCAACACCTAATCTCTTTTTAAATATATTATTTCCTTAAATCTGTTCCAAGCCATGATAAGTCACCTTGAGAAAGACAAAATACACTAAAAAAAAACTTTAAAAATTCTTAAAATATTTATTCCTTCTGTTTTACCTACCTCATTTATAAACTTTGTACAGAAGTTCTATTTGCAGTAACTAGTCTGTTTGAATTTATATCTCAAAGCTTAAAATCTGCCTTGTGTGTAGCTCAGTTTGTTGTTTATTGCCCCATATGTATACTATAATGCTAACTGATTAAATATGCCAAGTGATTCTCTCCAAATTTTCCCCCAGTGTAATAAAGCACTTTTGAATTTTAGTCAGTGGATTGAGTTAATAGAAATATATGACTGAAATATAATTGCATGTTTTACTTTCTACAGATCATGGCTTTCCTCGTGATATAGATTACAGATCATTTTGAAAAATAGACACTGAAACAAACTGTTTCTGATTTTATTGCAACTTTGTACTATCTTTCAAATTCCTTATTTAGTTCATTTTAATTGAGTAATATTAGGATAGCCTCATTGTACTATCCTAACATTCTTTAAAAAGAACCTGAAGAAGTAATTCTTCAAAGAATTTATGCATCCCTATATATGAAATCGCACAGACCCAACTGGAGGGACACACTACAAAATAACTGGCCAGTACTCTTGAAAAGAGTCAAGGTCATAAAAATCAAAGAAAGAATGAGGAAATGGTCTAGCCTGATGATGACTTAAGACATCTGCTAATTAAATGCAATACAAGATTCTGAACTGGCTCCTGTGTTAAAAAGACCCTATTTGGAAAATTGGCAAAACTTGAATGGAATGTAAAGATCACATGGGAAGAATGACTGAATGTTAATTCCCAGAATTGGATCACCACATTGCGTTTATGTAATAGAAAGCCCTAATTTGAATAAAAGGCACATTAAGTATTCTAGGGTGCTAGGGCACCATTTGGAAGCTTAATTTTAATATAGCTCAAGGGAAAATAGGTCTTTGTACTATATTTTCAAACACTATCGAATTTTAAATTATATAACAATAATTTAAATGAAATTATAAATAAAAATTAGGAAAAATATAAAAAACATTTAAATAATTTTAAGTCATAAACTTTGACCCAGAAATATACATTCATGTAACATTTGATTAATGACTTCTTCCCTTTGAAGTCCAGGACCTTGTTGAGGAAGTAACTAGAGATGTGGCAGAAATTAGAAAAGAACTAGAAGCAGCCTGAAGATGTGACTGAGATCTTGCAATCTCAGGAAAAACTGGAGAGATAAGGAGTTGCTTTTTTTTTAATTTTTTAAATTAGTATTTTATTTTATATAATTCTTACATCATTTTCATTTTTGCACAATGTATGCATTTTCATTTTGGTTATATTCCCCATACAATTGCACCCCCCCCCTTATTTTGACCCCAGTCTTTCCTCTCCCCTTCTCTCTCCCCCTCCGTAGTGTGTCTCTGGTTTATAGTTGCTTGTTGATTTTGATTTTTACTTTGTATTAGCCTTTTTCTTGGTCCATATTTAGGTTTTCTAAATTCCTGCTACGAGTGAGACCATTCGGTATTTTTCTTTTTCTTTCTGACTTAGGATGAGCAAGGAGAAGTAGTTTCTTGAGATGGAATCTACTCCTGGTTAAAATGTTTGTGAACACTGCTGAAATTTTGATACCGTATAAATTTAGTTCATAAAGCAGCAGAAGAGTATGAAATAATTGACTCTAATTTTGAAAGAAGTTCTAGCATGGGTAAAATGTTCAAACAGCTACAGTGAAATCTTTCCTGAAAGGAGGTGTCAATCAGTGTGGAAATCTTCAGTTTTCTTATTTTAAGAAATTTCCACAGGTTTCCAAATTTCTTCAAGCATCACCATGATCCAACTGTCAACATCAAGACAAGAAGATTATGATTAGCTGAAGTCTCATATTATGATTAGTCTGGAACTGGATCAGTGATATATAGATGATTGATAGATATATGGTTGAAAACAAGTTTGTTTACAAATTCAATCCCTGGCCAGCCAGGGAGCTAACCCACATGGCACTGCAGACCTCTCCAGTCTAGCCCAGTGCTCCCCTCAGTAGTGTATTTCAATCAATCTGCCTGTTCGGCTCCTCACTGTCTCTGATGAATCATCTCACCACCCACCCTGCACCTCTGACTAACACCCCAGTTTTTGTATGCATAAATAAAAAAATCTTTAAAAAAAAAAAAGAAAATACAGTTGGACTTCCATTTACCACATATAAGTAATTTCATTCAAGATTTGGTGGAATCTTTGAGACTTATAGGAGTTATCATTTAATTTGGTTCCACATGACAGTCTGCTTTTGTGCTCACCTGTATAGGCATGTCCTATGATATACCTGGCAGTACACATTTTGCGGCCTCCAGACCACAGAAACAAAGGCAGAGTTGTCTAAATATAGTTTTGCATGTTCATAAGAACATTACAATAGCCTATGAGGGCATCTTCATACAAAACATTTCTAAAATTAAGTTAGCATGAAAACTCTATTCTAGCATCCACCATGCTAAATAAAAACAATGACTAAATCTTTGGGTTGTTGAAACTTAAGATTGTATGGTAGAAAATAAAAAAACTTAAAGACCTGCCAAATGCCGTAATTATCTTGAGTTACATTAGATTCTGAGAATGGTTAGAGTACACTGAAGAGAGGCAATAGCATCTTTCTCTAGTTCCATATTATGTTCCTTGTAATAATCCAAATTAAGCTTTTAAGAGCAAAATTAAGTGCACATTTTTTATGGAATCTGACCAGACAATATTGATGAAAACTTTGAATTAGTAAAGATTAGACCTTCCAATAGCATGCTTTGCTGTTAGACAGAATTTTCATCTCAAAAATAGAAATGATGATGGGCCTTCCTGGTGGTGCAGGTGGTTGAGTGTAGCACTGTGAAGCTGTCTGAAGCCTCTGCAGTGCGGGTTCGATCCTGGCTGGCCCTGAGAGATACTTACATGGCACAGCAGACCTCTCCTGGCTCACCCACTGCTCCCCTCAGCAGTGTATTTCAGTCTGTCTGTTCTGTTCCCCACTCTGTCTCTGGTGAATCCGCTCACCCTCCTGCACATCTGCCTGTACCCCAGTTCTTGTATGCATACATAAATTTTTTAAAAATCTTTAAAAAAAAATAGAAATGATGGTTTTAAACTTGTTTATACAGAAGTATCTTGGAGAATACCAGAAGATGAGGAGAGGGTAGCCTGGTGAAGGAGATAATAATAATATATCTACTCTAATTTCACATTGAACTTTTTATAAATTTTCACTTAAAACATGTTATACAAATTTAGGGGTGAAAAAGCTTGAAACCACTCTAATAAGTGATACAAACCTGGTTTCAAGGCTAGTCACCTATGTGAGGAAGATGGCGCCATTGTCTCCACCTCCTTTTGGTGGAGATGGTAGAGTCTGGCATCAGTCAGCATGCTGTCACTTCTCAGATGTGTGAGACATAGCACAAATTACCTGAGCCTCAGTGTTTCAACTAGAACTGGTGGTTAATAATACCTTTTTTGAGGATTGTTATGAAGACATCATGAACTATTACAGACCAGCATCCAACATCACAGATTCCTTAGATTGGTGGCATCTTCTACTTTGCAGCTCCCAGTTTCTGGCACCTGAGTACCTGAACCAACACTAACCTTCCCTTTTTTAGGTTCCCAGAGACAGCTGGTATGTTTCCAGCACTTCCTGTTTTCACAGACCTTCCCTCCTTCAGCAATGACAGAGACTAACCATTTCCATTACCACCATCATTGCTATCCACACACTGTCTCCTTTTTTCACACAGTAACATGTACAGTTGTCTTCTTGAAAATGAAGAGTCAGGCCTCTCTGGTGGCACAAGGGGTTAAGACACAATCTATGGAGCTATCCGCAGCCACTGAAGCACGAGTTCGATTCCCCAGCCAGAGAGCTACCCATGTGGCGCAGAAGATATCCCCTGGCTCGCCTGCCGCTCCTCTCAGCAGTGTATTCCAGTCAGTCTGCCTGTGCTGTTCCCCACTCTGTCTCTGGTGAACCCTCTCACCCCCACACCTCTGGCCTATACCCCAATTCTTGTATGCATAAATAAATAAATCTTTATTAAAAAAAAAGAGAGAGAGAGTCTTTGAAAATTAAGTCTATGAGAGAATAGAGTATTAAATAGTTTCTGGAGTTAGAGTGCCTTGATTTAAATCCTAACTCTATAACATACTGGATATGTGATTATGGGCAAGATACTAAACATTTCTAAACCTCATATTTATAATCTATAAAATGGGTACAAGAATAGAACCCATTTTCTCAGGTCATTTTGAAAAATAAATTAGATAATCTAGTAAACCTCAAAGATGACAAAAGATACTTAGTAAATGTTAGCTATTATCATAAAGTATGTTACTAGAATAACCCCATTTCTAAATGTCACGTTTCTGGTAATAGAACCTCATGAATTAATATAAAATGAATAAGATATATTAAGTGAAAATGTAAGAATATACATGCTATAGATCATTTGTGCTTTTAAAAGGGGGCCTATATGTGTAGATATATGGGCTATTTGTGGAAGAAATAGACATAAGTGATTCCCTCTGAGAAGAACCTGGAAACTAGAGAAACGAGTGAAAAGGAGACTTTCATTTTACTGTAGAATAGTTTTTTACTCTGTGAATTATTTAATACTAACAATATTTGTAATATTTGTCAAGACACATTTGCTTTCAGGGTATAATAATTACAAGAGTATTAATTGGAAGAGTTAATACAAATCATTAACTAATACAAGAGAATTAATTTTGATTACAATGATATCACAATATTGTTCCACTTTACGGATTTTCATTAATTATATCTGCTGCTTCTTTGACAATGAAGCATAAGATATCAACTCAGATATCAGAAAGTTAAAAGATTAAAATTATGCTATATTTTATTTAAGGGACTTTAAAATTTTCAGAGTGAGAATACAATTCTAAACTTGATATTTAGTAACACACCATATTCCTCCCCATTCTATACCCCCAACACACACATCAAATTGATATGCAAATTTGATCCCAAAATCTGAGTTAATGTATACGGTGACCATTTTTTAATTCTACGAAATTTTCTCCGATTCTTTTAGGTAATCTTTTCTTTTCTACAGAAATGTTAATTACAATTTAATGACTGATTTCTATGTGTCAGACACTGCTTTGAACATATTCTTTGCTTTTTCATTTAGATTGTTCCCAAGGAAAAAAAAAGTATTTTTTAGATTCAGCAATAGAGAATAATAAAAATTAAATAATTTAGGGGCCTCCCTGGTGGCGCAAAGGGTTAAGATGCAACCTATGAAGCTATTCGCAGCCACTGCAGCACAAGTTCAATCCCCAGCCAGGGAGTTACCCACATGGTGCAGCAGACTTCTCCTGACCTGCCCACTGCTCCCCTCAGCAGTGTGTTTCAGTCAATCTCCCTGTTCTGTTCCACACTCTGTCTCTGGTGAATCCTCTCACCACCACCCCTGACCTCTGGCCTGCACCCCAGTCTTGTATGCATAAATAAATAAATTTTTAAAAAGAATTAAATAATTTGGCCAAGAACACATAGAAAATAAATGACCAAATATAAAATAAACCAAAACTATATGATTCTCATCATTAAAAAATAAGTACTGGCCAGTTATTACCTACACATCTCCTTAACCACTTAACTTATGCTACAGTTACAGAGCAGGACCTCCACACAAAGGAGAGGTTCCAGGTTTCCTGCACCATCTAACGGAACGGAGTGGCAATAGGAGGTCAAAAAAAAAAAAAAAGAATTAGAAGAAGACTTGGGGGAGGCATGTGAAGCAGAGAGGCATGTGTAGAAGTCCTGCTTATTTCTCAGGCTTGGACATGCACCAGGTTCTTGGGGGACATGGAAGAAATACTTGGGTTAGACACAGGGGGAGGCTGAAAATGGCAGCCTTTAGCTTTATTCGTATTTAGATTTTTCTCTTTTCATCCCAGACTTGACTGGCCCCTTTTGCCCCTTTCCTATGGTTCCCTGCCAGAAGATGTGCCTTATACTATGGCAAGGTGTGGGGCATCAGCAGCCCTACTTTGGGCTGACCCTATTTGGCTGAGCATTTACCCACAAGGAGACAGGTGGCTTTGGGTGTTTTATAGAAAAACAATTATTCTTTCTTTTCTTCTCTGTACATCATCCTATTAAAGTTCTTTCACATGAAGAGTATTCTTTGTCTTTATGCAGTGGATGGCAGAACCTATTTAGAGCATGTAGGTTTGGGGATCCCAACGTGCCCCTCAGTCTACACACTAACACTACTTTGGGGTTTTTGTTGTTGTTGTTTTTATTTTTGTTTGATTTTTGCCTATGTCCAATCATCCTAACTTGACCTTAAGTCCCTCTGGTAAATAATCTTATATTTTAACCCCTTTGTATTTCCAGCAATTAATTCTGGGCCCAAAGAATAATGATGGAAATAATGCCATTATGGTGACAGAGATAAAGATATAGTGATGAAGTCCACTGGAGATTTGGGACAGGTACTCTGCCCTTGGGTGTATTTATTCATTCAGTATGTATTATCTCAGTATCTACGCTATACCAATCTGGATTTACAGCAGAATAACAAGGTACTGCAACTGCACAGTAGAAAATTTTATGGAAGGTACAAAAAGTTAACAATTACAACAAAAATGGAGAAAAGACATTGTGGAATATAATTCAACTATATATTGTTACCATTTTTATTCTTCTACATAATAATGAGGGCTTATTGTATACCAGGCCAAGTTAAGGACTTTGAATGCATTATTTCAATTAATCTTCATTATGACTTTGTGAGCTTGGTGTTTTTTTTTTAATGCAAATGCAAAAAAAGCAATGTTGATTTTTCCTAGGATTATTTAGCATATAATGTTAGGTCTAGTATTTGAGTTTATCACCCCAAAATTTGAACCCTTAAATAATGTTCAACACTTCTCTTCTAAGCCCTTTCAAATGAAAAATATTCCATTTGAAATCATTAAACAGTTCCATAAATTATGCAAAATCCAATCTGAAAATTATGCTAATGCACCTAGCTGAGCAGCAACAACCAGAGCTGAACAATATTTTCTGGATCTTTGCAACTCCACTTTGTGCATGGAAACCTGGGCAATAGATCAGAGAGCAGTGTTATCTAAACTCTATTCTGAGCAGTGGGTTGGCTCACCCACTCCAGACCTAAGGAGTCAAAAGAGATAGCCTAATTAATATTATTTTGAATTTTTTGAAAAGCAAAAGATGGACATTTTAAAGAGCCAAATTTTAAAGCCTGGTTTTTGTTTAAAAAAAAAGTTATGTGAATAATCAAAATGCACAGTTTTAAGATTGTAGGCAAACCAGAGTCCAAAGGCATAAAAGAGAAGGCAAACATTAGTAACTTAAATTACTCTAAATTCATTTAATGCAAACAGTTTGTCAAATAAAGTGAAAATAGCCTGGATATGCATAGCTTATAATCTCTTGAGAAAGTCAGGCAGGAAGAGTCAGGAAGACTTTCCCAGAAATAAATCAAAGCTTTACTAATGACATTCACTACTGAAATATGGGATAGAAGTATGTGGCCAAAGAAGAGGCAGAACTATAAAATGGTTTCTGCCGGGAGCCAGAGTTATTGTAAATAGATTTGACACTGGAAATTTAAGGACTATGACAGAAACACATGGCTTAAAAAATAACATTCCATTCAAGGTACCTAAAGTTTCAAATAAAGCAACTAAATGCTCTATGCAATACAAAATATTTCTGTAGGTGGCCTAAAAGAATAAGGGAAAGTCACACTACTAATTCTTTCCAGTTTCACAAGCTACCTCGGTTACATACAATTGGGAGGAGGTTGCAGTTGTCAGGTTCTCAGTTATCTACAGCAAGTTGCTCAAAATTATGATATGATTATTAGAAACACAAAAAATAACAATACTGATGTGTGTAAGAGGGGAAATATAAAAAGACTAGCCCAGATTCTTAGTGTAGTGCACTGTGCAACTATTCTGTATGATACTATAGTGGAGGAGTCATCTTATTATGCACTTGTTAAAATGCACAGAATAGGGCTTCCCCAGTGGTGCAGCGGTTGAGCGCTGGGCTGTGAAGCTGCCCGCAGCTTCTGTAGCGCCGGTTCAATCCCCGGCCGCCCGTGAGGGTCCCACATGGCTGCAGACCTCTCCAGCTGTGCCCGCTGCTCCCCTCAGCAGTGTGTTTCATCAATCTGCCTGTTCTGCTACCCACTCTGGCTCTGGTGAATTCTTTCACTCTCCCGTGCTTCTGACTGTACCCTGTTTCTTGTATAAACAAATAAATAAATCTTAAAGAAAAAATGCACAGACTATACAGTGCCAAGAGAGAACCCTAATGTAAACTGTAGAGTTTGGATAATGAAGTGTCAATGTAGAGTCATCAATATTTACAAATGAACCACTCTGGTGCAGGAATGTTGATAGTGGAAGAGGCTGGGACTGTGTTGATCAGTGGATATATGGAAAAATTTATATGGGAACTCTCGGTACTCTACATTCAGTTTTGTTACTGCGAATCTAAAGTTCCTTTTTTTTTTTTTTTTTTTAAATTTTTTTTTTTTTTTATAGAGGCATGCTTTATTTATTTGTTTGCTGGTTTGTTTGTTTGTTTTGTTTATACATGCACTGGGTACAGTCAGAAGCGCGGGAGGGTGAGAGAATTCACCAGAGCCAGAGCGGGGAGCAGAGCAGGCAGAAGGACCGAAGTACACTGCTGAGGGGAGCAGCGGGCGGCAGGAGAGGTCTGCACGCCATGTGGGACCCTCCTCTGGTGGCCAGGGAGCAGCCGGGGATCGAACCGGCGCCGCAGAGGCCGCGCGCAGTTTCGCAACCCAGCGCTCAACCGCTGCGCCACCGGGGAGGCCCGAATCTAAAGTTCCTTTTAAAAATAGTCTTTAAATATTAGCCCAAGGGTCACTTGATTGACCCATAGATCCCATAGACAACATATTAAAAAAGAGAGGATGAGGAATCTGACAAGATGGCAGCAGAGTGAAGACTCCAGGCTTGCCTCCAAACATACACAAAACTGATAAATTGATGCAAAACAAGCCAAAAACCCTGAAAGAAAAAGGACCACCTTATACAACAAGAGCATCAGCCCAATAGAAAAAGGTAGAAAAAACTCTAAGTGAACTCTATTTCGATAATGGGACTACACAGAACACTAGAGGGAGGAGAGGCTACAGTGCAAAGCCCCCTACAGCAATTGACTGGGGCACACACCAACAATGGGGCTCCTGAGACCTAGCATTACCCTATATAAGTGGGGTGCAAGCAGGCACCCCGAACAGAGGTTGCATTGCTCGAGAGCTGCAGAGGCAGGGGCACAGAATGAGGATTACAGGCTTGACTCTGAGGCTTATGACAAAAATAGATACAGCTGAATCCGGTCAGAGCACCTGAACTTCCCTATAGAAGAGGTTACTACTGAATTCCAGGCTGAGATATCCAACATACCTTCTACCCTCCCAAAAAAGAAATGCTTCACAAGAGGGTTGTGATCCTTTGATGCATGTTGTCTCCAGCCTCTTCGCTGGTACCAGACCCCCGACTACTCCAACAGGTGGAAAAACAGCAGGTGAAAGTCTATCCCTACTAAAACACACACAAAATCAAAAATGAGGAGACAGAAGACCACAGCACAAATCCCTGGACAAAAGGCCCTGAAAGGAGCCCCAACTCAGTAGAGTTGTGGGACATGACACAGAGGACTTCAGGGTAACAGTTCTGTCAACGCAGATAGAACTTTAAGAAACAACAGAGGATTTAAAACAACAACAGAATAAAGAGAATGGGGTAAAAACATACCACAGGATATAACACAGCCAGAAGAAAAGATTAAATACAGCCATTTTCAGCAAAATGGAGAGAATTTGAGAGAATTATGTGCAGCAAAGTAAATTAGAATGCTAAAAACAAATATTGACATTCATAAAGTCAACAACTGACAATGAAAACACTTTCAAAACCTAGCTGGAAAAGTGAAAAACATCCTGAGGGCTCTGAGATTAAGAGGGAGGGAGAAAAAGAGGGACAAGAGGACACAAGGGAAGGAGGTGGGGAAGAGACAAAAATATGCTCTCTTCTGGTATGAAAAGAAAAAGAAGAAAAAAACTTTACTTCAACCATAATATATTTTACTATAGGGCTTAGTATACCAACCAAAAAAAGGAGAATGAGCAAACCAAACTCCAGAGCTCCACCCTGCAGCATTCTAGTCTTTTGCTTCATTATGCCAAAGAGTGACTAAATATTCCCACTAACTGCTTCTCGTGTTTCTCAGACTATTTCAATGAGTTGTCTACTTTGAAAATACAGTGTGTTCATTCTAAAAGGAAACATCTACTGAATGAGTTAATAAATCCACTGTTGAAAATCTTCAACTGCAAATTTAAGTTGTTACCTTTACCACACAAAATTTAGTCTACAAGTATTTCCCTTTTGTAGTTAAAAATGGCATCCTAAGCAATATTTTTCACATTTACAGAAAAGGCTCAAAGCTGTGTGATGTGTGCAAACATGAAGGACAGTTACACTATTATCTGTTTTTGAATCTATTTTAAATTCTCCTTAATATAAAGGGAACTTTAAAGGCTTAATTAGAAAGTTACAGTATATAGCAACTTAATGTACAATAACTCTACTAGGGCAATTTGATTGCTATCAGATTGTTATACTCATATATTTTACATTCTACAGCATCATAATATGAAAATATAATAAAGTATTTAAGAATATGAATTCAGAAATCAGATTGCCTCAAGGTTCATTTCACCTTCTCCACTTCTTAGCTATTATAATCTTGGAAAAGTTATTTACTCTGTTTACTCTCCAGTCTCTCCTCCAGAAATAGGAATGATATCACCTTAGGCCAATATGAGAATTAAATGACATAAAATATGTAAAGTCAGCGCAATGTCTGGCTCATAATAAGTATTCCATGCACATCACCTATTATTAATATTTCAGAGTTTTATTTGGAACTTTAAATTTTTGATTTAAAACCAAAAGAAGTATAATAGTAAATATGATTGCATTCTAATCTATATTAGGGAAAAGATTTCAAAGATTCACAATTCAGGATTTAAAAAAACACTTTCTTATTCTAGTATTTCTAAGTTAAATATTTAGAAATTGTCTTAAATTTTAAAAATAGAAGAAATTATCCTACCATGGCCTAATTTAAGGAACCTAAAGAAAATTTTGTCACTGAATTAATCAGTTTTCAATACTGCTCTAACTTTTCTTCCCACCAGACCTTCCAACATTTGCTCTGCACAGTGTACAGCTTCATGCCTAGCTAGAGATAGAGTCTAACTGGTAGTTAGTCATTATTATCACCATTTTTATGTGTGTGGCTCTCAGCAAATATATGCAAAATAAAGTGCTGGTCCTTTTCTATGTGTTTATATTCCCTAATAGTTAAAGGATTAAAGGTCCTCAAGAAGTAAGGATTCTGAAAGCTGGTAAAAAACAATAATTCATTATTCTGAAACTCATTTTCATCTCAAAACAAGTCCTTTCTAAAGGATGATTAGGATCTACTTTTAAAACAGGGATTTTAGAAATAAGTTTTTAGTGAGATCAAATAATGATTGAATAACATAAAATGCCTTTATAAGCATAATTCTAAGAAACAGTTTTGAGTCTCCAAAAGTAAATATATTTAATTGTAGAACCCAGAGTTTTAAAAAAAAAAGTTTTGTAATCTGTGGGATAGTTTTTCAATCCTTTCATTTCCTATACTGTCCTGGTAAAAGTCAAACTAATCACAAGATAAACCTATAGAATGAAAGGCAGCCTGAATTAATGGATTACCTGTATACAATCCCACTCATTTTGAACATCTGACATAATTGTTACCAACAGCTTTTTTTTTTTAATATGGGAGATAACTTAGAATTTAAACACAATTAACTGAAAGGCAATTGGAAAACGTAATAAGTGAGATATTATGTTATGAACTGCTGCCATGTAATTTTTCTGATCTTTAAATTTACATGAATGTGTTCTTATAATAATATGCCAACAACTTGGATGGTCTTAATATGGAAAGTAAGAGCCTGCAACAAAAAGCAAAAGAGTATGTAATTCCTCATGGCTATGGAAAGAAGTGAAGAAAGATGTCAAATTTCAACATCATGAAAAAAGGTAATGGTTTTTAAGGCTTAACTTGCATCCTACATTCTCAATATAGTAAAATTTGTATTTATAGTTTATTTTTTTTTCCTAACAAACATATTGCAAACTTCAAAATAAGAGAACAGATGCAGAGCAAGGGAGACCAACAACAAAAAAAAAAAAAGTTAAGAAAAATCCAGCACATTGCAATGAGGCCCTCTGCTGACGCATTTTAAATATTACGCCAAAAGTCCAATTTCCAGTGGAACCTCATCTTTTCAGGGTTAAAACATTCATAAAGCTTTAAGGAAAAAATGACTTAAATCCTTCAACAAAGTTTAGTCATTTCCAAGATTTTTAAAAATTGAAGTGATTGATTCTGGGTAACGTAATTCCCAGAATCCCATTATTGGGTAATGAACACAGTGTCTGAGCCGCATGAACCTCAGTTAAATCCCTTAGTGACAACATTATTTATTTAAGAACAGATTTTTATTATTTATGCTGTATATTTAAGTATTTCCAAAAGGAGATTATAATCCTGCCAAATGGTTTCTACAATGACAAAGTTCATCCAATGCTATTGCAAAAAAAATAAATAAATAAATTTAAGTAAAAACTCATGTCTCAAAGGCTTTTCCTAATAAAATATCTCTGTTTCTTGCGAAAAAGTACCTAGAAGTTCATAAAATTAATTCAAAAACTCATAGACTAAACCCAATGCCATTTGACTATCATTTTTAAATTGCTAGCAATTTGAGTTACTGGGAAGTGAATCAAGCCTCACATGCATGGTTGCTGTGAGTGCCGGGAGTGGCCTTTGTGAGGAAATCTAAGTGTAGAAAATAAAAGAGGTAGCAATAAGGATTTATGTCTATGTGGTATTTCTGATAAATTGCCTCAAGATAACTTAGAATAAAGGGAGCTAAAGTTTCACTGTTCATATAAATTCTCATGATATCTTTTGCTAGCAAACATCATGCTTATTTTTATATTTGTAGTTTTATCTTCTTTTTCTTAAAGAGCACCAACAAAATTGCATAAGCTTAGGATTCGCAATACAAAAGTAGTGGCCCTGAGTGAGACTTGAGTTTGCCTCTGCCACGTGTCAATAGTGGTATATTGCCTCTGCCACTTGCTGGTGGCACATTGTATTACTATCTGCCTGTCATAGGGATATACATTCCATATCACTGTCTTCGTAGTTGCCCAATTAACATGTCTGTCAAATGAAAGTGATGACTATCCCCTTCCTTTGCTGTTAGAACAGCATGCCTATGAGGAAACTGTTCTTTCAGGCCAAGGTTACTAAAAATAAGACATAAGAAGCAGAGACGCAAGTGCTCTACCACCTACGTAAAACATAGGTGACAAATTTTGTTGCTCTAAGTCACTGAGATTTTGGGGATAATACTGTTGCAAAGCCAAGCAGTACCCACTTCAATCATTTATTATAGATTGAGTTAAATAATACATTTTTAAGCAACTTACAACTTTCTGTGCTCACACAAACTCCTCTCACCCAAGGTCACTGCAAATCAGATTAAAGAATAGAACTTTTGCTGAGAGAAATGGGAATGGGAATATCAACTTTGCATCATAGCTTTAGTTCCTTTTCCTACCCTCTGCCGTTGCTTCCCTGTTTTACAACCATCCCAGGCTGGGTAGGCTCACTGTCAGTTCTAGCAATTTGAAGGAGGATCTTGGAGCCCTTGGTATCCTTTTCAAAGGTTTTAGTGGTAAGTAGGGGAAACAAGCCAGCAAGAAGACAGCAATATGAGTCCCCTGCAAGTCTCTATCTGCTCTTTTCTCTAGGCTTTCTCTGGCATTCTCTCATGGCCTCTTCCCCTTGTAGCCATTCCACGATAGCCCTTTTCCCATAGCCGTCTCTGAGTAACACCACCTTATAGTGTTGACCTCTAGGCTCAGGTGTGGACACTTGCACATGCGCACATGCCCATGCTCAGGTGTCCATAGGCATGAGGGACCCATACCCACATGCCCTCTATGTTACCAAAATCAAGGCCACAGGTGATAGCCACAGAGGTGAATGGCGCAAAAGCTTGTCCAACTTCATTTACCCTACACCCTCCCCCCAAGTTCAATACTCCTGTCCCATAAGTGGTATATTCAAGTCCTATCCCATCAACTTTAACACCTCACAAAAAAAAAAATTGAGGATTTTGTTCTTTGGATGTTAATTCCATGAGAACATTGAAGGGGATAAATGTCTTTTAAATGATGTCGCTTTTCATGTGCATTTTTGTCCCAATTCTTCTGAGAAAATACTCAGAACCATGTAAGCCCGCTTTAGCTCTGCATATTTACCAGAACTTCTATGTGAAATCCTGTTTATATGTATTCTGTGAGAAAAAAAAATTAAATATAGCTTTAAAAGATATTTCTATTTAACTAACAGTAAAAAAAAATTAAAACTAAAACAAACACCTTAACTAAACTCAATAAAGCAGTAACCACAGAGATGACAGAGAAAAAGCCCAAGAGATGGCACCGTGATTCATAATAAACCAGGTAGATATGACAGAGAAGCAGTTGAGTCAACAATTGGGCCTGAAGACAAGAATATCTTTATTATTCCTGCCCCTCGCATGTCCATTTCTTCACAATGTTGAAAGAACACAGGCTTCAGAATGATACATGCCTAGGCACCTTTGAATCCCAGTTCAGTCACAATCTGCACAACCTAGACCAACTAGGCAACTTGAGGTTTACTTTCCTTACTCAGTAAATTAGGGGAAATAAAAGCTACCCTCAGGATTGCTGTACTAAATGGATTAAGGTGGGTGTGGCACATAACAGAGTACTTGGACAATAGCTTCTCAGCTTCTCAAAAAAAATGTATCATTCTTGGATCTTTGTCATTTATTTTTCTTCTTTTCATTCTCCCAACCAATCTTCAACAATCCATGTGCAAAATGCTTAAGTTCCCAGGTTGGGATGCTCCTATAGAGTAAGCGACTATAATCTACCACATAGAGACAAAAGCCAATAAAGCATTTTATGCTTTAAAACTAAGTTATTTAAAGTACATGGCATGGCAGACCTCTTCTGCCTCATACCCTGCTCCCCTCAGCACTGCTTTCAGTCCGTCTGCCTGTTCTGCTCCCCACTCTGTGTCTGTTGAATCCTCTCACCCTCCCATGCCACTGGCCTGTACCCCAGCTCTTGTATAAATAAATAAATCTTTAAAAAAAAATAAGGTAGAATAAAATCACACATTTTCCAAAGAAAGTCATATAAGCAATTGTGTATTTTTTTTATTTCCAAACTGGGGGACAGAGAGAGAAAGAATGAGACACGAGAGAGAAAATAACCCTTAGGAACAGAAGAAAATTTATACTGAATCCAAATTTCTAACTTCCAGGTTGCTAACTCCTGGCTATAGTTCCCATGTATGATATAATTTAGAAATTCAGTTTAGCTACAGGAAAATCATAGGATTTAAAACACTGTGCCTCTCAACAGGTAAAAAAAAAAAAAAACACTGATGGAAAATCCAGTCAAGTCATTAATTGTCACAAAGAACTTGAAAACCAAAAAGAAGATGCAAACTAGCAGAGAGAACTTTTTAACCAAAAAGAGGAAAGAATGAATGATGACTTATTTTCTTCAGTATAAGTTGAATTGGACCTTCCTAGACCCACAGTTTTTCCCTTCTTCAAGAATTTTCTGCAGCAATGATTCCTTACCTAATGCCATTATAAGACCTACTGTAAGGATGGAACAAGCAATTATGTTACTACTTTTCCAATGAGAGATGATCACAGAAATTTGGAAATACACATATATTTTTTTTTACTCCAATGCAGTAGTCCCAGAATGCACTATCCAGAACACTTGCACACATATGGTTCTCCCTGGTGGCGCAAGGGGTTAAGACATAACCTATGAAGCTATCCACAGCCACTGAAGCACAAGTTTGATTCCCCAGCCAGGGAGCTACCCACATGCTGCAGGAGACCTCTCCTGACTTGCCCGCTGCTTCCCTCAGCAGTGTGTTTCAGTCAATCTGCCTGTTCTGTTCCACACTTTGTCTCTGGTGATCCTCTCACCTCCCACACCTCTGGCCTGTACCCCAGTTCTTCTCTGCATAAATAAATAAATCTTTTAAAAAAGAAAAAAGAGGGCCTCCCCGGTGGTGCAGCGGTTGAGCGCTGGGTTGTGAAGCTGCCCGCAGCCTCTGCAGCGCCGGTTCAATCCCTGGCTGCTCCCCGGCCACCGGAGGAGGGTCCCACATGGCGCGCAGACCTCTCCTGCCACCTGCTGCTCCCCTCAGCAGTGTCTTCGGTCCTTCTGCCTGCTCTGCTCCCCGCTCTGGCTCTGGTGGGTTTCTCTCACCCTCCCGCGCTTCTGACTGTACCCAGTGCTTGTATAAATAAATAAATATTTAAAAAAAAAAGAAAGAAAAAAGACTTCCACACATATAATCCTGAAAAAAAAACTTGAGGGCTTCCCATTACCATTCTTGAAATGCAGTGAATTCTTTGATTCTTGATCTGATTTGAGTCAAACATTTTAAGTGATATTAATTTTCATTCATTAATCTCATTTTTACCTATGAAATCTGATACAGTTAATCACAACTATCCTTGACAATGGAGAAGAATTTATCAAATCATACAACTGTCCTCTGCCCCTACTAACATTTTAATCTTAGACATGCTGTGATACATAAAATCAACACCCATTTGGGCATAGCTGATATTCTCCACAGACAAGGCAATAGTTTCAGAATTAAATTACAGAGAGAAGAGGTCACAAATTGTTGCAGCTCAGTTCACTCACATCTTCACTTATTCACTCAAAATTTATTTATTAAGTACCTACTACATGTTAATCTTCTACTTGCTATAGAATAAAAAACTTGTCAAGAAATCTATACTCCTAGTGTTAATGAATAAATAAAAGAAGAAACTAAATTCCTTAGAAAATGATAATTACTCTGATGAAAAATAACAAACTTATTTGATTCTTGACATATTTGATTCAAGGTAGAGTCAACAGTTTTTGTTGTTGTTGTTTTTTCCCATGTGCAAAAAAAAATTTAAAAAATAAAAACAAGGAGAGTTTTCCCATCTGGTCTAGGCAGAATGGCTCCCACAAAGAATGGTGGTGAGAAGAGGGTGCATTCTGCCATGATTGAGGCAAAGACCAGAGAATACACCATCAATATTCCTAAGCATATCCATGGAGAGGGTGTCAAGAGGCATGCCTCTCAAGCACACAAGGAGATCTGGGAATTTGTCATGAAGGAAATGGGCACTCCAGATGTAAGCACTAATAATAAGTTCAACAAAACTGGGCCAAAGGAATAAGGAATGTGCCATACCAAGTCCTTATGTGGTTGTCTAGAAAAAAAAATAAGGATAAAGATTCACCAAACTGGACAGGGTAGTTACTTATGTATCTGCAGTCAATGTGGATGAGAACTAACCACTGATTCTCAAGTAAACTTATAAATTGGTCACAAAAAGAAAGAGAAAGTGAGAGTGACACACAAATCAAAGATGACTGCTTGGTATCTGGGTTGAGTAACTACAAGGAGGAAATTACCATAAACTGAGATGGGGAAGAAGTTGGCAAGGCCTGTTTCGAGCAAGTCAAGATAAGGAACTCAGTTTTGCAAGTATTAAGTTTGAGACACATGGAGATGTGGATACTTAATACGGATGCTAATGAGAAAATCTAATATAGGGGAGGCCTGAAGGCCACAGTTAATTTGGCTGACTCTTCCTCCATCACTATATTTGGTTTTATCCACCTTTAAGAGGTCTTTTGATAGTCACCCTTTCCCTTCAGCCTATCCTAAATATTATACATCTTCCTTTCCCTCCATTAGAGAATTGAAATAAATAACAGATACTTCCATTGCTGAGTCTATGGCTAAAGATTTCCTCCATGCTTTTCTTAGGTAACTATTCTGCAATACCATGAATATTAAGTCATGATAAAAGGAAAGCCAAAAAATCTCAAGAGACTGAATTTTTTAGAAATAATTTGGAATTCTAAAAAATGTAAAAAAATACTCTTGAAGTACACTGACAAACCAGCTGTGGCTCAAGTATTGTCACTGTTAAGACCATTATTCATGTGAGATATTTGCATAATTGTACTTTATAAGCTCAAACTGTTCCCTGTATTTATTATTAAACTAATGCATTTCAGCTGCTGTATCTTGTGGTCTATGAATTATCAGGAGCTTGGGATATTTATGGTCATGCAAAGAGCCAAAAAAGATGTCATTCCTCAAATTAAAAACTGACCTTATTACAAATGTGAATATGATGAGCAAAGAGGCAAGCTACAACCTAGACTTGCTTATAGGTCTGTAACGTTTCCACAAAGGCCACGCTCCTACGAGGGGAAACGAAAGAACACTATTCTAAATTAGATGACAATTCTAGCATTTACTTGGGAAAAGACTTATAGTAATGTTTTAAAACTTAGAAACACACAACATGGATCCTACCACCCTCCTTCCTGCACACCGTGTACATTCTAAATATGAGAAGAAAAATATGTATGTTTATGGAATCTTGACTAAAAGTCTAGTTTTCCTTAAACTCCTTGATAAATGATAGGGAGAGACTTGATTTTATGTTTCAAGTAGATTCCTTTAACTCCTTTGCTCCCTTATTTGTGGAAACCCCCAACTGAGCAAGATTACCCACTCTTTCCTTTATACAGTTACACTGCTTAAGACATAAATAACTAGCTATAAGCAGTTTTTCTACTTAGCCCCATGTCTGAAAAGGCAAATCTTGCAGTCATAACAATTTGTTGCAGATTCCCAGAATATCTTCAGACTTATTATTTGTGGTAAATGAGTCTGTTTTATACCCTTCAAAATAAATGAAAATCACTACTTCCATTTTAATAGTCCTATAGTAAGGTACAGTGGCTAAGATTTCAATCTCTGAGCTCAGAGCTCCATTCCAAGCCCAGTTCTGCCTTTCCTAAACTGGGGGACCTTTGGCAAAGTTGACTTAACCTCTCTATGTCCCAGTTTCATTGTCTGCAAATGAAGTCCCTTATACAATCAAAGAGATCCATACCTGACACTGGTCAAAGTGATACAGAGATTTTATTCAGAAACTACTGCAATTTGGGAAAAGAAAGGTCAGTATAGTGGCCCTCCCTGGTGGCGCAAGGGGTTAACAGGCTACCGACGAAGCTATCCACAGCCACTGCAGCACAAGTTTGATCCCCGGCCAGGGAGCTACCCACATGGTGCAGCAGACCTCTCCTGCCTCTCCTTCTGCTCCTCTCAGCAGTGTATTTCAGCCGATCTGCCTGTTCTGTTCCCCACCCTGTTTCTGGTGAATCCTTTCACCACCACCCCCCCCACACACACACACATCTCTGGCCTGTACCCCAGTTCTTGCATGCATAAATAAATAAATCTCAAAAAAAAAAAAAAAAGGAAAGGTCAGTATACAACTGAGCTCAATTCTGAGGACAGGTAGGAATTTGTAGCCAAAGAGAAGCGTGAGGAGGTCAGTGAATGGAAAATTACTAAGAGGAAAGAGACATCAGGGTAGGGTGATTCTTATTAATCCGACTTAACAGGATTCTTGCTGAAGGCAGGCCAGGGTGATCAGACATCAGGGGTCAGGAGATTCACCATAAACCTAGCAGGATTGTTGTTGAAAATGGACTGTACAAGCCAGCAAGAACTGGGTCCACAGTTGAAGCATAATTGAGAAGTTTAAAAGAACTTAAAGGTTGTTCGAGAAGAGAATCTTTGTAAATACAATACGTCTAAATATTTTAAAGGTATAAAATCAAATCAATGAACTATTAAATGCATGCTGTTTATTTTTTTATTTTTTTTTTAATATTTTTTTTTAATTTTTTTTTTTTTTATAGAGGCATGCTTTATTTATTTGTTTGCTGGTTTGTTTGTTTGTTTTTGTTTATACATGCACTGGGTACAGTCAGAAGCGCGGGAGGGTGAGAGAATTCACCAGAGCCAGAGCGGGGAGCAGAGCAGGCAGAAGGACCGAAGTACACTGCTGAGGGGAGCAGCGGGCGGCAGGAGAGGTCTGCGCACCATGTGGGACCCTCCTCCGGTGGCCGGGGAGCAGCCGGGGATCGAACTGGCCACGGGCAGCTTCGCAACCCAGCGCTCAACCGCTGCGCCACCGGGGAGGCCCTGCATGCTGTTTATTACTTCACGTAATATATATACTCTATTGTAGTCTCCTGACTACTTTATGGATCACTCTCTTTATTATTTTTCTTAGCCTATACAGGAATATAGCAGTACCCAAGCTCTTGTATGCATAAATTAATAAATCTTTAAAAAAAATGAATGATGGAAAATATATATAAAATAAAAAATAAGTACATAAAAAAACGCTTTCATGTATACATACACATGCTTCACATATATATACATATGTTTCACATATATACATACATATGCTTTGCATATATATATATGCTTTGTACACAGACACACATATGAACATGTTAATGTGTTTAAAAATTAATGCAATATATATTTAGATACATATATTAGAGATTGCATTGTACCCCTACTCCCAGAAAAATTCATATGAATATGGAAGGTTTTTTTTTTTGTAATTTATTTATACAAGCACTGGGTACAGTCAGAAGCGTCGGAGGGTGAGAGAATTCACCAGAGCCACAGTGGGGAACAGAACAGGCAGACCGATGAAATACACTGCTGAGGGGAGCAGCGGGCACGGCAGGAGAGGTCTGCACACCATGTGGGATCCTCATCAGCAGCCAGGGATTGAACCAGCACTGCAGAGGCTGCAGGTAGCCCCGCAGCCCAGCGCTCAACCGCTGCACCACCAGGGGAGGCCCTCATAAGGAAGTCTTAACCCACAACATGCTTGTATTTTTACATAGGGCCTTTTAAGGAGGTTCTTTATGGATGAAATGGGTCCTAAGGGTGGAGCTCTAATCCAATATGACTACTTACAAGGAGAGGAAGACAGACCAGTGTGCAAACAGAAAAAGCCATGTGAGTTCACAGCAGAAAGGCTGCCATTTGCAAGTTAAGGAGAGATACCTCTGGAAAAAACAAAACTGCTGACATATTGATTTTGAACTTCCAGCTTCTAGAACTGTGAGAAAATAAATTTCTAGTGTTTTAACCACCCAGTCTGTGTTATTTTGTTATTGTAGCCCTAGCAAAGTAATACACACATCTTCACAGAAACTTGTGAACCTATAGCAAGTTTCATTTTATGGATAAGGAAATTATCATCAAGGTACAACTGTTATTATGATTTATAACAACCATTGTCTATGTTCCCCAGAAAATCTGAAGACAAAATTATCCCCTTAAATACAAAGAAAAACAATCCAGTTTCGTATCCCCTCAAAGAATACTTATGCATATGGTGACCTATAATTTATCATCCAAACTGTATGGAAGTTAAAGAGACTACTGTTAACAATTATGCCAGAATAAAAATATAAAGTGAGATTGATCCACAAAATGAGCATTGTATTTATAGTATCTATCTGTTCATCTTATTTGTTTTCAATAAACATGCGTCAAGAACATAGCAAACACTAAAGTTATAAAAATGAAGCAGAGAATCTCTCCTCTCAAGGAATTTACAATCTATTTAGCAAAACAAAAAGAATTCCTTATGGCTTTTTAAATTATTTATTTATATATATATATATATTTTTTTACATCATTGTTCTTTTTTTTTTTTTTACAATGTTTGCTTTCTTTTCTCAGGTGTAGTCTCCATAGAATTTCCACCACTAATTCACCCCTGCACCATCACCATAGTCCCTTATGCTCTTTCCACCCTTGTTTTGATCCCTCTCTCTTCCCCTCCCCTGCAGAATGTCTCTGATTTATAGCTGCTTATTTATTTTTGTTTTGTTTTTTAGAATTCGGTATGTTTTAATCACAAGACTGCAATAACTTTTATAGACATGTGTTCCAGAATATCAAAACTCAGTTAAAGCACTAAATGGGGCTTCCCCTGGTGGCACAGGCAGTTGAGCACAGCGCTGTGAAGCTGTCCGCAGCCTCTGCAGCGCCAGTTTAATCCCGACAGGCGAGGGTCCCACATGGTACACAGACCTCTCCTGCTGCACCCGCTGCTCCCCTCAGCAGTGTATTTCATCAGTCTGCCTATTCTGTTCCCCATTCTGTCTCTGGTGAATCCTCTCATCCTCCCACACATCTGGCCTGGCCTGTACCCTGCACATAAAGCCTGTACCCTGGTTCTTGTATAAATACATAGATAATTCTTTAAAAAAAAAAATAAAGCACTAAATGAAGTTTTATAATGGAAAGGAGATAAAGAGGCAGGGAAGACTGACCCAAGGAGGAAACATTTGAGCAGAGAATACTGAGCAAGAGAGAGCGGGCCTTTAAGTAGGTGGGTATTCTAAGGAAAAAGAAAAGCAACTGTAAGACAAGACAGGGTATAAAGAAACATGATCTCCAAGCTCACAATCTCTGAATACATTAAGTTTTTGAGAATGTAATAGGAGTGAAACTGGGGGAGTCTTTGGAAGGCTATCCTATAAAGCAGCACATGCATCATTCTAAGGTATTTAGATATTTAGAACATATTCCCATTTCTTCATTTTGCTTGACTTGCTATGTATTGTGAATATTAGATAAAATAGCCACTTCTCTTAGTCTTTATGGTTCAGCCTTGTGATGAACTTCATCTATCATTCTGGGGGACTCATAAATGCAAAGTCTTGTCTGTTTTAAGACTTAGGTGGCTTGGGAGTCAGTCTACGAGGCTGATGTCATAACAGCTGAGGTACTAAGTGTGTGTCCTTCCAAGGATAAGATAGCAACTTGGTTTTACTGATGGAGGGAGAAAGAAAAAAAATGGGGGGAAGTTTCCTCCAACTCTTTCAGACTATAGGAAGGATACCAGTCAGCACCTACATGTAGGCTAAATAGAAATCAGACCTTCGGACAGCATCTGGTAAAATATACAATGAATTCCATCCCAGGAAAAAAACTGGGAAATAGATATTATTGTTTGCTCCCTCTGCTCTAAGCCCATGATGATAGTCACAGGTTGTGCTCACATACCCTTTAACAACTGTTTCTTTGTTCGCTATACTTTTCTGAGACTTGTGAATGCAAGCCCTGTTGGTCCAAGAGCTAGGTGATTGAAGGGTCTGTTCTCTGCATGACAACCTTAAAAAGCAGGGTGCTATAAATATATATTATAGACACCTTAGCTTCCAGAAAGAAGTTGTGTATTGGGGGCATCCTCCCAATTGTAAGGCACTGTGCCAAGGGTGGCATTTATGGAAAGTGTGTCTCAGACTTTCCTACCCATTTCAATATGGGTATTTTCTCAATTTCTGATGTGTAGGAGTCACTCAATTAGTTTCTGGATTTCTCTCAGAGGGAAGTGATCCACAAGTCACTGGATATTCAGTACATATGCAGGACAAAAGAAATTCAGAAGCATCCTATGTTATCATCTTGATGATGTCAACCAAGATGTAAGTTCTTTTCTAAAACATTCACAACTGCCCATTTTGAACTAAGTGGAGATATTCATTTCTTTCTCCTAAACCCTACTACCAAGTGGCATTTTACAATGGAAACAAGCTCCCAGATGAATTTAGTTAATGCTTATCATTCTCATCTTCTTCAGATTGAGAATATCAAGAAATATAATAAAATCAGGTAGATATCAAAATATAGACTTTATTGTTGGAAAAACTAGATTAGGACATCATGTGGAACTAGCTAAGAATGAGATTTGGCATTTTATTTTAACTAAACAATCTATAAGAAGAAAAATTTAGACAAAAAGTCTGAGGTAGTTTCCTATTTAAAGAGAATTTACAGAGTTTAAGTATGTATAAGGTCAATTGTACTAAGATCAATGAGATCACATTCAGTGGGTTAATTATCACAAGGTAGGTGAGCAAATTCAATTTCCTAAGACAAATACAGCTTATAACAAAACGAGCTAACACAATTTTCTCCAACAAACATTTGAATAAGCGTTGAGTAACACAGTGTTAATACTATAGGCTATAACATTAGAAGATTAAAAATAAAACTGTCTTCCCTTAATCTTTGTTATCTGAACTGAAATGGTAAATATCATATTCTCAACACTGAATTCTTAATGCACTTGCATCAACAATGTTTATTTTGACTAAATTTTTTAAACAAGGCTAAGCTTTTTTCTTTATTTTAATTCCTATTTTTTTCTCAAATGCTATTGATTTGCCAATTTTCTACAGAACTATATAATTTTGGGAGCATAACTTCACACCTCCATATGTGCACACACTTCATTCACCTCCACCAAAGCTCCAGTGACGATAGCCTGTCACCTTCCCTCTCTTGTCCTCTCCTCTTTCTCCTCTTCCTGTAACAAGTATATTTTTCAGGGCCTCCTTGGTGGCGCAGCGGTTGAGCGCTGGGCTGTGAAGCTGCCCGCAGCCTCTGCAGCGCTGGTTCGATACCCTGCCACCGGGGAGGGTCCCACATGGCGCGCAGACCTCTCCTATCTCGCCCGCTGCTCCCCTCAGCAGTGCACATCGGTCCTTCTGCCTGTTCTGCTCCCCGCTCTGACTCTGGTGAATTCTCTCACCCTCCCGCGCTTCTGACTGTACCCAGTGCTTGTATAAATAAAATAAATAAATCTTAAAAAAAAAAAAGTATATTTTTCATAGAATCTAAAAATCATTTTTTGATTGTGTTTTTTGGTTATATGTGTTTTTTGGTTATTTATATTCTGTAAATGAATGAAACCATTGGGTAACTGCCTTTCAATTTATGGCTTATTTCACTTAACATAATCACCTCAAGATCCATCAATTTTGTTACCAAAGGCACTATTTAATCATTTTTAATAGCTAAGTAGTATTCCATTGAGTATATTTCTATAATTTCCTTATCCAGTCATCTGTTGATGGGTATACAGATTTGTTCCATGACTTGGCTGTTGTAAATATCACTGTGATGAACACAGGCATGCATAAATCTCTTCATATTATTATCTTCACATTCTTCAGTAAATACTTAGCAGTGGTTTTACTGGATCATATGGTATTTCCAATGTTTTTTGGAGGAATTTTCATACCACTTTCATAGAGGTTGCACCAAATTGCATTCCCACCAA
The DNA here is from genome assembly GCF_964194135.1 of Talpa europaea. NCBI lineage: Eukaryota > Metazoa > Chordata > Mammalia > Eulipotyphla > Talpidae > Talpa > Talpa europaea. The sequence goes on from NC_140072.1 coordinate 85,279,796, forward strand.
CAGTGGATAAATGTTCTTTTTTTTCCACATTCTTGCCAACATTTGTTGTTTCTCATCTTAATATAGGTCAAGAATATAGATTATTTTCACAAGTGTGAGGTGATATAACATTGTGGTTTTGATGCATTTTACTTATAATAAGTGATACTGAGCATTTTTTCATATACATCTGAATGTCTTCTTTGGAAAACTATCTTTTTTTTTTTGATTTTCTGATTGGGTTGTTTGGGTATTCTCAGTTCTCTAATTTGTTTGTTGTTTGGTGAATTGTATGATCCTCTATATATTTGGAAATTAACCTCTTGTTGGATATATACATGTAAGAGAGAGGTTTTAAGAACTTATTTCACACAATTGTGTGGCAAGTCCAAAATCTGGAGAACAGACCAGGAGGCTGGAAACATAAGGAAGAGTTTCAGCTCAAATCCAGATGTAACATTTCAGCTCAAGTCCAAATGAATTCCTTCTTGGTCATGGACGCTCTCTTCAGGTCTTCAATTGATTAAATGAAATCCCCCCACATTATCAAGGGCAAACTGCTTTACTCAAAGTCCAATGATTTGAATATTAATCTCATTAAAAAAATCTTCACGGAAATGTTCAGAATAATGTTTGACCAAACAGCTGATATAGCCAAGTTGAAACATAAAATTAGACAGCACAATAGGAAATTTTTAAATATTCCTTCACATTGAATGTCCATATATCCTTAAAGAAGAATATCCTTAAATTGGTCCCAATTCTCTGTAACAGATTTTCTCTTTTGCCTTGAGTGCCAAAATGACTTCAGAATATTTTTTTCCTTTTGTATTTCCCATTCCACACACTTTTGGGTATATAGCTTTATGGGAATCACCCAGTTCTCTGATTTATAAAACTAAAATGAGAAGGAATCTTCAAACATACTCTGTTAAACTGATGTTGGAAATTCTGGAATAATGTTTGGAACTTTGAGGATACAGCCAGAAAATAAATTCTACAATTATCCCTCCTGCCTTCATGCTCTTATGAGACAGAGGGGATACAACTGGAAGGAGACTAGGAAAGATATTGTAATGGCAGAGCTTCTAATATTTTTGTGAAACTTTTGCATTTTCTAGTCAATGTGGGTCATTCATCTTTTAAGAGTTAGTGTGAACAAATATCCTCATCTTCCCTGTGACCATAGACCTTAGGGCAACTTAGGTTCAGCTAACACATGTAAAAAAGTTTAGATTCCCATGCTCACACCCAGAAACCCTGTAATATGCATGGAAAGAGACCTGAAATCCATTTAACTGTTGACTGTGTGGAGAAATTCTGTGGCTATAGTAAAAACCAAAGAAGCACATCACTTTTACATTAGTATCAGGATTCACCCATAATGTCTTTAGCCCTATCCTTAGTCTCTGGCCTTCCAAACCCACATTCTCTTTGCGATTCTGCAATTCCCTTCATCTTCCTCTAGAACTTAAATTGTCTCAACAAAGGAAACATACATCTGTTGCATCACTATCACTAATTTGAATTCAAAGTTCTGTCCCATTCAACAAAGATTTTCCTGCTACCCCTGGCCCCCAATAAGAAAGACAAAGTCCTCGTAGGTGGGCTAGATGTTTATCAGTCAGACCTAAGTCTTTCAGCCACAAATCAAAACCAACAATAACTTCCTAGCCATTCTGAACTGCTGCTCTATCCAGAGATCCTCGAGTACTATCTAGAGGAATGATTTAACTAGACTTTTGTTTGCATTAAGCTTTAACCCAGTCTTTCATCGTTATGAGCATTTTCCAAGTATAATTTATGAGCGTTGACTAGGACCACTAGTTTAATTCATCACCTTTCCCTTTTTCCAGAGTCCAATATTAAAATGCTAACCTTGCTTTTAATGTTTCAATATGATCGATAACTTCAGGTTCATCTTAAAGGTTGATTTCAACCACTGCTTGATTCCAGGCCCATATCCCTTCCTCTCAAGGATCCCATTTCCATCTTTCCATGGATTTCCATTGGGGCTTACCAATCATCAGAAGTCACCCCTCTCACTCTAGGAGCAGGCACAAGACCCAGTTTGCCAGGAAAAGTCTCCCATTCCCCAGGCTCAATGGTTAATTGACTGGTCCAGACAGGCAAAATATTCCAAGTAAGACCATTCATAATCTTTTGAGGGGCTGACATGGATAAAAAAAGAACAGAGGACACAGCATACAGTTATAAGGACCATTTTGGTCTGAATACACTTGGGATCAACTTTCTTACCACTTGAAAGAGAACCTGAAATAGAAATGATGCCAAAAGGAAAATATGCTTAACACTGTTTGAGAACCTGGAGGCAGTCATGCCTAAAGCAATATATCCCAGAGCTTTTCAGTTATATGAACAAATAAATTAATTTCTTCTGCCTATTCCAATTCAAGTTAGTTTTCTGTCATGTATAAGGAAAAGAATCCTGACTAATTTATTTCTATTTCCACATAGCAATTCCATAGTCATTCCAGGGAAGAGAAAATATTTTACCATCATTATATAGCTTATAGTGCCAGAGAAATTTTTCTTCTTTTTTTTTTTTAAGATTTATTTATATATACATACAAGAACTGGAGTACAGGCCAGAGTTGTGGGGGTGAGAGAATTCACCAGAGATAGAGTGGGGAACAGAACAGGCAGATCAACTGAAATACACTGCTGAGGGGAGTAGTGGGCAAGTCAGGAGAGGTCTGCTGTGCCATGTGGGTAGCTTCCTGGCTGGGGATCAAACTTGTGCTACAGTGGCTGTGGCAAGCTTCGCAGGTTGTGTCTTAACCCCTTGAGCCACCAGGGAGGCCCTCTTCTTTTTTTATTTTACCTCAACTGGATTAATAACTGTGACAGTATATCCAATGAGTTAACATTTAGAAGATCCATTTTATTTTTAACTATTTTGTTGTCTTCAGGTAACTTGTGATGAGATGTGGTCACATAGGTGACCACAGAGGTAGGGCTACCTAATGCTGGTCAACATGGTCCAACTTGCTCATCACAGGTATGCCACAACATCCACACAAAATCCATGTATTGCTGTCAGTGGCTTGCAACTTGCACGGAGACTTAACATATCACCTATCATGACCAATTACTATCCCTTTTCTCTCTGTCAGCTGTCTTTGATCCACTATCATGATCTGTTGCTTCTTTTTGCACAAAGCTGCTTGGATCTGATGACTTCTATTTCCAGAGCTGAACCCTTTATATTGTTAAAGCAGTACTCAGTCACTTTTCATCATGAGGCTCCTGTGTTAAAATGTGTGGCCAGATCTATTGTCCACTATATTCAATCCAGACTCCTTATCATCTTTCCTTATCATCCAGTAATTCCTCCTCCTCCTCACATACCACCTCCAACCACTTCTCTTCTCTCAATGGATCTTCTTTTAAGATGTTTTTTAAAACAAAGTGCAGTCACTATCCTGTGGGGGGCCACCCCATCAAAATTTGCTTATTCTTTTTTTTGAGAAAATCTTCATCATTGAAAATACAAATTTTTTACTATAGTACAACTCTTGGGAGCAATTTTTGTGATAGGGTCAAAAGGGAGAAATTTGATTTGATATTTGAATTGACAAAAGTGTTTTCTTGGTTTATTGTCTTTATTTAGTTATTTATATTTCAAAACAATCTGGCCCCAAGGGCCCTGGATCAGGGATGGGGATTTGTACCATTACTTTATAATACTAGAAATGTTTGTTCTGTTCTTCATAGTGTGCATATATTAGAAACTTGATTTAACGTTAGTTACTTCAACAGAAAGTTCCCTAAATCATCAAATTAGCTATTTTTCCCACCTTCTTTATTACCAAGTATTATTTATTATTATTGACCAGCTATTTTGAGTAGAGCACTATGCTTGGCATTGGGACAATGAAGAGGGATAAATTTTCTTTTTGAGATTTCCTCTTTGAGCTGCTCACAAACTAGCTATGGATGGTACATGCTTTCTTTTCTCTAATACATCAAATTTGTAAATAAATACTTCATATTTTCCAAGGACAGAATGGTCACTCAAGACTTTAATCTCCTAGGAACTCTACAAAGTAAATAAGACTTATGCTGGAGTTGGAAGGATACATAAGAACTACATAAACAGAAGAGGAAAGTGCATTCCAAAATAAGAAAGAGGACATAAACACAAGAAATTGGAATGACCATAACCAGTTCCTAAAACAATGAGATTTCAATTTAGTTAGGATGGAAGTATATGATTATTTTAATACTGACTGTCCACTTTTTTTCCAACATTCAACTGGAAACTTGAAATGCAACAGATTTAAATAAGAGCAAAGGGTATGAACAAAGGTACATGAACAAAGCATTGCCCTAAAACTGTATAGGTGTTTTGATACAGTGACATGAAAAGAATAGTCAAATCCAGGTAGGTAACTAAGAAAAGGCTTCTTAGTGAAAGTGGTGATTAAGTTGGATCATGGAAGATCCACGAGGGTAACCACAAGCATAGAGCAAGAAGTTGTTCTGAAACACTATTATCACAAAGTGGATCTATATTATAAGTTTAAAACTCTTACAGTAAGAAAATTTTCGATAACCATCTTAGCATTCAATAGCCATTAGTCTTACAAAGTTATTTTACTCACATGTTATTCTTTTCTTATAAAACCGAACATGGAGTATTTTATAACTTCCAGATTAAGTTTCTCAAGTTCATATTAAAGTTTTCTGTATAAGACAATTAAAGAAGAAATATATGTTGCCTAAATCTCACTACAAACAACTTTAACTCTGTAACTCTGATACAAAAGAATACTTGATTTGGCCATAGTGTTAGCAGTCTATCTTCCTTGACTTCCTTAGGCTGCCCTAGAAATACATAGAACATTTCTGCTTTGGAAAACAGGATTAACTAAAATCCAGGTGCTTAAAATGCTTCTCAATCCAAATATATACATACCAGAATGTTTATCCATCATTCATTCCAAGTAGTCACAGGATATTTTACATCCCACATTAGTGGTAATCCCTTGGTAATCCTTGGTAATCCCTTCTCTACCACATACTGAGAAACACTATTAAATGATGGCAAAGTTTCTCCTTCTGGTATATGGAAATTCTCTCTTACCATTGGCAGAATGTTCAAATCCCTTTACACTTTTTTTTTAGGCTCTGCCAAGCCACCTGTGCCCATTACCCATATTCCTTTAAATTTTAAGATAATCTTATTGAAACCAGTCACCCCCAACATTCTTCTAAACAGATTTGATACATTACTGTTTTTTTACAATGCATGATTCATGAGTACCCATCTTTCTTAGGGTGCTCACATTCCTGATTTTCACATGCTCAGAAAAAGGACTTTCTCATGCTTTCCAAGTCTAATGTCTTCTTTGTTCATTTTACCCTTTACATATAGAGCCATTATACCTATTTAGAATTGCATCATAATTGATCCTTCAAAACAGAAGGCCCACTTTTTATTCTTTTTTTTTTTTTTATAGAGGCATGTTTTATTTATTTATTTATTCATTTGTTTTGTTTATACATGCACTGGGTACAGTCAGAAGCGCGGGAGGGCGAGAGAACTCACCAGAGCCAGAGCAGGGAGCAGAGCAGGCAGAAGGACCGAAGTACACTGCTGAGGGGAGCAGCGGGCGGCAGGAGAGGTCTGCGCGCCATGTGGGACCCTCCTCTGGTGGCCGGGGAGCAGCCGGGAATCGAACCGGCGCTGCAGAGGCCGCGGGCAGCCTCGCAACCCAGGGCTCAACCGCTGCGCCACCGGGGAGGCCCCCACTTTTTATTCTTATGTCTAAACTTTCTGGTACATAGCACTGCTGTTCAAGTGGTTGCTCACTGAGTGGAGTATACAAATAAAACTGGTGGATTTGTACTGTGATATCTAATACCATTTTAAATTAATGATGCAAATATTAAGATATGTACCTCAATATTTTGAAATTTTCATAATCACTAAAAAAATAACCATATCTAGAATTTTGAGCTTTTTGTTAATCATTACCTAAAACAGAAAATATCAGTTGAATTTTACCTTCTGGGAATTAGGAACCCAGCAGAAGGGGAAAACAGTCTTATCAATGATTTGGTATCTCCCTATCTTCAATGTTCAAAAGGTATTTTTATTTTAAAACACAATATTTTTTTCAAAAAATTTCTAGCTATTAGATAATCTGTCAGCAATCAAAATATGCCAAGGAGTATGGGGAAGATATTTTGGGGCAGTGTGATTTCCTAAGTTCCAGAGACTGGAATGTTTAAAGGACCCTCATGGCAGCTTTCTGCCTTATCCTTTTATCTCAAAAAATGAACTACATAAATGCTATTTTCTTGCAGTCACCATTTCTGTACTGTCTCCATAGTTCCTGCGTCAAGATCATTTCATTATTTTCCTAGGAGTGGGTGGGGTAGTGGGTGCCTTTGGTCCTAGGGTTCTGCTCCTGGATTACTGCCCTCAGTTAGGGACAGCGTTCCCCACGTTTGATCTGCTCAAGCCATCTTAGCTGGAAACTCACATTTGGGGTGGAATTTGAGTTTAGAATAAAGTACAAAGGATTTATTTCAGAGTTAATCACCAACAATAATATATTTACCTGAGAGCTTTACTGTTTACAAAGCACTTTCACACTTGTGGCCTTATTGGCTCCATCTAATCACCCTGAGAGGTAACATGGTGATGTAGTGATGATGATGATGATGATGATGATGATGATGATGATGATGATGATGAGAGTCTATCTCCATTTTACAAGCAACAAAAGACGCAAGATGATGACTCAGGTCATTGTTTTAAAATCTCAGAACTGAGGGGCCTCTCTGGTGGCACAGGGGTTAAAGTCAGCGCTAACAAGCTATCACCAGCCACTGTAGCATGAGTTCGATCCCCAGTGAGAGAGCTAACCCACATGACGCAGCAGACCTCTCTTGTCTCACCTGCTGCTCCCTTCAGCAGTGTATGTCAGTCAATCTGCCTGTTTTGCTCCTCACTCTGTGTCTAGTGAATCCTCTTCCCCCACCCCACACTTCTAGCCTGTACCCCAGTTCTTTTATGCATAAATAAATAAATCTTTTAAAAAAATCTCAGAATTGAAAGTTTTGCACTTCAGATGACCAGCAAAAAAATTTAAAAGATTACCTGATAATCAGTGAAAATACTTATACATTATATCCAGGAAAGGATTAATATCCCAAACATATACATTACTCTTACAATTCAATAACACAAAGGCAAATGATCCAATTAAAAGGTGGAAAAAAGATCTGGATAAACATTTCTCCAAAGAAGATACACAAATGGGAACTCCCCTGGTGGCGTAGGTGGTTGAGCACTGCACTGTGAAGCTGTTCGCAGCCTCTGTAGCGCCAGTTCAATCCCGGACGGCCAGCGAGGGTCCCACATGACAGGGCAGACCTCTCCTGTCTCAACCGCTGCTCCCCTCAGCAGTATATTTCATCAATCTGCCTGTTCTGTTCCCCGCTCTGTCTCTGATGAATCTTCTCACTCTCCCACACATCTGATCTGTACCCCCGTTCTTGTATAAAATAAATAAATAAATCTTTAAAAAAAAAAAAAAGAAGATATACAAATGGCCATTAAGCACACAAAATGTTCTACATCATTACCATTAGGGAAATGCAAGTCAAAACTACAACCAAAACTACAGTAAGATACCATTTCATACCCACTAGGATGGCTATAATCAAAAAGACAGATAATAACAAGTATTGCCAAGAATTTGGAAAACTGGAGCCCCATCATCTACTGCTGGTGTGAATATAAAATGATATAGCCACTTTTCAAGATAGCCTGGCACTTTCTCAAAAGATTGAATATGGAGTTACAGTAATTGCAATCTTGGATAAATACCCAAGGGAAATGAAAATATGTGTAAACTAAAACTTGTACATGAATGTTTATAAAAGCATTAATCAAAAATGGAAACAAGTCCAATGTCCATCAGTTGATGAATAAATATAATGTGATCTAGTCAACAAGAGGATATTAACTAACAAGAAAAAATAAAAATGAGGTTGACACCATGCAGAGGATTAGGAAAGGGAAATAAATAGAAACAACCAATGACATAAGAAGAAAGTCCAATCTTTGCAACCACCTTGGATGCCCTAGGGGTTATTGGTCCTACTTTACCAACAGGTGAACAGAAGCTCAAAGTGGTGATGTTACAAGATCCTGTAGCAAGACAGTGTCAGTATATACACTCTGGATTGTCTGGGTTTACTGAAAGCTTTTCCATTCCGCAGGATTGTAACTGAAGAAAAGAGATGATTCTAAACATGTATATATTATTGCTACTATCATACTCATTTATTGAGTTAGGGTTAGGATTTTTGGTCAGTAATTTATATAATACTTACATTGCTGAGTTAAATCTCTCCCACTGTGAATAACACAGCTCTTATCTAATTCTATCAGCATTCCTGATCGAAATTCTTCATATGATTAAATTGAAGAACTTCTTTTAACTCACAAGGTTACCAAACCAATAGTAAAGCATGCTTTAAGCAAAATTCTGGAGACAGCACTGGGTAATAGACCTGAGGACAGAGACTGATGTGAAGATTGTGACAGCTTCAGGCTCCCACTGCAGCCACAGAGATGTAAATTTGCCTTACATCTTCCTCCCCAGTTCTAGTTCAGTCCTTTATTCCATGTTTGGTTTTACAGCATTTTCCCTGCTGTCCTATAGTTCCTATGTTTCCATTTTAACCAGAGAACCATATACAGTTAAAGTAGCATATAATCTAGCTTAAACTTCTAAGGCACAGAGTATTTAAATCTAGGAAACATAATTTTAGCACAGTGATAATTATTTAAAAATATCTTGGGCCTCCCTGGTGGTGCAAGGGATTAAGAATCAACCTATGAAGCTGTCTGCAGCCACTGCAGTACGAGTTCGATCCCCAGCCAGGGAGCTACCCAAATGGTGCAGCAGACCACTCTTGACTTGCCCGCTGCTCCCCTCAGCAGTGTATCTCAGTCAATCTGCCTGTTCTGTTCCCCACTCTGTGTCTGGTGAATCCTCTCACTCCCCCACACCTCTGGCCTACCCCAGTTCTTGAATGCATAAATAAATAAATCTTGAGGGGCCTCCGTGGTGGTGCAAGGGGTTAAGACGCAGTACTATGAAGCTATCTACAGCCACTGCAGCATGAGTTCAATCCCTGGCCAGCGGGGGTAACCCACATGGCGCAGCAGACCTCTCCTATCTCACCCGCTGCTCCCCTCAGCAGTGTATTTCATCAGTCTGCTTCTTCTGTTCCCCACTCTGTCTCTGGTGAATCCTCTCACTCCCCCAACCCCCACATCTCGGGCCTGCACCCCCAGCTCTTGTATGCATAAATAAATCTTTTTAAAAAAGAATCTTGAAAAATATTGCAAAAACTATGTTGAACTTTTTAAAGCACCCAAAATTTACATTTAGAGTCAAAAAATTTCCAAAACTTCCTAACTACACCTTATTAAAGTTCTTTTCACATTTACAAAACCTAAGACAAGATTCATTATTTTTAAAATAAAATCCTGACCTCTAGTGGCAAAACTGAATAAATTCAATACTGGAAACTGAAAATCTTAACATCACAAAGAGTCAGACTTTCTAAACTTTTTAATGAAATATAACAGACAACACACAAATCCACCTTGAAATATTTGTGAAAAAAATCAAATTTGAATCTCATCTAGCCGTCAGGTCCAAAGTAACAACTAGATTAGAGGAAGTAGATAAGTATGTTAAACATCATCACTTTTGATGTGGGAGATTCTATCACACAAAAGACCCAGTTTATTTTTAAACAAAGGACATTTAAAAAATGATGGGAGAGAAAACTATCACAGACTAAATGTCTTAAGAGACATATTAAGCAAATGAAATGTGTGGACCTTGGCTGAGTTCTGATCTGAACAAATTTTCTTTTAAATTGTGAAAACTAGGAAATGCAAGCTCTGATGGTAAATCAAATGACATTATGGAACTATAATTTACTTTTTAAGGAAGATGTGCTGTTGATATTATCTTTACTTTTTAAATGCTCTCTTAGATATTGATAGTGAAATATTTGCAATTCAAAATTTTAAAATATAAGTAACAATTACTTGTGTGGAAAACTACAGATGCAAATGTCCTGAAATATGTTTGAGAAGATGAGATCAAAAATGTCATGGAGGTGTAGGGTAACACAGAATTTTGTAGGATTCTTTATAACTGGAGCTATGTGAGATGGAAAGCAGAGTAGTGATAATCAGACTCGGATATTTATAAGGTCATTTTGTACAGAAAGCTAATTCGACAAGCAATGGTAAACACAGGGCAACCAGTTTGGAAACTACTGCAATAGTCTCAGGCAGCGAAGATGGTGGATTGGACAGCATATTGAGAATTCTAGTTATAGTTCAAAAATAGAGCTGATAGTCCTCACCAATCGCTAGGTACACGTGTGTAAGGGAAAGAAAGGAGTGAAAGATGGCTAGTTTCTAGCCTTAGCTATTGGAAAGATGGAGTTGTCATTTGCTGAGATGAGAAAGATGGCAGGACAAGAGTTGGTGGAGAATTTGAAAGCTTAATTTTTACCCTATCTCCCCCTGCCAAGTTGCACTTTTTATTAATTTGTGTTCTCTTCTATTTCTTTCATCAATATTCTATAGTTTTTCAGTGTACAGATCTTTACCCTCCTTGGCTGAAATGTATCCCAAGGTATTTTATCTTTTTTAAAAAAGAATTTTTATTTATTTATGCATAAAAGAACTGATATGTAGCCAGAGGTGTGGGGGGCAGGGAGAGTGAGAGGATTCACCAGAGACAGAGCGGGGAACAGAACTGGCAGATTGACAGAAATACATTGCTGAGAGGAGCAACGGGTGAGATAGGAGAGGTCTGCTGCACCAGGTGGGTTAGCTCCCTGGCCGCCGGGGATTGAACTCATGCACAGATGCTGGTGATAGCTTGATAGTGCTGAGACTTTAACCCCTGCTCCACCAGGGAGGTCCAGTATTTTATCTTTTTAATGCAATTTAGATCATTTTTTAAATTTATTTCTGATAGTTCATTTTTAGTTACAGACACAACAGGTTTTTGAATATTAATTTGCATTCTTCAACTTTATTGAATTTGATTCTAACATACTTTTGATGTACTTTCTAGTTTTCTGTATAGAATATCATGTCATTTTCAAATAGAGGCAATTTTATTCTTCCTTTCACTATAGATACCTTTTATTTCTTTTATTGACTAATTGCTCCAGCTAGGACTTCCAGTCACTTTTATAGTGATAAAAGTGGTGAGAGTGGGTGCCTTGTCTTTTCCCTCATCTTAAAGGAAAAGCTTACAGTTTTTCACTGTCAAGTATATTAGTTGTGGGCTTGTTGCATATGATTTATTAAGTTGAGGTACATTCCCTCTACACCCACTTTGTTGAGAATTTTTGTCATATATAGATGTTGAATTTTGTCAAATGTCTTTTCTGTCTCTATTAAAATGATTAGATGGTTTTTACCCTTCATTTTGTTAATGCATGTATCACAATGATTGACTTGAGGATGTTGAGCCATTCTTGTATCACTGGAATAAATCCCACTTGATCATGATGTATGATTCATTTCATGTAATGTTGAATTAGGTTGCTAAAATTTTGTTAAGATATTTGCATCTATGTTGTATTGGTGATACTATTCTGCAATTTTCCACAGTGTCTTTAGCTTGCCTTGATACTAAGGACATTTCCTTCAATACTAAGGAAATGTCCTTCACAAAATGAGTTCGTGAGGAATCCGCCTTTTCTAATTTTTTGGAAGAACTTGAGAAGGGTTGGTATGCCATTTTCTTTCAATGTTTGAAGGATTTCCTCATGATCTGGTCCTGGACTTTTTTTGAGAGCTTTTTGTCACTGATTTAAATACCTTACTATAATTGTTCGATACAGATTTTTGTTTCTTCATAATTCAGTCTTAATAAGTTGTATGTTTCTAGGAATTTATCTTTTTCTCTAGGTTGTTCAATCTGTTTGTCTACCATAGATGCTTGTAATCCCTTCTCTTTCTGAAATAATAGTTGCATGTTTCCTCTTTATCAATATAATTCTATTTATTTATTTTTTTTATTATTATAAGTGTAGGTCAAGGTTTACCTATCCTATTTTATCTTCTCTTGAGAAAACAGTTTTAGTTCCGGGTCCTCCCTAGTGGTGCACAAGTTAAAGACACAGTACTATAAAGGTCTTACAGGCCAGGGAGCTAACCCATATGGCACAGCAGACCTCACCTGTCTTGCCCACTGCTCCCCTTAGCAGTGTATTTCAATAGATCTGCCTGTTCTGCTCCCCACTCTGTCTCTGGTGAATCCTCTCACCCTCCTCCCCGCCACACCTTTGGCCTACACCCCAGTTCTTGTATGTATAAATACATAAATCTTTTTTAAAAAGTTTTCATTTCATTAACTTTTCCATTGCCATTTTAGTCTGTATTTCAAAATCTTCCCTTAAGATAATTAGGAACACAACTGACATTTCTCAGAGTTTCCTGCAAATCCTCTTGCCCTTATAGCCAATACACATTGTTCTCCTATCCTTGGTTTCAACTGTCATCTTTATGCCAATTATTAAGAAATTAATATTTCAAATTAGGAGGAAATATTTTAAAGTGTATTGAGTTTCCAGATCTGTTGGAAGCTGTGGTGACTTAGCCAGAAATTGTTTCAGGTAGACCCCATCACTGTGAACAAAAGCATCCGTAAGCAACACCATTAGCCTGTTACCCCCGGGTTACAACAAAGTTTATTTTTGGTAAACTTTAAAGACGATACACAGATTGTAGATCTTTGAAAAAATTCAATTTGTTAAAGGAAAATACTAATATAGTACTAGCTATTCCATTGACACCACAAGATGTCATTTATATATAAGAAAATTCTCTCAATTGTGAGGATACCAAGATGTGATTCTAATAAAAGTATGAATACAACATGGTTACCAACCTCAAGGGGCTTAAAATATCTCAGCATGATAGATATGTTTCAACTAGCTAAATATAATGCACAGTACATATAATGCAATGTCAGAAATACAAACTATCCAAGCAAAAACAGACCCTGACAAAATTTAAGAGCTTAGAAACAACTTATTCAAGGCTATTGAAATAGGAGAGAGACCACAACATAGTCTGAAGTCAACTCCACTGAAACAAGGAATGGTAGAATTGTTCGAGGGGAGGAGGAAATACTTTGTATTATAATAAAATACATATGATAAGAAATTTCCCATAAATTTCAGTTGTAAATGCTACATTTTCTATCTCTAGCAGAGCAGGTCCATTTTCTAATTTTCATAATCAAAAATTACCATTTCATCTAATAATGTTACTATATTAGTTTGCTGGGGCTGCCATAATAAAATACCACAGAGTGAATGATTTAAGTAAGAAAAATTTATTCTCTTATAGTTCCAGAGCCTGAAAGTTCGAGGTAAGGGTAAGTGCAGGCTTGATTTATTCTGAGGAGACTCTTTTAGATTTGGACATTGAAGTCTTCTTACTTCATCCTTCTCCATATACTAGCGTCTCTGGAGTATTTCTGTGTGTTCTAATCTCTTCTTACATGGACATGAGTCATACTGGATTAGGGCCACCCTAACGGCCTCATTCTGAGATATGTGACATTCTGGGATTTAGAACTTCAAGATGTACATTTGGAAAGGCTACAATTCAGCCTGTTAATAGTTAACAGCAATTGCTTAATACCCAGTTCATGTTCAATTTCCTATAAAGAGTATAACATATTATGAACTAGGTGTATTGTGTTGCCATGGTGTCACTTAATATCTTACTCTGTGCATCTTTTTTCAATAAACTGGTAGTTAGATTTACAGGCTTGATCAGATTCATACTCAATTTCTGTTTTACAATCATCATATGTTTTTTATCTTTCTGTCACTGTGGTGAATTGCTTTGTTTGATTTCAGAATGTTGAACCATTATTTCGTCCCTGGAATAAATCCAACTTGGTCATGGTGTATAATCCTTTTTATGCATTGTCAGATTTGGTTTGCTAAGATTTTATTGAGGATTTTATTATCTGTGTTCATAAGGGAGATTGGCCTGGAGTTTTCTTGAGTTGTCTTTGTTTGATTTTGGTATCATTGTGATGTTACCCTCATAAAATGTATTTGCAAGTATTCCTTCTCTCTCAAATTTTTTAGAGTTTGACAGGATAGGCATTAATTGATCTTTGAAAGTTTGGTAGTACTCACTTATGAAATTATCTGGTACTGTGCTTTTGTTTTTTGGAAGAGTTTAATTTCCTTGCTTGTGATTAGTTTGTTCAGGTTTTCTATTTCTTTTTTTTTCTTTTAAGATTTTTATTTATTTATTTTTGCATAGAAGAACTAGGGTATAGGCCAGAGGTGTGGATGGTGAGAGAATTCATCAGAGAGTGGGGAGCAGAACAGGCATATTTACTGAACTACACTGCTAAGGGGAACAGCAGGCAAGACAGGAGAGGTCTGCTGCAACACATGTGGGTTAGCATCCTGGCAGGGGATTGAACTCAGTCTTTAGTGGTAATCGTGCTGAGATTTAACCCCTAGGCCACCAGAGAGGCCCCAGGTTTTCTATTTCTTCCTAAAATCATGGTAGAGCTCCTGCAGGTGAAAGTTAACAGAAGTATGGAGGCCCCCAATGACTGGGTCCTCATGGAGTTTTTAGCAATCAGAGTTGTTTACGTAGACTAATTCTTCAATTATAGGTTTCCCTCTGCCAGTTCTCATCCCCATGGAGGTTTCTGCTCCAGAAAGTTGTGATTTTATATTCACCTATCAGTCTTCCTAATTTGGGATGGCAGTTTGTCCTCACTTCATATGTCTAATAGATGTAAGAAGAATTTTTGAATTTTCAGTTTGTTGAGCTTTTTAGTTATTGTTAGAATGGAATGGCAACTTCCAAATTCTTTACATATGAAACTAAAAGCATTATTTTTTTTAAAGGTTGCAAGTTGGTGATATTGTCATTCTGTTCATTTATCCAGCGGAATTTTTCTGCAAGAAAGTTTCCCATCTATTACAGACGTTAAAGAAAAAAATGTTTTCTTTCATAAATAATTTGACTACCCTGAATTTCAGTTTGTAAAGGAAGAGTAGTTGGGGGGGGGGTGTTAGCTTTATTTACCAATTTCAGAAAAATGAATACATATCCTAGCAATCTTGAGGGGCAACCAGTGAGGGTTTTCTTAAGCATTATTAAAAATTCATTTATTTTAACATTTATAATGTTTCAATCCATTGTAGTCAAAAACTTGGTGCTTTAATTACCACTTCTTCTGCCAGTAAGAGCTCTTTCAAGTTGTATATTATGTCACTGGTGGCAGAAACACATACATATGCAAGACTCTATCTTGTTTCCCAGATAGTGGACATATATCTGCTCACATCCCATTGACCAAAGCAAGTTATATGATGAAATGCAAAGTCACTGGGATGGAAAAATGTGCTCTGCCCAAATTGAAGGCATAAACTATAGTGGAAGATTATGGGTGCTTTGGTGGTAGGTGTAATGTGGTATCATATATTTGAAAAGGTGTGAATCTATAGTCATAAGTCACAGAAGAGTTGTAAACCTCAATGAAATAAACATAGTGTTAAAAAAATGAATTCAAGAGAAATGGGATTTTTTTTTTAAGTTTTGAACTATAATACTATTTACCACACTGGATGTAATGATTGGTTTCATATGTCAACTTTACTAGACTACTATACCCATTTACCTAATCAAACACTAATCTAGCTGTTGCTGTGAAGGTATTATGTAGATGTGTTTTTCATCTATAGCTGGTTGACTTTAAGTACAGGATATTATTCTTGATAATGAGGGAAGGCCTTTTACAACCAGCTGAAGGTCTTAAGAGAAAGAACTGAGTTTTCTCGAGAAGAAATTCTGCCTCAAAACTATAACAGTAACTCTTACATGGTTTTCAATCTACCAGCCCGTCCTAAGATTTGACTTGCCAGTCACTACAATTGCATGTGTCAATTCCTAAAAATTAAGGGATGATGTGAGTCAGTCCAATAATGCAAGGAAAAGAAATAAAGATATCCAATTTGTAAAACATAAAACTATCTCAATTAAGAGATGATGTGATTCTATGCATAGGAACCCTGAAGAACACACACAAACAGAACAGATACACATACACTCATACAAACACTTGTAGCTAATAAATTCAGCAAACTTCAGCCCCAGAACCTTAGAGAAATAAATTTCTGTTTGTTCAAGATACTCGATCTGTTGTACTTTGTTATAGTAGCCTGGGCGGTCTAAGATAGCACTCAAATAAACGAATATCCAGTGATAAATTTAACTATGGTGGTAAAAGATATAAACACACTGCTGAAAGAAATTTTTGAAAGTATAGATAAACAGAAATATATTGTGTCATGGATTACAAGACAATATCTGAAGGTACCAATATTTATCAAAGTGATCTGCTGATTGAGTGCAATTCCATAAAGATCCCAAAACCATCTAAGGAAATGGAAAAGCTGGTTTTCAAATTCACATAAAATTACAAGGGAAGCAGAATAGCAAAACAATATTTGAAAAAATGAAACTAGAGAATTTACATGTTCTAATCTCAAAACTTATTACAAAGCTACAATAATCAAACCATGTGGTACTGGAATAGACATACAGACCAATGCAAAGAATTAATAATCCCAAAACAAATCCATGTCTGCAGCCAATTTGTTTTTGACAAGGATGTCAGATCAGGGGATAAGAATAGTTTCTTCAATCAGTAGCTCTGGAGCAACGCACAAAAGAATGAAATGAAAACCCTACGTCATACTCTACACAAAAACTAATTCAAAATTGATGAATGACTTAAGTAGAAGAACTAAAACCACAAAGCTTTTAGAAGAAAACATCAGGACACAACATTTTGACCTTGGATTCTGCAATAGATTCTTAAGCATGACTATAAAACACAAACCACAAGAGAAGAAATTGATAAATTAGACTTTATCAAAATTTTTAAAGTTTGTGCATCAAAGAGCAAAGAAAATTACCAAGAAGTGAAAAAACAACAGGGATAAACAAATGCAAATCATATATCTGGTAAGGATTTAGTATACAGAATATTTAAAGTGCTCATAATTTAAAACAAAGACAAACAATCCAAGTAAAAAATGAATTAAGGATTAAAATGCAATTCTCAAAAAAAAAAAAAAAAGAGCTATACAAATGGGCAAGAGGGACATGAGAAGATACTTATCGCTAGCCATTAGTGAAATACAACTCAAAACCATGAGGAGAAACTATCATTTCAGACCTAACAGAATGACTATGAAAAAAAAAAAGCAAACATTGGTGATTTACTTTACAAATGGTTTGCAACTGTCTTAGCCACTGTGGAAAATAGCTTATCAATTCATCTTATGTTTAAGAAAAGAATTACCATGGAACCCAGCAATTCCATTCCCAGATATTAACAAAGACTTTCTCCTTACCTATACATTTGTCAGGCTCCTCTAAGTCCTCCAAGTTTCCTCATTAACTTCTGCCCTATGCAATCTGAATACCTGAATCAAACAGTTATAACAAGAATCTAAGTTAGAGCAATGGCTCCACATGTGTATCTAACTACACTCAAACTCTGATCAAATTATTCATCCCCTGTGTTCTTGGTGCCTCTAGTGGGAATCCTGTCAAGTCAGATTAGCTTGAAACCGCCCAAATTCCCTTTTTCCTTATTTCTGGTATTTCTTCTAAGGAAATTTTGTCCACTGATTCTCATCCTGCTTCTACCCTGTAAATATCCAAATGTTCATGCTGTCTTTGGAATTGAGCCTAGTTCTATACAAGATCTCTTTTTTTATTGTAATGGAAATCTATTTTTACTACTTAAGCTACTATCACCTTCGTTGTTTAACAGATTATACCCCCCCCAAAAAAAAACCCTTGAAAATGGGGACTCAAATACAGCCTCACAATATTCATAGTAGCATAATTCACAATAGCTCAAAAGTGTAAAAAGCCCAAATGTATGTTTATGTTTGATTGGATCAAATTGTAGCATAGTCATGCACTGGAAAAGAATATTAGCCACAAGAAGAAATTAAGTACTGACATTTGCTACAAGCAGGATGAATCTGGAAAACATTTCTCAAAAGGTCACTTTTCACTTATATGAAATATACAGATTAGGTAAATCTATAAATCAGAAAGCAATTGGTATCTGCCTGTTCTGGGAGAGCACAGAATGAAGAACAACTGCTTTATGGGGGTGATGAAAAGTGTTTAGAAACTGAACAGATGTGGGGTTGCATTTGTCACTTCAATATATTTTATTTTTATGTTCAATGAATTTCATTCACCTCAACATGTTTTTAATTTTATAACCAACAACCAAAGCTGTTTAAAGGTACAGAACTGCAATTAGACACTACAGTGTGTTCTGTTTACACAGTTTCTGAATTTTCAGAACTCTTCAGTAAAGTGGGTTTTTACATTAAAATTCATTAGTACTGTAAATTACTGTTGTAGGCAGCCAGGCTTGAACTAGTAAATGCAGGAATTATGTCGTTCCCTCTCCACGTGGATGCATTGGGCACCGAGGCAAATGAGTTCCAAGATCTTCCACAGGACTTCCCACCCCAAAAGCCACAGCCCACCTCATATTTTACGGCCTAAAAAGGCAAGACTCTGAAGGTGGTCCAGGTCCCGCCGCCTGGCGGCCGATTTTCGCACGGACTTCTCTGGAGACATGCCCGCAGGCCCCACCCCCTGGCGCCCGAGCCAATCACCGGCGGTAAATTCCTCCCAGCCCCACCCCTTCCGCCCACAGACGCACGCTCGCCCCGCCCAGCGCTCCAGACGGAAGTGCGGGCGCCGGGACGGGCCGGGGGCTGCGCGGGGGTGCTGCGCCGGCCGCGGGGTGCTCCGACCGGGCAAGTATCCTGGCGCGCGGAGTAAGCCGGCCCCCCCCTCATTCCTGCTGAACTAGCGGCTGGGAGTTGAGGCCCAATGCGGCGGCGGCCGGCCCTGGTGGGCAGCGGAGGGGGGCGTGGCGGCGGGAGGGTTAGGCGCGAGAGAGCCAGTTGGGGTCGGAAGTGAGCGAGCGGCTTCCCGAGCGGCTTCGCGGTCATCGGAGCCGGGAGCTCGCGGGGGATGCACATTGTTCCCGGGGCCGGGCCGGGCCGGGCCGAACCGAACCGAACCAAATCAAACCAGCCACCCTGCGGGTGACGCCCCGTCGCTATTCGCGGCGTTGCGCATCTTCGTTTGGGTTTTTTTTTTTTTTTTTGAGTCCGGGATGTCGGTTACAGGTACTTCCAGAAACTCGCGAGAATTCGGCGTAACGTTCCTCTGGGGGCGGGAGTCTTGGTGTCCATGTTGAATAGAGGCTGCCGTAGGCGCCGCTGCGTCGTTGGGCTATTTGCAGGTGAATGAAAGGGTTGGCGCTGTAAGGAAAGGAGAGCCAGGCGGAGTTTCTCACAGGCAAGAAATTTCCTGCGCTCACAGGCGAGGTTCGCCGACCCCCGTTGCGGGAGAGGGCGATATTTTATTTTTTTATTTTATTTTTTTTACTTTTATAAGCCCCTTACAATTGCACCCCGCTTATTTTGACCCCAACCCCTCCTTTCCCGGCTCCCTCCTCCATAGTATGTCTCTCGTTTATAGTTGTTTGTTGATTTTGATTTTTTTCTCTCTTAGTTATTCTTTTTCCTGGTCCCTTATTTAGGTTTTTCAGATTCCCGCTATGAGTGAGACCATCTGGTATTTTTCTTTTTCTTTCTGGCTTATTTCGCTGAGCATGAACCCTTCCAGCTCCATCCATGTTGCTGCAAATTGCATGAGTTTATCTTTTTTGATTGCTGAGTAATATTCCATTGTGTATATGTACCACATCTTCTTGATCCAGTCATCTATTTTTGGGCATTTGGGTTGTTTCCATAGCTTAGTTATTGTAAATAGTGCTGCTATAAACATAGGGGGGCAGGTGCCCTTTGGAATTAATGTTTCTGTGTCCTTGGGTGATGCAAATGGCCCACAGGCATATGAAAAAATGTTCAACATCACTTGTAATCAGGGAAATGCAAATCAAAACTACCATGAGATACCATCTTACACCAGTGAGAATGGCACATATTGAAAAAACTAGCAACAATAAATGTTGGCGAGGATGTAGAGAAAAAGGAACTCTCCTGCACTGTTGGTGGGAGTGCAAACTGGTCAAACCACTATGGAGAGCTGTGTGGAGATTCCTCAACCCACTAAAGATAGAGCTTCATGATCCAGCAATTCCACTCCTAGGTATTTACGAAAAGGGCGAGCTTTTATAGGCAGGGTTTGGCCTTGGAGGGAGGTGGAGAATGCTGAGGCAAAGTTGCTTTTCAAAGAAGTTTTTTCTCTCAGAACTGGTTGGTCTTTCAAACGCTACTTATCAGGCCTTGTGCCAACAGGGCAGAGCTGGCTCCCTGGATGCAGGTGGCAGCAGTAGTTTCAAGTTCCCTCCTTCTGAACCTCATCTCTGCCCTGGCCTCGACCTTACAGTAAACCCGAAGCTGGAGCTGTTGGAAGAGACTCCGGTTTATCAGTAAAATGAACGGAATGATTTCGACGTTAGTTATTGGTAGTTCAGAACCACCGCAAGATGAGGGCTGCGTTTTCTCGGGTGCTGTGTGTTTAATTCCCTGGCAGGATTCACGCGAGGGAGCGACTAGCAAAATTTTTGGAGTAGATTAAGTATGTGATTGATAATCTTCATGTAAATTGGATCAAAATTTAGAACAGTGTGAGCTGAGCAGAATCGTGTATTTAATGCTTTGTTTTTTAGAATCTAAAACTGCTGGCTTGAGTGGTCTGAAAATTGTAAGACTTGGTAAAAAGAATCTAAGATGAAAAATTGAAGAACTTTGAGTACGTGTGGTCTTGTGTCATCTCGGGAAAGTCACTTTTTCTGAATGCCACATTTTGTGAAATGGAAGTGAAGATTGCAATGGTTGTCTCATGATTCTAGTAAATTTTGTTCACAGTTGGATTGTTTGGGTTGTGTTTGACATACTTGATGATTTTTGTGTGTTTGTGTAGCTTAAAGTCACAAAACTTTCCTATCTGCCCAATTTAGTGACTTAGATAACTAAGTTTTGCCTGGAGGTAGTGTATCTTCATTAAGATTCCATGTTCAGAAATTTGCATCTTCACCTGAAATCTGTGAGCTCTTTGAGGTGAAGAGTATTCTTTTTTTTTAAGATTTCTGAAATCTATGGTGCCTGTCGTGTGTGTATGTGTGTGTGTGTGTGTGTGTGTGTGTGAGAGAGAGAGAGAGAGAGAGAGAGAGAGAGAGAGAGAGAGAGAGAACACCAGAGACAGAGAGAAACCGAGAATCCACTGGGGAGCTCCAGACCAATTAATCAGAATCTCTCAAGTGCCTCTGAAGTGCTCCCTAGATTGAGATGAGAAGGCATGTGTGGCAGAAATGAAATTCTTTGAGAAAGTATCTGCTTAAAAAGAGAAAGGGCTGAAGAGACTGGGACTACATCTGACAATTTAGGAGAGGGGTGGGAAATATTAGATTATAACCATTGGATATGATACCTGTGATTTGTGAAGTGAACTGTTAAGTGACCGAACTCAGTGAGCAAACTGTTAGAATAATAGGAACAGTGAGAGCAGCAACAGTGATGATAAATGAAATTCAAATCATTTTTCTCTTTCTTGAATATTAAATATTTTTAAAGAAACTAATGAGTTTAACTTACAAACTTTATTTTGCCTTACTTAGCTAAAACTACTTATTAACTGTGAATGCTGGTTATTGAAAAGTGTGTAAGAAATATATATGCCTCAAATAATTTTCCTTGTTAATTGCTACATCTCATTCATCTATGTTAATATGATGGTTTTGTCGTTTTTTTACTTTTACAGTACCGAAAGATTTATATTAAAAGACATGGTTTTCACCTCACTTCCTCAACAAAGATAGATTTTTTCTTCTTTTCGATGCCTATTTTATACCACAATGGTAAGCTACAGCTCAGTACAGTTATATTTGTGTTTTCAAATGTTCTTTTCCTTCATCTCCATAAAAATACCTATCTTATATTGTATACTGTCAGTTACTTTAATTGGGAAATTACTTAGCAGTCACATGCAAAATGTTCTTTACAAAATATGGGGCTCATCTCTCCATTCAGAGTTAAAATTGTATGTAAGTTACATAATCTTTTAATCTTTGTGAAGTATTAAAACAAGATCTATCCACTTTACCAATTTATTGGCAAGGAGGATGGGTATAAATACAAATAGTTTGTGGGGTACCCCAGGTTTCTCATGTTTTAAAATTCCTCTTCATTTAGATTTTTTAAAAAGCTAACGTAACGTCCTTACTGCAAAAAAAAAAAAAAAAAGAGCCGTCATTTAAACAGCATCAGTGTTAGATTTCTGTTGTCACATTTCTGTTCACCAATTTACAGTTACTAAAGGTACATATGCATAGGATGGGCATTTAACTTTTCCCATTAAAAAAATTGAAGACAAATGGAATGAATCATTTTTTTAATGTTTGAAAGAAGAACAGCATTTATCAGAGAAAAATGAACATTAACTGCCATGTTGAAAATAGATCTCAGTAAACATTTAACTTCCTTCTGTGGGCATCTTGCTATCAGCACCCATTCTGTTATTGGGATGCAAACCTCATCTGATATTTTGCATCCATAATAGTTAATCACTTTTCTCTTAAGTATTTAGAAGAGATAGGAATTAATGATACTTGTATTTACATATGGCGGTATCTATCCAGATCTTTTGACGTTTAAATTTCCAAAGATGAAAATAATTTGCTTGAGAAGACTGAAGGTTTAAAATTGTCCTCAAGTATATGCTTTGTTGTGTTTATTATGATTTTTATATAATCTTACATTAAAGTTTTATAGCCGGAATAATCAAAAGAACCTATGTATTTGCCAAGGGTATATGTCCAGAGTTATGTTTTTGTGATGGAAAGTGGTTTATATTTAATTTCATCCTGAATCTTGGAACTTGTTTCATTGAAAAATCTGCTCCTTATAAGATTTTTTAATAAATTGCTATCAGTTTTAGCTGAACCCTTTGAAATAATGGCATATTTCAGATTTTTTCCACTCATTATATTTTAATGTGGCCCTTTTTTTGCAGCTCGAAAAGGCCAACTATTTTTAATCATGAATTCTCTATCCTCAGGGCTAGCCTGGTAGTCATATAAACCTTTCCATGATTTTAAAAACTGGTAGTATTTATTCTTCCTCTACCCTCTCTTGGTGGGTGCTGAGAGTTCTATCCCATGCTACTTGGTAGATTGAATTATTGTAGTCTATGAAATAAAAGAAAAATGTAGGTGCAATGTGAGTGCCGCGTACACACACACACACACACACACACACACACACACACATATAAATAAATGTGTGTGTATAAATAATGAAAGATTGATTGATACCTCTCAGTGAAATTAAAAATTACTATTTTGAATGAAAAATACAATGACCTTGTATGGCACCCAAAACACAAAAAGAGAAACAAGGGCCTCCCTGGTGGCACAGGGTTTTAAGTCTCAGCACTATCAAGCTATCAGCAGTCACTGCAGCATGAGTTTGATCCCCAGCCAGGGAGCTAACCCACATGGTTCAGCAGACCTTTCCTGCCTTCCCCACTGCCCTCTCAGCAGTGTTTTTCAGTATATCTGTCTGTTCTACTTCCACTCTGTCTCTGGTGAATCTTCTCACCCCCGCATACCTCTGGCTTACACTCTAGTTCTTGTATGCATAAATAAATAGAAATAAATCTTTAAAAGAGAGAGAGAACTAAAATCGTTGGCTATATATTTGCTATAATGTTGATCATACTACTTTTTATTCTTAGATTTTATTACAAAATAATGCTTTACAAAGGAGCAAGACAGAATTTACCTTTTTTCTCCCTCTCATCTTAAAATAAGTCTCTAAGAAACTGGATGAAGGGGGATTAGTAGTAGATTACAAGCCATACATGTGGCAGTAGTACTAGATGCATTTTCTCTTTTCATTTTAATATTACTGAATTGATGAATCTATAATTATGATACATTATGTGAAGTTGTAATTGGTAGCATTTTTTTCTTCCTTTCTGTTAGCTAAAATAATGCTCATGAGTGATAGTATCTTAAATTCTCTGAAACATGGTTATGCTAGCCAACACTTATTGCATTTCTGCTAGGCACTAACCTAGAAATGTTTCATTGTACATTCTGTGTTACTATATTAAGATTTGTCAATTTTAGTTATTAACATATCAATACCCCAAATTTTCAGGATTCCTAGCAGGTTAGGGGAGTTTAGTCTTTGCTTCACTGTAAATACTTGATGCCAAGTATATTTTCCTGAATGGTAGTCTTAAATAATGTCAAAGAAATTAAGTTTATAAAATGTCCTTACCACACCCAACCCTCAGCCTTGTATCAGCTTCACAAGCCCTGGCCAGAGAAAATCATTTTAGCATTTCTAGCTTAATTTGTTTTCATAATCAAGTGCCCAAGACTCGTATTTTTTTCTCTTTTTTTTTTTCTTAAGATTTATTTATGCATATAAGAATTGGGGTACAGGCCAGATGTGTGGGAGGGTGAGAGAGGTAGAGTGGGGAACAGAACAGGCAGATTGACTGAAATACACTGCTGAGGGGAGCAGCGGGCAAGTCAGGAGAGGTTTCCTGCACCATGTGGGATCGAACTTGTGCTGCAGTGGCTGCGGATACCCTCATAGGTTGCGTCTTAATCCCTTTCACCACCAGGGAGGCCCTGTCGTATTTTTTTCTATGTAATGTATTTTGAGCATTCTGTGGAGTGGGTGAAAAAGGGAAGGAGAATGTGAGACTTGTTTTTAGAAAGTTTTAATTTCAGATAATAAAATTCATATAACCACTTAGAAATGTTAAGTGTATATTAAATGTTTTTTTTAAAAAATAACTAAATACACTATTTGCTTTTTATAGCAGCAAGCTTTAGAACTAGCTTTGGATCGTGCAGAGGTAAGGCATGACTAAGTTACATATTGAAATCGTGTTGTCTGACAAAATTTGTACATACTAAAATATCAGGTGATGCCTGGATCATCTGTTAGTTGGACTCCTCAGATAATAATGTTGGGAATGAAATAAAATGCTATGGACTATTGTTTGAACTAGGATGTTGAATTTCTAAAATTATGTTTTCCTGTTTTGGCAAGTTTTCTGATAGCTTAAAGGGAAAAATAGCTCAAGACACTAGAGTACTTGCAATTGGATATGCTATGCATATTATGAACAACCATAAAACATTAAAATATTTCTGACCTGAAATAAAAGTCAGGGAACTGGATGGTTGCTTATGTCATAGCAGCGAAATTAAAGTGCTAAAATTTAGTGTAGTGAAAATTTCACTTATTTTTAACATATATTTAGAGGTTAAGTTGTATTTCTTACAAGTGAGATTTTAATATGAATAAGACTTGAATTACTGGATAGCATTTTTTAGCCTCATAATTGTTTTTTATATACTTAATGTAGTTGTTTATGCATCACGAAAACTTTTCTTTTTCAGTATGTCATTGAAAGTGCCAGACAGAGACCTCCTAAAAGGAAATACCTCTCTAGTGGAAGGTATGAATACTGAATTGATGTCACCTTAGATAATGATAGCCAACATTTATTACAGTCCCACTAGGCAGTGAGCTAAAACTGTTAAATTATGCACACTTTTGAATGTATCGGAAATTTCTCTAAGTTGATGTTAACTAGTATATACAGCCCCACTAAATACATTATTTGCTTTTTATAGCAGCAAGATTTAGAACTAGCTTTCTCTACTATAGGGGGAGTTGTTGGAAAATATGGGAAAATTAAAAAATAACTTCTGTGGTTATTACAGTCACATTTCATATATTTTCTTTGTTTTATTCAATAGAAAATCTGTATTTCAAAAACTTTATGACTTATATATTGAAGAATGTGAAAAAGAGCCTGAAGTTAAGGTAATTACGGTGTGTTTGTGTCATTCTGTCATTTGAAATGTAAAGAAAGAAATTTGAAGAAATTAAATTGCAAGCAATTTAATGAAAGTAGTCACTGTACTGAGTGAACTAACATTTGTTCTAGCCATTTGTTGTAGTCAGGTCTGCAGCTGACCCAAAGACCTGGATAGTCTGGCACCAGGCAGAGCCAACATCACCTGCGTAGGCAGGAGATGGGAACAGTATTTACTGTGTAGTAGAATATTTCATTGGGAAATCAACAGAAGCAAATTCTGTATTATATTTCCCTTTTTTCCCCCAGGAAGTGATTTGTAAACCAAAGACAGGAGAAAAGTAACTTACTTCTTCATGGTGGTTTGCAGCAGAAAGTTAAAGCCGTTATAGGACATGTAGAAAATTCAAGTGTGATAATAAAAAAAATTAGTTACAAAAATAAGCTCATGGTTCCCTGATAAAAAATTTGTTTCTGTTTTGCATATAAGTAGAAACTTGCTTAGTCTACTGTAGAAATGTAGCCTTTTGGAACTTCAGAGGGCTCCAACAGCTTCTGTTTGTCATTTATTAAAAAATAAATACTTTTTCACCCTTTAGGCAAAAATCAGTGGAATCTAGTAGTATCCAGTCTTTAAAATCTTTACATTAAGAAAAAGGTGATTGCTAAACTGTAAATGAATCAGTCTTATGGTATGTTTTCCATACATTTTATTGAGATAGTTGACATACAAAAAACTGCACCTATTAAAAAGTATACATTCTATAAATACCCATATTAGCCCCACAGTAAGCATAAAGGAACATAATCCCTTACCTCAGAGGCAGAATTAAGATAAATAAATCAATATTATAAGCTAGGTTTTGCAACCATTGTCCACCAGCCAAATCTGGGCCACTTTGTTTTTATATATGAAGTTTTGTTGGAATCTAGCCATAGCTATTGGTTTAGGACTTAACTGTGACAGATTTAGGGTACAGCAGCAGAGTTGAAAAGTTGTAAACCATATGGTCCAGAGCTTAAAATACTATTTGGCCCTTTAACAGATAATTTTTTGACTCTGAAATAAACAGCAGCTTGTTTTCTTAAAGAGGTACTCATCATCACAGTTTATTTTTTTTAATCTTAGATCAAATTATGAGGTTTTCTCTGTACTTGAAAACACATGAAAATTTGTCTATCTCTACTAGTTTTAAATATCAAAGTGGCTAAAAGTTGTTTTTACCCCTTATTTTTTTTTCAGTTTTCATCATGCAGTTTTTTGGTTCTGTGTTGACAGATTAGTAATTGATTTTCTGCATGGGGCTGAATATATCGATAAACTCAATATAAGATATTCAAAACATTGATTTTTTTTTTTTTAGATTCTGCAAAATATTCTGTTGTCTAATTTTTATAAGTAAGATTTGACAGAATGAATTGTTACATATATAAGTGAATTTCTTTTAAATAGTATGTTTCTAAAACCATGGATTTTGATGTTATTTATTCTATCAGTACTTCCTGATGGATTTTTATTTTAAACAAATTAGTTTCTAAAGAGCTATAAAATTTAGAGAAAATTATTTTTACTTATCAATTAGATATTTAGGGATCAACATTGCAGCTAATTATAGTTGTTGAACTTGCTTAGATGTAATTTAGGCAGGCTATAAAATATTTAAGAAATATACACTTGCAACAGCACAACCAAAGAGAATGCCCTAAACTTTTCATTTATTTATTTACTTGCATACTTACAGAAACTAATATATAGCATGTTTTATATTTTAACACTATGTTTTAATAATGTTAAGATTATGATATTTGCTGCTTATGTACTCAGTTTTATATTTAAGTATTTTATTGCTTTATAGATCTCTAGTTTTTCTTTATGATAGAAATTAATGTGTATAAAACATAGTAATCATTAAAATTAAGTTTATGTAGAGATCCTATACTTGGTAGCAATACTGTTTTTTTTCCTACCTATTCATGGTGGTAATGTGGACGAACACCAAACAATTGATCAGGTCTGATTTTGTTAAAGCATACCATTTTTTGTTACGCTTATGCTGAGTTATTTTCATGAGCTCTGCCTTTCTTTAAAGCAGAAATTAAGAAGAAATGTGAACTTGTTAGAGAAGCTTGTTATGCAAGAGACATTGTCATGTTTAGTGGTCAACCTATACCCAGGAAATGAGGGATATTCTCTGATGCTCAGGGGAAAAAATGGATCAGGTAAGAATCTCCAGAAAGCAGAGGATGAAAAATCCTCTGCCAGGTAGGATGTACTGTGTTTGGAAGTAGCTTCCACTGAAAGGTCTCTACTTCAGATCAGTAAAGACTTGATAAAAGAAATTTTGGTTCCAAATTTACTCTCTATGATGCCTTATTAGACTATCTCTAATATGATTAGCTTTCCTAAATAGGCATTTGAGAAGTCTTTAGCTTAACTTGATCTTTGAAGTTAAATAATAAAATATATTGTTCTTAAAGTCAAAATTTACTTTTGTTTTACTGCTGTTTCTATTTTAACATAAGGTATTTAAAGGTATGTTTCTTTACATATTGAATTCTACATCTAAAATCTTCAAAATTAAACAAACTCATTGCCCTTTGCATAATTTTCACTTCTAATATTTGTTTCTGTTAGTGTGTATATATAAAAATAGTTTTTGAAATGTAAATACTCTTAAATTTCAATAGAGAAGACTGAACTGTGATATGATGGTATTACATATGGGTTCTACAGTGAACTCAGCTAGTTATATTTCTTATGATAATTATAAAATGTAACAGTGAATTTTCTTCTATAAGTAACTATTTTTCAAATTAGGTATCAAATTATCCTTTTGGTTTACAGATTAAAAATTTTCAAAGAACTTTCAATTTCTGACGTTGGAATTTTACAACTGCTCGTTGTGGTTTGTCTTGTGATGTTATGCCGATGTTTTTCTGTACTAGGTTAGCCATTTTTCTCCTCTCTCACCTAAATTGTATACAGTCTACCAAGTCTTTTAGAAATAGGTAAAGTTGTAAGGGATTTAAATTAAAAGGATGTTAGTAGCACCTTTGGTCTTTTTTTCTATTTTTTTATGAAAAGCCATTTAAATTACGCACCTAGGCTTTTTATTGAGCCTGATTATTTTCAGAAACTTTGTTTTAAAATTAAGATTCTGAGACCATTCGACTGCCTTATGAAGAAGGAGAATTGCTTGAATACTTGGATGCAGAAGAATTACCTCCTATTTTGGTTGATCTCCTAGAAAAATCTCAGGTACAAAATTATTCTCATTAGATTATCCTAAAATTTGTCAACTATATGTTAATTTGTGTTGAATGATACTTGTTCTCAACAGTGCTCAGAACATAAACATGACTTTGTGCATAGTTATGAGGAAATTGGCTTACTATGGGATATTTATCCTTTAGACTGTACTGAAAGGTATTTTAGTTCTTCTAAAATTACTATATTAATTAACTCATCTGTTGAAAATGTCTCTCAAGCTACAATCAGGACATTATAGAACAAACATCTTTACTCCCTAAACTTTACCTCTGACATACTGTGAACTTCACTGAGGGAAAATGAAGCTGTCAGATGAGAATTCCATTTTCTCCTAGCACCTGTCAGCCAGCATCTCCACATCTCTGCCCAAACTTTCTGAATGCCTTCCTGTTAAAATGGCTGAAGTATGCTATTCCTAAGAATTTTCTTCCTCTGTAGGAACTTGGAACCACATTGTATTGTCTCTTAAAAACTTTTCCCTTGACCCATTGTTCTTCTCCAGCTACTGCTCTATACTTCTTCTCTTACAGAAAAGATACTCAAAAAAGGCTATTTATAATCATGTCCTTTTACTCACAACCCATTCTTTTCTACCCACCTGTTATATCACTATCATACAGAGGCTGCTCTGGTTAGGTTACCAGTGATCTCCAGCACTGAATCATCCAGTCTCTTTTTTTTGGTTGTGTTGTTTTTTGTTTTTTGGTTTTTTTTTTTAAATTTATTTATTTATACAAGCATTGGGTACAGTCAGAAGCGCGGGAGGGCGAGAGAATTCACCAGAGCCAGAGCAGGGAGCAGAGCAGGCAGAAGGACCAAAGTACACTGCTGAGGGGAGCAGCGGGTGGCAGGAGAGGTCCACACGCCATGTAAAACCCTCCTCCGGTGGCCGGGGAGCAGCCAGGGATCAAACCGGCGCCACAGAGGCTGTGGGGCAGCCTCGCAACCCAGCGCTCAACCGCTGCGCTACTGGGGAGGCCCGTGTTTTTAAATGGTTTGTTTGCATTCAATTCAGATGACTACTTCCTCCTGAAAATATCTTTTTCTCTTCTGAGCACACATCTGGCTTTTCTCTTCCTTCTCTATTCCTCTGGTCTTTGCTGTCACCTCTGTACCACCCATAAATGTGTTAAGGTTTAAGAGTTGAGTCCTAGACCCTCTTTTCTTTAATAACATTGTCCATGGGTGATCTTGGTCCATTACATAAGGTTAGAAATGGCATTTAATTCCTTGCTTATGTGTCTCTCGCAATGACCATTTCACCAATCTCCAAACTAACATTAATTACAATATAGGACAAAACTAAACTTTTTCATTTAATCTCCAAAATCAGTTTCTGTCACCAGGCCTCTATCTAATGAATGACCCTACTCTTGACTTTCACACTCAGTCCGCTAGCAAATGTCAGTTGTACCTGCAAAAATATGGTTGTGATCTGCTATAGTTACCTTGCTAAACTCTTTGCTTTCAACTCTATAAGCTCGGAACTTGGTTTTCCGACAGACACATTAAAGTTACAAAGCTGAAACAAAGCCAAAATATTTGCTTAAAGTTTTCTAGTGTTATCTCTCTCCACAACCCCCCTGCCTTCCTGTGTGTCTTTACCTCCTGTTTCTTATTCCCACTCACTATACTCTAGCCATTTCTTCCCATACTAAAACACACCAAACTTATTCCTGCTTTATTTATTCCTTTTCATCTGCTGTTCCTTTTCTCTGGAATGATGTATATACCTGATGTCCAATCCTCTGAATAATCCAGGTTTCAACTGAAAGGTGGCTTCCTCAGAGAGGTGTTTAAGCACCCAATCTAAATTAGCTCCTTCCTGTTTGAATTTCTTAATAGCATTTTTCACTAATAAAGATACCTTGGTTTTTGGTTAACATATTTATTGCCTATTCTCCCATACTGAGAGTAAGTGTTGTTTCACCACTTTATTGTTGAAACTTGTTAGACAGTGTTTGGCACATAGTTTACAGTAATATGACCCAACAGATAACTTATTCAAAATCATGAACATAATAATGGCTGATATAATGTGGAGTATTGGAACTCACTAAAACTTCTGCAGGGTGCAGAGACTTACTATGAACCACTATACAGCTGATAAGTAGCAAGACTTGAGTGATAAAAGATACCTTTGGAGTCAGAAAAAGGACCAGGCCCTATTTTTTAAAGACAGTGTTTTTAACAGAAGATTATTTGAGTTTAAAGTTAGCTTTCTTCCTATTACTAATTAATACACTATCTTATTTCTAGAAATTTTGTTAGAGCAATTATGGAATTGTATCCAGGAGCTAAGATTCTGGTTTGGTTGATATGACAATTTATAACAGTGACAAGGTTAACAGAAAATCACCATGAGCCTATGCACATTAAGAGGAACAGCAGTTCCAGTGATCTATAACATTAATAGTATATAAACGCCAAAAGTCACTCTATAAGCAAAAAAACAATTAAAACTGCTTCTTTAGTCTCAGTGATGAGCATAAAAATTCTTTTTACAAGGTTTATATAGTAGTAAGTTCACCAAGGAAATTCGTTTGAAAGTATGGTGAGTGACTAGAAATATTGTACAACAGTATTAAGACCCTGAGATATTTAGGCTTTTGAAAAATGACACTTACTCCAATATTTTCACTCAACACAGGTTAATATTTTTCACTGTGGATGTGTCATAGCAGAAATACGTGACTATAGACAGTCTAGTAATATGAAGTCTCCTGGTTACCAAAGTAGACACATTCTCTTACGTCCAACAATGCAGGTAAGGAATGATAAATTACGAAGTGTTAGCTTTAGATTTTTATTTGGAGTTTTATTTATTAAATACTTTCATATGCTAATGTGCCTATACATTAATGTGTTTATTTTTTCTAGACTTTAATCTGTGATGTACATTCAATAACAAGTGATAACCATAAGTGGACCCAGGTTAGTTGTTTTGCTTTTTAATTCCAAAGAGTCAAAATACAGGTGTAACAATACTTTTATTCATGAGTAATGTTTTGTGGTTCATTTTTATGTTTTAGAAGTCAGTAGTCTCTTCATACATGCAGTATTTCCTCAGGTAATTTAAAGTTTATCTCAGATGCTTTAGGACCAGGATCTGATCTGCCCAATACTTAACTTTTTCATCCTTTTTCAATTTGAAGAAAGATGTCTTATATTTACCATGGGTACAGATAGATAGCTGTTTTTTTTTTCTCTGTCAAGCAGAACTAGCTGTCTTTTTGCCATTCATACTTGTTGCAGCAGTAGAAGGACCTCTCTTAAACCTGAGAATAACTTAACCCTTCAGTGCTTGCTCATATAAAGTCCCCATTCGCAAGACTGTTCAGATATTTCTCTGTTGCTATAGAAAGGGAGGGGTGGTAACTAAAAGAAAGAAAACATCATTGTGAAAATACTCCATTGTGAAAAATTATAAAGTAATAGTTCAACAGTAACCGTTAAGTGTTGTATTTTAGTTTGGGCTGTGTAAGCTTTTCCTCTACAGAAGTTAAAAGGTACTGAAAAAATGCTTAAAAACAATAAAATCATTGCTCATCATTAGAGAGAAACTATATTAATTATTTTGCCTTTTCCTGTGTGAAATAGAAATGAAGAGGAAATTCTTTTCAAAAATTCCACCAAATAGATTGTAAAAGAAAAGATAGAATTTTGACAGCATCACTTTGGTTTACACTACTGTATATGATTTAGGGGAATAGAGTCATACCTTTTCAGATACATATTACTACACCTCATTCACCACCAAGATTCAACACAGACCATTGGAACCTGTCCCTCCTCTGTTCCCATCCCCACCCTCTCATAGTAGCCTCAATTTTATAGAGTATTGTGAACAAATCTTACTTTAATTTTAAAAAAATACAATAAAGTAGTCCCAGTGGAATTTTGAATGCCAAATGTTTCCATTGTCATATTTGTATATATTTTATCCTATCTCACAAGGTAAGTTTTATCTGATTTATGATGTACCAGTAAAAATTAGATTATATTTGTTTTTCTTTGGTATTTAAAATAAAAAGTGATAATTATTCTGCTTAAGAGAATACTTGGAAAGTGTAGAGGTCGTTTATTACCTCTGGTTTATTGAAGCTTAAGTTTTTATAATAAATGGCACTCATAAAAATTTTAAAGAACATAAGTTGAAGCTTACATAATAAAAAATTCAAGTCAGCCAAAAAAGAAAATTACCAGTTTGAAAGACTTAATCAATTAATGAATCTGGACAGATGTAACTATAAATGTGAAAAGCTTTTAGGTAAATGTATGGGAATTTTTTAATGCAGAGATCTGACTAAACTGCTGGTCTGGAAGTGAGACAGAGGATCACTGTTTGCCTTCTGATGTGCTGCAAGAGAAAGCGCACGCCAGTACCAATGAAGAACTCTGGCTTTTTTTTTTTTTTTTTTTTTTTTTTTTAAGCGCCTGAGTAAATCAAGTCTCTAGCTCTACCATTTCATAGGGTTTTCAGGGAAGTAAAGAAACCATTAAGTGACACAGTGATTAAGCAACCAGCCAGACTCAATGAGAAACAATTTAGCAAATCAGGCACATGGGAAAACCAAAAATAAAAATAGCTGGGGGAAGAGGTGATAAGTACTGAATAGAAAAAGGTATGTAGGCTTTCTCTGAGTTCTTGAAACCAGCTTTTTAACAGAATGGGAAATTTAAATCTAGCCTAAATAATAGACTTCCTTATCAGTTAACAATACAATGTATATTCAGGTGAAATAGTAGAAAGTTGGAATTACTTCAGGAAAACAAACCTCCAGAGAAATTAGAAGGATGGTTAATAAAATTGGTTGTTCATACATAGCTGTCGTCACACATGTTTTTCGTGTATGATTGAAAATTGCTATAATAAAAGTTGAATGGAACTATTAAAAGCAATGTCTCAATTTTGGTAAAAATTCTTAACTCATTTTAACTTTAAAAAATTAGTTATAACAATATTTCAGAGTTTAAGCTAAAAATAATAGGATTCAATGAAGTAAGTTACATGATATTAGCAAATAGTCTGTACATTTTAGAATGGATAATTGGATTCATACAGTTACTAGTGTGGTCACGTTTATATTTAACAAAGTTGAGTATAAAATAGGATCATTACATGTCAGTTACTCAAAAGTACTGTGATCCATCATGATCCTGTAAGCTTTGTAGAAGTAGACAGTTTTTTCTGTTTTGCTTTCTGCTTTACTTTCAACCATAGAACAGTACCCAGCACATGTAGGTATTCAATAACTAATTGCTGAATCAGTAGTCACTCATAATTTGACCATTTTGTACTCTATTGTTGAACTGCCAGTATGCTGTCAGGTTTCTAAAGTTGATACACATAGATTAGAACTTAAAATACTGTGTTTTATTGTAGTAGACTTCCATGGAATAGTTCTACATTAAACAATATGTATAATTTAAAAATCTTTAATTTGGTATTGGCGTGTTCTTTACATGTTTCAGGAAGACAAACTTTTGCTTGAGAGCCAACTGATCCTAGCTACAGCAGAACCATTGTGTCTTGATCCTTCTATAGCAGTAACTTGCACTGCAAACAGACTGCTCTATAACAAGCAAAAGATGAACACACGCCCAATGAAAAGGTATTGTATCTGCCTGATGTGTGAATGAAAAATGCTGCTAGAGAAGTAGGTTTCAATTTTGCTATTTTTGTTATCTTTTTCCTCCAAATTACATAAGTGCTATGATTTTTTTTTTTTTTTTGCATTTGCTTTGTATTTTTTTGGTCTCTTGTGATTTTCTTAATATTCTTTGCTTTGTATTAAATGTGATATATTCTCTTCTTTTATTTAAAGAACAAACTTCCTTTAAGTTTAGATTCTAGTTACCAAAAAGATAAGAGGCAAATGTAAGCAGAATAATTTACTACTTTCTAGACCTAGTAACTAGTTTTAGGTTTCATTAATAGTACTTGTAAGGAAATGATTCATAGTTTTTTTTAATGTGGGAAAATTTTTTAGAAGTTATCTTAAAATTTTTGTAATTCAGTAATTTGTTTTTGCTGTCTCTACTATTTAGTAAAATTAATACATACTAATTTTCAATTATAGTTGGCTAATTACTTGTAACATAATTTAGTTGTACACTTTGGATCTTCAAGTTTGAAGGGGCTCAAAAAACCTATTCATTTTCTAAGTCCATCATTTATTATGTAAATAATATATGTTGAGGAAAGATACTGTTTAGGAAATAGTGGAATAAGTTCACCTAAGATCTGTCCTGCAATGTTAACAGTTTTATAATTTCTCCTTGTGTCTTGGTCCACATCTTTCCATGCCTACTACCAATACCTTAGTCCAGCTATCATCATCTTCACCTTGACTCCTGTAAATCTCTTACCTAACGAGTCATCATAGTGCTAGTTCTGTTCCCTTTTGGCCCATTTGCCACATAAACAAAGTAATCTCTTAAAAACATCAAAGCAAATGATGCCACCACTAGATTAAATTCCCCTAAAAATCCCATTGCAACTTCACATTAAATCATTATTGAATTACAGGAGTCCTTACTCCGACCTCATCTCCTACTCTGTAGACACTGGTGCTCTGGTTACATCTACCTTTTTTTTTTGTTGTTTTTAAAACAAAGTGTGTTCCTGTCTCAGCACCTTTTTAAGTTTCTTTTCTCTGCTTCAAATACTTATTCTATGATCTTTCCATAACTGATTCCTTCTTGTCATTCGTATCCCAGTTCATGCATTATTTCTTCAGAAAGAAGAAATTTCTTTCTGCAAAATTTCTTCTCTCATACCTATTTCTTCTCTCATACATGTCACTTATTAATACATAGCTTATTGCTGTCCAAGGGACCTTACCTGTTTACCTGTGAGTATCTATCTTCCCTCTGGACTGTCAGATGCTTGGTGGTAATTTTTTGTGGTGTTGATTTTTATTTTATCAGTGCTTAGAACACTGCTTAGCAAGTGATTGTTTTATAAATATATAACTTAATTACCTTTTTAATGCTTACTAATATAAACCTATATGCTGCATTTCTTTCATTAGCTTTTAGTTCAATTTCTTTAATATTTCAGATGTTTCAAGCGGTATTCCAGGTCCACTATGAATCGGCAGCAGGATCTGTCTCATTGTCCACCTCCTCCTCAACTAAAATTACTTGATTTCTTGCAAAAGAGAAAGGAAAGAAAAGCAGGTCAGCATTATGACCTCAAAATTTCTAAGGCAGGGAATGTAAGTATATATTTTAAAATGAAACTTAATCTGAATAAAGCCTTTACTTGTTTTGAATTTTCATTATATTTATACTGTTTAATTTTTCAGTGTGTGGATATGTGGAAACGGAGTCCCTGTAATTTGGCCATACCTTCTGAAGTGGATGTAAGTCAGTTCATGAATTGCACTTATTTTCATAAAGAATTAGTAAGGTTAAGAACAATGGTTTTTCCTTTCAATCAAAGCTCATTTTCTTTCACATGAGCATGTATAAGGCTGTAAACCCTTAATATGTATCTGTTACAACAGGATCAAAACCCAAAGAATTTTTGAGATATGGAAAAATATAGTGCATGTTACATAATACACATTAAATACTTCTGGGTTTTTTCCTAATATTTTATTATGATTTTTTTAATAATGCTTTTTTTCTCAGACTGGTTTAGGTTAAAAAGAATACTGGAGCAGTGACCAAGATTAGGAACCTTGGGTGGTTTTCTTTGTTGGTCCATAATTCACAGAACCTATGAATGGTCAAAAACAGTAAAGAGATCTTATGATGAGGTCCCATGTTTTTATTTTCCCATTTCGCCTGCATTTTTATTCACTCCATTCTTTACAGCTGATTAACTATTTTAACAGGTGTTCATCTTTCCTAAGCTAGCTCATACCATTTTTATTATATGTGATTTTAAAATCATTGTGGAAAGCACAAAGCCAAAAGGATCAGAAGCAGAATATATATGTGTATAGTTTTTATACACACACACACACACACACACACACACACGTTAAGGAAGTAAGCCATGAGATCTATTGTGCTCTTCAAGGATGAGGAGCAGGGCTTAAGAAGAAATGTTTAATGTAAATACCAAAGGATAGAATTTAGCTCTGTTAGGGTGAAATATAAAGCAGTGCTTTTAAGCTATACATACAAATTACCTGAGTTGCTTATTATCTTGCAGCTCTCCCATCAGCAAGTCAGGGTTTTTCTCTTTGGTCATAATACTGATTCCATTATATCTGATGTCTTCATTTGATTACTTAGGTAGAGAAATATGCTAAAGTAGAGAAGTGTATCAAATCCGATGACTCACAGCCAACAGTATGGCCAGCCCATGTAAGTAGCCATTACAGTCTCTATTTCTAATGGTGCTGTTACTAAGGGGATCTGAATTTATTAAACGTATAGTTGTCTTTAGTTTGGGATGATCTTTCTTTAAAGGACTTGCTGGGGGTTTAGTGAATTAAAAGAAGAAACAACTAGTTCCTTTCATTAAAAGTATAGTATCCATAATGTTGGTTGAATCTTGGTACTGTTTTTATTTTCTGTTTTCAAATTAGTAGTTATTCCTAGAGATGTATTCTGTGTAAGTTTCCTTACTTGTAGTAATAACTTAAACCTGGGGATGCAAACCTAATACATTAAATTGGGTGACAATATGAGTGAAATATTTTATATGTACCCTGGCAAAAAGTCTAATGACAATAAAATTGTTTACCTTCAAAAGTTTTATCCTTTATTTGCATTTTTATGTCCAGTATGTGAAATTCTGCCATCTTCAACTGAAACTTGGTTAACTAAATGTCCCATTGAACCTCTCATTTCCAAAGAGCCATGTAAAAAGAAATCCCAGGTTTTAGTCTTCTGAGCAGGGTTAAAAGGATCTATAGACTAAGATCCTATGTCTTCTATTACTGGATATAAGTTAGAGTATTATCCCTGGTTTTCTTAGTTTTGATCATGTGTTTACCGGAGAACGGGTTCATTTGGGATTTCTTTTTCAGGATGTAAAAGATGATTATGTATTTGAATGTGAAGCTGGTAATCAGTATCAGAAAACGAAGCTGACTATTTTGCAGTCACTTGGTGATCCACTTTACTATGGTAAAATACAGCCATGTAAAGAAGATGAAGAAAGTGACAGCCAGTTGTCTCCAGCCCAGTGAGTTCTCTCAAATATATGTAGTTGACCAAGTCAGGCATTAGAATTTAGTCAACAGCTACTAATAGATCATAAATGTAAAAATATCCCCTATGGGGATTCACTTGTTTGTTAAGTGCTCCAGTTAGATTTGGATGTGGACCTAAATAAACTTAAATTTTGGTTACTTTATTGAGTTACTTAAAATAATAATTTCTATGATAATTTGTATACTTGCTTGAGAAGATATGCCTGTGATATCCTTCCTGGTATATTTATTTACTGCTGAGTAATGACTCTACCATCTCTGTGAGCCTGAAGTTTCCAGGCAGTAGTTTGTTTAAATAGCAAATTTGTTATAAATGTAAAAGCCATTAAACATGCTAGGTATTTCAGTACTGTATAGACTCCTAAATGTAGTTAGTGCCTCCTGAAATATACCTATATATATTTGATTTTCCAAACCTAGGGACAACATGCATTTAGTATATGGAACCACATTTAGTCTTGTTTTTTATTATTATTTTGTTTCCAATCAAGTTAATGCTGTTTTGAAAAGAAATTAAAGAACTCAAAAGAGCAGGAGCCAGGTCTATGTTAAATCATTTATAAAAACCTCTTGTTAGAGAAAATGCTAACTAAAATTTATAATAGAAAAAATGAGTTTTAAAGAATAAGTTCCCAATACCTAAGTAAAAGTTAGTGAGAGGAAGTAGTACAGTGAGGATCATCAACTTAATTTTTTCCACATTAGCAGTTTCTCGTGTTACATACCAAACAAAGATTTGGAATACCTGTATTTTAAAATCTTCTCCTAGGGCCTCCCCGGTGGTGCAGCGGTTGAGTGCTGGGTTGCGAAGCTTCCCGCAGCTTCTGCCACGCCGGTTCGGTCCCCGGCCGCAGGGCGAGGGTCCCACATGGCGCGCAGACCTCTCCTGCTGCCCGCTGCTCCCCTCAGCAGTGTGCTTCGGTCCTTCTGCCTGTTCTGCTCCCCACTCTAGCTCTGGTGAATTTTCTCACCTTCCTGCACTTCTGACTGTACCCAGTGCTTGTATAAATAAATAAATAAAATCTCCTTGAAGACATACATTGGTCAGTCATTTTAAATAAGTTTGTGAAAGTATCTCAAAACACAAGAGAATCTCATTGTTGTGTCATTTAAAAAAAAGATAATTGATTCAAAAAGCCAGGTGATTAGATTTGTTTAACAAGAGAACTGAATTTTTTGTCTTTACATCAGGGAGTTGTGGCAGAAATGCTACATATCTAGTATCTTTCATTGATTCTTTCATGTACATCAATAAATCAGGTTACTTGATTGAATAACTGAAGTTCATTTTGAGCTGCATTAACCAAATTTTTTCTTCTTTACATTTTATATTTCAGCTTTTCCACAGATGATCATTCAAATTGGTAATTAAATAATAAACTCATTATTTCACTTAATAAATCGTACATGTCACACTTTAGAAAGATTGATGAAAATATTTTATTTGAATTGGTAATAAACTGTTTACCTTGTCTAAAATATATTCTGAGATACTACTATGTGGACAATAATGACTCCAAATTCAAAGGTTAAAAAGAAAGAAAGGCCAAAGGCCTTGCACACAGTAGTTTATTAAATTTTGCGAAAGATATATATTTGGAAGGGTGTATAACACTTGGTAATTTTTGTTTTGATAAATGTTTTGTGCCAGAGTAAATCTCCCTTAAATTGATCAAGTTAGTCACAGAATTAATTTATAATGCATGTAAAACTTGGTCACTGCTTGATAAGTTTATTTTTTTTTTTAATTTATCTTGTTTGGCTTTAATTTATAGAAGTACTGTCACTAAAATATGGAAGCCATCAAAAGTAATCCCAATGCTCCTTAAGATAATTCTTATCTGATACTTTATTTTATAATTATTTTAGGTTCATTATTGGATCAAAGACTGATGCTGAGAGGTAAGAATACTTGTACCTTCAGGTTTAATTTGCATAGCTATGAAAAACTCACTCCTACAAGATGGCAATTACTCCATTAGTACAACTTTGGTTGTAGCATGCCTTCGGTATTCGCATTTTTTATACAATTAGGAAAATAACAAAAGAGAAATACTTAAAATATAATTTTGTTTTAAATAAGAAAACTTAGATATAGCTAAAGATGGTGATTTCTTGATCACTGCTTTAATTAGAAAGGATGTAGAAATCAAAGGATAATTACTTTGGGTGTGCTTATTGTTTGACAATCCCTGTCATTTCTATATCAGAAACAAGATACTAAAGCATATCTTTTAGTTGTTAGAGAAATGTTTTGAGCATTAACTTGCCATTGGAAGGATTATAAAACTGTACTTTTAGCACACAAATGAATTGTCTAATTTTAATTTTTGTGGTAACTTTTGATATGGAACTTTTTTCATTGTTTTGTATATAATAATTTCATATTTAACTAATACTAACCTATCTCCCCTAATATTTCAGAGTAGTCAATCAATACCAGGAATTGGTCCAGAATGAGGCAAAATGTCCAGTCAAAATGTCACACAGTTCCAGTGGTTCAGCCAGCCTGAGTCAGCTTTCTCCAGGGAAAGAAACAGAAGTGTGTTTGGTTGCTAATTTTGTTCCTAATTTTTGTGTTATTACTTTTTTGTGCCCAGTTTTTCCTTAAGAAATGTGAGGAATATTATGGACTATTATTTGAGAGTCCGTAGTATTGTTTAGTTTTGCTTTTATTTTGTGTATGTGTTTAATATACTTAATGTTTTATAATGTTAATTTTCAAATGAACATAGAACTTTTTTCTTTTTATATTGAACATTCATGAATACTAATCACCTGACTTCGTTATTATTTTCCTGGAAATATTTAAAGCCTCTGCCTGTCTCCTTCAAACTTTTTCTACCTTATTACTCAAATTTCTCCTTCATTATTTATATATTCTGTAATTTATTTTATGGATCTCATGTGAAATTATGTTATTAACATCTGTCTTCACTAATAATTTTTGCAGTTTTAAATTGTGTACTTTCTTCTGAGCGTTGCAGCATTATTAACTTAGGAATTTCTGATCTGACTTTAATTTTAACAAGTATACTTAATGTCACTGTCTCTTAGCAGCCTGAGACTGTTTCAGTTCAGTCTTCAGTATTGGGGAAGGGAGTAAAACATCGACCTCCACCCATCAAACTTCCCTCAAGCTCAGGAAATAGTACTACAGGTATTACATCTCTTGATTTTCTGTAATTTAATGTAAAAGGTACACAGTTATAATGTTTTTAAAACATTACTCATTATTTTGACTTACACAATTCATAAAATTTTGAATTACAAATTTAAGAGATAACTTTTATATCCTTCTAGGTAACTATTTTACACCGCAGCAGGCCAGCAGCTTTCTTAAATCCCCAACTCCTCCTCCTGCTTCTAAGCCACCAAGCCTTTCTCGGAAGTCATCTGTAGATCTCAATCAAGTTAGCATGCTTTCTCCGGCTGCCCTGTCACCTGCCAGCTCATCACAAAGTGAGTCATAACTTACATTCTTCATTCACTCTTCATAAGCTTTTGCATTAGTGTTTCTTAAGACAGCTTTTTTTTGACCGATGGAATAGTGAAAGCTGAATGTACTGTGTACCCAAAATGCATAAATTTTGGAGAAGCTTCAGGCAAATCTCTTGTTGATTGTATGTATTACGTGTTTATTGTAATTGTATTTGTTTTTCTGTATCTATGTATGCACTTTGTGTATACCTTTCTTAAAGACTTACAACCTACACATCTCCTAAAAGATTAATCTAGTAGTTAAATATGGCATTATGATTCCAGAATATCTTTTTTAATCAGGGTACCTACCCTAGGATCATTGTACATCTTATGTAAACTATATGGAGATAATATGAAAAAATGTCCTAAGAGTTGTTGCTGCAGTCATCTGTCTATATGAGAAGCCAACTAGTTCCAAGGTGGTAGTACAATAAACTGAAAACCTATTTTTCAAAAACACTCTACACTCTTTTAAATTATTGTCAGTTTACTAAAAATGTGGTAAAGATCATAAGCATTCTCTGAAGATATTAAAATGTAATTTTTAGTATTGAATACTTTTTTAACATCAAGAAAAGTTATACAAAAAATCTAGCAAGATTGGGAAAATTTCTTTAAATTAGTAACTATCTGAGGTATGTAGTTGCCAATTTGCAAAAATGCATTCCAGTTTTTTAGATTTTTTTTTATAGATAACGTGTGCTGCAAGTTTTAGTACACTGCACAGTGATAGGGTGGTCTTCGCATTAGCTATAAACATCTTCATCTTGATAGCTCAAAAGGTGTAATTTTTCTGCCTTCTTGTTTTGCACAAAGAAAATTTATAAATTTCCTTGAAAGTCTTATTCACACTTCTTATGTTGTGGGTCTGGATTATGTTAATCTACTGCACACAGTTGTTACTTTAAGTAAGGGTTGAGTGACAGCTTCTGGACATTCACATTTCTTTCCTTTCTTTCTGCAGGACATGAAAGCTAAAAAAGAAAACACCTCAAGAGCTTTTGGTTTTATTTTTTTGGTTTTTGTTTTTTTGTTTTTGTTTTTTTAAAAAGTTGATAAACTGTGCATACTTCATTCACAACAGATT
The DNA here is from genome assembly GCF_964194135.1 of Talpa europaea. Lineage (NCBI taxonomy): Eukaryota > Metazoa > Chordata > Mammalia > Eulipotyphla > Talpidae > Talpa > Talpa europaea. The sequence continues at coordinate 85,322,806 of NC_140072.1, forward strand.
TTCTATACATTCTACATTTAAACAGAAGTACACAGTTACTGTTAAAGATGCAGTATTATCTATCAAATATTTGCTTTATTACTGTGTTTTGTAAATTTGTTTGTCAGGATAAACTTGATGTGTTAGGAATTAAACATGTATATTTAGGTGCCAAATATGATTGTTAACCACATGTAATTTATTAAATATGTTCAGAGTTTTATCTAAGGCTGTTACAGAAAATAAGCAATATTTTTAAATGAAGTCCTAAATTAGTGAAATAGTAAATAACAAAAATTAATTTTAATTCCTTTTAAACTGTTTAGGCCAAAGGTAGCATGTAGAAAACTAACTTTTAAATGGGTATTGTGGTAGAATACAAATGTCTATTTTTACTGTTAATGCAATAGCATCTTTGATGGGATTCTTAGGTGATATACTGCATCCTTAATTGTAATTGAGTGTAGCAACACTCATGTATCGCGTAGAAATTAACACTTGCAGTTAACTGCTTTTAAAAAGAAACTGGAACAAATTGTCAGTGCTAAGTAAGATTCCATTAACCTTATTTTAAAAAGGACTGGCCATTTATAACAAACTAGCAATTTTTATTTTTCTCAATGAGCAGGATCTGGAACTCCTAAGCCATCTACTCCTACACCAACCCCTTCATCGACCCCACACCCTCCTGATGCTCAGAGCTCAACTCCTATTACCCCTTCAGCCACCCCTACTCCCCAAGATTCAGGCTTCACCCCTCAGCCCACTTTGTTAACTCAGTTTGCTCAGCAGCAAAGGTCTCTGAGCCAGGCAATGCCTGTAACGACCATTCCTCTTTCCACCATGGTAACATCTATAACTACAGGAACCACAGCCACCCAGGTCATGGCAAACTCTGCTGGACTTAACTTCATCAATGTAGTGGGCTCTGTTTGGTAAGTTTTGATTATCAATGATATAATTCTTTTTCTTTTTTTTTTTTTTTAAGATACTTTTGCCTTTCGGACTGAAGTCTGTTTGTGAAATTAAGAACAAGATGTGTAATACAGAAACTGAAAATAGGTGTGAATAGAAGTTATCTTAAGTATGTGTTCATTTTAGGTAATGCATCTATGAAGTGCACTAAAATGATACTACTACACATTGACAGCAGCTTAGATTTTCTTGTTCATTCTTCTGTTACCATGTTTCAATCCTTTGATTAATGCTTTACTCTTCCAGGTTATATTTTGAACTTTAATATACAGCACTTAATTTTTTAGCCAAATTATCACTTCATAGCATTAAAATGAAATTGAATCTCAAAATTGAAATTCATGACAGAAGTAATACCTAATATTGTGGGTTTAGTAGTTTGTTTTTTAATCCCAGGAAATACTGTATGTCTGATTGTTCCTTTTATACTGCAAGTTTAATTCCTTGTCTTATTCTCCTGCAGTGGAGCTCAGGCTCTGATGAGTGGTTCAAACCCTATGCTGGGCTGTAACACTGGTGCCATAACTCCTGCAGGAATAAATCTGAGTGGCCTTCTACCCTCAGGAGGTCTGCTACCAAATGCATTGCCTGGTGCAATGCAGGCAGCTTCCCAAGCAGGTCAGAATATTGGAAATAACCTGTTTAAGAAAAAGTAAATGCTAATGTGAAAGTGTGATTTTAATGGTGTTATTGTTATTGAAGACATTTAACATTGTTTTATAAAGTCTGGTAATCATTTCAATAGCTTACAAGTTTGGATTTTTTTGAGATTAATTTTCTTTTATGCATGCAGAAACTCGGGTGTAGGATAGAGGTGTGGGGTGGGGGCAGGGTTGAGAGGATTCAACTGAGAATGGGGAGCAAGCAGGTCTCTTGAAATATACTGCTGATGGGATCAGTGGACAAAACAGGAGAGTTCTGCTACCTGTGCCATGTGGGTTAGCTCCCTGAGCAGGGATCGAACTTGTGCTGCAGTGGCTGGAGATAGCTTCATAGCACTGACTTTAACCACTGCGCCCCCAGGGAAGCCCAAAGTTTGGATTTTAAAATAAAAAATTACCTACCGATCAAATGTAAAGAAACTTGATAAATCTCTGAGTCTTAAAATTTTATCTTTGCCTTCCAAATATTATAAAATTAACTCTGCTAGTTTTATTCTCCACAGTACAGTCCTGTATCAGGTAAAGGGAATGTATTTTGAAAGCATACTCTCTGCAGGAAAGATGACATAGCATGGTAGTTAAAAGCCAAGGTTATGGAGTCAATCTTGCGTTTGAATCCCACTTTATACAGTTTAACTGTGTATTCATGGGAAAATTACCTTTGTGCCTCACTTTCCTCATAAGTAAAATGGGGATAGTAGTAATAACTTCTCTCAGAGCTATGACAATTAAATGAGTAATACAGTGAAGTGCTTCAACCTTGCCTGAGGCAGAAGTATCTAAAAATATTTGCTGTCAGTAGTAGCAGTTAGGAGTAGTAGTAACTATTTTTCAGTATATGTAATAAAAAATTATTAATATAATTTCTTGGAACAGTTAACTTAGTACTGAGGAGAAGTAGTAAGACAAGCTTGACATAGTGAGAATAAAAGATTTATCAAAACTGTTCTGTAATTACAAGAATCCAAAAAACGTAATTTATCCATACTAACATTTTGCTCAGATTTCCTGATTCTAGCTGATACTTTCTTATTATGCATGAATATGCTCTTAGTGGCAGAACCCTGGAAATGAAGTCAGGTTGAGAATTTAGGATGTGTGTATTTATATGTAACTACCATGTACCTGCAATTGCTGACTGGAGCCTTAAAGACGTCACTTAGTTTTTCTCTAATAGTCTCAGTTTCATGTGATTTAAAATGGGAGTGAAAATAACTATTTTCAGTGAAAATAACTATTGTCAGTACTTGTGAGAAATAAATGAAGAGATATAAAAGTGCATTTGGTCAGCTGTAAGCTTTAGATATCATCTACCTTTAAAGGGAGTTATTACACAAAAAAGTACTTTCTGAAGGAGACATCAATACTGTAATATTTTTGTCTTTTAATTGCCTTTTTTTCCTTATACTGCTTAGAAGCTTAGATTTACTTCTAATTTTTACATCTAGTTACTGAGCAAACTATACAAACTCTGAGACTAAGATTGGGCAATCATAACTTACAATCAAAGCTGAGAATGCTATTTCATTGTTTGGTTGTTTTTTTCCCTAAAGAAAGAAAAACAAGAAGAGGATATACAATTTGACAGAGGCTATATATGGCCCATAAAACTAATGGAAAAATTATACAGCCCTGGCTTTAGGATGTATTCTATAATGCATTACAGATTTTTGGGAATGAGTTTAGAATTAATAGCATTATTTACTAATGTTCAGTTTTAATCCTTACAGAATTCATCATTGTTTAGCATTATTAATAATAGCATTTATACTAAAAAACAATAGCAATTATTTGCATTAACATAATATTCTTTAACACTGAGAGTATATATAGATGTCAGTACCTGAAATGTATTCTTTCTCACAACAGTGATAAATTTATTATATTCATAGCACCTTGAATATCTCCAGGTTATACTTTCTTAAGCCAACAATCAAAATAGAGATAAAAGTGCTCAGTTTCTGAAATACAGACTATTATGTACATCTGTTATCATTTTTGAATAAGATCTGAGTATTAATATATATTGATGTGAAAATTTATTTTAAAATAAAAGTATAGAAAATGAGCACAAAATCTACAGAAGAAAGTATTTAAGTATTGTATTTACATCTACTAAAGGATAAAATATTTTCAAGTGTAATAAAGTTTCAATTCCTTATTATAACCATGAGTTTTATTTAACAGGTGTTCCATTTGGCTTAAAAAATACATCAAGTCTCAGGCCCTTGAATCTACTGCAGGTAAACCTGAAACACTGCTTTTGACTCAAGATTTTGTACTTTGATTTTAAAAAACAGTATCATTTGTGCTTGTGAGCATTTGAAATTTTAAGATTTGTTCAGAAACTTTAAGGAGGTGGTTTTGATTGCTACTTGTGCATGGTCAAATTAATATGGAAAAAAAATCAGTATCCTAGATCCTAACTCTTGTTAACCTTAGCACCCCTGCATAATCAAGAACCGAGCTGTTCCAATGCGGGAAATTGACAACTGTTAACAGGAATAATGTTTGCTTACAGTAGAAGCAGTTGGTTACACTTAGAAAATTATTCCTCACTCAACAGACATTTTATGTATAACATTTGTTTACAAGAAGTTTTCTGCTTTCAAATAGATTTTTAAAATAGTATGTTTTCTTGAGAATATTTCTTAACCCAGTGTCAGGCACCTGATAATCATTTGATAAAAGTTTATTAGAGATTACATTACATAACTAATAATGATGTTTTTCTTATGCATGTTATCAGTGTCAACAGGGAGAGTGAAGGTGGAGAATTTAGTACTCATTTTATAAATACACTGAGTGTTTTGCTATATCCTTTAAGAATGGAAGTCCAGTATTTAAGCATTTGGAAAGTGGAAGGGATTGTTGGCACAAAACTTAAGGAAATGCATTTAATACTGTTACGTGTTGATACAGAAGAAGAATTAAAGTGTGTATATGAATAGCTAACTATTAAAGTAGATTTATGTTTGAGAGTATTGACATATTTGGGAGACCATAGTAATAATACTTAAAAATTGGGTTTAACCAGATCATGTTTTTAAAGGCAGGTGTTTTAGTTTGATTTTTGTTTACCTGTTACTTCACTTCATAGAAGAAAACTGTCACATAGTTCACAACTCCATATTCGAGGAATAAAGAAATTAATTGAAGTTGACTAATTTTTGCTTACATTCTTAATAGCTTCCAGGTGGTTCTCTCATTTTTAACACTCTACAGCAGCAGCAACAACAGCAACTCTCACAGTTTACACCACAACAAGCTCAGCAACCAACAACTTCTAGTCCTCAGCAGCCAGGGGAACAGGTTTGTGCTTTCTCACTTTCCATAGGCTTTGTATTACAGAACTGTGCATGTCTTTGTATATTTCAAATATAGTTCATTTAATCTGTTCAAACATTTCCACTGCTTTTTTAAGTAACAGTAATATAAGTTACACTGTTCCTGTTTCTAATTTTTACAACAGCCCTACTAAATAATGTCATTTCCATCTAAGTACAAAATCAGTCAACATAAAAAATTGGTCACAGCCATAGTGTATCAAATCCAAACCCAGTTCTTTCTTCCTCTATAGACTGTAGTTCTCAAGTCATTTTGTGTACGTATATTGCCTATTAGGATGTCCTTATTGTGGATCTTAGGGCAGAGAGATTATAGACAAAAACAAATACATGCTGCCACACAGAATGAAATTGAATAAGAACTGCAATAAATTAAAGGAAGAACTACAAGTATTTCTGAATTAATGCTCCATTTTGGAGTTATCTGAGAAACTAAAAGATAACTGATTGCCATGTCTTCCCCTCAGAGCTCCTCTTAGCTCACAATTAAATGTATGTAATGTTCATTATCTGTCCTGCCATAATTACCCAAGTAGTCATTTAAGTTAATCCTCCAGTATCTCTCAGGAAGGGCACATTCAAAACTTTTTAATTCTTGGCCCTCCCTTGTGGTGCAAAGGTTGAGTCTCAGCACTGTCAAGCTATTGCCAGCCACTGCAGAATGAGTTTGATCCCTAGCCAGGAAGCTAACCCCACATGACACAGCAGACCTCTCCTGTCTTGCTTGCTGCTCCCCTCAGCAGTGTATTTCAGTAGATCTGTCTGTTCTGCTCCACACTTTGTCGCTGGTGAATCCTCCTACACCCTGCACCTCTGGCCTACACCCCAGCCTCTTGTATGTATAAATAAAAAATACATTAAAAAATAAAACTTATTAATTTTTAACATGAATTATTAGCTAAATACAAAATTCTTGCTTTAGATATTTTTTTTGTAAAATACATGTAACATAGAATTTGCCATATTAACCATTTTTATGTTTAAGTATATTCATATTGTTGTGCAATCAGTTTCCAAATCTTTTTCATCTTATCACTAAAACTGTACCCATTAAGCAACAGCTCCCTTCTATTTGTGTTCCAGAGATTCTGACTACTCTAGGTACAGTATGTAAGTGAACTCAAAAGTACGGCTTTCGTACTTAATGTTCTCATAGTTCATTCATGTTGTAGATGTGGCAATCTTTCCTCCCTTTTTCTTAGCTAGCAGTAATCACATATCAAATAACCCTCGTTGGCTATGATACTGCTACTGTGCAAAGCTTCCTTTTTTTAAGACTTCATAATGTTCCAGTTTATGTACATACCACATTTTCTTTATCCATTCATTTCCTAGTGGACATTTGGGTTGCTTCCATCTGTAGACTGTTAATGCGGCTATGAACATGGGTGTTCAGTCAGCTTTTCAAGGCCTTGTTTAGAAATATTTGTATATGTACAGCAATAGTATTATTGGAGGAGCATAATTAATTTTAATTTAGGAACCTACATGCTATTTTCCATATGGCTGTACCATTTCATCTCCACAAGTAGTACACAAGTTGTAAATTTTCCCTATCCTAGCTAAAACTATTTACTCTGTTTTGAGAGCAGCCATATAATAAATAATTGTGTTTTGATTTGCATTTCACTGTTTATTTGATGATGCTGAACACCTTCATATGCTTGTAGCAGTGTATCTTAGGAGAAATTTCCCTGGATTCTTTGTCCATATAAATTGAGTTATTTTGTTAATTGAGTTCTAGGTGTTCTTTTTATATTCTGGATATTAATGTCTTATGACACATTTCATTGCACATTTTTCCTACTCATGGATTACCTTTTCAGTGTATTTTGATGTTCAGAAGGTTTTAATTTTTATGTAGTCCATGTTGTTTTTACTTATATAATGTGTTTTGGGTGTCATATTGAAGAAATCTTTGTCCAATTCAACATTACTAAGCTTTTATGTGTTCTTGAGTGAGAATTCTGGGTCTCATTAAATTTATTAGACAATGCTTCCCACTGTGTACTTGCTTTTGTATATCTTTGATGTCTAACATTTTCATTAGGTATGTGGCACAATTAATTTTTTTCATATTGGCCATTTTAATGTGTAGATTTGGGTCTTTTTTCCTGGAACATTTTCTTGCAGATTATAGTTTTAATTTGTTCACCTTTTTCTAATTTCTTAAAATGGAAACTTGGTTGAGTTGAGGCCTTCTTTTCTAAAACATTTAATGTTATAAATGTACTTGTTACTGCTTGAGCTGCTTTATGCAACTCAGTGTTTTGCTTTCATTTTCATGTACTGGAAAGTATTTTTCATTGTCCCTCATGAATTCCTCTTAAATCCATGGATTATTTAGATAACACAAATTGATTGATCTCCAAATATTTTGAAACTTCCAGATGCCTTTCTGTAAATGATTTCTAATTTAATTCCATTGTGGTCTGAAAATACTTATTTCAAGTTCTATCAAGTTCATTTATTTTATGGCAAGTCTTAATGAATAGTCCCACTTGTTTGTGGAAAAAAAACATTCCCTAGATTTAAGCCTAAATTGGTGGTGGTGGTTTTCTTAAGCAATTATGAGCCTTAGGAATTACTACCATAGCACTAAAGAATAAACAAATGCAAAGTCAATTCGGAAAGACTGTTTTCTTTTAAAATACCATACCGTACATTTGTTCTTATTCTTATCTAATTTAACATTGATGTTTTTCTTTTGTATTTTTTATTCAGGGTTCTGAACAGTGTTCAACCAGTCAAGAACAGGCCTTATCTGCTCAGCATGCTGCTGTTATTAACCTTGCTGGAGTCGGCGGTTTTATGCAGTCACAGGCAGCTGGTTAGTATCTTAATAATTTCATGTGTTGAGTTTACTATAAGTAGTTAAACTTCAATATGCTGAATTTACTAAAAGTAGTCTTTTTGGGATCTAAACATTTTTAATTACTATTTTTTTCTCTTGCAAACATACATTAGGACAAAATAAAGTTGTATTTAATGTGTGAACTACCAAATTCATTAATTGATGTCCCTGAGATATTTTAAGTTAATTAATTAAAAATGCTTTGATCTAGATTTATTAACAGCAGTTTTCCTGATACTAATTTGTTGGCAAAATTTTACACAATTTGCTAAGAAGCTACCAAAAGAGTTCTTCAGTTCTGGATTGAGACTGCATTTTTCTAATGTAATTTACATAATCTCTCATTCTTGTACTTGCATGAAATCTTAGTGGTCAACAGCATAACTTTTGTAAGCCACTTCTGTCATTTGTAAAAAATGAGATTATACTAAATGACTACTCATCAGTTCCAGCACTAAATGGTGAACTGAAGATTTACCTTTAATTAAGATTATCCTGTCAGCTAAAGACAATAATTAATTAAACAACTTTTACATTAAACTGAACAAACAAGTTCATAAGAAAGCTGTGGTAGAGTTAGAAGAAATAATGAACACATTGGCAACGTTTTGAATTATCAATATGGGCTTACTGTAATGCCTTTAGTATCCTAATACAACTCTCAATGTCTAAATTTAGAAGTCCTTTGAAGATAGAATAAGCAAGTTCTTAATAAAAAGTTGTGATTTCAAACTAGTTAATTTCCAAATGAATATTTGATTACAAACTTTTCCCATACGTTATCAGTTTCCTCAAATAGCTATAGTGTAATTTAGTGGAAAGAGCACTTGCCTGTTCCTAACTTACCCAAAATATCTAAACCTGAAATTTCCTCAGCTGTAGAGTAAGATTTGATTGCTGTGGCCCCACTCAGCTTGAAAAGAATGCAGTCTCATTTCACCATCTTTGTTGTTGTTAGTGTAGTCTGATACTCATTACAGCATCTTTTCTTTAAAGCACTTGTCTACCAGTTTTGTCTTTAATGCAATTTGAACTTCTCTCACCACCCATTTTTCCTATTACATTGTTCATATTTTAACATAATGTACTGTATTTTACATTGTATAAGAAAGTCTATCAACAAAATATTACTAGTATTAAATGTTACTGAGGTGCAAGGAGAGGGACACGCTGCTTTGGCACACATGTGTTCCCTTCCCTTTTGTGTCCAGGAAGTTCTATAATCGGTGGTACCCTCAACTAACAGAAGACTACTAAATTTATTCTGAAATGTCTGTGATTTGATACTTAAGATTAATCATACTGATAACTTTTCTATTTCATTTTCTGTGTTGTCCTTTTCTAACCCTGATAGCCTTCAAACTTTTTGACTGGCCTGCTTTCCCCTTCTCCTCTCTGTAGTGTTGTCTCAGCTTGGCTCTGCCGAGAACAGACCTGAGCAAAGCCTTCCTCAGCAGAGATTCCAGCTCTCCTCTGCCTTTCAACAGCAGCAGCAACAGATACAAGTAATCCAGCAACTTCACCCTGAGTACATTTTTAAAGATACTCTGCTCCAAAAGTACCTCAAAATACCTGTAGTTTTATTTCACTGTCTTTTAAGACTACACGTAATTGGTAAATAATTTAGCAGATTTTATTTAAAAGTCTGATATTTTAGCCAGTCAACTTGGAGCACTAACTATATTACATACATTTGAGCCATACTTTTCCCTAATTATCACTTTCATGAAGTGCTGGTGGCACATTAACATACATTTTTCTAGTTTCTAGTACATTTTCAAATAGACAGCTGTGCCAATGGTTAGGTTTTTAATATACTGCAGAAAAAGGCAAGTATACCAGTGTTTCTATTAGTAAATTATTCCTGTTTTAGAAAAATGTCATTCCATTATTTTACGAAGCCAGCATATTACAGTTGACTATTTTAATATGCAGGTGGTTTTATATTGCTATAAACTCATATAAAAAATGGTAACTGAAGTTGCTGAGTTACTGTAATATAGACTGGCAGGGCAAAGTAACAGAAATACTTTTGAAGTTTACCAAGAATCATTTTAAAAGCCCTTAGCAGGCTTCTGTGCCACTGGTGCTGTTTGACTGTGCGTTGTCTCAGTGTGGTATAGTCCCTTTTTGTTATCTTGGTGCTTTCTAAACCCTTTCAGTTTTGTTCTCATCATTCTCAGGAAAAGTACCTTTCTGTACCTGCCTACACTTAACATAACTTGATTTTTTTCTCCTTTCCTTTTGCAACAGTTGCGATTCTTGCAGCATCAAATGGCTATGGCAGCAGCAGCAGCACAAACAGCTCAGCTACATCGTCATCGGCATACAGGCAGCCAGTCAAAAAGTAAAATGAAGAGAGGCACGCCAACCACTCCAAAATTCTGAGTCTTGCATTATTTTTTTTTTTTTAAACATAAGAGCATTGAATCAGAAGGTTTCTGAGTTTCTACTTCGTTTCGTTTTTGTTTTTTTTTTTAATGTCAGTATTTTACATTGCTAGATGTACAAACTTTATACAGAAGCACAACCCTATGATTTTTAAATAAAAACAGGGAAACGGTTTACCAGACTATTAGGGTTGGTTTGCCTAAGTCATTGCTTTATAAAAATGGTTTCACTGTACATAAAACATAGGGAAGTGACCTAAGAAATATTAGAAACATCTTTCAGAAGAATGTAGCTTAATATTTATTTAGTATAAAAGGTTTGTGCACAGTTCAACAAATACAATTTTTACAAATCTGTTTCAAAATGTGGTGTGTTTATTTGGGTTTCATACTCTTAATTACTTCATCCATCAGTTTTTTTACTTCTTTATGTCTTGTAACTGCTCGGCTCATACAGTCCTGAAGTTTAGCTCCAGTCAGCCCACTTCCACCTGAAAAATTGTGTGAACACTTTTAGTGTCTGGGTTTTTTTTTTTGTTTGTTTGTTTTTTTCCATTTTGTAGATCAACGTCAAGTTGCAAAACAAAAAACTTCAATGATGTAAACCAGTGGCATGGTCTCAAGATTTACTAAATTATATTTTAACAAAACCTGAACCTCCAAGTGATTCCAGTCTATTCCATAAATTTAAGAATCACTAGTGCACAATATAATTGTACAATATAATAGTAATAGAGCTTTGGCTCTCCCTGATATAAAGAATCTCATTTTAAATTTTCATCTACATGTTTAGAACTGAAATGGGAGGAACTTGCCTGGTTTGTGAAGACAACATAACCTGCCTTCCTCATCCATTACTACTGTTAAGGTTCCAGTTGCCAGATGTTCCTCTTCTCCAGTAGGATCAACTATGAGCAGGGTACTATTTAAAAAAAAAAAGTGTAAGTGATTTAATCATGGAATAATTTTATTTTAGGTTATCTACACTGAAGCCAGTTAAGAGCTAGGATAGAACTGGTAGGAAGCCAGGAAAGTTAATAGCAACCTAAAATTTTACCCTGTAAGAATCTCTGCCCCCCAGTTTATTCATGTTACAGTCCATTGCAAATACTGAAGATAGCCTAAGTTAAAGTTTTTAAAAATTGAAAACATTACACAGGAATAAGCAAACCAAGGGACAGAGAAGACAGACAAATCGGAATGCTTTTGAAAGTGTAAAGGTTAGCTAATAATTCTGAAGGGACAACAGGTGGAAAGTCAGATGTCCATGGCAAACTAAGGTCACCTTAGGCGTTAGGCATTTCCTGAAAGTTAGATGAATAATCCATTATCTTAAATACACAATTTTAAAATAACTTACTCATCAAACACAGCAAAGGAAGTTGCAACCGGATGAGTTCTAATATTCAAATAACTTTTCTTCTTTAAATTAACTTCTGCTAGAGCAGTTTCTTCATTTATACTAACTTCAGGTAATTGTACTATAAAAAAAGCAAAGAAGTAGTCTAGTTAAAGTCACATGGTTTTCTATGCTTTGCTCATTCACTTCTCCCTCTAACCTTGTCCAAGTCATGCTTTTTTTTAAAAAAGTCTTAGTACAATTAAGATACAGTGAATAGTTTCTCAAACATGACATTCTGACAGAACTTTAAAAAAAAAAGTTTAAGAGGGCCTCCCCTGGTGGCGCAGTGGTTGAGCACTGGGCTGTGAGGCTGCCCGTAGCCTCTGCAGCGCCAGTTCGTTCCCCGGCTGCCAGCGAGGGTCGCACAAAAAAAAAGTTTAAGAAATCACAAGGAGTATTAACAGATAATAGTATGCTTCCACTTTTTTCTTGGGTACATTAATCCTAATCTTACAAAGTTTTCCTATTTTTAGGAAAACTTGAGCATGGTGGTAGGGCCACAATTCAAATTTAAGTCCTTGATTTAACAACTACTGTCATACTGCTATGCTTGCTACCTATTCTAATGAGTTATATATCAACTCACTAATAAAAGGAAATTGCATGTCTTAAAAATGTAAAAAAATCATCTACTCCTTACCAAGACACATTACTATTAAAGGACACATCTATGGATGGGCCTTACAGTAAAAACAACTCTTCTACTTTTTTTTTTTGTCAACATCACATAAAGTGAACAATTTTAGGGAATGCTTAAAAGATCTTCAATCACCTATGCTGTAGTTCCAGCTGTCCACCATATTAACACTAGGGAAGACTGGGCCCCAAATAGATGGGTATGGTTGAGGGAATGCTTTCTAAAAGGCAGTCTGAGAATATAAGACTCATAAATACGGAAAAATCATGTTAGTATTCAAAACTCATTAACCTAGAAACACGCGAATGATATATAGCAAGGTCGCAATAAAACTTTTTCAAAGTTTGAGAAAGTTCACAAAAAGAACATCAAACTTGTAGGAATATTTCTTTTAATAAGGTTGCTTACCATTTTTTAAAGCTGCTAACAAAGCAAATGTACAGGCATCCAAAATGTTTCCATCATAGTCAAGGCAAATGAGGTCACAGTACAGAACCCAAGCAAGCTAAAATAAGAGTCATACAAAAATTAAAGCCTTCCGATGGGTATAATATGGCACTTAACACAGCCACAGAAACATTGGTTAGACAAGATAACCTTTTTAAAGCTCACATCCTTAAAGAAAAAGCTTTATAAAATAGAAGTCAAAAAAAAAAAAACAGGACAAGTTTGGTAAAAGCTGGCCTCTTGATTACCCAGCAGACGTGGCAAATATCTCCATTTCTGGTCTGTAATCAGCCTAGGTCTGATTTTGAAATTTACTGTGTAGACTGACCTTAAACTCATGAACTGATCAGAAATTAATAATCTGCTATAAGGAATAAACTGAATTCGCTAAAAATTAAGGAGAAAAAATTTACCTCAACTTAGAGGGTAGCTCTCCCTTTAAGGTGGTAATAGGTTTTATGAACTAAATTGACTTTTTTAAAACTGAATTCCATTTAAAAATAAGCAATCCATAATTACTGGGGGTTATTTTAATTTCCCTGTTCACATCTCCCTGCAAAAACAATTTAAGATTAATAAAAGCTTATTGCTTCTTTATTATACCTCTTACCTTTCCTGGAGAAATGCATAAGTCCTCTTTCTGAATTATCTGTGAACTTGATTTAATGACAAAGAACACAGTAAATGAAAGGTCAAAAACTATCTGAAAGTGAATGCTAATCAAATATGTTGATCTTACTTTTCAATAACATCTGCAATGAACTGGCTAGCCACTTGGGCCTCTTCCCCAGGAGGTCCAGACCGAAATCTCGATGAACACAGAGGTGGTAGATCCACATTAGGAACTGAAAGAAACACTCTGCAGCTATGAACTAAACTTCACCATCTGGTGTGTGCTTTCAAAAAACCCAGGCAAGAAAAAAGTGACATGGTAGTATAAACGAAGAATCTTTAATAGAAACAAAAAACTTTGTGGTAACAGCCTTCCATGCTTTGGTCTGCTTTCTTAGTTGATGACAAATGAATAACAAAAATTGATCGAACCATTTGATAGGGAAGTTTATGAAAATACTATTATATTGCTATTATGTTATCTTCTAACAGAAAACTTTAGGAATGTCTGTTTCACTCGTCTTTTTCCGAGTCTTACAAATAATTTTCTTTAACTACTATGACTTAACTACCATGTTAATATTAATATGTTTAAAGTATCTGTATGAAAATTACAAGACCATTTAACTTACCAACATAACCCTTATCAGGGGTGTCCGCTGGTGGCGTTGCAAATTCCTACAGAGGCAAACAAATGTCTCTTGTGACAGAAGCTACTAAAAAGTTGTTAAGACATCAGTTACTGAACGCTTTAACAAAGACTATCTTAGTTAACTACCACATAAACATCTATGCTTTGGGAGTGATGTCAGGAGCACCATGGACACTAATGCCAATCCTCACATTAGCTATACAAGATAAAAAGGCAGTGTAACATACTTGACTATACTGTAGTGTTACTCAAAGATTACCTGGGCAATCTTTTAAAAAGTCTTAATTGGATTTATGCCCCACCCTTATTTCCACTCATTCTGTAGCCAAGAATCTGAATTTGAACCAAGCGATGCTAACAGATTTAGAACTGTGGGTAAAGTGGTCAAAAGCTTTGGAATCACTATAAGCTGGTTCAAAGAGCATCACACTTCCTGAGACATTTTGGGTAAGTTAACCTCTTATCATTCAAGGTTAACATCATTACAACAGGAAGTAATAGTGCCTAGTTCTAGACACTGTCAATGTGAATGAAATAAGTCCCTAGCATAATACCTGGCAGGTGCTCATATCTTAGTGTCAGCTATAACTCTAGCTTTACTGAGGAAAATCTGCTCTTCAGTAACTCACAAAATAGATTATAGCCAAAAAAGTATAAGCTTTGGAGTCAGATTTATGTCTATAAATGAGCATTATATTGCACGACAAATTACTGCACCACATGTAAAACGAGATGAAAGATTATACCTTAAATAATTTTGTAATACATGGTCTCTAGGACATGGGGGGGGCACTCAGTAGACAGACAGCTATTATTCCCTCAAACTTTGCTTTTGAACAATCTCATTTTCTACACACCTGCAAAAGTTAAATGCCCTCACTAGATAAAAGAATATCACCAAAAACCTCTTAATTTGTCAAATAAGCAATCTTAAAATTTAAAGGTGTTGAGGATTTAAAATGTTTCATTTTAGTATATTTGAGCAATGTTCATAAAATTATAATTAAGACTCATTACTTGGGCTGTATTATCTAATACCACAAGTGAAAGCTCTTGGTAAATAAGAACATACTAAAAAATTGATACCTGACTGCCTAGTCAATAGTAGAATTATAGGTGTATTTTATAATTTTAAAAGCATATAAAACTAATTTGGTAACTCAAATATCAATAAGACATATATTAAACCCACCGCTTTAATTCCACAAATTACTGTTGTGTTTCCAAGCTTCACTAAAGCAGAACCATCTGCAGTACTAATTGAACCTGAAAAAAATTAAAGTCCATAAAAAGAAATTTTCATTTTGTACATATAACTATCTTGCTACACATCTCAGTTACCTGAATATTTATTCCTAACTAGAGTCAGTTTAAAACTACATATTTAGGGCCTCCCCGGTGGCGCAGCGGTTGAGCGCTGGGTTGCGAAGCTGCCCGCGGCCTCTTTGGCACCGGTTCGATCCCCGGCTGCTCCTCGGCCACCGGAGGAGGGTCCCACATGGCGCGCAGACCTCTCCTGCCGCCCGCTGCTCCCCTCAGCAGTGTGCTTCGGTCCTTCTGCCTGCTCTGCTCCCCACTCTGGCTCTGGTGAATTCTCTCACCCTCCCGCGCTTCTGACTGTACCCAGTGCATGTATAAACAAACAAACAAAACAAATAAATAAATAAAACATGCCTCTATAAAAAAAATAAATAAATAAAACTACATATTTAAAACTACTACTATTTTAGTATGGAGGTTTTTCAAAATATTAGAAACAGCTACCATATGACCCAGCAATTCCACTCCTATGCATCTACCCGAAGAATGCAAAAATACTAATCCAAAGAGAGATATGAGCTCCTAGGTCCACTGCAAGGGCTGACAATAGCCAAGTTAACAGCAATAAGCTAAGTGCCCTAGGACAGAGGAGTGGATTAGAAAATTGTTGGAGGGCCTCCCCGGTGGCACAGAGGTAGAGCGCTCGGCTGCAAAGCTGCCCTCAGCCTCTGCAGCGCTGGTTCGATCCCCGGCCGCCAGCGAGGGTCCCACATGGCGCAATAGACCTCTCCTGTCGCGCCCGCTGCTCCCCTCAGCAGTGTATTTTGTCAGTCTGCCTGTTCTGTTCCCCGCTCTGTCTCTGGTGAATTCTCTCACCCTCCCATGCTTCTGACTATACCCAATGCTTGTATAAATAAATAAATCTTTTTAAAAAAAATTTAAAAAAAAAAAGAAAATCGTTGGATACAATTTACACATCTATTTAAAACAAAAAAAAATCTTGCCATTTGAGACAACATGGATGGAACTGGAAAGGGTCATGATAAGGGAATTAAGTCCAAAGGAGGAAGACATACCAGATGGCTTCACTTACATGTGAAATACAGAGAAACAAAGGGTCAGACAAAACCAACTAATAACAAACCCTTGACATTCTCACTGCCAAACTGAGGCAAACAGGATAGGGTGGTGTGGCAGGAGCAGAGGAGGGAGGAGGTCCACTGGAGCACAGTGGAGAATTATCGGGGGTTTGGTGGTAGGCGTAGAGTGAAAACATTTGCAGAAGTCTGAACCTACAACCCCTAAAATACAATGATGTAAACCAAATACCTTCAATAAATGTAATTGGACAAGGAAAAAAAAATAAGCCACCGTTTTAAGAATTATTCACCTGTCCTGAATGAGTAAATCATTTTTCATTCAGATGTAGGATTGTTATACAGACAAAATTCTCTGAAACTACAACCCCTAAAATACAATGATGTAAACCAAATACCTCAATAAATGTAATTGGACAAGGAAAAAAAATAAGCCACTGTTTTAAGAATTATTCACCTGTCCTGAATGAGTAAATCATTTTTCATTCAGATGTAGGATTGTTATACAGACAAAATTCTCAAAATCATTCAAATCCTTTAACCTGGTAGAATTTGGCTGAAATACTGTTGAAATGGTTCAGAGGCTAAAACTGTAACAGGATTCAAAAGTATAAAACATAAGAAAACCGCATCTTGGAGGTTTGGGAGAAAGGGAGAAAAACACATTATGGTAACTTCGAAATTTAAAGTGAACATATCAACTGAGGAACTAATGATTTAAAAACAATTTACAAGTAAAAATTCTCTAATAGTATAAAAAAATCAAACATTTTCAAAGTGGGAAGCAACTTCAACATTCTATTTAGAACTCAATGTATCCTCACCTATGTTGATAGTTGTTGTTCTGAATTCACCAAGTTCTCTTCCATCAGGACGGCAATTCTCTTTCTACAACATGTAGTATTTTAGAAATTTTTTTTTATTAGTTACATCTACATGTATATTTTACCCTAGGGAAAACAATAAGCCTCATCAATTCAAATAACAATTTGAATTACTACAAAATTGTCTTTAAAAGAGGCATGATATTGTTATTAAAACACATAACATGTATATAACTACCTAAACTCACCAAAAATCTCCTGTAATACTCCAAAGGTTCCACAGTTCTGAAACAAAAATAATAAACAATCTTAAGAGGTGAAGCAGCATGTATCTCCACAATTCATAACTTGTTTCTTTCATTAATTCTGACACTTATGTTACTCATGATTATACAAAGCAGACACCCTTGCAGTAACAATCAACTGCTGTCCTTAACTCTGCCTGAAACTTAGATTGGAGTCCAAAGTGGGGCATCTTTAAAAGAGGATTTAGGGCCTCCCGGTAGCACAGTGGTTGAGCAGCCTCTGCAGCGCAGGTTCAATCTCCTGCTGCTCTCCAGCCAGGAGGAGGGTCCCACATGGCGCGCAGACCTCTCCTGCCGCCCGCTGCTCCCCTCAGCAGTGTACTTTGGTCCTTCTGCCTGTTCTGCCCCCTGCTCTGGCTCTGGTGAATTTTCTCACCCTCTAGCACTTCTGACTGTACCCAGTGCTTGTATAAATAATAAGTAAATAAATAAATCTTTAAAAAAAAAAGGAGGATTAGTCAAGTGTTAAAATAATGTCATTCTCATTCTGAAACAAGGATTCTTAACTTTGTGATCATAAAAAAAGTTAACATCATTGTCACTGTGCTAAAACTGCAATTTAGCATATTTAATAATGATTTAGCATATATAATAATGATTATGATGGCAAAAAGCCATCATATTAGCTGCATATGCTACATTAACAACCAGAATGATAGGATGCTTTTGTTTCTCATAATAATCAAGAATAGCACCAAAAAAGCCTTAGGTAAAAGCTTCCACATATGATTTTTTTTTTAAAGAAAATACACAAGTACATGGCATGTAGCTCTGATGCAGCTTTTAAAAAAAAAAAAATTACAGATATCCACCCACAGCATTGCAGAATAAAGAGGTTGGGATCAAACCTTTCTCCTAAAAACAACTATAAAAAAGAACTGATATGAGCAAAGGATATACACCGGAACAATGAAAGACTTCAATACATGGTGTTGGGAAAACTGGACTACAACATGCAAGAGAATGAAATTAGACTTCTATCTCACAAGATATACAAAACTGAACTCAAAATGGATAAAAGACTTGAATGTAAGAGCTGACACCATAAAATATATAAAAGAAAACATAGGCAAAACATATCATGACATAAACCTCAGAAACATCTTTGAGGATGCTTCTCCAGAATCCAGGAAAACAAAGGAGAAAATAAACAGCTGGAACGACATCAAACTGAAAAGTTTCCATAGGCAAAAAAGAAGGTAAACAAAACCAAAACCCACCCTACCGAATGGGAGAAAATATTTGCACATCATATAACGCATAAGGGACTTACACCACAGATCTACAAAGAGCTTACACAACTCAAAAAACAAACAACCCAGTCAAAAATGAGCAGAAGAACTAAATAGACACTTCTGCAAAGAAAAAAGTACAAATGGCCAACAGACACATGAAAAAATGTTCTACATCAGTAATTATCAGGAAAATGCAAATCAAACTGTTATAGAGCAGCCCCCCCCCCTAACAAAACTACAATGAGATACCACTCACACTGGTGAAAATGGCCCACATTAAAAAAAAAAAAAAATGGAAAGAACAAATGCTGGAGAGGATGTGAAGAAAGGAACCCTCTTACACTGCTGGTGGTAGTGTACACTGGCACAGGGATTATGGAAAGCTGTATGGAGGTTCCACAAAACATTAAAAATGGATCCAGGGGTTCCACTCCTAGGAATCTACCCAAAGAACACAAAAACACTGATTCAAAGAAAAGCTGCGCTCCAACCCGTGATAGTTCACGGGTAATATGGTGGCAGAACTATGGGGACTATACCTGAAAGAGAAACCAATTATTGTACAAAAACAAACAACGACGCAAGAAAATAAAAAATGCCTAAATAAAATTTAAAGAGTAAAAGATTAAAACTGTCTCCTGGTATTGCACGTCCACTACACATCAAACCAGAACTGTACACAGTTCCTTCCCTCACGCATCACACGCGGTTAAGATGAACCCTTCCCCTTTCAGTACCACCACCTTCAGGTCCCCCTGCCCTTCTCCTGGCTCTTCCAGGGGAAAAGAAGTAGAACCCTGACGGGGTAGCCTCAAAATGAAAAAACACGGGCCAAGGATAAAAATAAGCCGCTATCTGCCCCACCACAAACTCGCGACCGCCAGCCGCACAAACTCACTTGAACCCAGCCGCCATCTTCCCGCCGGACGCCTGCGCCTGCGCCTTAGCGACACGCACCTCCAGCTCACGAGTGTGATCAGCTTCCGCACTTTCGACACTAACTGCCGTGTTCCTCTCCCCCTGCAGGAGATGGAGAAGGTCGGGAAGCCACGCGGTGGTTCCCGGCCCAGCATAGCTTCGACCGCCTCTAAACGAACGCCCTTCTAGGTGTCCTTGCCAGCAACATATTTTGACGAATCTACGATCGGAAAAGTGAAGGCTATCTTTCCTTAGAGACAGGTTGCTGATTCGAGTTTAAGTGAAAACCTACTTTAGAGCAAAGAAAGGATCGAGTATTGAATGTGGAGCATTATTCCTATGTTCCAGCGTTCTTTTCCCGCCTCCGCCTCACGCTGGGCTCTGGGCCTACCTCTCCCAGGTAACGGGCTACCTGGTCCAGTAGCGGAGAGTTACATAAACGTTGTTTCGCCCCTCCCCGCAGCCGCTTACGACGTGCAGGTCTCCGAGCGGCTCAGCAGAGCTGTTATGTTGTAGACTCTGTCATGACTTGGGGCTTCCACCTCCCTCCTAGATAAAATACAGGACACCCAAATAAATGTGATTTTCTGGTACTTAGTAAGTTTTAACTGGTGTGCCCGAAGCAGTGCATATTACAGCGGGGAAAGTTTTAGATACAGAGAGTGGTGATGGTTGCAGAGAATCGTGTATGTAATCAATGCCACAGTATTATATGGTAAAAATGTCAAATTTTTATCAGTTTTGTTTAATGTAAAACACCAAAAACTTTTGAGTTGTCGAATTGTAGGGTATACGTATTATGTTTCAAAAAGCTTAGTTGCTCGGCCTCCCCGGTAGCGCAGCGGTTGAGCGCTGGGTGGCAAAGCTGCCCGCAGCCTCTGCGGTGCCGGTTCGATCCCCGGCTGCTCCCCGGCCACCGGAGGAGGGTCCCGCATGGCGCGCAGACCTCTCCTGCCGCCCGCTGCTCCCCTCAGCAGTGTACTTCGGTCCTTCTGCCTGCTCTGCTCCCCGCTCTGGCTCTGGTGAATTCTCTCGCCCTCCCGCGTTTCTGACTGTACCCAGTGCTTGTATAAACAAATAAATCTTTAAAAAAAAAAAAACAACTATTAAAAACCATCAGTTGCTTATCTGAAATTCCTGTTAAGTAGATAACCCTGCAGTTTTCCTGGCAACCCTTCCTGAGCGCGCTGTCGTGTTCTTGCCGCGCGGGGGCGCTGTGGGCGGCGGGCGCCCAGCGGCGCGGCCTCTCTCCAGCCAGGCCTCTCTCCTGCGCGGCCGCGCTTCCGCGTGTGTGTAGGTGCTGGGAGGGCGGGCGGCGGCGGCCTGGGCATGGAGGATGGCTCCGCTCTTGCTGCAGCTGGCGGTGCTTGGCGCGGCGCTGGCGGCCGCAGCCCTGATACTGGTGAGGAGAGGGGTTTGGGGGCGACGCGGGCCTGGGCGCGCCGCTGCCCTGGAGGCTCGGCCACCAGGCGTCCCCTCCTCCGCTGTAAGCTCTTTGACGTGTCCCTTTTCACCATGATTCGCCTCACCCCGCACAGCCTTTACCCTAGATTTTCCTCTCCTAGAATTCTCCTCCCCTTTCTTTCGTGATTTTTTTTTTTTATTTTGGGGTTTTATCTCCTCGTGTAGCCAAAGCCTTGTGCGTTTTTCACATTGGGACGTGCCCACTCAGCCTTCCATTCCCCTTTTCACTGGCCCACCAGCCCTGTCAACCCGGACTTCCCCAGGATTTCCTCCCGACCCTGCAGGCTCTGCAGTTCTGGCCCCACGCGGGGAGATCTTGAGTCCCCAGAGAATGTGTGCTCTCTAGACTCTCCTCTTTCCTGATACGGTTAAGCAAATAGAATGTGATGGCAGAGCACAGACTGGAGCCATTTATTACAGATTGGAATAATTCAGTGTATCAAAAAGACTCAATAGAGACTCAGGATAAAGCCTGGTGTGACCTGGTGTAACCATATGTCTGGGGGTCTTTATGTCCCAGAATTAAGCACCCTAAATTTGCTGCCTCTAAATGAAGCAGTACAATAGACTTCAAGTTCTGACTTTTTTTTTCTTTTTTTTTTTGCTATTCCTCAGGAAACACCTCTGTAAACACTTGCTGATCCATAAGTAAAAGAAAATTGTAAAGTAAACTTTTCTGCTATAAACAAAAAGTCTTTGCTTAACGTTTGCTTGGAAACTGATTTTAAATAACTGTGAGGAAATCAGATCCTTGACTAACTGATTTCAGTATCAGCAGAGATTCTATTTTTTTCCTCATCGAGGAAACTTGCTGTAATTTGGAACGTACCTGCCATATTATTAATAAATAGAGAGGTTTCCCTGTTCTTTGGCATTTAGATTAGCAGCCTAGAATAGTACACTGCCTGCAGAGCCACTTTGTCATTCTCCCAGGATGTCTCCCAACTTAGAAACAATTTTAACAGAGAAGAAACAATATATCCTGATTTCTTTGGTAATTTGGGTCTGCATAATAGAAGAATCTTCTCTTTTCCATTTTCGGTATTTTTCAGATTTTTTAGAGCAAGCCAGGTTTTTAGTGGAGCAAAGTTGGCGCCAAATCCTAAATTGAGTCTGCTGCACAAATTTAAATATGTACATTATGAAGTTGTTCTGGGAGTATTTGATCCCACTGGCTTAAAGTGATAATAAGAGCTACCACTTAACAAGTTCATACAATATATTGGGTATTCACTGTTTAACAGAGATTATCTCATTTGATCTTTAAAACAACATTCTGACATAAATGTGGTCATTATCTTCATTTGGGGGAGGATAAGGAAGTTGGAGAAATGAGTTCATGTACTCAAATGCCACACAGCTAGTGAAAGTTTGTCTTTTGAATGTGAGTAGAAAATCTTTCTATATGTCTGTAATATATATCCACCCTCCATACTTCCTTCCCATCCCACTTCCTTTCTGAATTATTTTGAAGCAAATCCAAGACAATATTTTATCTGTAAATCTTTAGCATTTATCTCTTTTAAAAATAAAACCACAAGAAGGTTATCACAGATTTTAAAAAGTTTAGCCATCATTCTGTGATTCAAATGTCCAGTTGGTTCAAATATATGGTTGTCTCATGAATATCTTTGTATAGTCTGTTTCAATCAGCATTTACACACAGCACTTGTCTGACAGCTGTCAAGTCTATTAACCTGTCCAATTTCTCCTCCCTTTTTTCTTTTCCTTAGGTAAGTGGCTATTTGTCCTATAGAATTTCTCACAATCTGGATTTTATTGATTTCATTCCCTTGGTGACTTTTGACATCTTTGATCCCACTGGAGACTAAGGGTGCAGAGCAGGAATTAACCATTTGTCTGCTGCTGCTTCCTTGCTCCTACTAATCACATTCAATTTCGGTTTGTACACAATGGAATATTATGAATGGATGAATGGCCATCAAATTACAAATGAATAGCATTCTAAAAATTTGTAGATTTATTGTTTTGAGAGCAGAAAGTATACCAGCAGAAACAATTTTTATACAAAAATTTTTATACAAGTTTATACAAAAGAAAATATTGTGTTCTAATCAAATTTGGGATAAGTATGAAGAATATTACTGGTCCCTGCTATGGGAGTTGAGACAATATCTCATACCCTGAGGAACTGAAGATTGCCTTCACCCCACACATGTCAGACTGCCATATGAGTTTGTCCTCTGTTAGATATAGGCTTCACCTGAGGGTGGGACTTCACTGTTTCTGCCAGGGGCTGGGGAATCGAGGGCATGTGAGAGTAGATTATGTTTCTGTAGTGACTGTTCCCTGTATTAGATCTGGGGTGACAGAGATCTGGGGAATGAGAGCTGGGAAAACACAAAGATCCTCCTAGTGGAAAAAGAATGGTACTGTACTAATGGAAAAAAAAATGGTAGGTCTTAAGAAGGGGACTGTCTTTGACTTTTGGATTAGCCTTCAGACCATTTTATTTCTAAAAACTCTGTACTCTGTAAGCATAATGAATGTTTAAAAAAAGGTCAGCATAACATAATTTCTTTTTAACATATCTACTTTTAGATTTCCTTTGTTGCATTTATAACTGCTACAGAAATGCCACGCCTTCACCAACATGAAGAAGAAAAGTTCTTCTTAAATGCCAAAGGCCAAAAGGAAACTTTACCCAGCATATGGGACTCACCTACCATACAGCTTTCTGTTGTTGTGCCTTCCTACAATGAAGAAAAACGATGTAAGTCCTATTTGATTTTTTTTTTGTCAAGGAGTAGTTTGGGAAATAAAGAAAATTTACCATATTATACTTTACTGTCTTTGTCAGAACATTAATAGATGTGGGCTATGATGAGTGCATAGTTGGTAGTTGTTAGTGCAGAAAAGGGGAAGTGAATATTAGCTAGAAAGAATAGAAGCAGTGTCATGAAGGAGTGGTACTGAAATATAATGAGGAACTATGTAAACAGAAGACAGATGTCCTAGATGGAAGTGGAGAATGGGACTAGTTATATTATTTGGATTTTTTCCCACGTAAACTGCTGGGGCTTGATAAATGATTTTCAAAAGTGATTTTTAATATGTGTGTTGATCTCTTTTAGTGCCTATAATGATGGATGAAGCTCTGGGCTATCTAGAGAAGAGACAGGTATCATGTTCCTCTTTCAATATGCTGTCTCCAATTAATACCAGACCAGGTCCACTAGCTTGTGGACCCCAAGCTAGATCCACTGTGAGGGCCAGTACCAACTGTGCACAAGCCATCGTGACCAGTAGGCCTCATGGTGCTCTGTTTTCCACTTGCCATTAGCTATTAGCAGGCAGGACCAGAAGTAGCATGCCACCTCCAGGGGCAAGTGGCTTATCCCGAGCAAACAGAAAAGCTAAAATTCCTGAAAAGTGAACTTCCCACCCGCTTTTTATCCTCTCTTGCCTAATGATATATTTTAAATTGGGTGACAGGTATCTGCAGACTCTGTACGACAACACAATGCTATTTTTACTTTTGTGCCTTTTTAAGGACGACGTCCTTTTAAAAAAGATTATAATTAGAGTGATACTATTTTATACTATTCTGAAGAGTTCCCGCTGATTTGTTTTCCTCTTTTTTCTCTGCTTAAAGAGAAGAAAAGTAATGTATGTACCTATTATTGTATCATGAGCTGCCCTCGAAATCTCCTTGGATTATTTAAGAAAATAAGTGAACTTTGTGACTGGTTGTCTTTTTAGGAAATTCCTGTTATCATTGACTTTGGTCTTAGAGTTTTTGTATAAGGAGAAGGTAGTATTCATTGAAAGAGAGGGAGTCACATTAGCTACTCAAAAATTAAGAAAGAAGAGAATTGAGCTTTTATTATATATGAATCTTCTATCTTATTACATGTAATCTTCAAACCATCTAAGTTTGCTTTCTTTTTTGGGGGGAGGGTCGTTATTTTATTGAGATAACAAGTCAAAGGTTATAAAACTAAGTAGTGACTTGCCCAAGGTCATAAAACTAAGCAGTGGTGCAGCTGGATTGGTCTCTGCATACTCTGACTTCAGACCTGATGGGCTCCTTTCTTGATACCTTGGAGCCTCACTCAAGTGTGCTCAGCACCTGATGCCTTTGATATATATGGGGCCATGGGCCAGGGGAAAGAGTGGGAGGCTTACAGAGACTGAGTTAGTATTTGCCTTGTCCTTCTGTCCAGTCTGGCACCTCATTTCTGTTCCTGGCATTTCCATTTTATGTGATTTGTGCATTTTTTTTTAACATTTATACACATTAACACCAAAATAATTGTTTTTTTAAGTTCCTCAGAATTTTATTAGAATTCTTCGTGGCAGTTATGTCAAATCATGGGATTTTACTTTTGCTTCTTGCAGAAACATGATCCTACATTCACTTATGAAGTGATAGTAGTTGATGATGGCAGCAAAGACCAGACTTCTAAGGTAAGGAAACTTGTTCATATAATTTCCAGTAGATAGCAAATGTAGAATAATTAAGCAACTTATAAAATCTTTTTTTCACTTGTCAGAGAATCATAGTTATTCCAGTTGCTTTCCTTTGTTATAATGTGAGTAGAACATGCAGAGAGATTTCATTTCTGAAACACTGAAAAATATACGTGCTGTCCCACTGTATATCTTGGGAGAGAAGATATGCAACAGTTTGTCTTGACCCCTAGGGAGCTATCTACTAATTCATGGTTCTTTTTCTCCTAAGCATTGTTCTTCTCTTTATGCTCCACCTTGGCTTACAGTTTCTAAAGTAATCATGCAAATAGGAAGATGTCTTCATATCTATCCTTGGGTTATAGGTGTGTCCATCGGTATACATGCCCTTCTAGATTTATCCATGGGAAGCAATGTGTTTAGAGTATTAATCCTTCCTGTTCCTGCATTCCTACATCTGTAACTGCTGGGCCCAGATGCACTAATCCTTGCACTACCCATGTTAAGTATTGCCAGTGATCCTGATAAATTACTCTCTTAACAATAAATTACTCTCTTAGCCTTTAATTACTCTCTTAAAGGCTTTTTTGTTGTTGTTTTATTTTAAGATTTATTTATTTATTTATACAAGCACTGGGTACCGTCAGAAGCACGGGAGGGTGAGAGAATTCACCAGAGCCAGAGGGGAGAGCAGAGCAGGCAGATTGACAAAGTACATGCTGAGGGGAGCAGTGGGGCGGCAGGAGAGGTCTGTGCGCCATGTGGGACCCTTGCCCATTGGCCGGGGATCGAACCTGCGCTGCAGAGGCTGAGGGCAGCTTCACAGCCAAACGCTGAACCGCTGCGCCACCAGGGAGGCCCTCTCTTGAAGGCTTTTTAATGAAGACTGCTTCTTAATTCCTTCTTTGATGCTCATGTTTTTTAATAAAAGTTTTGCTTATGCCACTATTAGTTTTCTTGTTAAATAGATAAATTGGACATTAAATATATAAGAAAGTGTCTGTTTATTTGATTATTCATTGGTGATGATTCTTCTTAAATACTGACTAGTCACTAAGTGTTGAACACTGGGTAGACCATACAAGTACATAAATCTGCCTCTCTGTGCAAGGAGCCACTAGGACAGTCACACTGCCTACAGATTCTGAAACTCAGTAAGGTTAAGAAATAAAGATTATAAGGCATTTAGGAAAAAGAGAAGTAATTTTTTGTTTGTTTGAGGTTTTTTTGTTGTTTTTTTAAAAGATTTATTTATTTATACAAGAAGTGGGGTACAGGCCAGAGGCACGGGAGGGTGAGAGGATTCACCAGAGACAGAGTGGGGAGCAGAACAGGCAGACACACTGAAAGCACTGCTGAGGGGAGCAGCGGGTGAGGCAGGAGAGGTCTGTTGGCGCCATGTGGGCATCTCCCTAGCCAGCCAGGAATCGAACCCGCACTGCAGATGCTGCAGGCAGCTTCACAGTGCTGCACTCAACCCGCTGCACCACCGGGGAGGCCTGAGAAATGATTTTTGAACTAGGCTTTTAAAGATGGTATGACAAAGAATATGGAAGATAGTATGTTCAGGTTGAAAAATAGTGTAAACAAAGACAAAGCGACCAGGGCATTCTTGGTGGCGCAAGGGTTAAAAGACAGCACTATCAAGCTATTGCCAGCCACTGCCTCATGAGTCAGATCCCCAGCGGGCCAGGGAGCAACCCACATGGCGCAGCAGACCTCCCCTGTCTCTCCCGCTGCTCCCCTCAGCAGTGTATATCTGTAGATCTTCCTCTTCTGATCCCTACTCTCTCTGGTGAATCCTCTCACCCCTCTTACCTCTGGCCTGTACCCCAGTTCTTGTATGCATAAATAAATCTTTAAAAAAAAAAAAAGACAAAGAGACCAGAAAGTATTGGTGGTATTTGTTTAAGGAAGACTGACTGCTGCACTTTGATTAGTGAATTAATGATGTGAAAAAGGAATACACACTGTTCCAGCAGCTTAGTAATATGTGAAGGGAAAGGCATAGAAAATAAACCTTAGGCATTTAGTACTGAGATTACAGAAGCAGCCTCAACAGACAAGGAGATACAAATTTTCCTGAAGAGCACTTCTCTTGGAGGCCTGTGTCATGTTGGTGGCAGGCTGCTCTCTCGGGAGGATCAGTGAAGGAGGATCAACTGCTGAGGATGGAAGAAACAGAAAACTTGAAATCATATTTCAAGTAGAAGTTTTTATTTTAAAAAAAGTTTTTATTTAAAAAAAAAAAAACATTTCCCCTAAGTTTGAATATTTATTATCTGCCTGTTTTGTGTGTCATTCTCTAAGGGGTATCAGAAAATTTTTAAATATAGGTCTCATTCTTAAGGGGTTTTAAACTAAGGGGGTAAAATTTATGCACAAAACATAATAGAGTATTACAATTAAACAGTGATATTTATTATACACTTAGATAATATAAGATGCCAGAAAGATAAGCACTAAATGCAGTAGACAAGTGACAGATAGTGCGGTGTTCTAAAGACACAGTCTAAAGTTTCCATGTTCGTGTATCTAACAATATTTGCTTTCTTCAAAGCTCTGTAGATCACAGCCCCTTAAGAAGAGTCTTTTCAGTGAGCCTGGCAATAATTCTTTTGGTCCACGTGGTCGTTACCCAATGACTCTGTCGTCCTGTTTTTGGAGTCTTGTAATGCATACCGAGCTTTATGTCATATGAACCAACACTGCAATTCAAGTATTCTCTTAAGAGTTCCTTAAGCTGTTAACATGTGTCTAGGGCTGTGACTGGTACTGAAACACAAAGATCAAGATTTGTCTTCCTCCAAGGTGTTCACTTCTAATAACTGGAGACATGCACCAGAGAGCTAGAACACAATGTGTTCCGATCACCCTCCATTGGGTAGTTTAAATAACAAAAGGCATTTAATTATCTCTTAAACTGGTAGTGTGGACATTGTTGTTCAGCATTTAAACAGTGTCAGATTGCTGGATCTATAGCTTTTCAGTTCTCACACATTGCCTTGCCTCAAAATGGCTACAGTTCCAAATATCACATGTCCTGAAGCAGTAAGAGACAGCCAGGACATTTAAGAATTATCTTTGTGTGCTTCTCTCCTTTTTAACTGGCTACAAAAATCTTTACCAGTAGCACTTACCCTCCAGCACATCTCCTCTAGAGTTCATGAGGCAGAACTTGGTGACATGGCCAACCATGCCTACTGGAAGGCCAAAAAATACGTGTCAAAGAAGACTTAGACCAATAATGATTTATCTCCTAAGACTGTACTCACTGTCACTATGCAAGATTGGAGCCATCATAGCAAGCAAGAAAGAGGCATTGTTTGTTAAACATGCAGCTAATAGCAGGCAGCTAATTCTACTACAGTGCTATAATAGAAGTATGTACAAAGGACTGTGGCTACATGTGTTTGTTGAGATTAATCAATCCAGGCTATGTTCACACACTAGAACTATTAATCTTTGTCTAAGTGACTTGTGCCTATTGGGAAAAGTCTGTAGTTATGTGATGAGTGAAAACTGTTTCCTATTCAAACACTTGAATAGGAAAATGACTTCAGAGCTCAGTTTATGATTACAATTATACTTACCTTTTTCCTAGAGAAAAGTGAGGATGGACATGGAAAGCAGGAAGAATTGTTTGAGCTGCCTCTTAAACTCGCCTAACAGGAGGGCAAACACCAGAATGGAGTAACTTCACAAGTATCTAATGGAAATGAGTATCAAATGCAGAGGGTGAAGAGAGGGCAAGTAGAAAGGTGATATGGAAAAGCAAGGGGCATGAGTCATATTATAACAAACTGAAGACTGAGTGATGAAAAAGTGTGCAAAGCAAATATTGA
This sequence comes from Talpa europaea, assembly GCF_964194135.1. Classification (NCBI taxonomy): domain Eukaryota; kingdom Metazoa; phylum Chordata; class Mammalia; order Eulipotyphla; family Talpidae; genus Talpa; species Talpa europaea. The sequence goes on from NC_140072.1 coordinate 85,352,145, forward strand.
TCACTTTTTCATGACTATAACTCAAAGAGTAATAGCAGTTGCTTAAGGTAATAGTAAAATCAAAAGAAAGTTTTTAAGTTACTGGGATTTTGAATACCTTAGAGGCTGAAAAACCAATGGAAAGGAAAAAATTTAAGATTCAGTGGAGGACAAGGTACCCCGTAGACAAGGTACCCACTCTCTGCTTGGAGAGAGAGTGAGGAGATTTGGGGGAAAATGGTCCAGGATACAGACAACTTCTCTGTGGAACTAAACCAGTTGCTGACAAGTAACACATCATTAAGCAATACTAGGGGCCCTAACGTGAATATGTGCCAGTTAGAACATGGATTTTATTTTTTTCTAGCAGCTCAGTAGCTTAGGTAGAGGAGTCAAGAGAATAAAGTGATCACTAACTGTTCTGGTCCTCTGTGGGAAAGTGAATCATAACTTAAACCTTCTAGGTCAGTAGACTGGATCTTTACACCAGGAATTCAGCCACTCTGCTGGGCTACCAGAATGTACGGTAGGTATAATCTAGTCACAGGAATTCAAGTTAATTTTATTCTGACTTTTATATAATTTTACAGGTAGCTTTTAAATATTGCCAGAAATATGGAAGTGATAAAGTACGAGTGATAACACTGGTGAAGAATCGTGGGAAAGGTGGAGCTATTAAGATGGTAATGTGTAGCTTCAACATATTAATGTAAAATATATAGATATTTTGAATAATCTCTTCTGTAAAATATAGTACATGTACGTTCTGCAGCTGACTAGTTGAATACCAGCATTTCAAGTTCACTTTTAATAATACTGTCACTATATATAGGAAAAATGTGATCAAGTCTAAAAATATCATGCCATATTTATAACGTACTGAGTAAGTGGGAAAAATATGTTTATATTGAATTTTTAGTGTCCTTGGGTAACTAAGACAATGACAATGCTGCATTTGGTATAACCAGACACAAGATTGTTTTGTTTTTTGGGTCTTCTTTTTTTTTGCAGTTTACAAAATGTTTTTGTAAGTTTTACCAATATGTGGAAACTGTGCTAAACATGGTAGTATGAAGTAAAATAAATCTGGTGGTGCTTTCTATTGTGATGAAATTTATATTTAATAGAAAAGATGATTGTACTTATGAGAGATTTACAGGTGAAAGAGAGATTACTTATAAGTCACCCTTATCATGTATCATTGAAATATCCTTTTTTCCACTTTAAATTTAACTCCAGATATTGTACCTTGTAATGTTTTCTACTTTCTAAAACATCATATATGTTGTTCAGATGTTTAATATGATAAAAAAGTATTTCTTTTTATTTTGTTAACCTCTATGCTAATAGGTATGATAAAAAGATTTCATATATACTAACTACTGGGCTTACATCTTGGAATAAATGATCAAAATTCTATCTACATTTGTATACATATATATTGAAAACAGATATATCTTACCTTTATTTACACTATTGAATGGTATCAAAGCCATATACTACTGTATCAAACCATAAATATATTTCTATTTAAGAAACAATGAATTTACTCAAATACAACTTAGAATGAAAGTGTATGTAAAGTATACTCTCATAGAACCCTAGTTTGGACAAAAGACCAAACAGTTCGAAATTAAAGAATTTTGTTTAGTGACATTCCATGTTTCTTTATTCAACAATTAATGGAAGATGCTTTAGATTCCATATTAAAGAATACTAAGTCTGTCTTATGATTCATTTTATAGCAACTCTATGTATATTTGTTTAATCTCTCCATAAATTTACTTTTCATAGTCTGCTTATCTCTTTTAAGCACCTTAATACATACACAATATATTTGGAATGTTTATGATAGAATATTACTTTTTTATCTTATTATGCAGAACATCTCTAATTTGTCCAGATCTTTTATTCTCATGATATTTTCAAAGCTATTAGTAGTATGACCTCACAAAGTTTTTGAAATCATGAAATACACAATAAATGTATTTGGGGCAATCTTGTGAATGTAATTTGTTTTCAGTGAACTTTAGACTCTTGCCATTTAATGAAAATATATTACTCGTAGGTATTTTTAGTAAAACAGAGCAAATTTATGTGTTATTGAATTTAGCCTTAATTTTAAGCAACTTTTTTTAATTGAAATTTTTAAATACAGGGTGTATTTAGTTCTCGAGGGAAAAAGATCCTTATGGCAGATGCTGATGGAGCCACAAAGTTTCCAGATATTGAGAAACTAGAAAAGGGACTGAATGACCTACAGCCTTGGCCTGTAAGTATAAGAATGTATTTTAAATGATGTTTAATCAAAATACATAGGGTCACTTTAGACTTAAGATTAAAATGGAATCGACATATAAGTTAAAAAATTGGGAGGTATTTTTGGTGTGAAATTCCTATGTATAGTTGGAAGAAGAAATAATGATTTTGTTATAAACATTCACTTATTTTCTGAGATTTACATAATAATTTTTCAATATTTTGGCCATCTCATTCAACTTTTAATTGCTTCCACTAGTGTTTTAATATTTATCATGCATCTTTATTTAAAGACTTAGACCGACTTTTATTTAAAAACACATCGTGGGACTTCAGGTAAAGAAATGAAACTGAATCGTGGTATATTCTTGTTGAAATAAAGATGATCATAAGCAGTAACCATTCAGAAAATATTATGTGCCGCTTTATGCCACAACTTCAGAAAAGTGGAGCTGGAAAAAAGAAAGAAATTCCTGGTGCCATTCACCTTTTCAAAGACATTTAAAGAAAAAGATGAATTTACCAAATTTTGATCTTTTGTCAAATATTCCCAATCTGGGAGACTGAATAAGCATTCTAGGACAACACCATGAATTTCAGCCAAAGCAAGCAAAGTACTAAAGCTCACTATTTTAGGCTTCAGGCTAATTTGGGGGTACAGCTCCATGTTATTCCTCAGTGAGTGTACCCTTGTACAGGACATGAAAAAAGTCATACAATAGCAAGAAACCCAACAATACTACATAGAGCTGTAAGACCTCTCCTTACCTCCCTCCCTCTGCCCACACCCCCAACTATAATACTTAGGTCTTGAAACTCTAGTTCAGAGGAGAAAAATAAGTATTACAAAAGGTTGACATTTTTTAAGGAGAATTCATCAATACTATATGAGAGCTACCCACATTACCATGACAAAGTGGGGAAAAAAAATGGCAGCTACACCAAAAATCTCATGCTAAAGAAGGATGAACCTTATATGAAAGACAACATAACCCAAGGAAAATCATAAAATTACATGAGAGTATTTTTGCTAAGGAAATAATACTTACAAAAATAATAAGCATTTAACAATATAGATGTTTGATGACAGAATAACAGAATGCTATTAAAAGAGAAGTTTCAGAACAAAGAAAACAATTGAGGACCAAAATAATATCAATAAAAGATCTATACATGAATGAAATAGACCTAACTTAAAACACTACTATATATTTACAGAAAAATCCCTACTTTTATAACAAAAAATAGACAATAAAAAAAAAACCACACATACAAAACCCATTAACAAAAGCTCCCAAGACAGAAAATTTAATAATAATTACAAAAACTACTTCCTACTACATACTACTTCTTGGAAATAAATTATTTATTCATGAAATACAATGTTTCTTCCTTCACCATCAGCCATTCCCCTGACTTTCCAACAGTTTTTTTTTAAGATACTGAATAAATTAGTATAAGTGAAAAGAACTAACTTGAAAATATCCATTGTAATCTGTGCTGTTCAAAACAGTAGCTACTAGCCACATGTCTATTTCAATTAAAATTAAA